>NC_066582.1:126772254-127489129 GCF_024323335.1 Lathyrus oleraceus
GTCAAAGCCTTTGATGGTTCACGCAAGACATTAATTGGTGAAGTGGACCTTCCAGTCAAGATAGGTCTGAGTGATTTTCATATTACTTTTCAAGTAATGGATATCCACCCGGCTTACAGCTGTTTATTGGGAAGGCCATGGATTCATGAGGCAGGGGCTGTTACCTCCACTCTGCATCAGAAATTGAAATTTGCCAAGAATGGCAAGCTTGTGATTGTTGGAGGAGAGAAGGCGATGTTGGTTACCATCTGTCATCTTTCTCGTACGTTGAAGTTGAGGATGAGGTTGGAACTTCGTTCCAAGCCTTGTCTATTACTACTAAGAAGAGAGTTGGGGCACCTATGTCCTCGTTGAAAGATGCTCAGAAGATTGTTGAAGAAGGTGTTGTGGATCAGTGGGGGTGCATGGTAGAGGTCTCCGACAACAAAGGCAAAACCGGTTTGGGGTTCCAGAAAGGCTCATCAAATGCAAGATCTGAAGATATGCAACTCGGCTTTCATAGCGGAGGGTTCATTCATGGCAATGAACAACACTTAGGTGATGTGCTAGAGGATAGTGAAGAGGAAGACTGCACCAACTTTGTAACGCATGGAAAGACATGCAACAATTGGACTATTGTTTGATATTTCTGTTATTTTGCATCGATCTACGTAATTGCTTTTATATTTTAAAATCCTTCTCCTATGCCTAAGGGAGAAGCGAACATTGTTTGGGCATTTTAAATTGATCATCAATAAAATTAATTCTATTCATCCACATCTTTGATGTTTATTTTTACTTTTTGCTTTATTCTGAAAATGGTAATCACAAAAAACATAAATAATTAATATAATTGTCCATCTGCATAATATTTGGTCACAAATTCACTTCTCTAAAATCAAAATATCAAATCATTATGCAGGTTGGGTCCTAACCCTATTAATACAATGATCTTTCTCCTTCTCCAAGTTTTGAATTCCTTGTGTTTGAGGCCGAGGAGGAAAGTGATGAAGAAGTGAGTGATGAATTGTCTCGTCTTCTTGAGCAAGATGAAAAGATTATTCAGCCGTTTGAAGAGCAGATTGAGCTAGTCAACTTGGGTTCCGAAGATGATGTGAAGGAAGCCAAGATCAGGTCTCGACTGTGTTCAGATGCTAAGAAGAGGTTGGTTGATCTTCTTCGAGAATATTCAGATGTGTTTTCTTGGTCCTATCAAGACATGCCTGGTTTGGATTCTGAGATTGTGGAGCATAGATTGCCGTTGAAGCCAGAATGCCCGCCAGTCAAGCAGAAGTTGAGAAGAACGCATCATGATATGGCTGTGAAGATCAAAGAGGAAGTGCAGAAGCAGATTGATGCCGGTTTCATTGTGACAGTTGAGTATCTGCAATGGGTGGCTAATATTGTGCCAGTACCAAAGAAAGATGGAAAAGTCCGCATGTGTGTTGACTATAGAGATTTGAATAAAGCCAGTCCTAAAGATGATTTTCCTCTGCCACACATTGATATGTTGGTAGACAATACTGCTAAATTCAAAGTCTTTTCATTTATGGATGGATTTTTCATATATAATTAGATCAAGATGGCACCCGAAGATATGGAGAAGACCATATTCATTACACCCTGGGGAACATTCTGTTATACATGTTAGAGACATAGTATGATGAACTATGCTCATGAAACATACCACCCACAAAAAGAATATGCAAAAGTGGTGGCCTAATCTCACCCATACTTATGTTGATTTTGCAATCAATTAGCCTTAAGATATTGAGATATCATAGGTCCATGATATGAATGCATAAAGAAGGGGAATGAGATGAAGAGGGAGGGGAAATGGATCAAACTTAAATTGGACAAAGGAGGACTTTTACCAAATTAAGATCATTCATTCATTTTGGGAGATGGAATGTACATTCAAACAATCCCCTAAATCCAATGATCTTAACTTAACAAAGTCAAATCAACCTTGACCAAGACCCAACAATACAATTCAAACTTCCAAAGTCAATCAAAATGGCTCTACACAATTTATTTGGCATTTATTCAATTAAAAATACTAAAAATAATACATTAAATTAAATATGGTTGGTCAATTTCCTAAAACCTCATCAAAACACCAAAGAAATGGCCATGAGATTTATCATAGGTCAAACAAGGTCAAAGGACCTTGGAGAAAAAAATTCAGAATTTTTAGAAACTTAAAAGTATTTTTAAACAATTAAAAATATTCACAAAATCAACTAAATCATGAAAAATATTAATAATGATCCAAAAAAATAATTTTAATTCAAAATATGGAAAAGGATTTTATTTTTAAAAAATTGGTGAAACTCTCATATTTTTTGGATCAGTATTATAGTTAATATAAATTAATGAAAATGAAAGGAATAAAAATTAAAATTAAAAAAAACAAAAAAAACGTGGACCACATGATCTCCCTCATTAATTGAGGTGGCAGATCAAGTGGATCTAAGCGTGCGTTCCACCATACACCAAGTCAAATGTTCCACACGCGTGGTAATCACTTTGGACGCCCCAGATTAAAACATTTTAAAATGAATCAATGGTTCTGAACTGTGCCACATCACTGCCAGAGCCAAAGATCGGTCAGCTTCTCCGATGACCCTGGCCGGACTAGTTTAATCATCACCATAAAATAAATGAAAAAGGAGGACATGATCTGAAAGATAAAATGGCGTAGATCACGAATATCACCTCAATTTTAACCAACTCCAAATATATAGAGAGATATGTGGAGTTGAATTTTGAGGTGTGCCAACTGAGTTGCTTTGATTTGACCTCAAAGCAACTCAATCTTCTTGCCTACATTGGTAGGACTTTAGACAACCAAAGATCCAAGAGAATTGATGAGAATTGAGTGATAATCTAAGAGAAGAAAAAATCTGGAAAATACCTTCAATGATGTGCAGAACTTGATCTCTCTTGCTTCAATTCGTGTTTGATCTTGCTCAGGTAGCTTGCATAAGTGGCTTAGGATTGGTACAAAGCTTTGGATCCTTGAGTTTTTGAATCTCCAAATAGTGAGATTCAAACTCAATTTTCAAATGAAAATTATCAGGTTTTCCTTTCAAATGTGAGGGCTTCAAGTATGCAGGCAAAGCTGGTGCGCAAGGGTCCTTTGAAATGAGCACAGAGGGTCTCTATTTATAGCAAAATGAAGTGTTATTTGCACACTTGAATTTTTTTCCAAATTTGGCAATGTGAATGGAACGCATGCATGGGCATGTACAGGCCCATGAAGCATCTCAATTAGATCCAAAATCCAATGAAATGAAGTATGAATGAAGCTTGAATGGCAAGGCAAAGTTATTTGATCATTTGAAGCTTGAATCTTGCCAACTAATACAACCATGTTTACACCATGCGCAGACCCCTCAAACTTCATCCAAAATGAATGAATTAGGACTCTTTGGAAATCTTAGATCAAGAGGAAAAACTCTTATGTTTAACACCTTTCCATTTGGAACTTTTATCATGGTGAATTTGGAGGTGGAAGTTTGGAAATTTCAACATGTTGAAAAATTTTCTAAGTGTCAAGTCACATACTTCATTATTCCACCTTGCTTAAATTTTTATGTGAGCTCCAAATGAGAAATGTGTCTTCATCAAAGTTATAGATCTTTCAAAGACCTTAAAAATGGGGACCAATTTTACATAATTTGGATTTATAATGAGTGAGTTATGCATTTTTGAAGTTGAGGAAAATCACTTGTTCAATGGTATTGGTCCAAAATGACCTATAATGTATCCTCATATCACACGATCATAAAAGTTGAATTTTCACTCCAAACATAAAAGTTGAATTAGACACCTTGAATTTGATTTTGCAACTTGTAAATCTTTCATCTCAGAAAAAATGAGCAAGTTATGGCTTTGGGAAGTTGACTGTCAAATTAGGGTTTAAACAAAATGACCTATAATGTTTCAACATAGAAAATGGCTTTCCAAGAAAAATCAGCTCTAGACCTCAACATGAAAGTTGTTTGGAATGTCATTTAGAGTAACTTTTATCTTTGAATCATTTTCATATGATGAAAATTGTAGGAGATAGGGTCTAGGGAGACCCAGTTTTGATCAGATGAATTCATCTGGCCAACCACCATCAACCAACTTGCTAACTTGCAATTCTCTTGACTTTTTAGGCTCATGGTAGATCATATATGTATAAGATGATGAATTTTGAAGTTTACCTTGATAAATTTGATCAATTGGTGATGAAGCTTATTGAAGAAGTTAGTCAAAATACCCAGATAAACTAGGGTTTCCAAGGGAAACCAACTCCAAACTCTTGAAGAAATCATGATCAAGATAACATGTAAAGATAATTGGGACTCATACATGATGCTTAGAGATATTGTGTATCATTCCTTGGTTGTGCTCTTAGCAATGAGGGTCTCAAACCCTAGATGTGAATATGATAGATCAATGGTGATCATGCCCTACCTACAAAAGAGTTAGGCAAATACAAAGACATATTTTTTGGGTATTTTGGTTAGTAAAAAAAATGATAATATACGAGTATGATACAATCACATGGTGCTTGGTGATCTCTCCCAAAACAAACCCTATGAAAGAGGGGTGAGGAGGATGCCAAGGTGTGATCCCAATGCTAATGCATATGATGAAATTGCATGAGGGATCTTAGGATCCAAATTGGGGTCTTACAACATGGTGCTGATATTTATTTTCTCTATTATTATTTAAGTCATCCTCTATGTTTATTTGAACTAAGATAGATAGTACAGAAAAAAACATTTATCCAAATCATGGTTATGTAAGTAGCTTTAAAACCAATTAAGGGAAATCAAGATACAAAACGTATTGCAAAACAAAATTTCCCCTAAGATGATACTTACGAATAAAGAAGATAGATGATAAAATGTTCACCTCATACAATAGTTAACTATTGATGCTGAATCTAGAGAATGACTATGAGCGTTGAACAAATAACAACATTTCTACTCAGCCCACACGAACATAGTGGATTCAATCTTAGTGTTAGCTATATAATTATATTTATATATATATATATATATATATATATATATATATATAATATATATATATATATATATAATTATATATATATTATATATATATATTGAAGGTGAGAAAACATACACAAGAAGCGGGGGTGTATTGTGTATGTGGAAATTTACTTCTTTTTCTTAAACATTTTCAGAACCTGAGATGTCAAGCTAAGATTCTGATCCAAGTAAGAGTCTGAATCAAATCATAATCTGATTTCAGAGTTTGTTGCACAACAAAATATAAATGCAGGAGTAAATAGAGAGACACACAATATAGTTTGGTTCCTCTCAAACTGATATTAGTCAAGTCCCCTTGCAGCAAAAGATATTTTCATTATAATCACTCAGATTACAATTTTTTCAATCAACCTAGAAAGAGGATTCTGCTCAAGCCCTCAAGAAAGAGTTTTCATTTCCTGAACAACTCGTTCAGAACATCCTGCTCAATCCCACGGAAAGAGACATTTGCTCTTCCCTCAAGCATGAGACTTAAATACTCAATCAATCCATGAAAGAGGCTTATGCTCCGCCCGCAAGTATGAGATTTCAATGCCTGACCAGCCCGTTCAGAACTTCCTGTCCTACCCACAAGCATGTGACTTCAATGCTTAATCTATCCAGAAAGAGACTTCTTTGCTCAAGCACCCAACAAGAGGCTTCTTACATATTCTAATCAGCAGCTTAGAATAGTAATTACAAATGCACTCAATACTCTTATCAATGATTCATAGTTACAACACAAATCCTGATGTCTTTAAGATTTCTAAGATTAACAATGGTAAGAAATCTTAAGACGCTATTGTACAAATTGTTCTTGCTAAAAAAACACTAAAAGGTTGTCTTCCTTGTTTTTAGTCAAGCAGACTCTAAAATGTTTGGTTGGAGTGTCTGTTATGTGTGTTTGTCTCATTTTTTGCTTTTTTATTTACCCTTCAAACATTCTCCTATTTATAGGTCTCCATTTCCTTCTCTCCTTTATTGCTTGACTTCCCACATTCTTCATAAATACATCTGCCAATAACTTCCTCCATCCTATAATTGCCATGTAACGCCCGCCTCTTCACTAATTATAATTTCCCCGTCATAATGTATCATTATGTAATTGTTTCTTGTGAACTTTCAAATGACGTCCTAACCTTGTCCTCAAATCTGACTTATACTAGCCGAATCATACTCACTTATAAAAGGTCAACTCCATCTTTCTTATTCTAATACCCTAACTGGACTTATATTAGCAGATGGCAATCTGGCTATTCGGTCTGTTAACCTTACCATACTCGGTTGTCATGCCAACTCATCCTCAGATACTTAATGTACACAAATAGGCTTTGTAGACCTCATACCTCGGTTAGTGAAACTAAATTTCTAAGATGTACATAAGCCCCCGAGTACGAGATCTGGAAGATTGAGGTGTTAAGACAAGAAACACATGGAAATTCCCTGGGGTTGAAGCTTTCCTCAACCTCCTTATGATGTGATAAATGGTACTTAGTTTCCACCAGCTATTTTAAATGATGACAAGTTTCTCTCTCTCTCTCTCTCTCTCTTCTTCATGATGACATTTATGGGAACTCCCATTTCATCATAACCTTTTTATAAAAATTGTTGATCTTTGCAACTTTTATTTCTGTTAAAAGCTTGGCTTTTATTCAAATATATTTTCCAAACAATTTTCTCTCTGAGCGTATACCAACTGATCTTCCTTCCTTCAAACTTCAGGTATCATTCTTATATGTTTATTTTTTCATTATTATTATTATTAATATTATTATTATTATTATCATTATGTCTTCATATTCAATTGTTCTTACTACTAGCGATAGGTATAGGATTTGGAATGACTGTATGTGAGAGTGTGAGGGTTATTTGAATATAGCGGATTTTGGCCAAATTATTAGAGAAGTTTACGGAGAAATCCCTTCACCCAATAGTAATGCTGATTTGGAGTCTTCCTCCTCAATTTTTTGGATATTCAGATGGAAGCAACAAGATCTTTAATAGACAAAGAGGTTTTGAGCTACAATCATAGTATTATTGATGATAGCTATATCTAAAAGCTTCGTTCCACTACTTTAATCTCTTCTACTGGAAATGAAGAGGACATAATTTCTGAACCCTGTGTAATTGGTGAAAGGGTGTGTGTTGTTCTTCCCAAAGAAGTGTTGGATGAATATTTTTATTTTAATTCAGAATTCATCGAAGACTTTAAAGTCTACTTTCCGTTTAACGGTTTCGAATCTGATCTTCTCAAAACCCTAAACATAGCCCCCTTACAAATACTCCCTAATGGATGGGGTTTTATTAAGGCTTTTGATATTGTTTGCAACACAATGGATATAATGCTGACATTAGGTTTACTCTTCTTGTTCTTCGAGTTAAAGGTTGCAGAGAAAGGAGGTTAGGTTTCCCTTAGTGGAATTCCAGGGAAGAGACTTCTGAAAGCTTATACTACTAACTATAAGGGATTTAAATATAAATTCCTCCGAGTTACAAGTGGAATAAGATGTCCCCAGGTTATGTATGATTTATATGGGAACTATCGTTTCCAGATCTATTGGTCGGACAACCTTTTACTTGTTTATGGTTTTGACTATGACAAATTAAATAATTTGGAAATTTGATCTCTGGATGTCTTGAATGCTTTCCGGGTAGTGAAAGTCAAATATATTTTATAGATGATTAATGATCCCAAACAAATTTCTAACTTTTTGGGTAATCGTCCACATGTTTACATATTACTCTAGTATGATGTCATTAACCATCCTTTTTACTGATCCTGACTTTTATTTCAGCTAACATGATAAATCTCAAACTCTCATAACAGAAGAAGTTGATGGCCGAGGCTAGAGCAAGGTGTGGAGATCAATCAGTTTCCAAGAGTTACCTTACAGGAACTCAAACTCGAGCATACAAACGAAAGAAGTTGGATGTTTCTAAAATGACTCATGTCACATCGGAGCCCCAGCCAACATCTGTTCCTATTTTCGAGGACCCAAAGCCTAATTCTACAAAGAAAATGAAGATCCTGATGAATGATGATATTAGTCAAGCTGACTTAAAGATTACGACTCTTATGCAAGATCCGGGTAGTACTTACCAATCTAAACCTTCTTCTGAGTTTAAGTTTTGGTCTAATAGTTTTGACGGCTTGAGGTTCCTCTATGATCACCTGAATGCAACTGAGGATGTTGAAAAGGTAAAGTTTATTGGTTCTCAAAAAATGACCCAAAATATTGGGGGCATACTTGATGAGATGTGCTGTTATGACTATGAGTTTATTTGAAGTGGGCGACACACATGAACAGTATGAGATTCGTCTTAACAAAGAGTTGAGCCAGTCAAGGGATGACTTGAAAACCCAGACTACTCATGTAGAGGAATTAACCAAGCAAGTCTTTGAGATGAAGAAATAAAAGTAGATGTCAAAATATCAATTATTGGAAATAACTAAGCAGAAGGAAACCATGACAACTAGGTGCACGGAATTGGAGACAGCTAATGTCGGCTTAACTCAAGAAGCAAAGCAATCTCGGACTCTTAACGAGACTTTGAAAAAATTACTGCAAGATGCCCAAATGGATTTTCTTTTCGCCGGTGACAAAGCCTTTGAGAGAGCCAAAGCCCAAGCCCTATGCGTCGTACAAGACCTGGATCTGTCATGGATGGATTGCTTCAAAACTGTGGTGGACGGGCATCTATTCGACATGGAAGAAGCTTCTCTTGAAACATATGGCTTGAAGGGCATGACAAACTATAATGAAACATCAGAAGCTCAGGAAAACGAACATGAAAATTGAATTTACTTAAGTATTTTGTTAGCCATCAATGGTGATATGCACTTTGTACCCTTTTTTTGAACAATATTTTGCTTTCCTATCAAACAATTTAAGCCATTTAAATTCTCTTATGATGATGTTATTTATTTGCCCTTCTGTGTGTTTTCTTTGACTTCACCTATCTTGTTTGTCTTATTATTTGAGTTACAAACTCTTGGCCGACCTCGTAGGTCGGCATAATTATCTTATCTTGACCACAGAGTCTGGGAAGTTCTAGATTAACATAAGTCAAATATTTGTCTATGGTAAATTGATCATACAATATAAATTCATAGGTGTGTTAATTTTACACGACGTTCAGAGCCCCATGAGGTTGAAGTTAAAATGAAGACCAAAGGCTCTTATTAAACATTATTCAGACGCAACCGATTATCCTAGAAGCTTGAAGTTTCTTGGACTTCACTTAGGCCATAGATTTCAATTTACTTAGCCTGATCGAAGCCGATTATGCCAGAGGCTTCAAGTTTCCTGGACTTCAGTTAGGCCAGAGGTTTGAATTTACGTAGCCTGACCAAAGCCGATTATGCCAGAGACTTCAAGTTGCTTGGACTTCAGTTAGGCCAGAGGGTTTTATTAAACATTACCCGGACGTAGCCGATTTTTCCAGAGGCTTTAACTTGCTTAGACTTCAGTTAGGCTAGAGGTTTCAATTTACGTAGCTCAGCCTAAATTGATTATGCTAGAGACTTCAAGTTGCTTGGACTTTAGTTAGTTTTATTAAATCTTACCAGGCCGCAACCGATTATGCCAGAGGCTTCAAGTTGCTTGGATATTGGTTATGCCAGAGGTTTTATTAAACATTACCCGGCCGTAACCGATTATTCCAGAGGCTTCAAGTTGCTTGGACTTTATTTAGGCTAGAGGTTTCAATTTATGTAGCCTGGCTGAAGCCGATTATGCTAGAGACTTCTAATTGCTTGGACTTTTTCCTGGAACATGTCCAAGGATTTTTTAAATAAAGACATTTATTTTAACTATGGGTTCCTCATTAAAAACCCAAGCCCTTGCAAGGGAAAAGAGTGCATCCCCATAATATTTATTCAATATATTCATTACATAGTCTAACTAAGCTAAAATTTAAGACTAGTTACATTCCAAGTCCTGGGTATTTCAACACCCACCAAACTTTCTAACTTATAAGCCCCATTACTTAACCTCTGACGAACACGGTAGTGTCCTTCCTAATTTGGAGCCAATTTGCCTCTCTTCATGGGATCAATCACTTTTTTACCACTAAGTCACCCTCGTGAAATCCCCTCTGCCTCATTTTGATATTGAACATCTGAGTAACTCTTTGTTTATTTGTGAACTCTCTAATGTGGGTTGTTTCCCTGACTTCATGCAACAAGTCCGCTGAAATGTCCAAACCTTACGAGTTTGCGCTTTCATCAAAAGCTAGACATCTCCATGTCGATGTATTGATCTCTAATGTATCATTGCATCAGCATCATAAACCATCCTGAAAGGAGTCTCCCGAGTAGTGGAATATGGTGTAGTATGGTAAGACTACAAAATTTCATGCAGGTACTCGGCCGAAAAACCTTTGGCTTTGTCCAACTTCTTCTTCATCCCAGATAAAATTATTTTGTTCGCTGCTTCCGCCTAATCGTTCACTTGAGGATGTTCTACCGAAATAAAACGATTTTGTATTCCCATGTCTTTACAAAATTCAACAACTGAGGTGTTAACGAATTATGCGCCATTTTCAGATACAATAACTCTAGGCATACCAAAACGACATATTATGTTTCTCCAGGAGAACCGGCGTACCCTCTCTGTTGTGATTCGTACTACGGCCTCTACCTTTACCCATTTACTCAGGCTCATCACAACAAAATTAATCATTAAAAACAAGTAATCAGCCAAATAAGTTCAAATATAACTTTTATTTAAAATTAAACTCAATCAGGGCAATATGCCTTAAACATTAAAGCAACTCAAAACCAGAAGTTATAACTTTTAATCTCGCAACAATAACTCCGAATAAAACATAACATAACAATCGCTCGCCCAGTATTATAGATGAAAGCAACGGTAATCTAAAAATGCATAAAACTAGAAAAGAAGAGTTGCACCAACGTCATCCTTCGGCTCTAAAGCAGTTACTCATCTACCTGCTTGTATGTACCCCAAGAAGGAGCACAAAACACCATAACAAACCAAAGGGGTGAGAATACGCTAAAAATATATACTAGTGCAAAAGAATGCAAGGCTAACCTAAAAGAGGAACATCTACATTCATACATTTCAATTACATAAATTAATACAACAATTACTCACCAATACCTCAAACAACTTGTCTGCATAACCTTTATGTAATGCAATGCAACAATGACTCAACTCATGCATGTGGTACCAACTCAACAAAGGTTCTTTAGATGAATTAGGTTCCGACATCTGAACCCCGAGCTCCCTTGTCTGATCTCAGGATAAATAACTAGTCCCAACATTTGAACTTGTGACTTGCCTCTTTCACAACAACGACAACATATGATGTATGGCATAAAATAATACAACAAAAACAACGCAACAATGATTATAGCCCTACATCTGACTATAATCAATCATGCATTTAACGCATCAACAATTATTCTCACTCTGAACTACACATCTCAACAATCATTAGCAAGTATATACAACAATTCACATAATTATACTTACACTTCCCAACACATATATACACATTGAATAAACATCCAGATAAAACTCAATCATATCAATTCATCTCATTAAACACGACCCAACAGCAACCAACAGTCGCTAGAATTAGAGACAGACTGACAATTCGAGACCCAAAAACCAAAAAAAGTCACACTCCACACATGCTCACTAAGCGAGACAAATAGGATTGATCCTCGCTAAGGGAGGTCATCCAAAACAACAAAAAAACAAAATTCAATTCCACCATGTGAGCCCTATCAAAGCTCCAATTTTAACATCCAATCACCAAATCAAACAGAAGAAAATATTATATATATATATATATATATATATATATATATATATATATATATATATATATATATATATATATATATATATATATATATCACACTATGATTAACACATCATATACTAACTTATTAGCCACCTAATTTATCACTTCATCTTGAATTTAAGGTTATACTCATAATACCAAAACATACACATGAATAACAACTCAATCAATTATCACATACAAAGGAACACGAAAATCAGTATGATGGTGTAACACCCCGTATAATATATATCTAGAATAATATCATACAAGTCTTATTAATTGGTACTGACACAACATAAGTGCCTAATGGCATCATTATATACACGTGTCCAACTAAAAACATAAATGGGACATGCTATACAATAATGCCTAAAAACAAAAATCTAAGAACTATGTACAATATCTTCATTATACACAACTCCACAGCGGAAGATCGCAATAATCAACATCCCTTGAAACATCAGTAGATGGCATCTCTTGAATTCAAACTGTAAGGAATACCTAAAAAATAACAACAATAATGGGATGATATAATAATATCAGTGAGTTCTCTTATCCTATGGTTCCACTCGGCTTTACAGGGTTTCTACTCAATTCTTACTCAAGTGTTCACCCTCCGTTACTTGTGCATCACTCGGACCTTGTAACTAGGAATTAAGTAACTAAGGGATAATCGCAATGTATGGAAACATGTCACTTGAGTGCATCCACTCAACAAACCATTATTCAGATTCAGGAAACATCAATCGCCGAACGGACTTACGTCTAAGCCAGGCTCGGTTCATGCATGCTCGTATAATCCGACTTTCATGGTGGATATCGGGTCCTCTATGAAGCTTAATCCCCAGTTCAAGCGACCTTCACCTGTATGGGACTCTAACCCACTTAGGGTATCTTTCACCGTATGAGACTCTAACCCACTTAAGTGTCCACCTTTCCCCCATGTCCTCCATGGTTGGGGCTCAAACCTAATTGAGGCACAAATCATTGGTGCCACATCCCCACTTACCGCTTTACCTAAGCCCTTGAAGTAGTATGTGCACAATCACAAATAATTCTGAATACGTGATTAGTTCTCAACAACAAATAGGACTTTTGGAACAAAGATTCCTCACCAAAAATAGGACTTTTGGAACAAAGGTTCCTCACCAAAAATGTTAATAAATTCTCATGATATCATATCAATTCTCGTGGCATCATAACTGTTGGTGTAAGCCCTAGAGGCCAATACTTTTGGTACTTGTATCGAATTATTTATTAATAATAAAAGGCTTTTTCTTTATTATGTTTATTTGATAAAGTCCCTAGAATAGCTAGTCCGTTTAATGTATCAAGTGTGACTTAATCATGAGATCACATTAAACATAAGGACACTATTCTTAAAGTATCCATAGTCGAGCTTTATTGTGAAATGGGATAACATTAAAACATTAAGACTATTATGTATATAGACTGATGATCACATCTCATGGACCATGGATAAGGAGTTATCAAGTCTTAAACATAGGTATGAATATTAAGAGTAATATTTATACTGGATTGACCCACTATGAGAATACTATATAGAATGTTATGCAAAGTTTCATAAGTTATTCTCATGGTGATAATGGTGTATACCACCCTTCGACCTGAAACCACTATGGACCCTAGATGTAGAGTCGAGTGCCTTATCGTTGATCAAACATTGTCCGTAACTGGATGACCATAAAGACAGTTGATGGGTACTCCACGAAGCATGCTAAGGGACATGAGTGACCTAGATGGAATTTTCGCATCCTGCGTAACAAGATAAATGTCTATGGGCCCAATATTGAACTGGACAAGGATGACACGATCTATGCCTTGTGTTTAATATAGACATAAGGGAAAAAGGGTAATTGTACACATAAGTATTATCACAAAAGGATTTGTCAAATCACATGACATTTTCATATCTTGGGTAGCAGTGATGTATTGTTAGATACCGCTCACTGTTTTTTATGTTAAATACGTGATTTAATATAATTTCCAATGCCGCAAAAACCTACAGGGTCACACACAAAAAGGAAGGATTGATGAGAGATAAAGTAACTAAGGAATACCTTAATGTACGGTACCCTTAAGTGAATTGTAGAACATCGTAAGGTATGATATACTTAAGTAGAATACGAAATATGGTAAGGTACAACGCGCTTAAGTGATTTTGGCATATTATAAGATATGGGTCACATACACTTGAGTGGGATTTTTAGTTTGCAGCCCACACAAGTGGTTCTATAAATAGAACCCTTGTGTAGAAGCATTTGTGCAGTGCAATTGCCATCGTTCAACGTTCGTGATCGCTCCGTAGATCTGCATCAAAGGTTACAATCACCACAAGAGGTAACGATTCTATCACTGATCATGCCCATTCGTAAGGATCACTAAAGGAGAAATTTTAAATTCCGCTGCGTTTTGGATTTCTCTTCTCCTTCAATAACATGGTCCATTCTTATTACATAAAATCACACATGTTCCATACAAAGCATATTGATTCATTATCAAGTGAATACTTGTCCATGATACACACCTAGGTACCGTTGCGTCCAAGCACCACCGCATACCCATTTCCATAACCTAGATTATCTTTCTAAGTTATTAATCAATTTATTCTCCTAGGTTTCCTCACTAATCTTTATAGGATTTTAAAACATGTTATTTCATATTCAACACAATAACAATGTTTAACATTCATCATAATATAATTCATAGCATTTGTAAGGCACGTAATATACTATAACATGGTACAAGAATAATAGTCTTTTACGCTATCTTTCTAGCGCATCCGTTCGCGTCCAAAATGGAGTTATAACACTCAAATAATCTAACAACTAACTTAATCGAGAATATAGGTTAACACTTGTTCCTTGCGTAAATATTCAACAACAAAAGCTTAGCCTAGTGGTAAGGCTTGTTCCATACCAAGGAGGTCCCGGGTTTGGCCCCCATTGGTGACATATTTTAATTTATCAAGGAATTAATTCATATCAATTGATTGATCAAATGAAACAAACGATTGATTGGGATAATTCTCACAAAAATTTCACTAAACCAATTGATTGGTCTCACAAAAGTTAATTTTCCTTTTTACCTACCATTTTCTCCTAACAACATGGCATTCCATCTACCATTTTCACATAACATGATTCTTCAACAACAAATCAACACTCAAGGATTTCTCAACCTTATGAACTTTCACATATTCATAACAACAACAACCATGTTCAATCGCAACAACACCATAATCAAAGAAAACATGGTTAACTCATGATTCATGGAATATTTCATGAATAACTTAGAATGTTTATCATGCTATCATGGATTCACTCACTATTTTATGATTCAAGACAACAACATCAAACCATAGTCTTCTATCTAAATGAGAAGTCTACTCTATAGAACAAGCCATAGTCTTCTATCTAAATGAAATTAGTGATGATGAGTTTCCATGGGTCTTCTTCTTCTTCCCTTATTTCTTATTTCTCTCTTCTTGTTTCTTCTCTTTTCCTCTTCTCTTCTTCTTATCCTTTCTTCTTTTCTTTCTTTCTAATAACTTTCTTTCTCTTCCTTCTTATTCTTATCCCTTACTTTCCTCTTTCTTTCTATACCACACAAATATATAACATATAATTAATATATATTATAATATTAGGTAGTAATATAAAATATCTCAATTGATATTTTATGTTCCAGTACCAATTGAACAATTATTAATGTTATCAAAAATATCCTCTCTTGTACTTATTAATATTGGTCTGTCTCTTTTATTAATAATTAATCTCTTCAAAGTTCACTGGTTACTCTATTGGTCCCAACTGATAACACTTAGAGCACATATGAGCTTAAATTGTTACAATTGGTAATAGATAGAGTGCATAGGAACTCAATTGGTCTCAACTGATAACTAATTGAACATTTAAGGGAATATGGGATATTACATTCTCCCCCCCCCCTTAAATTGAAATTCACACTCGAATTTCCTCCACTCAACAAATAAACAATTCTTGCATCAACGTCTTAGACCAACACCTGACTTCTCTTCGATTTCCAACCTTTGACATATTCATCCTTCCAACTTATACTCCTTGGAAAACTTATTTCTTGTGTGAACTCTCAGTACTTCATGGTCTTAACCATATCCTCATTCCAATGTTGGATTAACATTTAAACTTACTTCTACTTAATTCATCTAATATACCGTTCTACATCAGTTGGTCCCTTTCTTCCCAGAAACCACAACTTCCCTTCCTTGCACTGGGTTACCCAAAACATAATTACGACATCTTATCTTGATTTGGATAATCTATACACATTAAATCTTCATAAGAAAATTTATTGATTCCTTGACCGCACACAATATTGACTACTCTTCTCTTATTATTCCTTCAACAAATGTGACAAACTTTGTAATCCATCTATCGATAATCTCATAAACTTCACTTGATCTGATACTATATGCTGCAAGCCTCTACCCCTAATGTTTCACTTCTCTCGTACTACTCCAATAAGATAGCACCATTAGCACGAGATTGTATTACTCCCACTCTTATGAGTAACTATCTCTCTGATCCTCATAATCTTGATTGAGCTCTTTCATCCATCACCTTTCACTGTGCTGCTTTGATTCCAACAATGGAACACCTGGGATTCCTGGGCACCAATTGTTAGCTAACAGTCTATATAGAAGACCACGCCTATCCTCTAGAGTGCCCACCACCCAAAACATTAATAGGACCTTACTCATATCCATTAGTAGAATAAATTTCTTGTTGACACACAAAGGTTTAGAATATGACCAACACTCTCCATAAGATAGATATGCAGGAGTCACGCGACTACAACCATAAAAGTGTACGACATTCAGATTTAGTATATGCTCGAATCAACTTATCCAAATTAACTTGACAATATCCAATTCTTGTTACTATATTCTATATCGAATCCTCTTATAGGGTCATAATTCATTCAAGGTTTATGTCGACACGTGACTTCGACTAATAAAAAAAATAACACCATCAAGGAACTTCAAATCATCAACGAGACACCACTTCCAAAGATCTTAAGCAGTCTATAACGTAATTGTGAGTGTCCATACACCTCACAGAAACACACATAACATTTCACACACATATGGAGATAACATTGCACTTCCTATCCAAAATCATTCCTCTCAATCGTCATGTCCCATCTTCCTTTATCTTAGCTCATGCTCTTACTAATATACAGTCTGAGTTACATGTTTAACTTCAAGAATCTAATTCTCGTTCCATCTTGGAAGTAAAACTTCACAAACCCTTCCAATAGGCTAGAGTATGATTGTATACAATAAGTACTACTCTCGTGGGGTTTTACGTCTGACGCCATGAATACGAGAAATCATACAATGCCACAACATGATCAGCCACTTCCACCTTACTAACACATACAAGACACCGAACTAATCTCTTCCAGATCACCACTTACTAAGTCTCTTCCAAATTCACTCCCCGTGGTTCTCATTATCCGTAATAGTGATACACTCAAGAGTTACTCACACCGAGTATGGTTCACTAGGTTGATTTGCAAAATGTATGACTTATATGATATCTCTACAGATGATCGACTATGCGATTACACTTTTCAAAATTACAATTTCAAAACAATCAATCTGACCTGTGATAACTTGTAACTCTATCCTCAACTTACACATCCCTAACAGTACACCAATGACATTTAGGATACATTCAGTTCAAACAAGGTGTGATTATCATACTTCGTGATCAACCAATCCAAACATTACTCAGGAAGATGAACAACAACCTAGCTTTCAAATACCCACTCTTACCCTTGCAACCCACATGATACGCATTTAAGGTGGAGCTCGACATTACCACATACTTATTGACTTGGATTCTCCTCCAAACCAATATCCATTAAACACTTCACCACACAGAAGCTACTTACCTAGATGACCTACTACTGATAACCTTATCGCCTCCTTATAAGTCCATACGACATAGTCTGTCTCACATTCCACACTTAGCTTCGTACTCAAGCTTAGTTTGTCTTTCGTTTCTTACCACGACTCTAACTCCTCAAGACACAAAACTCACTGCTCAAAGTAAGGAATGCATTACTCCACAACCATCCCAAAGAAGGATAGTCAATTTCACATACATGTGACCATAATGTTACTATCACATACTTCACAATACCAAAGTATAACTTTCTCCATTCTACTTCACAGTCTAAGAATCTCCGTATGTGAATAAGAATCAGCTACACGCTTATGACTTAGCCTTAATGAATCTTGATGGTCCCATTATACCTTTGTCTAAAATGTACCCCATTACAACAATTGTATTGCATCATTCACATTGCTTCCACACTCTGAGTTCATTTCTCTTCCCATGGTTATTCTCTCAACTCCAATTACAGAACCATTCTATTAGAATTCCTCAAATCCAAATTACTTGATCTTTTTCTCAACACAAATCCCCCTTCAACCAATCCTACTAGAGTTTATGTTGTTATATAATGCTTATTCTCTCTTTGACACAAATCCCTTTCAATCGACCCTTGGTAACTCAACATTCCATAACAGTTTCTTACTAACACTAATCCTTTGACGAGCTATCCTGAATTCGATCTCCCTTCTAAGACCGAATATACTTGATTTATCTTTTAACCTTCATTTGTTCCATACCTATTTCACTTGGAATAGGCAGTCATGTCCTCGAGCCTCTCCTTAGACTTCACCACTACCTTATGCTCCCAACAAAACTGAACGTCCTTATCTCTCAAGTTCTTAACCACTTGCAAGGTATCATTCCAAATATACTCCAAGAAGTACTCTCGTTCTTCCAAAAATGATTTAGTGGCCTTAGAAGCTCGAACACCGATACACTACCTCACTTCCAAACCTTGTGACATATGGGCAACATAACCACACTTTCTCCTTCGCCAAATGGAATTACTTACAATACTTATTTCATATCAATGGGTATATCTTATTCCACTAGTAGATTCACGTCTCTCTCAAAGCTCTGGCAGTGTATCCAATAGAAATGCTCAACTTCCCGACTCCCTCAGCACTACTTGATTGTTTGAACCACAAACCACCCCTCAATTCTACATTACCTGAATCACAACTCTTACATAAACTTTAACTGAGCCATTTGTTTACCCTTACTTTCTAACTCTTGCCTTGAGCCTACCCTCAAAGCACAAGTTCCACCAATACTTCGGAGTCCTCGTGGTCGCTCAACCATGATCCTACCTACCCTGCATATTTCATTAGGTTGATCAGGCCCAATACTACATACAGTGATATTAAGAATCATGTTGGTTAAACACACATATGAGGCAAGAATAGATTTACTTGTGATGTTTCAAGGCTAGGTTGAGAATCGACCTACTCTGATACCAACTGTAACACCCCGTATAATATATGTCTAGAATAATATCATACAAGTGTTATTAATTGGTACTGACACAACACAAGTGCCTAATGGCATCATTATATACATGTGTCCAACTAAAAACATCAATGGGACATGCTATACAATAATTCCTAAAAACAAAAATCTAAGAACTATGTACAATATCTTCATTGTACACAACTCCACAGTGGAAAGATCACGATAATCAGCATCCCTTGAAACATCAGTAGACGACCTCTCTTAAATTCAACCTGCAAGGAATACCTGAAAAATAACAACAATAATGGGATATGATAATAATATCAGTGAGTTCTCATATCCTATGGGTCCACTCGACTCTATAGGGTTTCTACTCAATTCTAACTCAAGTGTTCACCCTCCGTTACTTGTGCATCACTCGCACCTTACAACTAGGACTTGAGTAACTAAGGGATAATTACAATGTCTGGAAACATGTCACTTGAGTGCATCCACTCAACAAATCACTATTCGGATTCATCAAACATCAATCCCCGAACGGACTTACGTCTAAGTCATGCCCGATTCATGCATGCTCGTATAATTCGACTTTCACGGTGGATATCGGGCCCTCTATGAGGCTTAATCCCGAGTTCAAGCGATCGTCACCCGTATGAGACTCTAACCAACTTAGGGTATCTTTCACCGTATGGGAATCTAACCCACTTAGGTATCCACCTTTCCCCCATGTCCGCCATGGTTTGGGCTCAAACCTAATTAAGGCACGAATCATTGGTGTGACATCCCCACTTACCAATTTACCTAAGCCCTTGAAGTGGTATGTGTATAATCATAAATAATTCTGAATACATGATTAGTTATCAACAACAAATATGACTTCTGGAACAAAGGTTCCTCACCAAAAATAGGACTTTTGGAACAAAGGTTTCTCACCAAAAATGTTAACAAATTCTCATGATATCATATCAATTCTCATGGCATCATAACATGATCCATTCTTATTACATAAATTCACACATGTTCCATACAAAGAATATTGATTCATTATCAAGTGAATACTTGTCCATGATACACACCTGGGTATTGTTGCATCCAAGCATCACCGCATACCCATTTCTATAACCTAGATTATCTTACTAAGTTATTAATCAATTTATTCTCCTAGGTTTCCTCACTCATCTTCATAGGATTTTAAAACATTTTATTTCACATTCAACACAATAACAATGTTTAACATTCATCATAATATAATTCATATCATTTGTAAGCCACATAATATACTATAACATGGTACAAGAATAATAGTCTTTTACGTTATATTTCTAACGCATCTGTCTGCGTCCAAAATAGAGTTATAACACTCAAATAATCTAACAACTAACTTAATTGATAATATAGGTTAACACTTGTTCCTTGGATAAATATTCAACAACAAGAGCTTAGCCAAGTGGTAAGGCTTGTTCCATACCAAGGAGGCCCCGGGTTCGACCTCTCATTCAATAGAAAGAAAGAGGAAAGTAAGGGATAAGAATAATAAGGAAGAGAAAGAGAGTTATCAGAAATAGAGAAAATAAGAAAGGATAAGAAGAAGAAAAGAAGAAAGGATAAGAAGAAGAGAAGAGGAAAAGAGAAGAAAGAAGAAGAGAGAAAGAAGAAAGAAGGGAAGAAGAAGAATACCCATGGAAACTCATCATCACTAATTTCAACTCATCATCTTCACCATCTCCAAGTGTTAAAGGTGAGTTTTAGTTAGTTCCTTCTATATAGTAGGCTTCTCATATAGATAGAAGACTATGGTTTGGTGTTGTTGTCTTGAATCATAAAATAGTGAGTGAATCCATGATAGCATGATAAACATTCTAAGTTATTCATGAAATATTCCATGAATCATGAGTTAACCATGTTTTATATGATTATGGTGTTATTGTGATTGAACATGGTTGTTGTTGTTGTTATGAATATGTGTTCATAAGGTTGAGAAATCCTTGAGTGTTGATTTGTTGTTGAAGAATCATGTTATGTGAAAATGGTAGATGGGATGCCATGTTGTTAGGAGAAAATGGTAGGTGAAAATGGTAGATGGAAAGGAAAATAACAGAGGAGTTCTTTTAGGAAAGAAGTTACTGGGAATTGAAGAAGTTAGACATTTTCACAGACCAATCGATTGGTCCTTGGCAACAATCGATTGTTTGAACTTTCTGTTTTTGAAGAAATGAAATTTATTAGCAACCAATCGATTAATTCCTTTGTATTTTGTGAATACGGAGTTCCAACCAATCGATCGGTCCTCTCATTAAATTGATTGGTTTAGTGAAATTTTTGGTAGAATTATCCCAATAAATCGATTGTATCATTTGATCAATCAATTGACATGAATTAATTCCTTGATAAATTAAAATATATCACCAATATTATAATATATATTAATTATATGTTATATATTTGTGTGGTATAGAAAGAAAGAGGAAAGTAAGGGATAAGAATAAGAAGGAAGAGAAAGAGAGTTATCAGAAAGAAAGAAAAGAAGAAAGGATAAGAAGAAGAGAAGAGGAAAATAGAAAAAAGAAGAAGAGAGAAAGGATAAAATATCTCAATTGATATTTTATCTTCCAGTACCAATTGAACAATTATTAATGTTATCAAAAATGTCCTCTCTTGTACTTATTAATATTTGTCTGTCTCTTTTATTAATAATTAATCTCTTCAGAGTTCACTAGTTACTCTATTGGTCCCAACTAATAACACTTAGAGCACATATGAGCTCAAATTGTTACAACTGATAATAGATAGAGTACATAGGAACTCAATTGGTCTCAACTGACAACTAATTGAACATTTAAGGGAATATGAGATATTACAGATGGATCATGTTTTTGTAAGAATGGATGAAGGTTTTACAAGGATGGATCTCAAATTTGGTTATATGCGAGAAGAATTTGAATACATTAGACAGAATGTGGCAGGGCTTACTTCAAGGATGGACTAGTATGACGTTTTTCGTAGGGGGGAGATGGTAGATGACATGAACCATGACTAGGATTTGACTTTGTTTTTCTTGTTTCTAAAATGTTCTTTTTATCTTTCAAGCATTATGTTTAATGTTCTTATTTCAAGTACTTTGTTTAATGTTTTTGTATGGCTTAACTTATGGTGATTTGACTTCTATTTGGTTATGCTTAATTTTGACTATGCATGTTTGAATCTTGTATTGTTTTATTATATTCCTATCTTTTCACCCATCTTTCCCTTCTTTTTAATTATGTCAAAAGGGGAAGAAGGGTGTATACATGTTTGTGTTTCGTTGTTTCCATCTTTATCTAGGTTCATGACAATGAGGACTCAAATACTCTTGGACTAAGGGGGAGTTACTCATCCTAGGGGTTGTATTCTGAAAAATGCACAAACATCATAATATGGATTAGTCATCGTAAAAAAGGAGGAGATTGTGAAGATAAGATTCCATTCAATACTATGTTTTTATGAAGATAAATAAGTGGAAAGAAGGTTAAGATTATGTATGCTTAAGTCACGTTAAAGAAGTCAAGCTTCAATGGATGATTATGATCAATATAAAAAAAATTATTCAAAGTATTGAATGATTATCAAGGTACAAATATGCAATTCATCATCTATAGGCTATAAGTTCTCAAGCATATTCATCTAAGATCATTCTTTGAGTTTTTGCATTAAGGTTTCAAAATGAATCTTTTAACTTAGAAAACTTTCAATTTTCTAAAGGTGACAATCAATTGTCACTAGGCTGCAACAGATTGTCACATAACTCTCATATTATTTTTCCAGCCAAAAGTACAACTTTCTAAGCATGACAATTGAATTTTTAGGGAAGAGAAATCGGTTGTCATAGTGCAATTTTTTATATTTTTTAATGTTATACTTAAGGCAGACGATTGTAAGGTATGTGCAATCTATTTTCACTGATGAAACATCGAAAAACTTTGATTATTCTTAACACATTTTCATGGAACTTGTTCATTGCATCTTTTCTAAAATAACACATGATTATTCAAGTTATTTTGTAAAACATTTCCATGTTTTCCAAGAGATTTCTGGGTACTATAAAATGAATAAATTTTCTCATCTCAAATGACCTCTTTCAAATATTTTCTAAGCAATTCAATTCATTGTTGCAACATTATTTTCCAAGAAGTTTCTGTATAAATTTTCATATTAATTAGAGGTAAGTTCTTTAGAACTTAGAGTGGATATTTGAATTGTAATATTTGAAAGTTAAGAACAATTTTGTTAGATTTTTGTTGTGTTAGCAAAAATCCATTATACTTATATTTTTGATCCAAATCTGTTGTGACATTGTATCATTATTATGTGACTTGTCTATCTGGTTGTTGGTAACAATAGTTTTAGAGAGAAAGTAGGGTTCTTTCTCTTTGTGTCTATTATATCACAAGTTGGGGTTCCTTTGTGATTTTGTTATAAAGTTAAGAGAGTCATGTGGATTAGCTGTAACATTTCTAACGTAGTGAAATCTTTCAGGGGTGTGAGGGGACTAGAGTACCCTTGTTTGGAAAGGGGAACCAGATTTATCTTGTGTTCTTTACATTCCAACATTTATTTTTATACACTTTACTTTTCAAGTTCATAAAAAAGTTAAATAAATATATAAGCATACGAACCATCGTCTAAAATCAAGAAAATATTATTAAACCTAATTCACCCCACTCTTTGGTTTCACTATAAACTTACAATTATGATAGTCTCTTAATGATTGGTAACAACTCTATACAAAACCTTCCATGTTGATCCATAATTATCGAATATTTGAAGTACCTAATCGATTAGGCTTAGGTCATAATCAATTAGGTGAGTTAATTGGCCCATGGATTATTTCCATTTTTACTCCATCTTTTGGCCTATAAATAGATAGTCTCTCCACCATTTAAAATCATCATGAAAATGTGGGAAAATCCATTTTCCATTTCTCTCGATCTCTCTAAAATCATTTCAATATTTCACATATTTAAGCCACAGTGATTTGAAAGCGTCCTGAGTTTAAGTTAGGAATTTGTTATTGGTAAGGTCTTTATTGTAAATTTAGCAAGAGTAATATTTTTTCTTTAGTAAATCATTTTTCCTTAGGAAGTGATTATTTTCGTTTAAAGGTAAAACATTGTTAAAATCTCTTTGTTGGTTTTGGGGATTAGAATAAGTCTATGTTAGGTTCGTGAGATCCGTAATTGAAGAAAAACTCTCCTTCTGGGTTTGTGAAAAATAATCAGAGAAAAATATTCACAGCAGTTCTTGAGCTCATCTCAGTTAAAAGTTATATCAGTTTGAGATCAGTCTTGTTTAAAAATTCACTCGATTTCTGAGTTCAGTTTGTGTAAAAGCTCATTAGGTTTGGGTTAAGCCCGAAAAAATTTCCGGTTCAGTTCGTGGTCAGCATGTTCAAAATCTCTATTTGGTGAGAAGACTAACCGCTTCAAGCCTGTTTATTGTTTGACGAGAAGTCAAACCACTTCAAGCTTTTATGTTCATACTCTATACGTTATTTAGTTCGAAGTTAGATTGAAATTTCATTTCCTTGTATAAGGGGGTTCGTGGGCAAGCCTTCTAAAATCTCTCAAGCATTAGTGCATAATCTCAAGATCAAATACTGGGGAGAGGAGTAGGACATTCTTTAAGACCGGACCTATATAAATCTTCGTTGTTATCTATCTTCCCTTAACTCTTCTTATTTATGCTTAATTTCATTACTTCAAATTTTTGCTTCTTATTTAAATGTTTTATTCAAATGTTTTTAAAATCTAGTTTTCAAAATGGTTTTGATTTTAATTAACAACTTTCAAACCTCTATAATTCACCTCTCTCTTGTGTATGGAATCACATGTTCAAAACACTTAAATCTTTTGTTTGTGCCCCCCATAACTACTGCCACTTTAATAAAACAGTATCCTCATAGGGTTTCTTTCTTTCCATGAGTAATACCACTAACGACGACCATAATAATGGTTGACGCTTCCAAGCATTGAAGTGAGCAGTAAAGACTTAATATAGGTCTATCTATGAATCTATGCTTCCATCATTGAGGCTTTTATACCAGTTAATTGTTGATCCAATTAGGATCAGTGCAAAGAGTTTACACTTTACCACCCCTGGTTAATCGTCTATATGCTTGATGTGTTTGTCAGGATCCCCAGTACCACCATAGCTTTGAAGCATGTGAGGTTTCACGAACGACCTCAGAATTATGCTCTTGAGGATTCAAACAAGCAGAGGATTTCTCTTTTGCTCTGGGATAGGAGCATCTTCTTCAAGGATAGCAGACCACAGGGGGGTGTGACTACCACTCCTTCCTTCACAATTTGGGAATGGAGTGTGGTGCCTTCGATTATGGCAGCGACTTAGTGATCTTGGAACTTCTCTTCGCGGTGTTGTCACCCTAATTAAGGATATATCTAGTGTTGGTTGAGATTATAAATAAGGTCTAGCGGGGGGTGGTTGAATAGACTGATCCTCTTTAAAAATAATTTAACACAAGATTAGAGATTTATGAGCGGAATAAAAAAAAAAAGATGAAAGCATAGAAGCTCGTCAAGATAATTTCTAACCAAGATATTTCAATTGTTTCAATAACCTGTTACACTTAAGATCCTCAATGAACTTGATCCAATAATCTTGATATCCATAATAGTCTGCTCAAAGCTTCATTTATGCAACATCCTTTCCTCGAATCTGACAAAGACTTGTCTGAGCGATTACCATTATCCTCAAATAATTACATGACTCCCAAATTTGTTTTGCAATAACATTCACATGGTTTCACCAAAGTCTTCAATGGAGTATAGATAAACTCTTCTCTCTTTATGAACAACACACAACCAAAATTCATGCGCAAGAAATGATTCTTCCACCTAATACACAAAAACATAACTTCTAGGAAAAATATTAGATTCCATAATGTACCTTTAGTCTACTTCTCACATTAAATCTTGATAAAGGATGAAGATGATGAATAGTATCTGAAAAATCACACACACACACACACACATAAAAAACTAATTCTTACAAGATATGCATTTTGGGAGGTTAATCACAAGGTATCAACAAAGAGATGGGTGTTGGTGAAGGAAGAATACATATTTGGTTCTCTTAAGGTTCTTGGAAAAAATGAGTTTCTAGGTTCTTGGTGAATGTTCTGAGATTGATCAATTTAATCTATGATTTATTAACCCCATCTCTTGATTTTTTTTCGTTCTACTATAAAAACACACAATAGTGTTACAAGAGATTGTGTTTACATACACTTTTGATGAATCACTTCTTTATGATTAGTCACTTGCTTGGTTTTTTACACACTCTATATATATCATAGACAAAAAATAAGAGATGGGAGAAATGATGCTAGAGGGAAGACACACTTGAAAAATAAAGAGAACAATGAGATTATATCAAATCATGAAGTAATGATTCGGATCAAAGAAACAATAACTTGATTCAAAGGATGGAAAATGATGGGTGTTGGTGAATCACAAGGTATCAACAAGGAGATGGGTGTTGGTGAAGGAAGAATACATACTTGGTTCTCTTACGGTTATTTGAATAAAAGCAACAACAACTTGAATCAAAGGATGGAAAGTGATGGAATGAAGACATGATTCAAATCAAGTTTGATCCATGATTCAATTCAAAGAGAGTCGTGATTCTAATTGCAGTCTCATGAGTCGAATAAAACGAAGTTAGTGGCAAATTCCAACTTTCAAATGAGTTCATGATTCGAGTCACATATGCATGATCAAATCAAACATATTTACAGCTTTGATTCAATTATTCTATCTTGTGATTCAAGCATACTTAAAACATTGATAGAAATCAAATTTCTAGGCTAAAAAAGAAAAAAAAAATCATGAATCCAACTTCTAAATCATTAAATGGAGAGGTTCTCAAAGGTATAATACTAATTATAGCTGAAGCAAAGGAATGCAAATGATTCTAAATAAATTATACGTGTGCATTAGAAACAATATTGCATACACACATAATTGACAAATTACAAATATGTGATAAATCAAATAATGCATACCCACAAATTGACAAATCATCAAAACTAAAATGATACTGACGATGGCTACAATTTCATTTGGAACGACGACTTGATTTCTTTGAGAGATTATTCTAGTGTTGTGTCGGTCCTTATGTTAACATGTTGAAAGCTTTATTCAATGTTGAATAGCCTTTCGTCAAGGCCTATGAGTATTGTTGTTTTACCATATTGTAAATATTATTCAACAAATGGTTTGCTTCCTGCATGCCGAGCTTAGCATGTACCAGCTGAAAGCCGAAAAGCATTTCTTGTCCTGGTATCATAGGTTGTGGTGGAGGTCTCAGTGAAGGTTCACTCTGGTGGAATTGTTACACATATCAAGGGAACAAGAGAGACTCGGACACGACTTGATTCACTATAGGTTGAACATGATCTTGTCACGAAAGAACAGACCAAGATGTTACTGAGACTGAATGATCGATGTAACGCCCCATAATTCTTTCAGGATTACCGACTGACCCCGCAAACCAACACGGGTCTTTTCGGCATGTTTTGTCATCACTCACACGTTTTCCAGAAAACTTTCCAGAAGGTCACCCATCCAAATACTACTTCAAGTCAAACACGCGTAACTATAAAGTTCTTATTTGTTAGGCTATTGAAAATAAGATTCATCTTGTTGGTGTAAGTATTACCAATCAATCCCTATAAGCCTTCCTTCAACCATGTAGTCTCATCCCTGCACAACCTCAGGATCCCTCTCATTTCGATGTGAATTCGACGATCACTCTCCGCCCTCTTCGGTCTCAAGTGTTACATCCACTATCCATCCTTTTTGGTCTCGGGTGTTACAATCGACTCCTTGAAGAAGATGTGATGGACCTTTCATTACTTGAGCAATGACAACAACTTGCTTCTAAACGACAAAGTGAATGGCTCTGGATGTCACCATAATTGGTGAATCTTAGAGAGGATTTGATGGAGAGGAATTGGAATTCGAGAAAAACTATCGGGAAACGGAGATCCATACTTTGAATGGAAGAGATCTAGACTTTGAAATGAACGGAAGTTAGATTTCATTCCCACAGACAATACAATGTTTCGTAATTAAATCAAAGTTGATCGGTAAACAGGGAAGCAGAGTTTGTTTCAGTGATCCTCGGCTTTTGATGCGATGGAGGAGGGCTGACCTACAAGATTAACACTCATATGTTCAAGTTAGTAAGAGAGTGAAAGATAATGCAAAATTGAGAATGAATTTTGAGAAATAACATGTTTTCTTTCTCAAATAAAAAAAACGATTGACAACTGAAAGTATGAAGTAATACATAAATCAACATCAATCTTCAAATTGATCGGGACAACCAACAAGGTTCTCACGCACATAATTGCATATGTCAGAAAAGAAAAAGAGTATACTCATTTTACACTTCTTTGTTCTTTTCACTTCACCATTGAGCATGCATTTATCCTTAGATCTCGTGGACGGCGCAAAATAGACAAAATAGTCCGATTGCAACCTATAAATGCAATTGCTAAAAGAAAATAAAGATAACGAATATCACTCGCACTCACTCGCACAAAAGTCATTGTTTTGCACTTTATTCTAATAGACTTAAGTAAGTCTATTTCATTCATGTTTGTCAATAAAAGTTTCCGGCGGAGTAGAACGGCAAGGGTCGTGTGTAATTAGACTTGTCAGCAACACATAGAGACAAAGGTTTCTGTCGGTTTCAAACTTTAAACTACAACACCTTGTTTTAATATCAAAGCACAGCAATGACTAATAATGCAAATCTAAATATCAACACGTCATGACTTCTGATGAGTTAGTATATACAAATACTAGTACATCGTAGTATCATTGATTGTAGTCACTTTCTCCTAGGCGGCGGCCGATAGTATTTAATTAACATTTGAAATTTTTAAATTTAAATAATGAGGGGTTCACGAGATAATAAATGATACTATAAAATATTACTTGTTCAAAATGTTATATAACGTAGGAAATACGATATAATTTTGTAAGCTCGCGAAGAAAAACTCATTACAACATATATGCTTTAATAATAGACCTTATGCGTCATAATAATACTAGCGCTCAGACGGACACGCCGCTTTCTCAAATATTAATACGAATAAAATATAAATTATATTATATTTTTATTTTTAAATATTTAAAAATAATAATATGAAAAATAATAAATTATTGTATAATCGTCGTTTGTGAGAAATAGAAGTTAAGATTTAAAATAAAATTAAAAAAATATATATTTGAAAGAAAAAAGAAATTACACCAAATTCACATTTTCCTTTTATATTATTAGTATAGATAAGATAGTTTTGTCATATTAAATTGGCTTGGTATAACTTAATTTGAATTGAGTGAGAAGTAACTTAATTAAACAAAGACTCTCTTTGAATAAAATTGGTTGATATCATATCTTTAGTATTTTGATGATAATAAAGTATTTGAAAAGAATTGGTATTCTAACATCTATTTAAGTATGCAAGATTATAAGACTCGGAATCTCTGGTTCTCATGGAAGATCTCGACTTTAAAGAAATCAACATCTAAAGAAAGTCAATTTATAATGATCTAGACTCTAAAGTATCATAAGCCAAAAAGTAGACTCTGAAGAGATCAGTATCTGAAGAGTGAAGTCTGAACAAAATCAACCTATGAAGGATCAGAACCTGGGCTCCAGAATCTGAAGGTTGACTAATCTCTTTAATCGAGGAAACTCTGACATAATCAAAGATCGTTTGTTCACGTGAAGGCTTGAGGAAAAATCTCTTCATAGTTGTTTGGGCTTCAACATATAATTTCTCTTGCAGAAAGGTGTTTTTGTTATGTTTTCAATCAAGTACAAAGCTTATCCAGCTTCTTGGTGAAAGTCTTCCAATGTCTCTTTTCCTTCTTTCTATATAAAGAGTAGAAAGACTTGAAGGTTAAGACTAATACACTGCAATATAAGACTCTGATCATTGACATTTTCAAAGAGAAGTCACTCTGTCAAATTAGCTAGACTTAGAAGATCTTATCTATTATGTATATTTTAGAAGTTCTTAAAGTATTAAGAGTTTGAACAAGTTATATTCTATCTACACCTCTAATTGCATATGAAGTGTAGTTTTACCCAAAATATCTTGACAGTTTCTCATAAAGTCAAAAGTCTCTTGCTTTAGTGCTCGAGCATTTGAAGTCTCTTACTTAAGGGTTTGAGTATTTGAAGTCTCTGGCTTGTGTGCTTGAGCATATAAGTCTCTTACTTGAGGATTTGAGCATTTGAAGTCTCTTGCTTGTGTGCTTGAGCGTGGAAGTCTCCTACTTAAGGGTTTGAGCATTAAAAGTTTCTTTCTAAATGTTTGAGCATTTATAATTTTTTTTTTGTTATAATGAAAATCTCTTGGAAGTCCAAGGGGACTAGACTACTCTTAAGTTGTGATATTTGATCGATTGATTAAGATTGTTGTTGATTAGCTTTATCTTTGTCATTCCATTAGGTTTCACGCATATCCGATCTTTCCAGTAACAGATCGTTTAAACGATCATGGTCTAGGGAGCTTTCGCAAACTTTAAAAGCAATTTTAAAAAGCGCTAAATTTTTAAATACGGATCTATTCAACCCCCTTCTAGATCGGTACTATCGTCTAACACATCTTAACCGGTGAAGGATATTCTTCTTGTTCAGTATTCTACCTAGTAAATGGTAGATATAAATCTTATTGTTTTAAGGACAATCACCTTTGTTAAACTTCCCTAATCGGTAGTTGGTGATCTTTCCTTTTGAGTTTATCCTTGATATGTTCATCTTAACCGATGAAGAATATTTTCTCTTTGGTCTTCTACCCAGTAACTGGTAGTTGTAAATCCTATTTTTCCCCGGTAGTCTATCCTTGATATGTTCATCTTAATCGGTGACGGATATTCTTCCTCTGAGTTTATCCTTCATATGTTCATTCTAATCGGTGACGGATACTCTCTCTTTGGTTTTCTACCCAGTAATCGGTAGTTGTAAATCCTATTGTTTCCCTTTCCCCAGTAGGCTATTCTTACCTAGTAAATGGTAACGAATATTCCTCGTTTTCCTCAGCGAGTCATCCTTGATATGTTTACCTTAACCGGTAACGGATGTCCCTCTGCCCGAATATATCATATTCCTACCCAGTAATATGTGGTAGATAATATATCTATTTTACTCCTGTGTTGAAGTTTTTTCTTCCCCAATTGAGTTTGGATTCGTATTTCTTTGTGAAACTTAATTTCCTTTTGGTGTTTGGGTATTTCAGCTTTGTTCTGATTTATGCATTTCCCCGACGGGTGTTTCTTGATGTATTGGTGTTGTCCCAATACATGCATATTCCTTTCCCCCCAGTCCGAGTCTTTCCCTTAATTTATTTCAATAAGAATCCCCTCGCGTCTCCAGCAGTTTTTAAGTCGTATCCTGGCCTACGCATAGCTTTTTATCCCCTAGAGTCTTTGTCCCCTCAGTGAGTCTTCCTTATGGAATATGCTCCTATGGACTTTCAATCTCTCCCAGATTTCTTTTCCTTTATGGCAATATATTCCCCACAAAGATTATTTTTGCATTCATATCATATGCATCATGAGGTCTCTTAGGGACCAAAATTTGTTTCTTGATACTGTTATTTAAGTCCATTCTACCGAGTTAATACGGAGATTTTAACCTTCACACCCTCGGCTAGAATGACCTTAAATATGGGCAGTTGTAAGACCCTAATTTTGACCCTAAGATCCCTCATGCCATCTTATCATTTGCATTGGATTTGGGATCACACATTGGTATCCTCCTCACCTATCATCCATTTGGTTTGTATTGGAAGATATCACCAAGCACATTTGTGATTCTATCATACTTTATTTTTCTTTGTTTACTAACCAAAATACCAAAAATATGTCTAGTGTAGTTTTATTTCTTTTGTAGGTAGTGTGTGTAGCACCTCAAATTTGCACCTACATTTTGTACATACATTTTCATCATTAGTTCATTAACATAATATAGTCCACTGCATAACATTGCATTGTCCCTTTTGCCCAAGTGCAAGATCATCAGGAGAATTAGGTCAAACTGATCAGGAGATCAGTCAATCAGTCAAGCAAGTGTGTTTTTCATTGAGCCAAGGCCCTAGGGTTGGTCCAACATGTTCACATGACTTGGGATCCATTTGAAGTGTTTAGGTCAAAGATTGGATGTTCAGAGGTCATCAGTCAATGCACAGTCAGTCAGAAACCCTAAAAAGTCAAACTTGGTCAACTGGGCTTGATTTTTTGGTTTTGATGGATGGATTTGGTTTGAGAGAGCTTATTCATGTCCAAATAGGCCTCATATATCATGGCAAACATCATCATTGAAGAATTTGAAGCCAAATCAGAAATTTCCAAAAATAGAAACTGGACCTGTAATTGAAACTTGCCAAAAATGGAAACTTCTTGATCCCAAACTTACATCATGATACAAGCTTCAAATGAATTTTTTCCCAACATGAAAGTTGAAGATCTTGTTCTCCCATTTCCAAAAAGTCCAAGAACTCTCAATTCCCATGTATGGTTGGCAAGATATGATCAATTCATTTTCAAAAATTCTTGAACTTCAAAGGGCCATATCTCTCAAACCATTTGGCCAAATTTGGTGGGGTTTTTTCCTACAAGTCATATTTAATCCCCTCTTTCCAAAAATGTCACCATCATTCACCAAAACATCACCAATCAAAATGGCATTTTTGAACTTGCTTGAATTAATTTCAAGTGAGGTTGAAATTTGACTTTTCCAAATATTCATTTTTAATCATTTTGGCCAATTGGGAAGGTTCAGAAATGTCATTTGAGGCATGTTTGCCAAGCCCAATTCGTGCAACATATACCCCATGTGAAGTTGGTGGAATTTAGCAAATGATAAAACTTACTTCATTTGAGCTAATTGTGTTTAGCAATCCTACTGAGCACCTTAAACAACATATAAATAGCACATTTTCTGTCAATTCCAACCCTAGCAGCCATCAATTGAAGACAGAAAAATCCTTTTCTCTCAAAAATCTCATTTCCTCATTTTTGAACTTTGGCTAAAAAACCCAAAAGAACTCGAGCTGTCTTGTTGGTTTCATCATGTGCTTACCATTTTGAGCTGATTGCAAGCTTCATTTTCCCACTGTAAGCAAGTTTTCCAGCGCTGCTACTCAAGAACACATTAATGGCAATGTTCGATTTGAGCAAGAAGGAAGGCAACTGAGCTAAACTTCTTCAAGTATCTATCATTACAAGCTTGGTTGGTCATCTGTTTGAGCTCATATCACCAAAACAACAACTGTTTCACTAATTTCTTCAAAAGCAAGTAAGATTTCGATTCCTTCTTTTTTCAAAATCATGGTATGCAATGTGTAGATCTCTTTACCCTGATCATTATGAGCTTTGAATGGTTGAAAATGGTTAAGTATTTAGCAAGTTATGTTGAAATGAATGTTGATTTTCAAACTTGTTTTTGCATGTTACTTGATGGATAGCTCGATTTAGTGAAAACCATGGTTAGATTTGGACTGTATGTTGTTTACTGATCATAATGGTATGTTCAATGTCCATTTCTGGGAAAAAATTTTGGCACGATTTCTTGAGGAAGATGAAGTTACTGTTGCTGCAAACCCTAATCCCATTTGCCCAGAATTTTGTCTGTTTTGGTCGTTGCATTTTTTGTCTTGCATGGGAGTCCTGTTGCATTCGCATGTAGCCAGTAGCCGCTTGCCACGCATCTAAGCCATACGCACCGTTTCATTAAAAGATCCCCAGAATTACCAAATTGCCATCGAGTCCAATTATTTTAATTAAATCATTTTGCCATGCAATATTTATTTCATCTTGGTTACACAACTTACAAAAATCATAGAATCTTCGATTTTAATCCAAATTTCATGGGAATTTTTGCATTATGCTCTGCTTGATCTCTAGTATTTTATCATGATTTTTCCTGAATTTTTGGATGGTTGAATTTTAATTGGTGCTAGGGTTTTGTTTATGTGTCAATATTTTGTACCCTTTGCCAAATCTATTGTGAAATGATGATGCACTGTCCAATGGCCCTGGAATTTTTTGTGCTTAAACTAGACACATTCATGGTGATTTTGATGTAGAGTTTGTGAATTTATCTTCTCTGGTCATTGAGTTATGATTTTTTGAAGTAGGGTGTGACAATTTGTGTCACACCATTGATGTGCAACTTCATGATTTTCTTTACCATGCTTCTTGACCTCCAATTGATCTGAATTTTTGCATGAACCTACTTGTGTATGTCTAGTTTACATGTGATTTTTCTTGGAATTAATTGTGGCATTTCCTAATTGTTTGAGATTTTCTCCCCTGTTTGACCAAAATGTTGACTTGTGTGATACATGTTGCCATTTCATTTGTGAAATTCTCATACCTAATTGGATGAACATGAAATTTTACATGTGGTTAGTAGACATCTCAAGCTTTGCCATGGTTTTGATCCCATTCATTTATCATATGCCATCCCTGATTTATGATTTTTCTAAGTTGATGCATGTTTGGTTGACTTCTTTGAGCATGTTTAAAATTGCTTTGACTTTCTGATTTTCATTGACTATCTTCTACTTGTCCAAATGAGATGAAATTTGACATGCTTACCATGCTGTGGATTGTGATTGATCATGATTTATTTGATGATTTTTGGAAATGTTTAAGATTGCTTTTGATTCAAGTCTTGCTGTTGACTTCTATGAGCTTCTAAATGCCATGTTTTGACCTAATTTGTTCATGAAATGATAATGATGATTGATATGAATGTGAACCCAATTGGTTTTGTTTCTTGATTGTTTGAACATGATTTTGGATACTTGCCCTTTGCTGTTTTAACTTTCTCATTCACTTTTGACCCTAGGCTTGCCCTAGTGGTCCTGTTACTCACATTTGAGTTCATGTTTTCAGGTTGACCAACAAATGGCCAATGAGACCAATTCTTTTTGATTGAACTTGCTTGTTTATCATGACTAACATGTTATTTTTTGTAGGTTGCTTGGCTCACATGCCTTGAGCCTTGTGCCTTGCACATTTCACTTGCTTATGATTAACTGTTGATGTCTGTTTCCTTTTGCTTTGTTTTGAAGTTGTATACTAATGTCTGCTTGACTATTTCAGGTGCTTTTAGTTGCTCAGTTCCTTGTGAACTTTTGCTTTGCTTTGCTTGTATAAGCAATTTGCATTGAGGTATACTTCTAAATCTTCATGTAGTCTGGAAGACCTGGCCTGTTACTTGGCCAGGCAACTGTCTGAAGTCCTCCTTAAGAGGCAATGTTTGTGACTGTTTACATTTGTCCTTGTATAGAGTCAAAGACCTCCTAAGTGAAGAGGCAATTGGCAGAACCCAAGGGATATGCAATCTATCCCCTGCTATTCTGTGTGTCATCTGCTTTGCTCACACCACTGTGTTGATGCATTGCAGATACAAACCCAAGATCTTGTACAATTGTACAGTTGAGTCAGTCTCAAATGTGTAGAAGGGTTCCCCCTTTCTGAACCCACACATTCTTGTCTTAAGCTCTCCCAGGCCAGGGATAAGAGCTGTGAAGTCCTATCTTCACTTACCTTTCATCTGCTTCACCTTAGCCCCTCAATGGCAAGGTTAAGAGCTAACATTACCCAGTTCCAGTGGTTTGTTTGTTGAGGTTGATATGACCCCTCGACTAAAACCTAGCCTTGATTGAGCCCATTGTTTGCATATAGTGTGTGCTACTTGTGCTTGTGTGTTTGTGTGACTTGCTTCCTGTGCAAGTTAGGTTTAGTGTGACTTGCTTCCTGTGCAAGTTAGGTTTAGTTTGGCTTGCTTCCTGTGCAAGTCAGGGTTAGGATAGGCTTGCTTCCTGTGCAAGTTAGCTAGAAACCTTAACTTAGGGATGATTTGCATGATAACATCTAGGCTCGAGTCGTAGTCTCCCTAGTTGTGTCTCCCTCTGTTATCTGGTTAGGCTAGTCTTTCTCCCCTCTGTAGGGGAACTACATCGCCCTGATCCTCGTTCCAGACGAGGTATGTAGGCAGGAGACCGTGCGAGGTCTCTCCGGGCACCTTTTTTTTTCTTTTTGTGTGTGTTGTTTGACGATTGCTAGGCTCGAGTTCCCGACTCCTTAGCAATTTGTTGTCTGTTTGTTCTTGTTGTGTGCTTGGAAGCCGGTATAAGTCCATCGAGTGGCATCTGGGTTCCAGTGTGCGTGTGTTGGTTTGGATGCTGATGTAAGTCCAGTGATTGGCATTCGGGCTCCACGTTTGCCTTTGCCTGTGTTTTGTTTGTGTGCGTGTCAGCCGAGCTACGAATGCTCTGATTCTCCTTTGTCCAAGGAGATACGTATGCATAGGACGCGATATCCTAGCGAGCATGTGTCGTTTCCCCAGTTCGAACTACTTTGACTCTGATGTCTATGCCTGATAGACTAAGTAGGCCCAGGATGCGATATCCTGCCGAGTCAGTTTCAGTCTTGTTTGTTTTCTTGTGTCTCTTTCAGCTAGTGTGTGTGTGTGTGGTGTTTGTTTTAGCAACCTTTTCTTTCTTAGAGCGTGGATCCCGTCGAGTACGACGGACGTGAGGGGTGCTAATACCTTCCCCTTGCGTAACCGACTCCCTTACCCTTTCTCTTTGGTCGCGAGACCATGTTCTTTCCCAGGTTTACTCTGAGCGTTTCCTTTCCCTCTTTTGGGATAAATAACGCACGGTGGCGGCTCTGTTGTTCTTCTTTTCCCGCCGGTTTTTCGCGTAATGCGACAGCTGGCGACTCCACTGGGGACTTCATAGATGTTGACCTGTGCTGGTCCATCTTCCCTAAGCGAGTCTCTCCTAGCGTTTTAGGATAGTTTAGGTTGCTTGTGTTGCTTTATTTATTGCATTTATTATTCTGACTGTGTATATATTTGCATAAATATTTGCATGCATCATACTATCATGTTGCCGTCCTCTGTGCAGGTGGTTCCTCTGTTTTGGGGTGGGTGTTCTGAGTGAGGCCCAATACCCAGGCCTGAGTACACACCTAGGATTAGCGTGGTCTCATGTCTCTTCACATGTTGTACGACATGATGCGGAGACATGTCACCACAGCCGGACGAGGTTCATTTGAGAGAGTCTTGCCGGGTGGAGTTATTCCGCTTAGGTTGGATTATCTTTTTTGGGCTATTGACTCTGGTGACCGATCATTTCCCGGATCTTTGGTTTAGACGATCTCAGGAGAGCTACAATGGCACACCCGAAAGGGCAAACCCATTGAGTATCTCTGCCCGATTGTCGAGACTATTATCCGCCTTAGGATGACCTGATTAGAATTTACCTGTGAGGGGAGGGTGATTCTTACAGAGGTATGTTCAGATGGTGACTCAGATGGTGATTTTTTTTGTTCCGTGGATCAGAGTCATATTTATAAGTCGGATTTATGGTCATTTATTGCCGAGACGCCGGAGTGCTGTCCGAGTTATCAGTGGGGATCCGTTTATTTCAGGATTCCCCGGGCCGATTCAGAGGTTATGGTTATCTGCTCAGAGATTGTCTGATGATGATGATGTATCTGTCAGTTCCGTTTATTTCGGAACTCCCTTGAGTTGGATTTGTGGTTACATATTCCCTCAGATGGTTGTGATCAGTTCAGAGATCAGGGCTTCAGTGCAAATGTTCAGATGACTCGGAGGATGGCACAGTGCATCGCATTCATACATCTGCATCATTCCCACTTTGCATTCATCTGCATCAAACCTACGTCTAGCCATATGAGGGGTATTATTGATTGAGAATCTGGTTGAGAGACATCTGAATGTCAAAATGTTATTGGTGAAATATTATCTGTCTCGATGAAACCAGAATCAAAGGACAGAATCTTCCTCATATGGACAGACGTTGCATTCATGCATATTAACCTGTTCGCTGTTTTGCAGGTATCTGTTGCTAACGTGCTTGATTGTTTCAGGAATCATTGCGCGTGCTCGCAGAGTTGTACCTTTGCGCTCAACCCGACCTCACAGATACTTCACGAGGCGCAACACTCCTCGACTGATGGATCTTCCAAACACAGATATCCTCGAGCTAAAAGACAAGATGACTGAGTTGATCAACATCATGCAGGGTTTTGCAGTTGGTCAGAAAGCTTTGGCCGATAAGGTTGAGAAGCTCGAGCGGGCTTCAGCAGCAAACAGTGGTGTAAACTTGGATGGTGTCTCCAACCAGGGGCTGGGTGGTTCTAGAGACGGTGAAAAAAGAGCAACTGTAGGTATGGTGAACAACGCTGCTGGTTTTGGTGCTACTGCTGGTGGTCAACCGGGATAGAATTTGAAGGATAGTCTGTTTCCTCCATTCTTCGGGGTTGAGGATGACAGAGAGGAAGACAGGGAAGCAGACCAGTTCTCGATGCATAATGAACCTTTTGGTCAGTACAGTGCTCCGCCACAGAACAAAGAGATTCAGCTGCTGGCTGAAAAGATCAGAGCTCTGGAGAGCTATGCCACTCCTGGGGTGGTAAACATGTCAAACATGGGGCTAGTGGAGGGGATTGTGATCCCGCAAAAGTTTAAAGCGCCCGCGTTTGATCGCTATAATGGGAGTTCCTGCCCCGAGACTCATCTGCAGGCTTTTGTCCGCAAGATCTCAGCTTACACCATGGACCAAAAGTTGGATGTACTTCTTCCAGGACAGTCTGTCTGGAGGATCTTTGGAATGGTATACCAAGCTGAAATCTTCTGATATCAAGAATTGGCAAGATCTGGGGGACGCATTCTTTAAGCAGTATCAGTTCAATGCTGATATGGCCCCGAGTCGTACCCAGCTGCAGGGTATGTCTCAAAAGAATAACGAAGGGTTTAAAGAATACGCTCAGAGGTGGAGGGAGTTGGCTGCCAGAGTGCAACCTCCACTAGTTGACAGAGAGATGTCTGATCTCTTTATGGGGACTTTGCAGGGGGCGTATGCTGAGAGGATGGTTGGTTGTCCGGTGACCAACTTTTCAGATATAGTTGTGGCTGGGGAGAGAATTGAGAGTTGGTTGAAGCTCGGGAAGATTCAGGGTGTAGCTTCGTCGTCTGGGTCAAAGAAGCCCTTTGGGAATGGACAGAGGAAGAAGGAGGGTGATACCAGTGCAGTATACGCACAAAGAGGACCCAGTAGGGATCGTTACTTCCAGCATACTGCTGCGGTAACCATTCCTGCTGAGCATCAGCCTGCACAGCAACAACAACAACAACAACCTCAACAGCAAAGACAACCATTTCAGCAGAGGCCTCAGAGGGCTGGTTATCAGGTGTGGGGGAGAGCAGTTGATAGGCAGTTTGACAGGCCGCCTGTGACTTATTCGTTCCTGTTCAAAAAGCTGATGGATCTGGGGTTGGTATAGACAAGGACTCTGGCACCTTTGAGACCTGATCAAAGGCCAGCCAACTATGATGAAAATGCAAAGTGTGAATTCCATTCGGGTGCTCCTGGACATAATATAGAGAACTGTAAAGCTTTTAAGCACACAGTTCAAGACTTGGTGGATTCGAAAGCTATCAACTTTGCACCATCTCCCAACGTGAATGCTAATCCCATGCCCGCGCATGGTCAAAGGGGGGTGAATGCTATCTTTGAGGAGGGCAGAGTTGGGTTGTCAAGTGTTAATCAGTTGAAGACTCCTCTGGCTGAGGTCAAGAGGCAGTTGTTGAAGAATGGGGTTTATCCAGGCTGTGATGAGCAATGTGTTGAGTGCGTTGGTGCCCCTGATGGGTGTGAACTCTTAAGGAAGACTGTCCAGAGTTTGATGGACGATGGGAGTATTTTGATTGAGAAGGTTGATATGGGAAAGGAAGAGGTCTCCACCATAACAATTTATTTTGACCCGGTAGATTTGTCTACCCTGGCGGAGGCAGCTCCAGTTACCATCACGGTACCTGGACCCATTCCGTATGACAAAGAGGATGCCGTACCATGGCATTATGGTGGAGAGGTATACTGCAATGGTGAGAGGATAGAGGATCAGACTGTGGATGAAACCACCGTTTCGAAGGTGGATAATGCCGGTCCTAGTGGTTTCACTCGCAGTGGCAGACTGTTTGCTCCGGATGCCTTAAGGAGAGAAGAAGGAGAAAAAGAGAAAAAAGAAAAGGCCGAGGCTTTAGCCAGGGCAAAAGGGAAAGCAGTGGTGAGTGATAGTACTCCAGTGGTGACACCGGCGCCGCTTGGGTCGGAAGAGAAACTTGATGATGATGCAGAGGAATTCTTGAGAATCATCAAGAAGTCTGAGTACAAATTGGTTGACCATCTGCAGCAGACTCCTTCCAAAATATCCATTTTGTCCTTGCTGTTAAGCTCTGAGGGTCACAGGGAGGCTTTGTTGAAGATTTTGAGGAAAGCCTATGTTCCTCAAGAGATTACCATTAACCAGTTGGAGACGGTCGTGTCTAACGTGCATGCCAGCCATGGGTTGGGTTTTACAGACATGGACTTGACTGTGGATGGGAGAAATCACAATCGGGCGTTACACATAGCGATGGAATGTAAAGGAGCCGTGCTTTCGCATGTGCTGGTTGATACCGGCTCCTCTTTGAATGTGTTGTGTCGAAGAAGGCTCTGGCAAAGTTGAATTGTGATGGGCTAATTCTGACTCCGACTGATTTAATAGTGCGGGCATTCGATGGGTCGAAGCGGGCCGTGTTTGGAGAGGTTGAGCTTCCTGTGAAGATAGGCCCAGAGGTGTTCAAGTCGACTTTTTACGTCATGGATATCCAGCCGGCATATAGTTGCCTGTTGGGTCGACCATGGATCCATGCTGCTGGCGCAGTGACCTCGACTTTACACCAAAAGTTGAAATACATCTGGGAGGGACAAGTCGTCACTGTGTGTGTGGGGAGGAAGATATCTTTGTCAGCCACCTGTCCTCATTCAAATATGTGGAGATGGATGGCGAAATCTGGGAGACGCCAAGTCAAGCTTTCGAAACCGTTAAGGTGGAGAATGCTCTGTTTGCCAAAGAGGAGGAGAAACCGTCCATTGCTTCGTACAAACAGGCCGCCGAGGTGGTAAAGAATGGAGAGGCTCCTGGTTGGGGCAGGATGATGGATATCTCCGCAAAGAATGATCGCTTCGGAGTGGGTTACCAGCCGGGCCGAGGCTCAGGACAAGGCAGAGGACGCCGTACGTCAGTAACATTCACAAGCGCCGGAATGCTGGATCCGGACCACATCTGCATGATGAGTGAGGAAGTTGATAGCGACTGCGACATTGACCGGTGGATAAAGCCGTGCACACCAGGGATGGGAATCCAAAACTGGAAGGCTGAAAAGATCATCCGGGTCACTCTGCTGGAAGAGTAATATTTTTCTTGTTTTGATTTTATGTGCATGAAAGCCATACGTGTTGCCCGACACGTAATGGTCCATTGTAAGGGCCACCTCATGTTTAAATTTGCAAGTTCGCATCATTAATAAAAGGATGTTTTTCAATTAAAAGCGATGTTCCCTGTTTTTCATTTATTTTTGCAGTTTAAAAATAAAAATAAAATAAAAATGGCAATGTTTTCATTTTTCTTTTTCAATTTGTCACACACCAGTTCTAAAGCAATGCATGAATCAACATTCATGCAGACGTGATTCTTCTCCGGAACTCATTGATAACAATCCTGTTACACCCTCGTATGACTTCGACAATCCAATCTATCATGCTGAAGAAGAAGGCGAAGAAGATTGTGAACTGCCAGGGGAATTAGCCAGGTTGTTGAAACAAGAGGAGAAGGTGATTCAGCCGCATGAAGAGCAGATTGAGGTTGTGAACTTGGGTACCGACGAGGTCAAAAAAGAAGTGAAAATCGGGGCTGCTTTGGAGGAAAGTGTCAAGAGCAGAATGGTAGCACTGTTGAAAGAGTATGTCGACATCTTTGCCTGGTCTTATCAAGATATGCCAGGGTTGGATACCGATATTGTTGTGCACAAGCTACCGTTGAGAGCAGATTGTCCTCCAGTGAAGCAGAAATTGCGTAGAACTCGACCTGACATGGCAATGAAAATCAAAGAAGAAGTGCAGAAGCAGTGGGATGCTGGTTTCCTTGCTGTCACTAATTATCCGCCGTGGGTTGCAAATATCGTGCCAGTTCCGAAGAAGGATGGGAAGGTGAGAATGTGTGTGGACTACCGAGATCTGAACCGAGCTAGTCCGAAGGATGATTTTCCACTACCTCACATCGACGTGTTGGTAGATAATACAGCTCAATTCTCGGTGTTTTCCTTCATGGATGGCTTTTCTGGCTATAATCAAATTAAAATGTCGCCAGATGATATGGAGAAAACAACGTTCATCACACCGTGGGGTACCTTTTGTTACAAGGTGATGCCATTCGGTCTCAAGAACGCCGGTGCTACTTATCAGAGGGCCATGGTGACTTTGTTTCATGATATGATTCATCATGAAATCGAATGCTATGTTGATGACATGATAGCGAAGTCCCAGACAGAAGAGGGACATTTGGTAGATTTGGCCAAGTTGTTCGACCGGCTGAGACAGTTTAGACTGAGGTTGAATCCGAACAAGTGCACGTTCAGAGTGCGGTCCGGTAAATTGCTGGGGTTCATTGTAAGTGAGAAAGGAATCGAGGTTGATCCTGCAAAAGTAAAAGCAATAAGAGAAATGCCTGAACCGAGAACGGAGAAGGAGGTTCGTGGTTTCTTAGGTAGATTGAACTACATTTCACGGTTCATATCTCACCTAACAGCCACGTGTGAACCTATATTCAAGTTGTTGAGAAAAGATCAAACGGTCAGGTGGAATGATGATTGCCAAGCGGCATTTGAAAAAATAAAAGAATATTTGCAGGAGCCTCCGATTCTGATGCCTCCTGTGGAGGGAAGACCGTTAATTCTGTACTTGACGGTCCTTGAGGGGTCTATGGGGTGTGTATTGGGGCAGCATGACGAGTCTGGTCGAAAAGAGCATGCCATATACTACCTTAGCAAAAAGTTTACCGACTGTGAAACAAGATATTCACTGCTCGAGAAAACTTGCTGTGCTTTGGTCTGGGCTGCTCGCCGACTAAGGCAGTACATGCTGGTTCATACCACTTTATTGATTTCCAAGATGGATCCAATCAAGTACATTTTCGAAAAGCCAGCATTGACCGGACGGGTTGCGAGATGGCAAATGATTTTGACTAAATATGATATACAGTATACCTCTCAGAAGGCTATCAAGGGGAGTGTATTGTCTGATTACCTCGCTCAGCAACCCATTGATGATTATCAACCGATGAAGTTTGAATTCCCTGATGAGGACATCATGTTTCTCAAATCGAAAGATTGCGAGGAACCAATCCCGGAGGAGGGGCCTGACCCTGAATCCGAATGGATCTTGATGTTTGATGGGGCCGTTAACGTGAATGGAAGCGGTGTTGGTGCTGTTTTGGTTACGCCGAAAGGATCCCACATTCCTTTTGCTGCCCGGCTAACATTTGAGTGCACCAACAACGTGGCTGAATATGAAGCTTGTATATTGGGAATTGAGGAGGCGATTGATTTGAGGATCAAGAACCTTGTCATATATGGAGATTCAGCTCTGGTGATAAATCAGGTTAACGGGAAGTGGTATACGCATCAATCTCATTTAGTGCCGTACCGAGATTATACGAGGAGATTGTTGACGTTTTTCACCAAGGTGAAGATGCATCATGTGCCTAGAGAGGAGAATCCTTTGGCAGATGCTTTGGCTACTCTAGCCGCCTTGATTAAGGTGCAGTGGTGGAATCAGTTCCCCAGTGTTGAGGTTGGACGTTTGGATAGGCCGGCTTATGTGTTTGCTGTTGATACAGCGCCTGATGATGAGAAGCCGTGGTATTACGATATCAAGCGCTATCTGGAGACTCAAGAGTATCCCGAGGGAGCATCTAAAAAGGACCGAAAACTCTGCGGAGGTTGGCCATGGTGTTCTACCTGAATAAGGATGGGGTTTTGTATAAGAGGAACTTTGATTGGGTCTTGCTAAGATGTGTTGATGATAAAGAAGCAAGCCAATTGATGAAAGAGGTTCATGAAGGATCGTTCGGTACCCATGCCAGTGGGAATGCAATGGTAAGGAAGCTGCTGAGGGCAGGTTATTATTGGATGACAATGGAGGCTCAATGTTTTAATTTCGTGCGGAAGTGTCATAAATGCCAGATTTATGCTGATAAGGTGCACGTGCCTCCAAATCCTTTGAGCTTAATGTCGTCTCCATGGCCGTTTGCTATGTGGGGCATTGATATGATCGGAAAGATTGAGCCTACAGCTTCGAATGGGCATCGGTTCATATTAGTGGCTATTGATTACTTCACCAAGTGGGTTGAAGCAGCCTCTTATACGAACGTGACGAAGCAGGTTGTGGCCAGGTTTCTCAAGAGAGGCATCATTTGCAGATATGGGGTTCCCGAGAGAATCATTACTGATAATGGTTCTAATTTGAACAATAAGATGATGGCAGAACTGTGCCGGGAATTCAAGATCGAGCATCATAATTCTTCTCCTTATCGTCCGAAGATGAATGGGGCGGTTGAGGCAGCCAACAAGAATATCAAGAAGATTGTGCAGAAAATGGTGGTAACCTATAAAGACTGGCATGAGATGTTGCCGTTTGCATTGCACGGGTATCGAACGTCGGTGCGTACATCTACTGGGGCAACTCCTTTCTCATTGGTGTATGGGATGGAGGCTGTATTGCCTATTGAGGTTCAGATTCCCTCTTTGAAAGTCCTGATGGACGTGAAATTGCAAGAGGCTGAATGGGTAAGAACCCGATACGAGGAGTTGAGCCTAATTGAGGAAAAGAGGTTGGCGGCCATCTGTCACGGGCAGTTATACCAGCAAAGGATGAAGCGTGCTTTTGACAAAAAGGTGCGACCTCGGGTATATCACGTAGGTGATATGGTGCTGAAAAGGATCCTTCCTCCTCAAAACGATCGAAGGGGCAAATGGACACCGAATTATGAAGGTCCATTCGTGGTTAAGAAGGTCTTCTCTGGCGGAGCCTTGTTGCTAACGACCATGGATGGCGAGGATTTTCCATCCCCTGTGAATGCGGACGCAGTTAAAAAATACTTCGTGTAAAGAGACCCGCTGGACGAAAAGAATAAAACAGTTCAGGCAAAAATGGGCATCCCGGCGAACCAAAAACAGAAAGAAAGGTTCGGGCAAAAATTAGGGATAAAATGAAAAAATTGTACACCCGGCAAGTCGAAAACCTGGAAAGGCGGCTTGGGCAAAAAAGGGGTATCCCGGTGGACTGAAAACCCGAAAGGGCGGTCCAGGCAAAAGAGGGATTGAAACGAACAACTGCGTCCAGCATGATCGTTTGCGCTTTGGTTAAAGCATCATGGATAATACCCGGTGGGGATCAATCAGAAACGTCTTGTTCAGAAGGCAGAAAGCATGGAGAGTCTGAGGATATATGGGGTGTAACTGAGTTGGAACTCGATGAGATCACGGGTTTCACATTGCCATTAGGATAGATTTTTCCTTTTGTGCGCAATTACCTCTTTTCAGGAATTGCTTCCTTTGTATTGCTCATTTGAGCCACACTTTTTTCAATCAATAAAATGCATATTCAGTCAAATAATTTTGTTTTTGTTTTTATTACCGCTTTGATTGCAAAAACATCCAATTATTTTTGATAAAGAATCTTGCATTTTGAGACATACAGGTCCCTTCCAATGCATGTTTATAAGATTGAGAGCTTGAAATCTTATTCGGAAGGTTGAGGGACCCAAGTGTTGAAATCTTGACACGCCTGGGGCACGGTTTTATCTGACGATCTCCTTTTGCAGGTGCTGTTAGATATTTTCGCTCACTTGCAGGTTATGATGTGGAAGCTTTTGACAAGACAAATCCCCATGGAGTCCGATCAGGGACGAATGTATGAAAGGATGACGAAGAGACGTTGAGACGTGTGACGATCCTTGAATGATAATCAAGAAGACTCTTTAAAGTCGGAAGACTGGAAAGTCTGTGGAAATTCCCCGCAGAGTCCAATCAGGGACAGGCGAGTTGGAGGAACGGTGAAGAAACGGCGAAGGACGTCCGAGGGCCTTTGAAATTAATCAAGAAGACTCTTCAAAGTCGGAAAATTGAAATTTCTGTATAAGTCCCAAGAGTTCGATCTTCGTCGAGTGCGGAGCGATTGGGAATACAAGATGATGGAGCAGAAAAGGTCCAGACGAGTCTGGGAATTCTCAAAAGTGGAAAGCTGATACGAGATTAGGAGGCGGATACTATGGTTCGACAAGTCGACGGGTGTTCGGTACCAACTTTTCTCATTTCCCCAGCGTAGTCTCCAAACAGAGTCGTGAGAACTAACTCCCCAGCGGATCCAAGGTCTGTGGGTCCCCTAGTCGAGTCGGGATGGTTATCCCAGGCAGGTTTAAAACGATGTTTCCTCAGCAGCAGGCCCGAAGGTTGCTATCCCCGAGTGGAGCGGTTTGCAATGAAATATATCTCCAGCGGTGCTCATCCTACCAGTGGATTGGACGAGTTTCCGTAGCAGACTGATATCTGCATCCCCAGCTGAGTTGATTCTACCTGTGGATTGCGTGGGTTGTCCCCAGCGGAGTAGCATTCGTTTCCCCTGGCAGGGTCAGGATGGTTATCCCCAGCAGGTTTTAGATCGATGCTTTCCCAGTTGCCAGGCCTGGAGGTTGCTGTTTCCTAGCGGAGCTATCTGTGAGCATTTCCCCAGTGAAGTCGTCAGGTATCTGTGAGGGTTCTCCAAGCAGAGTCGGGATTGATATCCCACGCAAGTCAAAGATCGAGGTATCCCCACTGAGTGTTGATGGTTCCTATCCCTCAGCAATTCCCCAAGTGGATTAGGTGCAAAGGAGGCTTTCCCCAGCAAGGGTTACCTTTTCCCAACAGCAGCGTCATTCCCCAGTAGGGTGGAATCTGAGTATTGGCGAGTTCCTCAGCAGAGTGTCTCGAGCTCCCCAGGAGAGTCCCTTGAGGGGGATATTTTTTTTATGCATCCATCATGAAGAATAAGCATAGCATATTGCATAATAAATCGCGTAGCATTTCCATAATTATAGAGCATTACGCAGAAAAGTCAATCATGCATCATATTGCACGCACAAGCTAGGCTGAAGCCGTGGTTACCGTTTGAGAGGTGGTTTTATCAGAAGTGAAGGTGTTGCTCCGCGGAGTTTAGTATCTTGATTTTGAATCAGAGGTGTTCCTCAGTAGTGCGATACTGGAGGAGTTTTCTGTCGTGCGAGACAGCGATTGGAAGATGTTACTCTGAGGAGTCTAGCATCATGACGTCAGATCAGCAATGTTCCCCAGTAGTGCGATATTGGAGGAATTTTTTCTGTCAAGTGGAGAAGGAAATGGAATCAAAGGACGTTACGCGATCAGCGCGATTACGGGGTTTAACTGGAGAAAAGGAAATGTTGAGACATTTTTTTTTTGGAGATCGAGGTTCAACTGGAGAAAAGGAGATGTTGCGGCATTTTCTGGGGTTCAAATGGAGATTGGAGTTGAATATTATATCCGGGATGAGGTCCTCAGGATTATCTTCTGTTCATGTGTCACCTTAGACTTTGGCTGAGGCCAATGGAGGTCGTTATAGGTGTCTTCCGGGGAAGAGACACACATGTTACCTTCCTTTTGTGAAGGTATACCCTCTGATATGTCGCCCTCAGAGTGGTGTTGGTGTTATTTCCGACGTTGCCAGCGGAATTATCACGAGAAATTGGAGAGCGGGGTTCAAACGGAGAAAAGGAAATGTTGAGGCATTTTCTGGGAACGGGGTTCAAATGGAGAAAAGGAAATGTTGAGGCATTTTCTGGAGAGCGGGGTTCAAATGGAGAAAGGGAGATGTTGCGGCATTTTCTGGAGAATGGGGTTCACAATGGCGATCGCGAGTTATCGTCAGGCGACTGGGGTTCAAATTGGAGAATGGGGTTCATTATTTTGGCAAAACAAGATGTTGGGGTTCAACTGCAGCGATCGGGGATCATTTGCGCAAAAGAAAAATCTCGGGGTTCAAGAAAAGCATGAAAAGGAGAGATAATAATCCCCAGCGGACGTGTGGTGTTCAGGCCATGGTTATCCCTGCGTTACCATTTATTTTGGTATCCAGGTCGACGTTACTATTTCGGTGATCAGGCCGACTTTTTCCGTTCCAGACGGATTCTGGTTTCAAGACTGTTCCTTTGCCGATTATGACAGGTGTTGTTAATTATTTTCCCAGCAGAGTGCAAATTTCTACGGTTCTTTGGTATTCAATCCCTGTGTACCCTGAAAGTCTGACAGTCGTTGCTCTCATCCATTCGGGTTCCCAGCTGATTGAATAGGGGCAGCTGTAGCACCTCAAATTTGCACCTACATTTTGTACATACATTTTCATCATTAGTTCATTAACATAATATAGTCCACTGCATAACATTGCATTGTCCCTTTTGCCCAAGTGCAAGATCATCAGGAGAATTAGGTCAAACTGATCAGGAGATCAGTCAATCAGTCAAGCAAGTGTGTTTTTCATTGAGCCAAGGCCCTAGGGTTGGTCCAACATGTTCACATGACTTGGGGATCCATTTGAAGTGTTTAGGTCAAAGATTGGATGTTCAGAGGTCATCAGTCAATGCACAGTCAGTCAGAAACCCTAAAAAGTCAAACTTGGTCAACTGGACTTGATTTTTTGGTTTTGATGGATGGATTTGGTTTGAGAGAGCTTATTCATGTCCAAATAGGCCTCATATATCATGGCAAACATCATCATTGAAGAATTTGAAGCCAAATCAGAAATTTCCAAAAATAGAAACTGGACCTGTAATTGAAACTTGCCAAAAATGGAAACTTCTTGATCCCAAACTTACATCATGATACAAGCTTCAAATGAATTTTTGCCCAACATGAAAGTTGAAGATCTTGTTCTCTTATTTCCAAAAAGTCCAAGAACTCTCAATTCCCATGTATGGTTGGCAAGATATGATCAATTCATTTTCAAAAATTCTTGAACTTCAAAGGGTCATATCTCTCAAACCATTTGGCCAAATTTGGTGGGGTTTTTTCCTACAAGTCATATTTGATCCCCTCTTTCCAAAAATGTCACCATCATTCACCAAAACATCACCAATCAAAATGGCATTTTTGAACTTGCTTGAATTAATTTCAAGTGAGGTTGAAATTTGACTTTTCCAAATATTCATTTTTAATCATTTTGGCCAATTGGGAAGGTTCAGAAATGTCATTTGAGGCATGTTTGCCAAGCCCAATTCGTGAAGCATACACCCCATGTGAAGTTGGTGGAATTTAGCAAATGATAAAACTTACTTCATTTGAGCTAATTGTGTTTAGCAATCCTACTCAGCACCTTAAACAGCATATAAATAGCACATTTTCTGTCAATTCCAACCCTAGCAGCCATCAATTGAAGACAGAAAAATCCTTTTCTCTCAAAAATCTCATTTCCTCATTTTTGAACTTTGGCTAAAAAACCCAAAAGAACTCGAGCTGTCTTGTTGGTTTCATCATGTGCTTACCATTTTGAGCTGATTGCAAGCTTCATTTTCCCACTGTAAGCAAGTTTTCCAGCGCTGCTACTCAAGAACACATTAATGGCAATGTTCGATTTGAGCAAGAAGGAAGGCAACTGAGCTAAACTTCTTCAAGTATCTATCATTACAAGCTTGGTTGGTCATCTGTTTGAGCTCATATCACCAAAACAACAACTGTTTCACTAATTTCTTCAAAAGCAAGTAAGATTTCGATTCCTTCTTTTTTCAAAATCATGGTATGCAATGTGTAGATCTCTTTACCCTGATCATTATGAGCTTTGAATGGTTGAAAATGGTTAAGTATTTAGCAAGTTATGTTGAAATGAATGTTGATTTTCAAACTTGTTTTTGCATGTTACTTGATGGATAGCTCGATTTAGTGAAAACCATGGTTAGATTTGGACTGTATGTTGTTTACTGATCATAATGGTATGTTCAATGTCCATTTCTGGGAAAAAATTTTGGCACGATTTCTTGAGGAAGATGAAGTTACTGTTGCTGCAAACCCTAATCCCATTTGCCCAGAATTTTGTCTGTTTTGGTCGTTGCATTTTTTGTCTTGCATGGGAGTCCTGTTGCATTCGCATGTAGCCAGTAGCCGCTTGCCACGCATCTAAGCCATACGCACCGTTTCATTAAAAGATCCCCAGAATTACCAAATTGCCATCGAGTCCAATTATTTTAATTAAATCATTTTGCCATGCAATATTTATTTCATCTTGGTTACACAACTTACAAAAATCATAGAATCTTCGATTTTAATCCAAATTTCATGGGAATTTTTGCATTATGCTCTGCTTGATCTCTAGTATTTTATCATGATTTTTCCTGAATTTTTGGATGGTTGAATTTTAATTGGTGCTAGGGTTTTGTTTATGTGTCAATATTTTGTACCCTTTGCCAAATCTATTGTGAAATGATGATGCACTGTCCAATGGCCCTGGAATTTTTTGTGCTTAAACTAGACACATTCATGGTGATTTTGATGTAGAGTTTGTGAATTTATCTTCTCTGGTCATTGAGTTATGATTTTTTGAAGTAGGGTGTGACAATTTGTGTCACACCATTGATGTGCAACTTCATGATTTTCTTTACCATGCTTCTTGACCTCCAATTGATCTGAATTTTTGCATGAACCTACTTGTGTATGTCTAGTTTACATGTGATTTTTCTTGGAATTAATTGTGGCATTTCCTAATTGTTTGAGATTTTCTCCCCTGTTTGACCAAAATGTTGACTTGTGTGATACATGTTGCCATTTCATTTGTGAAATTCTCATACCTAATTGGATGAACATGAAATTTTACATGTGGTTAGTAGACATCTCAAGCTTTGCCATGGTTTTGATCCCATTCATTTATCATATGCCATCCCTGATTTATGATTTTTCTAAGTTGATGCATGTTTGGTTGACTTCTTTGAGCATGTTTAAAATTGCTTTGACTTTCTGATTTTCATTGACTATCTTCTACTTGTCCAAATGAGATGAAATTTGACATGCTTACCATGCTGTGGATTGTGATTGATCATGATTTATTTGATGATTTTTGGAAATGTTTAAGATTGCTTTTGATTCAAGTCTTGCTGTTGACTTCTATGAGCTTCTAAATGCCATGTTTTGACCTAATTTGTTCATGAAATGATAATGATGATTGATATGAATGTGAACCCAATTGGTTTTGTTTCTTGATTGTTTGAACATGATTTTGGATACTTGCCCTTTGCTGTTTTAACTTTCTCATTCACTTTTGACCCTAGGCTTGCCCTAGTGGTCCTGTTACTCACATTTGAGTTCATGTTTTCAGGTTGACCAACAAATGGCCAATGAGACCAATTCTTTTTGATTGAACTTGCTTGTTTATCATGACTAACATGTTATTTTTTGTAGGTTGCTTGGCTCACATGCCTTGAGCCTTGTGCCTTGCACATTTCACTTGCTTATGATTAACTGTTGATGTCTGTTTCCTTTTGCTTTGTTTTGAAGTTGTATACTAATGTCTGCTTGACTATTTCAGGTGCTTTTAGTTGCTCAGTTCCTTGTGAACTTTTGCTTCGCTTTGCTTGTATAAGCAATTTGCATTGAGGTATACTTCTAAATCTTCATGTAGTCTGGAAGACCTGGCCTGTTACTTGGCCAGGCAACTGTCTGAAGTCCTCCTTAAGAGGCAATGTTTGTGACTGTTTACATTTGTCCTTGTATAGAGTCAAAGACCTCCTAAGTGAAGAGGCAATTGGCAGAACCCAAGGGATATGCAATCTATCCCCTGCTATTCTGTGTGTCATCTGCTTTGCTCACACCACTGTGTTGATGCATTGCAGATACAAACCCAAGATCTTGTACAATTGTACAGTTGAGTCAGTCTCAAATGTGTAGAAGGGTTCCCCCTTTCTGAACCCACACATTCTTGTCTTAAGCTCTCCCAGGCCAGGGATAAGAGCTGTGAAGTCCTATCTTCACTTACCTTTCATCTGCTTCACCTTAGCCCCTCAATGGCAAGGTTAAGAGCTAACATTACCCAGTTCCAGTGGTTTGTTTGTTGAGGTTGATATGACCCCTCGACTAAAACCTAGCCTTGATTGAGCCCATTGTTTGCATATAGTGTGTGCTACTTGTGCTTGTGTGTTTGTGTGACTTGCTTCCTGTGCAAGTTAGGTTTAGTGTGACTTGCTTCCTGTGCAAGTTAGGTTTAGTTTGGCTTGCTTCCTGTGCAAGTCAGGGTTAGGATAGGCTTGCTTCCTGTGCAAGTTAGCTAGAAACCTTAACTTAGGGATGATTTGCATGATAACATCTAGGCTCGAGTCGTAGTCTCCCTAGTTGTGTCTCCCTCTGTTATCTGGTTAGGCTAGTCTTTCTCCCCTCTGTAGGGGAACTACATCGCCCTGATCCTCGTTCCAGACGAGGTATGTAGGCAGGAGACCGTGCGAGGTCTCTCCGGGCACCTTTTTTTTCTTTTGTGTGTGTTGTTTGACGATTGCTAGGCTCGAGTTCCCGACTCCTTAGCAATTTGTTGTCTGTTTGTTCTTGTTGTGTGCTTGGAAGCCGGTATAAGTCCATCGAGTGGCATCTGGGTTCCAGTGTGCGTGTGTTGGTTTGGATGCTGATGTAAGTCCAGTGATTGGCATTCGGGCTCCACGTTTGCCTTTGCCTGTGTTTTGTTTGTGTGCGTGTCAGCCGAGCTACGAATGCTCTGATTCTCCTTTGTCCAAGGAGATACGTATGCATAGGACGCGATATCCTAGCGAGCATGTGTCGTTTCCCCAGTTCGAACTACTTTGACTCTGATGTCTATGCCTGATAGACTAAGTAGGCCCAGGATGCGATATCCTGCCGAGTCAGTTTCAGTCTTGTTTGTTTTCTTGTGTCTCTTTCAGCTAGTGTGTGTGTGTGTGGTGTTTGTTTTAGCAACCTTTTCTTTCTTAGAGCGTGGATCCCGTCGAGTACGACGGACGTGAGGGGTGCTAATACCTTCCCCTTGCGTAACCGACTCCCTTACCCTTTCTCTTTGGTCGCGAGACCATGTTCTTTCCCAGGTTTACTCTGAGCGTTTCCTTTCCCTCTTTTAGGATAAATAACGCACGGTGGCGGCTCTGTTGTTCTTCTTTTCCCGCCGGTTTTTCGCGTAATGCGACAGTGTGTGCATCCACCTATGATTCGTCAAGCTCACATCTAGGGTTTGAAACCCTCAGTGCAAGAGATCAATCAAATAAAGATTCACATTGATTCAAAGCATCATATACAGATCCCCATATTCTTTATTTGTCATTTTGATCAAGAATTCATCAAGATTTTGAAGCTTGTTTGCCTTGGAAGCCCTAATTCATCTGTGTATCTTGTGTGCCTTCCTCATCACGTTTATTAAATATTTGATTAAAAATAATTAATGTATACTTCATTTTACTTCATCATAAGCATATATGATCCTCCATGAGCCCATAAGAGAAAAGGAACTTCAAGTTTGCAAGTTGGTTCAAGGAGGTTGACCAGAGAGGTCAAATGGTCAAATCTAGGGTTCCCTAGACCTTATATCCTACAATTTTTGTCATATAAAAATGATTCCAAGAAAAAAGTTACTCTTTATGATATTACAAACAACTTTCATGTTGGCATCAAGAGCTAATTTTTCTTGAGAAGTCATTTTTTAGGGTGAAAGATTATAGTTCATTTTGTATGTGCCCTAGATAGAAGGTCAACTTCCAAGTACCATAATTTGCTCAGTTGTTTTGATATGAAGATCATCCAAGTTTCATGACCAATTTAAAGATGTCTTCTTCAACTTTTATTCTTTAAGAAATCTCAAATTTCACTTGCAAGGACATGTACTAAGAGGAAACATTATAGGTCATTTTGGGCCATCACCATTAAACAAGTTGTTTTCCTCAACTTCTAAAATACATAACTCCATCATGATACCTCCAATTGGTGTCAAGTTTATGACCAAATTGAATAGGATTGAAAGAGATACAACTTTTAAGAAGGAACCAAAGTCATTTGAAGAGCATAACAAAAGTTATTCAAGATGGAAAAAGGGGTCATTTGACTTTTAACTTAGAAAATTTTCAAGTATGTCTGATTCCTCCAACTTCAACACTAAAATTCATCTTGATCCAAGCTCCAAATGGAAAAGATTCCAACAGCAAAGTTGTTCCCCTTGATGGTAGATTTCCAAAGAATCCAATGTCATGGCATTTGGATTAAAATTGAGGGACTTGCGCATGGTTCCTTTGCATGGACCTATTTGACAATTTTTGAACTCAATTTTTGAAACAACTTTGTATGACTTCATGAATTGATCTCAGCATCAATTATGCACGAATTTCGACTTGTTGCAATCATCATTTGAGCCTAAATGCATTCCCATGCACCCATGCACATCACTTGCTATTTTTGGATTCAAATTGGAATGGTGTGAGTATCACTTTGCATTGCCTATATAATGAGCTCATTAGCCTCAAATTGAGGGAAGACCCTTGCCCAAGCTTTGATCAACAATCCCAAACCTCCATTGATAGAATACCTTAAAGGTTTCATTTGAAATCGAGCTTCTAGTTCACATTCTATTTTTAAACTAGAACTCCGAGGATTCAAAGCCATTTTTGTTCTGATCATCTCTTACAAGCAAGCGGAAGCAAGGCCAATTGAATTTGCACCAAGATCTAGCTCAGAATTCATCACCCGAAAGTGAAATTTCTCAAACTTCAAGTCTTCGATTCTCTCTTATTTCTCTATAATTTTTCTTGATTTGTGATTGGCTGAAGTCCTACCAATGTAGGCAATAAGATTTAGTTGCTTTGAGGTCAAATCGAAGCAATTCAGTTTGCACGCCTCATTTTTCAATTCCACATATCTTTTTATATAATGAGAATTGGAAGAAGTGGAGGCCAGATTCGAGTTCCCTCTTGATTTTCTCTTCAAAACCATATATGATCCATGCATTTTGGTGATGCTTTGGTCCTAACAGTCTGACAAAGGTGACCGGCGCTAGGGCTCTGGTGATGCGATGACTTTGTCCAGGCCATCTGATATGGTCCCCATCTTCTAATCTCGTCCCTTGAATTTGATTACCATCTATGTTGCGGATTGACTCGTGACCACCATGGACATGATGCACGTGGCCATTAGATCTTCCACCTCAATTAATGATGGAGATCTGATGGCCCTCCTTTTCTGGTTATTTGATTTTTTTCATTTTAATTCTTAAAATAACATTTTCTTATTAAATTCATATTAATTTCAACTTTAATCCAAAAAATATGAGACTTTCTCCAAAAATCTTTAAATAATCTCCTTTTCCATTTTTTGAATTAAAATCATTTTTTGAATTGGATTTGATATTTTTTGTGAATTTAATGATTTTTGATTTGTTTTTAATTGATTTTAAATACTTCTGACTTTTGAAAAATTCCCATAATTTTTGTCTAAGGTCATTTGACCTTGTTTCACCTAGGATAAATTCCCTGGCCATTTATTTGGTGATTTAAAGGGATTTGAGGTTTTTCCTATTTTAAAATGCATTTTTATTCATTTTTAAAATTGGTTTTAATTTGATTAATGTTTAAATGTTATGTTGAGCTATTTCGTTAACTTTGTGTTGTTTCATCTTCTGTTTGGCCTTGATCATGGTTGATTTGAACTTCCATTTGATAAATACTATTGGATTCAGGGGGTTGATGAAGTGTAAACTTCATCCCTCAAGATGAATGAATAGTATTGGTCAGATGAAATTCCTCCCTTGATCAATTTGGGTTTCTATTCCACTTTATCTTTTCATCTTCTTCTCTTTCTTCCCTAATCCATCATTGACCAAGGACTTCTCAATTATTCAAATACTAGTTGATTCATCAATGACCTTGTATCAGATGAATCAACATGAGCTTGATTGAGATAGGTCCATCCCATTTTCTTTTTGTGTGTAGTATGCTTTAGGAGCTTGGTCATATTACCATGTCTCTAGCATGCATTAACACCAATATTTTTATTGCCCGGACTCAGATAGTTGTGACTTATACATAAGTCCAATTACGATTGCTTAACATATAGCTAAATTTGTCCCAATGGCATATCATTCTTGTAAGTGAGATTGTAAGTCTCCCGTTACTCATGGTATTGTGTGAAGACTTAACCTTTTTTTCCATTTGTGAGAGCTAGTTGCATACTTGTTGATTTATCCAAGTTAGGGCCCTTCTCATGGATGATGTCTTGGTTCATGTCTTCATGCTTGTGAGTGGATGGTTAAGTGTTCTCCAAAGAATGACATAAAACAATTTTCTTCTTCCACTAACATTGACTAACACCAGTCGATGGAAAGCTAAGAAAAAGATCTACAACGTTTGTTCAGAAGTCGAGAGCTGAATCAGACTGTAGCAGGGCCAGAAAAGTCGTTGAAGTTGCAGCATTAGTTTTATTTAAGTTTTGGGTCATTAGTTTTGGGCTTGGGTTATGTTTTCGATCCAGTTGGGTTGTAAACCAAATTCCTTGTTTTCCATATACCTAGCAGCCGCATAACATTAGGATGATGACTATTCACGAAATACTTGAAAGCTTTGGTAAGAATTCTCATGAAGAACTAATCGATCCAAATAATTTGCTGTATTCGGGTTCCGATACCTTGAGATTTTAGTAATTCTTATTCAGGTTTTTTATTCCTTTCAATATTAACATATGTATTTTGTTTGCTTAATCCGATTTACATATGCTATATTGATTTAATCCGATTGATTGTGTGATCCTAACTATAGTCACGATTTCGTTTGCTTAATTCATTATCGAGTCCGTTTAATTCATGTTTGCTTAATTCATGAAACTTAATCCCATTTGCTTAATTCGGATAATAGGAACATACAACTTATACTATCAATTGCGCTTGTCAGTTGATATTATAATCGAATAGAAATAGTTAATCTGCGGTTGGAATTAAGATAGTCGATGATAGGCAAAGACCGAATCAGTAAGTTGTTGCTACAGCTTATTTCAATAATCACTTATTTTAATCTATTTTTTTAATTGAATCCTAAACCAACCAAAACCCCATTAATCGTTACTGTCGCATCCGCGAAAAAACAACCGGCGGGACTCAAATAAAAACACAACACAGAGCCGCCACTGCGCGTTATTTATCCCAAGATAGGGAAAGGAAACGCTCAGAGAAACCTGGAAAGGAAATGGTCTCGCGACCAAAGAGAAAGGGTAAGGGAGTCGGTTACGCAAGGGGAAGGTATTAGCACCCCTCACGTCCGTCGTACTCGACGGGATCCACGTTCTAAAATAAAGAATAGGTTGCTAAAACATCACACACACACAGGGAACGCAGGTGGGGTTAAGAGAAGGGAGCTCGATAGGACGTCGCATCCTATGCCTACGTATCTCGTCTGGAATGAGAATCAGAGCTGCCGTAGTTCGGCTCACGCACGCCAAACAACACACGCACCCAAACAGGCAAACATGGAGCCTGAATGCCAATCACTGGACTTACATCAGCATCCGAACCAAAACACACGCACACTGGAAGGGCAAACGTGGAGCCCGACCGCCAATCACTGGACTTACGTCGGCATCCGAACCAAACACACAATCAGACAAACGCACACAAAAAGAAAAAAAAGTGCCCGGAGAGACCTCGCACGGTCTCCTGTCTACATACCTCGTCTGGAACGAGGATCAGGGCGATGTAGTTCCCCTGAAAGGGAAAGAAATCTAGCCAGAAACCAAGGGAAGACACACTACCAGGGAGCTGGACTCGAGCCTAGTGTTGTCATGCATCATTACCCTACGTTGCGGTTTCTACCTACTTGCACAACTGCAATCTAATCCTATCCAGGAAGAAAGCATACAAGCATATAGGCAAACAGAGCAAACAAAGCATTTCAAACAAATATTCACATAGCACACACTATAACCAATCAAATGAGGCTCACACGATGGGTTTGACTGCCGAAGCAAGCCATTTGTACATGGGTAGTATTCGCTCTTAACCTTGCCATTACGAGGCTAAGGTGAAGCAGATGAAAGGTGAAGTGAGGATGAGACCTCACAGCTCTTATCCCTGACCAGGGAGAGCTTTTAGACAAAGGAGCGTGGGTCCAGAATGGAGGGACCCTTCTACGCTCAAAGACTCTGACTCGATTGTGCAACAGCACAAGATCTTGGGTTTGTGTCCCAATGCATCAACACACAGCCGTGTGAGCAGAGGGACGACTCACAGAATAGTGGGGGATAGATTGCATATCCCTTTGATCCACCAATTGCCTCTTAGAGGTCTTTACCTGCTTGGCACAAATGTAAACAACCACAAACATTGCCTCTTAAGGAGGACTTCAGACAATTGCCCGGCCAGGTAACAGGCCGGGTCTCCCAGACTACATGAAGAATAAAAGTCCTACCTCAAGTGGTTTAAAAACCAAGCAGCAGCAAGCAAGTTCTTAAAGAACTGTAAGCGACTAAATGTACCTGAAATCAATCAAGTATCATCAGTACTCAGACAAACAACAATAAACAGCAAATGTTAATCAGTCAGACTATACAGATTAAGCAACACAGATTAATGCACACAAGTGCAAGCTATAAGCTCAAGCTCAAGCTTCACAACCTACAAAACAAAGTCAAATTAGTTCAAAACATCCAACAATCTCAATTTAATTGACTTGAAGCATTCTCCTTGAGCATTATGCATTTCATCCTGAAAATCCACACCAAATGTGAGAAACTAGACCACTAGGCCAAGCCTAGGGTCCAAAAGGGAGAAAAAATTCTAAACAGCAAACAATTCTCAACCAAAACCAAATTAATGCAAATAGAAAGCAAATGCAATTGATCCCATACTCATATCATTTACCATATTCATTTCATGACCAAAACAAGTCAAACTAGGTCAAATGCAACATCCAATGTCCAAACAGAATGAATTCCATCAAAAGCATACCAAAATAATTCCAAAAATCCTCAAATAATTCGCACCTAAACAGGACATATTCAGGGTATAGCATGTCAATTTTCAGCTCAATTGGACAAAAGGAACTAGATCAATAAAAATCAAGAAATCCAGACACAATTATTCAAGCCAATTCAAGGTATCAACACATGCATTCACTTCAAAAATTCATAACAGAGTGAGAACAATTAAGAAATGAATGGGACCAAAACAGTGATGTCCTACAATGTGTCAACAATCAGCATACCAAATTTCATCTTCATCCAAAACCATATGAGAATTTCACACAAGATATACAAACATGTGTCACACAAGCTTGCACAATGAGCCAACAGAGAAGAAAAATATCAATCAAATTGAAAATGCCATAGAAAAATCCAGAAATATTCATATAACATTTCAACATATCCACAATCATCCATGCAAGATTTCAATCCAATCCAACATCTCTAGGTCATGCAAATAAATCCAGAAAGTTGACCTAGCTAGGTGTGACACAAATTGTCACACCTAGATTCAAAAAATCATATCTCAAACATCAGATATCCAAAAATCACAAAATTTATATGTAAATCACCATCAACATGTCCAGAATGAGCACAAAAAATTTCAGGAATTTCTTTAAATGTATGAGCATTTCACATTGAAAATGGCAAAACATGTAAAAAAATACACACAAGTCAAAGTTCAATAGGCCAGGTCAACATTTTATCATGCACAACTTATGAAACCATGCCTATAAAAAACTAGAGGGAATTTGGGAGCTATCAAAAAAATCCTCATAATTTTTGGACTAACCAATATTTTTTTATGAATTTTCTAAGGTTTGGTAATTTTTTAAATAATTATTAAGTGTTTTATTTAAATTAAATGATTCCAATGGCAAAATGGTAAATATCCACTCAGAATACCAAAACGCCGCGTTTCCTTTTTTCGTTGGCACGTGATGATTGGTCAAAACTTGGCGCTAAACAAGATTCAAACGCGGCAATGCATTGAGACGGATCAAACACAAACATTTTCCAGAAATCTATCATCTTCATCAACGTATTTTCCAGAATTGGCCATGAACTCAAGAACATCGAAACTCAACGAAAATTCACAAACGAGTAACCGTTGGAAAGGTCTGAGTGTCAGGAGCATGAATACATACATGATTTATCCTAATTATTCCTAAATCTCCTGGATCGAACGAATTAGGTTTTACTCTCAAATCTTTGAATCAACATAACTTATCATATGGTTCACCATTTCCAAAACTAAAGGCATCATGATAATCTATGTCAAACACTCTATAAAACGCATACAACAATTAAAGAAATAGCGAGATTTGATTTGGCACCTTAATTTGAAGTCAGTGATGAAATTCGTGTTACAAGGCGTGTGGATCCAAAACAGATGGAGTAGGAGCTTCAGGATGTTGACTGGAGGTGTTAGGTTGATCCAATGCAGCTTCTAGTGGAAGAATTTTCAATTCACCATGGTTGAGCCAGGGATGAACAGTCACGATCCATGAAGATTCTCAATGCCAAATGCCAAAACAGTTCTCGAGGAAGATGAATGAAGCTTGAATCAAAAAGAAATTCGTGGTTTGATGGAGAATTGGAAGAGTTTTGTGGAATTTTGTTCTTGTGTGTTCTTGAGAAATTTGGAGAATTGGAGGGAAAAGTGGTTGCAATTTCTTGTGAATTGTGATTGTGATCAAAGTTAGTTATGATTAAGATTATATACTTCCAACTAATTACATCCTTAATCATGAATTAACCAAAATGACTTGTATTAGCAAAAATGTAATTTCCTTAAGCAAGGGCAAAATGGTATTTTCACTCAAGCCCTGTGACAGCTCATTGACAGCTCACACACTCTCAAAATGACATGTGTGATGTGTTGCAACTTGTCTCATGGCAATTGGTTTTGTATTTTGCATTTTCACTATGCCATGGCAATTTGTATACTTTTCAAGTGCAATTCACAAGTGACTTAACCAAATAATGAACCTCAACATGTTATGACCATTCAAACAATTTTCAAATGGCATATGTGAGGTGTTGCAAAAATCCCCATGCCAAAATTCCAATTATTTCTCAACTTGGACCATTTTGCCCTTGGATTTTTAACTGTACACTTGAAAATTGACTTTTTGCATTGACCATTTTTGATGAATTCCAATTATGCACCATGAAAGTACATGTCAAATGGAGTTTGCACATAAAAAGATCACTCATTTTGGACACTCCATGTGGAAGTTATGCCACTTTGATTATGGGTTATTTTTGAAATTGAATGGACCATAACTTGCCAACCATACATGGGAATTTCAAGTTCTTGGACTTTTTGGAAAGGTGAGACCAAGATCTACAACTTTCATGTTGAAAAAATTTCCATTTGAAGCTTCCTTGGACATGTAATTTTGTGGTCAAAAACTTTCCATTTTTGGAAACTTCCATTACAAGTCACTTTCTATTTTTGGCAGTTTTTGTTCTGACTTGATTTTCTTCATTCTTGAGATTTGACATGTCAAATAACACTTGTTCCAACATGAATGAAGTGTATCCAACTCATTTCCACCTCCAAATCCATTAAATCATGCACAGTTGACCACAGTTGACTTTTTCAACTGATAGATGAATCTGGCAATGCATTGATCAATCTGAGCCCCAATCTCCTAATGAAATGGCCCAAGGATGAGATCCTAGCCTCAATTAGCTCAATACAATCAGGGGATGATCCCCATATACATCATAGACCCCATCTCCTGATCATGCCCTGATTGGCCCAATGCAAATGATTAGGGTTGACCAGTGGTCAAAACCCTAATCTCAAGAAATCTGATTCAACACTTGATGAAATCAAACCATGATGATGATGATGAATCATTGCAATCAAGATGAAGACCAATATCTTTTGAGAATCACAAAACCCTAATTTGGACCTCCACATCCTCAGATGATTGTGTCGCATCACGCAAAAAACCGGCGGGAAAACAAGAACAACAGAGCCGCCACCGTGCGTTATTTATCCCAAAAGAGGGAAAGGAAACGCTCAGAGTAAACCTGGGAAAGACATGGTCTCGCGACCAAAGAGAATGGGTTCGGGAGTCGGTTATGCGAAGGGAAGGTATTAGCACCCCTACGCATCCGTCGTACTCGACGGGATCCACGCACAAAAGGAAGGAAAATGGTTGCTAAACACTGCTCACACACACACACACTGGCTGAAAGAGATACAAGAAACTGACTGAAACTGACTCGGCAGGATGTCGCATCCTGGGCCTACTTAGTCTATCAGGCATAGACATCAGAGTCGAAGTAGTTCGGACTGGGGAAACGACACATGCTCGCTAGGATATCGCATCCTATGCATACGTATCTCCTTTGGACGAAGGAGAATCAGAGCATTCGTAGCTCGGCTGACACGCACACAAACAAATACAGGCAAAGGCAAACATGGAGCCTGACTGCCAATTGCTGGACTTACATCAGCATCCGAACCAAAACACACACAAGAAGGTAAACATGGAGCCTGAATGCCAATCACTGGACTTACATCAGCATCCGAACCAACAAACCCACACTGGAACCTAACTGCCACTCGATGGACTTACATCAGCTTCCAAGCACACGACAAGACAAAACAAAGACACGGGCGCCCGGAGAGATCAGCTCAATCTCCTTCCTACATACTTCATCTGGTATGAAGATCAGGGCGATGTAGTTCCCCTACGGAGGGATAAAGGACTAGCCTAACCAGATAACAGAGGGAGACACAACTAGGGAGACTATGACTCGAGCCTAGATGTTATCATGCAAAATCATCCCTAAGTTAAGGTTTCTAGTTAACTGGCACAGGGAGCCAGCCTATCCTAATCATGACTTGCACAGGAAGCAAGCCACACACACACTTAACTTGCACAGGAAGCAAGCCAAGCAAAACCTAACTTGCACAGAAAGCAAGTCTAAACTAACCCTAGCTTGCACAGGAAGCAAGTCAAACAAACATACAAGCACAGGTAGCACACACTATACACAAGCAAGGGGCTCAAACAAGGCTAGGTTTTAGTCGAGGGGTCATATCAACCTCAATAAACAAACCTCTGGAACTGGGTAGTGTTAGCTCTTAACCTTGCCATTGAGGGGCTAAGGTGAAGCGGATGATAGGTGAGTGAAGATAAGACTTCACAGCTCTTATCCCTGGCCTGGGAGAGCTTAAGACAAGAATGTGTGGGTTCAGAAAGTGGGAACCCTTCTACACATTTAAAACTGACTCAACTGTACACTTGTACAAGATCTTGGGTTTGTATCTGCAATGCATCAACACAGTGGTGTGAGCAAAGCAGATGACACACAGAATAGCAGGGGATAGGTTGCATATCCCTTGGGTTCTGCCAATTGCCTCTTCACTTAGGAGGTCTTTGACTCTATGCAAGGACAAAATTAAACATCCACAGACATTGCCTCTTAAGGAGGGCTTCAGACAGGTGCCTGGCCAAGTAACAGGCCAGGTCTTCCAGACTACATGAAGTAAAGAAGTTATACCTCAATGCAAATTGCTCTTTAAGCAAAGCAAAGCAAAGTTCTTAAAGAACTATAAGCAACTAAAGGTACCTGGAACCAGTCAAGCACAGTTAGTATGCAACTCAAATCAAAGCAAAAGGAAACAGACATTAACAGTTAATCAGAAGCAAATGGATATGCAAGGCACAAGGCTTAAGGCATGTGAGCCAAGCCACCTACAAAACAAAGAGGTTAGCTCATGATAATCAAATGAACTCAATCAAATTGTAGTGATCTCTTTGAAGCATTTGTAGCTTAACCTGAAAACATGAACTCAAACATAAGCCACAGGACCACTAGGACAAGCCTAGGGTCAAAAATGAATGAGAAAGCCAAAACAGCAAGCAATGTCCAATCAAAATCAAATTCAAACATTTAGGAAGCAAACCCAATTGGTTTCATGTTCATATCATGTACCATCATCATTTCATAAGCAAAAGAAGTCAAAGCATGGCAAATGGGAGCTCATAGAAGTCAACAGCAAGACTTGCATCAAAAGTCAACTCAAACATTTCCAAAAATCACCAAATAAATCATGATCAATCTTAACACATAGCATGGTAAGCATGTCAAATTTCATCTCATTTGGACAAGTGGAAGGCAGTCAATGAAAATCAGAAAGACAAAGCAATTTTGGACATGCTCAAAGAAGTCAACCAAACATACATCAACTTGAAAAAATCATAAATCAGTGATAGCATATGAGAAATGAATGAGACTAAAACCATGGCAAAGCTTAGGATGTCTAGTTATCTCATGTAAAATTTCAAGTCCATCTAATAAAGTATGAGAATTTCACAAATGAAATGGCAACATGTATCACAAAACGTCAACATAAGACCAAACAGGGGAGAAAATCCCAAACAATTAGGAAATGCCACAAATAAATCCAAGAAAATTCACATGTAAACTAGACATACAAGAGTACATTCATGCAAAAATTCAAACCAATTTGAGTTCAAGAAGCATGGTAATGAAAATCATGAAGTTGGACATCAATGGTGTGACACAAATTGTCACACCCTAATTCAAAAATTCACAACTCACAATCCAGATAAGATAAATTCACAAACTCTACACCAAAATCACCATGGGTGTGTCTAGTTTAAGCACAAAAAATTTGGGAGCCATTGGATAAAGTATCACCATTTCACAAATGTTTTGGTAAAGTGTACAAAATATGAGCACATGTCACAAACCCTAATACCAATTAAAATCCACTCATCAAAAAAATCTGGAAAAAATATGATAAAAAACTAGAGATTGTGATGAACATGATGCAAAAAATCCCATGAAATTTGGACTAAAATTGGATGTGCAATGATTTTTGTAAGGTGAAGATCACAAATGAAATAAAAATGGAAAAACAACATGATTTAATGGGACATGGGGGCACGGCCATGGCATTTTTGAAATTACTTGGACAAGTTAATGTAACGATGCGTTTTGGGCCAGGGAATGAAATAATTTGATTGGCTCATGGGGGCTGGAACAGTAAAACCATGCACAGAAACAAAACAGCAACGGCCAAACGCGAAAATTCTGGGCAAAGCTAGGGTTTGTTCATGCTACAGTGATGCATTCATCCATGGAAGAACAAATTTCCCAGAACTGGGAAGTGAGCATGGCAATCGATTCGTTTCACTACGCACAAACCAAAACCGACCCTAATTTCTATTGAATCGAGCTAACCAACAAGAAATGACCAAAAACATATTTGAACATGAAACTTAAGAATCAAATTTCTCACTCAATACAAGACCATTTCACACGATTCAAACTTCATTGTTCTCAGCATAACAAAGTCTACAAGAAGCATCTCATAATTTTGGAAATGGAGAGAGTCGAGTTCCTTACCAGATTTGAAGAACTGAGTTGATTTGGAATTGTTTGGCTGTATGCACTTGAAACAGATGCTCCTAGTGGTTCCAGATGATGAATGAGCAAGGAATCTTAGCTCAGCAATGCTTGATTATGCTTCACTTGAAATCTGCCATGGATGAAGCTCTTCCAAAACAGTCCATGAACAAAGCTTTACAGCTGCACCTCCATGCTTGCAATGGCTTCCAACATGATTGTGAATGATGGCACAGGACTCAGAAACACGGGTTCTCTTGAGTTTTTTTCAGAAAAGTTCAAGGTGAGGAAAATGAGGACTTGAGAGCAAAGTGAATTTTCTGTTTTGACAAAGTGGCTGCTAGGGTTTCCAAGTGACAGAAAATGATCAATATATCTGCTGTTTAAGGGTACAAATCAAAGTCCATGAAAAGGTGGGATGGAGTGGGTGAAAAAGTGTACTTTTGTCCAATTTTCAAGCAACTTGGGAATGGCTGTGTGTACTGCACGAAAATGGCTTTGTAACATGACCAAAATATGATTTCTGAACATATTTGATTGGTAGAATTGATTAGAAATGGTTAATTTTGAAACTCACTTTTGTACCATACTTGAAATCAATTCATGCAAGTCCAAAAATGCTATTTTGATTGGTGAAGTTTTGGTGAATGATGATGACATATTTGGAAAGAGGGCATCAAATGTGACTTGTAGAAAAAAACCTCACCAAATTTGGCCAAATGGTTTGAGAGATATGGCCTTTTGAAGTTCAAAAATTTCTGAAAATGATTTGATCATAACTTGCCAACCATACATGGGAATTGAGTGTTCTTGGACTTTTTGGAAATGGGAGAACAAGATCTTCAACTTTCATGTTGGGAAAAAATTCATTTGAAGCTTGTATCATGATGTAAGTTTGAGAATCAAGACTTTCCATTTTTGGCAAGTTTCAATTACAGGTCCAGTTTCTATTTTTGGAAATTTCTGATTTGGCTTCAAATTCTTCAATGATGTTGTTTGACATGATACATGAGGCCTATTTAGACATGAATAAGCTCTCTCAAACCAAATCCATCCATCAAAACCATAAAATCAAACACAGTTGACCAAGTTTGACTTTTTAGGGTTTCTGACTGACTGTGCATTGAATGATGATTTCTGAACATCCAATCCTTGACCAAAATACTTCAAATGGATCCCCAAGTCATGTGAACATGTTGGACCAACCCTAGGGCCTTGGCTCCTTGAGAAATGCACTTGCTTGCTTGGTTGACTGATCTCCTGACCAGTTTGACCTAATTCTCTTGATTGGCTTGCACTTGAGGCAAATGGGACAATGCAATGCTATGCAGTGGACCATGTTATGTTATGACCTAATATGAGAATGTATGTACAATGATAGGTGCAAATTTGAGGTGCTACAGCTGCCCCTATTCAATCAACTGGGAACCTGAACGGATGAGAGCAACGGCTGTCAGACTTCAAGGTACACAGGGATTGAATACCAAAGAACCGTAGAAATTTGCACTCTGCCGGATATGATACAAGAAGAACCACGTCATTTACCGATGACGCCTGCCATTGACAATTTCAGAAAGGCGAAACCATTTATCGATGGTTAGAAACTGGAAACTTGATATTTACCGATATCAACTTCAGCAAGACCATTTACCGATGGCTGCTGGGAAACAACTCTGATGTAAAAGGAAGCAAAACCATTTACCGATGGTGGCTTCAAAGAAACTTGACATTTACCGATATCAACTTCAACTCGACCATTTACCGATGGCTACTGCAACTGGGGATCTGATATTTACCGATATCGAAGAAACGGGGCCATTTACTGATGGCGGATAAAACTGGGCATTCAATATTTACCGATATCGAAGCATACGGGGCCATTTACCGATGGCGTCTCCACTTGGGGAGGAACAAAATCTTTGTGGTGTAATCAGACAGGACGTTTACCGACGACTTCTGGGGATCTTGATTTTATCAACAAGGAAACAAAGCATGACCAGACATTTACCGGTGACTGGGATGAGACTCGATGTTTACCGACATCGAAAGATGATGTTTACCGACATCCAAAAACGACCAGACATTTACCGATGACTGGGAATGAGAAATTTATTGGGGAGATACAAACAAATATTCGCAACCGGTAACCAGACAGGACATTTACAGATGACTCTACTGGGGATTTCTAGCTGGGGAGTTATCAGACATTTACCGATGATTGAGGGAAGGACTCGATTATTTACCGACATCAAAAAATGACCAGACATTTACCGATGACTGGGGTGAGACTCGATGTTTACCGACACCGAAACAATGGTGTTTACTGACACCAAAAATGATGACCAGACATTTACTGATGACTGGGGAGAAAACCCGATGTTTACAGACACCGAAACAATGGTGTTTACTGACACCAAAAATGATGACCAGACATTTACTGATGACTGGGGAGAAAACCCGATGTTTACAGACACCGAAACAATGGTGTTTACTGACACCAAACAAAGAAACACACGCGGGTGCTAGTATGACACTTACCGGTATCACAAGAACGACTTTTTAGATATGTCAAGGCAAGGTTGACCACTTGCTGGGGGTCTCACTGGGGAGAAACAAACTTTCTGTCACCAACGGGTGAGGTAATAAACCTTTGTGGGGATATCAATCCTGAATGCTGTCAAGAGCAACTGTAGCAGACTTGCTGTGTTGATGTTGAATGAAATGATCCGCCTCTGTCGGGGATACGGTCTGGTGAGGTTAACACATGAATGCATATGTTTGAATTTTTCTATGGCGTAATGTTCCATATTGAATGGGAATGCTACGCAGTTTGAGGATGCAATGATCACTAAAATGCAAAAATGCAAAAAATGATGAAAAACTCCGGCTGGGGAGCCAAAACTGATCGGGTACTCCAACTCTGCGGGGAGACTCTGCAGGGAGAGCAACGACTTCTCACTCATGTTGGAGAATAGCACTGCTGCTGGGGGAAGGTAAACTCCGCTGGGGATATCCTTCAGTCCTCAGATAGGATAAATGCTGGAGATAAATTTCAATGAGCATGCCTCACTCGGGGAGGAAATCGGCAAATACAGGCCTGCTGGGGATAGGCAATCCTTAGATCTGTTGGGGAATAGAAGGCACTATCCACAGACGTCTCCGCAGGGGAACATAGCTCTGATAGCTTCCAAACTTGCTTGGGGAAAATATCTGCTGAGGAAACGTCCTCACAGATGCCAACCTGAAAAACAGCACAACAAAATGCCCCCAGGGGATACATGGACAAGATACGCTCAAGTGTCCTCAACATTCAAAATGATTTTCAAATGTTTCATCTTTTTGCACGTTATTGTGTAGCCTTCATGTTCTTATATGCAATGCTTATCAAAAATTCGGACATTTTTGCAAACAAAACAGTAAAAATAAAAACAAGAGAGCCATTTATCTGAATAACGACTTTTATTGATTGAAAATGTGCCTGAAAAGGCAAATACATTGGGAGGCAATTCCTAGAAAGAGGTAATTGCGCACAAAAGGAAAAATCTATCCTAATGGCAACGTGAACACGGCATCCACTATTTCCCAATTCTGTTATAACTCACAGATCATCAGTTTTCCTCCCAACTCCTTGCTTTCTGAGAAGAATGACTGGACGGATCACATCTTTCGAGATGGCAGACGACAAAGCTCGATGAAGTACAGACAACTCAGACTGTAGTCTTCGCTTTAATCCCTCTTTGGCTGGATCGCCCTTTCGGGTTTTCAATCCACCGGGATACCCATTTTTGCCTAAGCCGCCCTTGCGGGTTTTCGACTTACCGGGTGTACAAATTCTTTTCATTTTATCCCTAATTTTTGCCCGAACCTTTTCTTTCTGTTTTTTGGTTCGCCGGGATGCCCTTTTTTGCCTGGACTCTTTTTTTTTTGTCCAGCGGGTCAATTTATGCGAAGTATTTTTTGACTACATCTGAGTTAACAGGAGACGGAAAATCTTCACCATCCATAGTTGTAAGCATCAAGGCTCCACCGGAGAAGACCTTCTTCACAACATACGGACCTTCATAATTAGGAGTCCACTTGCCCCTGTTATCTGCACCAGGAGGGAGGATCCTCTTCAAAACTAGATCACCGATCTGATAGCTTCGAGGACGCACTTTCTGATCAAAGGCTCGCTTCATCCTTCGCTGATACAACTGTCCATGGCATACAGCTGCTAGCCGTCTCTCTTCGATAAGGCTCAACTCGTTAACCTTGTTTCGAATCCACTCGGCTTCGTCCAGCTTGACATCCAATAAAACTCTCAGAGAAGGAATCTCCACTTCAACAGGTAGGACAACTTCCATACCATACACAAGGGAGTAAGGGGTTGCCCCGGTCGACGTACGTACTGAGGTACGGTACCCATGCAAAGCGAAAGGCAGCATCTCATGCCAATCCTTGTACGTAACGACCATCTTCTGCACAATCTTCTTGATATTCTTGTTCGCCGCTTCTACAACACCATTCATCTTCGGTCTGTAAGGAGAAGAATTGTGATGTTCAATCTTGAAATCTTTACAAAGCTCTTTCATCATCTTGTTGTTGAGATTCGAACCATTGTCAGTGATGATTCTCTCCGGAACTCCATAACGACAGATGATTTCTTTCTTGATGAACCGGGTAACCACTTGTTTGGTAACGTTAGCATAGGAAGCTGCTTCCACCCATTTGGTGAAATAGTCAATCGCAACCAAGATGAAGCGATGTCCATTCGAAGCAGTAGGCTCAATCTTCCCAATCATATCAATGCCCCACATGGCAAACGGCCAAGGCGAATTCATGACATTCAGAGGACTTGGTGGTACATGCACCTTATCAGCATAGATTTGACACTTATGGCACTTCCGAGCATACTTGAAACAATCGGATTCCATAGTCATCCAGTAATAACCCGCTCTCAACAATTTCTTCGCATTGCATGCCGCCAGCATGAGTACCGAACGAACCCTCATGAACTTCTTGCATTAACATGTCCGCTTCGTGTGTCTATCGCATCTGAGCAAGACCATGTCAAAGTTTCTCTTGTACAGCACATCATCCTGATTCAGATAGAAGCTTCCGGCTAGCCTCCTCAGGGTTTTCTTGTCATTCTTCGACGCACCTTCAGGATACTCCTGAGTCTTGAGGAAGTTCTTGATGTCATAATACCACGGCTTCTCATCAATCACAACAGACTCGGCTGCAAACACATACGCAGGCCTCTCGAGTCGATTCACCGCAACATGTGGCACATGATTCCACCAATGAACTTTGATCATAGACGACAAAGTTGCCAAGGCATCAGCCATTTGATTCTCATCCCGGGGGACATGGTACAACTTCACCTTCTTGAAGAACGTCAGTATTCTTCTGGTGTAATCTCTATACGGAATCAAATGCGGCTGGTTCGTATTCCAATCTCCATTGACTTGATTGACCACTAGAGCTGAATCTCCATAAATGTCAAGCGTTTTGATCCTCAGATCAATGGCTTCTTCTATCCCCATGATACAAGCCTCATACTCAGCTTCGTTGTTGGTGACGTCAAACGTCAATCTGGCAGAAAAAGGTATATGAGCACCTTTAGGATTGATCAATACTGCCCCAACACCGTTACCGTTCATATTCACAGCCCCATCAAACATCAGTGTCCACTTGTCATCCGGATCCGGTCCTTCCTCGACAAGAGGCTCTTCCCAATCTTTCATCTTAAGATACATGATGTCTTCATCAGGGAATTCAAACATCATAGGCTGATAATCTTCAATCGGTTGCTCGGCGAGGTAGTCTGACAGAATATACCTTTGATGGCCTTTTGTGACGTGTACTGAATATCATATTCTGTTAGAATCATCTGCCAACGAGCAACGCGTCCGGTGAGAGCCGGTTTCTCAAAGATGTACTTCACTGGATCCATCTTAGAAATCAATAAGGTAGTATGGTTCAACATATACTGCCTCAGTCGGCGAGCAGCCCAGGCCAAAGCACAACAAGTTTTCTCGAGCAGTGAATATCTTGTTTCACAGTCGGTAAACTTTTTGCTAAGGTAGTATATGGCATGCTCTTTTCGACCAGACTCGTCATGCTGTCCCAATACACACCCCATCGAGTTCTCAGTCACTGACAGGTACATTATCAGAGGTCTCCCTGGAACTGGAGGTATAAGGATTGGAGGTTTCTGTAAATACTCCTTTATCTTGTCAAAAGCTTTCTGACAATCATCATTCCACTTGATCGCCTGATTCTTTCTAAGCAGTTTGAAAATTGGTTCGCACGTGGCTGTTAGATGAGATATGAACCTTGCAATGTAGTTCAATCTCCCTAAAAACCCACGGACTTGCTTCTCCGTTTTCGGTTCAGGCATCTCTTGAATAGCTTTGACTTTTGCTGGATCAACCTCAATCCCTTTCTCACTGACAATGAAGCCTAAAAGCTTCCCTGATCTCACCCCAAACGTACACTTGTTCGGATTCAACCTCAGCTTGAACTTTCTCAACCGATCAAACAGCTTCTGCAAATTAACCAGGTGCTCCTCTTCTGTCTGCGACTTCGCAATCATATCATCTACGTACACTTCAATTTCTTTGTGCATCATGTCATGAAAAAGAGTCGTCATTGCCCTCTGATAGGTAGCACCAGCATTCTTTAGCCCAAATGGCATCACCTTATAGCAGAACGTGCCCCAAGGTGTAATGAATGTCGTCTTTTCCATGTCCTCTGGCGCCATCTTGATCTGATTATATCCAGAGAAACCATCCATGAAAGAGAATACCGAGGATTGAGCCGTATTATCAACCAATACATCAATGTGAGGTAATGGGAAATCATCTTTCGGACTCGCTCTATTCAAATCCCGGTAATCGACACACATTCTGACTTTACCATCCTTCTTCGGCACAGGAACGATGTTGGCCACCCATGGGGGATAACTTGTAACAGCCAAAAAACCTGCATCCCACTGCTTCTGAACCTCTTCCTTGATCTTAGTTGCCATGTCAGGACTCGTTCTACGAAGCTTCTGCTTGACCGAAGGACATCCTTCTCTAAGAGGTAATCGATGCACCACAATGTCTGTATCCAACCCAGGCATATCTTGATATGACCAGGCGAATATCTCCACATATTCTCTCAGCATCTCAATCAGCCTCCTCTTGACAGAGTCCTCTAAAGCAGCCCCAATCTTGATTTCTCTTTTGGCGTCCTCAGTACCCAAATTAACAACCTCCAACTCCTCCTGATGAGGTTGGATGACCCTTTCCTCCTGCTTCAGCAATCTGACCAATTCTGCAGGGAGTTCACAGTCTTCCTCACTCTCCTCTTCAGCTTGGTAGATGGGATTGTCGAAATCATACTGAGCCATAACAGAACTGTTCATAGTGAATGCCATAAGATCGCTTCTGCATGTTTAATGCTTTGTTTTAGAAAAAAGAGTTCAATAAAGTCACAAAAAACAAAAACATTGCCATTTTTATTGTTTTGAAAAAGATGAAAACAAAAAATAGAAAGACAGGGATCACAAAGTTTGATTTCAAAAATGTCCTTCATTAATGATAATCATTAAAACATGATGAGGCCCTACAATGAATCACTACGCCTTGGGCAGATCGTAGGATTTTCATGCAAAATGACAAAACAACAGAAAATTACTCTGTCAGAAGAGTAACTTGAACCACTTCTTCAGCCGTCCAGTTGTTGATAGACCCCCCTGGTGCACACGGGCGAACCCAGTTGTCCAAATCACAATCACTGTCACAGTCTTCACTACCGGTTGCAGAGACGTCGCCATGATTCATCAGCCCAGCGCTGGTAAAGGTACTCGGACCCGCTTGACCATTCTGCTCTGCTTGGAGAGGCTCATAACCAACGCCAAATTTGTCTTCTTTAACAGGCAAGTCCACCATCTTGCCCCAGCCTTCAGCTTTGCCAGAATCAACAACCTCCTTAGCCTGCTTGTAAGAAGTAATTGAAGCACCTGGCTTCCTCTGCTCAGCGTACGCCACTTTCTCAAGAGCCACAGTCTCAAACGCCTGGCATAAGGTTTCGTGGATCTCGCCATCCACCTCAACATATTTGAACGAGGATAGATGACTCACCAGAATCTCTTCTTCACCGCACACAGTCACAATCTGACCGTTCCAGACATACTTGAGCTTTTGATGGAGAGTCGACGAGACTGCCCCTGCTGCATGAATCCATGGACGCCCCAATAAACAACTATAGGCGGGCTGGATGTCCATAACATAGAAGATGATATCGAATACCTCAGGACCTATCTTCACAGGCAAGGTAACTTCCCCACACACAGAACGTTTGGATCCGTCGAAAGCACGAACGATCAGGTCACTGGGAGTAAGCACAAACCCTTCCACATCAATCTTCTTCAGAATCTGCTTAGGCAACACATTCAGCGACGACCCGGTGTCTACCAATACGTGAGACAACACTGCCCCCTTGCACTCCATGGTGATGTGCAAGGCTTTGTTATGGTTCCGCCCTTCAGCGGTAAGTCCAGGTTGGTGAATCCTACACCATGCCTGGTGCTCACATTGGCCATCACACCCTCCAGTTGATTGACAGAAATCTCCTGAGGCACGTAAGCCAGATTCAACATCTTCAGCAAGGCATTACGGTGTGCCTCAGAGCACAACAACAGTGAAAGTATAGAAATCTTGGACGGAGTTTGATTCAACTGATCTACAATCTTGTAGTCACTCTTCTTGATTATCTTCATAAACTCCTCCACGTCCTTCTCAAATGCCCCCTCGGGCGCTTCCTTCTGGACAGGTTCTTCCTCAACCACAGCTTGCTTACCCTTTGCTTTGGCGAGAGCCTCAGCATTATTGTCCCTCAAAGGCTGCGGTGCGAACAGACGACCGCTTCTGGTAAAACCTCCTGGACCCCCTACATTATCCACAGCCGGACCAACAGTTGCAGGAACTCTATTCGGTAAACCAATTGTCACTGGAGTTTGATTCACTGGTCTCGTCTGACTTTCAGCCCTTCTGTTACTGCGGTAAGCATTATCATACTTCCACGGCACGGCTCTACTATTCTCAACAGCCCTTCTTCCAGACGCAACGATAGTAGTTGGAGCACTGATGGTTACAGGCACGGAAATGGTAACTGGGGTACCATTTGTTGCAGGTGCACTAACGACCCTTTGTCCACGTTCTTCAGACGGTTTAAAGTAAATGGTGATAGTTGACACTGTCCCACGATCTTTTACAGCCCTACTAAATTGCAAACAACCCTCATCCATCATACCCTGGATACCGGCCCTTAACTGGTTGCAACCATTCTCAGATTCGGCACAGCCCAAACAATCCTCATCACAGCCCGAGTAGACACCCCCATTCAGCAGACGGCCCTTCACAACTAGCAGAGAAGTCTGAACATCATCAACATTAACAACCAGATCTTCAGCTTCTTTCCCCTCAATATTGTTCACTCTATGCCCACCATGCTGAGGCATAGGGTTGTTTACGACGTTAGGCACTGGAGCAAAGTTGATCGCCTTGGCATCGATCAAATCTTGGACCTTGTGCTGGAGAGCCCGACACTTCTCAGTATGATGCCCTGGTGCCCCAGAGTGAAAGTCACAACGGACGTTGGCGTCGTACCCAGGAGGCAATACTGTAGGCGGAGCCATTGTACGCAACTCAACCATCCCCAACCTGAGTAGTTCGGGCAGCAGTTCGGCGTACGACATGGGTAGTGAATCAAAACATCGATCAGGCATCCTTTGTCTGGGCTGATACGGACGTTGCTGTTGTTGTTGTTCTTGCGGTTGTTGAACTCTTTGTTGTTGTTGTTGACGAGGTTGAGGTGCCGGAATGGTCACTGCAGCAGCTTGACGGTATTCAATTCTGTTCTGATCTCTGCGGTATTGAACAGCATTAGTTTCACCCTCTCTTCGACGAGGTGCCCCAGCAAACGGCTTCTTAGAAGAAGAGGAACCAGCATCTTGGATCTTCCCAGTTTTAATCAAGCTCTCAGTCCTCTCTCCACAAATGACAACATCAGAAAAACTACCGAATGGGCAACTCCCCATCCGATCCATAAACACACCCTGAAGAGTGCCGATAAACATATCTGTCAACTCCCTCTCCAGCATAGGGGGTTGAACTCTAGCAGCCAGTTCACGCCACCTCTGGGCATACTCCTTGAAGCTCTCATTGGATTTCTGACAAAGACTCTGCAGCTGAGTCCGGCTCGGTGCCATGTCCATGTTGTGTTTGTATTGCCTCAAAAGGCCTCACCCAGATCCCTCCAACAGCGGATAGAATCTCTCTTCAATTCCATGTACCAGTCCAAAGAAGCCCCAGATAGACTATCTTGGAAAAAATACATCCACATCTTTTCATCATCGGTATACGCAGAGATTTTTCGATAATAAGCCTGCACATGGGTGCGAGGGCAAGAAGTACCGTTGTATTTATCGAAGGACGGTGCTTTGAACTTGTAAGGGATTCTCAAACCTTCCACCAACCCCATATTGGTAACATCAAAACCGAGGGAATTCTGACATTTCATAGCTCTAATTTTCTCAGCAAGGGCATCAACTTTACGATCCCTCTCATCAACCCTTCCCAGAACATCTTCGTCTTCACTGATCAGAGTAAACATATCCTCTTGTCTGTCAACAATCGGAACAGGATTACGGGCCGGGGCACGGACTGCTCTGGCATTAGCGGCATCTGGAACAATAGGTTGACCGTTGATTCGAATTCCCCCCAACTCATCACCCACAGCATAGTTGTTGATGGGTACAGCAGCAGCAACATTATTATCATTGACCGGGCCTCCCTCTGGCGGAGCATGGTTGACCGGTGGAATTGCAGCCTCTTGTCTCTGAACCATGGCTCGAAGTTCTTCCTGACCTTGTGCAACCCCTTGCATCATATTCATAAACTGGGCCATGTTAGCCTTCATCTCAGCCAACTCAGCTTGAACTTGATCCATACCTCTCTGTTGATTCAGTCTTGTTGAGTAGCGGTGCGGACGTTGATCAGCTATCCTGCCTGAACAGGAACCAAGAGTGAGAAGTCACGACCAAGAACACCTGTTATGCAAAATGATATGAGTATGGTGCTAATGATGCGTATGATGCACATGATATGTTCATTCCTCAGGCATTCAAAGAGCCTGAGTCATCCTCAAAAGATGGCAACCTGCAGCAAGAACAACACAGAAGCACAGAAACAACATACACAAGAGTGATGAGTACAAGGTGAAACCAACAACCTCATCTATATGAGTAACAGGATCATACAACAAAGTCGACAAAGAAAATCCAGACAATCGGAGTACAACAATGAATCCCATCCAACAAGCCTGGAGGTGATTCTCAACATACATATCAAAGATACAAGCTAAGACAAACGGCCTCCCGGAATGAGAGTCTTCAAGTACTGACACTGGTCTATCAACAGGTCACATTCTGAACATTCTGGCAAAAGAGTGATCTTCTCCTTCAGTTGTCGTCTAAGCTCTACCACTTCTCCTCCAGGGTGGTTCTCTGATGCCTGTCTCAAGTCTACTTCCTTCTTCGACTGGATGTCTTTATCTCTGAGTTGCTTCTCCAAGTCTCTGATCTTCTTCTGATAGCTGGCCTCAGCTCTCTGCAGCCTCAAGCACTCCCGGTGTTCTGCATCTAACATGCTCTCCATCTCCTCGTAGGATCTCTTCTTGCTTCTCAGTCTGCTAGCATCTTCTTCTCGCACTCCTCTGAGTTGATGAGCCAAGTTCAACCTATCAGCTTTGGCTTTGTACAGCTCCATCTGGGTATCTTGCTCCTTCTCTCTCAAACGGCGATTCTCCATCAGGGCTTGCTTGTAGTGCTCCGCAGGCACACTCTCAGCAAGGATCAAAGGTGGTTGCTCCTGCAACGGCTTCATCCTATCGTAGGGTAACAACAAAGTTTCTACTCTCTTCTTGACCCAATCAGTGTAATCGGGCATAGCAACGGCAAACTTCTTCCCCAAGACAGATCCATCCTTCACACCAATAGACTTCCAAGCTCTCCCTATCTGCTCCAATCTATCCGGGTCACTCTACTTCTCAAAATACACACTTTCAGCTACCTCAGCCTCAAGTGGTCTTCCCTTCATCACAAACCCCAACTGGCGAAGAGAAAGAACCGGGTTGTAATTGATGCAACCCCTAGTCCCTATGAGTGGCACATTACGGAATCCTCCACAGCTTATAATGACGTTACGCACATCCATCCGGTAAGATTGCCATCTGATATCATAGGAGGTAAGAGACATAACCCTCTGAGTCCACTTATGCGTGCTCTGAGCATCCACAAAAGGTCCACTGACTGGCAGAAGAGACAAGAACCATCTGAGCAAAAGCGGGAGACAACATCTGATAGCCCCACCCTTACCATGCCTACTGTGAATAGCATAGTAAGTGTCAGCCAACAGAGTAGGAACTGGATTTCCTCCAATGAAGATACTGACTGCAGCATAGTCAACAAAATTTGGCATACTCGGAAACAGGACGATCCCATAGATCATGACGGCCAACTGAGCATGAAAGGCTTCCCAACTTCCCTTCTCTGCTTCTTCTCTAGCTACCCTCAACAGAAACTTCAAAGGCAATCCTACAACATCCCCACTGGACTTCCAACTGTCACTGACTTCCTTAATACCCAAATGGAGAGCTCTGGCAACAACTCTGAAATCAACCTCCTTGGGCACATCCAAGAAAGGAACCTGATACCGGACCGGGACACTCAGCAGAATGGAGTACTCCTCAAGAGTAGGCGCCAACTGATAATCTTGAAAGGTGAAACAATGAAGCTCTGGGTCGTAGAACTGTAGAAGAGTCTGCAACGGCACCGGATCGACTACCATCTTCAACAGTGTCAGAATATCTCCATACTGGTCGACAAACCCCTTCTGGTTACCACTGGTCATAAGATTGCTCAACTCAATCAGAGACGTCAAAGGTTCACGGTGAAAGCTGTAGGAACAGGTCTTCCGCTTCAACTCTGGGACTGTTGCCATCTCTATCAGTGAACAAGCTCTGGAATGTACCTGAGAAATGATATGCATGCAGGGATTAGTTTTTTTGTTTTCTTTTTCCCTTTTTCTTTTTTTTTTGTATCTTTTTTTATTGCGTTTCTTTTGAAAAATAAATATGCTATGATGCAAATGATGCAGACACGACCGGTTGGCTGCGTCTCTCAGAACACAGGATCAAAGCTTCGGCTTGAACTCGGAACCACAAATTCATCTGAAACCCAAAGTCATCTGAGACCCCAAAATTCTGAACCAATAGTCACCAACAGGATCACAAGTCACCAACAAGTCACCAACAAGTCACCAACTGTACCTGTAATAATGATCATTCCCTCCCCACTCACGGGTGTCATCTAGGCCAGGGTAAGGTCGAGAGAAACGCAGCATAAATAACCTTTCGCAGAATATCATCATATACACACCCGAAGTATGTAACGATAATATCCCACCAGGGTCTGAACTGCTCGTGATACCAATGTTCCGCTAAGTGGCGCAATACCACCCGCTTCCCATGAATCACTTTATTCCTAAGTATCCTAGATTTCACTCATGGCCTGGGTATTGGGCCTTTTACCTCATGTAACTCCCACCCCAACAGAGAGAAACAGACAACCAGCCAGGTGAACAGATGAATATGAATGCAAACATTAATGCAAACAAATAAATACAAACAGTAAATGCAAATATATACAAATGAATGCAATAAATACAACAACAAACAGCAACCAAAACCCTAACCTAGAGAGCGCTAGGAGAGACTCGCTTAGGGAAGATGGACCAGCACAGGTCAACTTCTCTATATCCCCAGCAGAGTCGCCAGCTGTCGCATCACGCGAAAAACCGGCGGGAAAACAAGAACAACAGAGCCGCCACCGTGCGTTATTTATCCCAAAAGAGGGAAAGGAAACGCTCAGAGTAAACCTGGGAAAGACATGGTCTCGCGACCAAAGAGAATGGGTTCGGGAGTCGGTTATGCGAAGGGAAGGTATTAGCACCCCTACGCATCCGTCGTACTCGACGGGATCCACGCACAAAAGGAAGGAAAATGGTTGCTAAACACTGCTCACACACACACACACTGGCTGAAAGAGATACAAGAAACTGACTGAAACTGACTCGGCAGGATGTCGCATCCTGGGCCTACTTAGTCTATCAGGCATAGACATCAGAGTCGAAGTAGTTCGGACTGGGGAAACGACACATGCTCGCTAGGATATCGCATCCTATGCATACGTATCTCCTTTGGACGAAGGAGAATCAGAGCATTCGTAGCTCGGCTGACACGCGCACAAACAAATACAGGCAAAGGCAAACATGGAGCCTGACTGCCAATTGCTGGACTTACATCAGCATCCGAACCAAAACACACACAAGAAGGCAAACATGGAGCCTGAATGCCAATCACTGGACTTACATCAGCATCCGAACCAACAAACCCACACTGGAACCTAACTGCCACTCGATGGACTTACATCAGCTTCCAAGCACACGACAGGACAAAACAAAGACACGGGCGCCCGGAGAGATCAGCTCAATCTCCTGCCTACATACTTCATCTGGTATGAAGATCAGGGCGATGTAGTTCCCCTACGGAGGGATAAAGGACTAGCCTAACCAGATAACAGAGGGAGACACAACTAGGGAGACTACGACTCGAGCCTAGATGTTATCATGCAAAATCATCCCTAAGTTAAGGTTTCTAGTTAACTGGCACAGGGAGCCAGCCTATCCTAATCATGACTTGCACAGGAAGCAAGCCACACACACACTTAACTTGCACAGGAAGCAAGCCAAGCAAAACCTAACTTGCACAGGAAGCAAGTCTAAACTAACCCTAGCTTGCACAGGAAGCAAGTCAAACAAACATACAAGCACAGGTAGCACACACTATACACAAGCAAGGGGCTCAAACAAGGCTAGGTTTTAGTCGAGGGGTCATATCAACCTCAATAAACAAACCTCTGGAACTGGGTAGTGTTAGCTCTTAACCTTGCCATTGAGGGGCTAAGGTGAAGTGGATGATAGGTGAGTGAAGATAAGACTTCACAGCTCTTATCCCTGGCCTGGGAGAGCTTAAGACAAGAATGTGTGGGTTCAGAAAGTGGGAACCCTTCTACACATTTAAAACTGACTCAACTGTACACTTGTACAAGATCTTGGGTTTGTATCTGCAATGCATCAACACAGTGGTGTGAGCAAAGCAGATGACACACAGAATAGCAGGGGATAGGTTGCATATCCCTTGGGTTCTGCCAATTGCCTCTTCACTTAGGAGGTCTTTGACTCTATGCAAGGACAAAATTAAACATCCACAGACATTGCCTCTTAAGGAGGGCTTCAGACAGGTGCCTGGCCAAGTAACAGGCCAGGTCTTCAAGACTACATGAAGTAAAGAAGTTATACCTCAATGCAAATTGCTCTTTAAGCAAAGCAAAGCAAAGTTCTTAAAGAACTATAAGCAACTAAAGGTACCTGGAACCAGTCAAGCACAGTTAGTATGCAACTCAAATCAAAGCAAAAGGAAACAGACATTAACAGTTAATCAGAAGCAAATGGATATGCAAGGCACAAGGCTTAAGGCATGTGAGCCAAGCCACCTACAAAACAAAGAGGTTAGCTCATGATAATCAAATGAACTCAATCAAATTGTAGTGATCTCTTTGAAACATTTGTAGCTTAACCTGAAAACATGAACTCAAACATAAGCCACAGGACCACTAGGACAAGCCTAGGGTCAAAAATGAATGAGAAAGCCAAAACAGCAAGCAATGTCCAATCAAAATCAAATTCAAACATTTAGGAAGCAAACCCAATTGGTTTCATGTTCATATCATGTACCATCATCATTTCATAAGCAAAAGAAGTCAAAGCATGGCAAATGGGAGCTCATAGAAGTCAACAGCAAGACTTGCATCAAAAGTCAACTCAAACATTTCCAAAAATCACCAAATAAATCATGATCAATCTTAACACATAGCATGGTAAGCATGTCAAATTTCATCTCATTTGGACAAGTGGAAGGCAGTCAATGAAAATCAGAAAGACAAAGCAATTTGGACATGCTCAAAGAAGTCAACCAAACATACATCAACTTGAAAAAATCATAAATCAGTGATAGCATATGAGAAATGAATGAGACTAAAACCATGGCAAAGCTTAGGATGTCTAGTTATCTCATGTAAAATTTCAAGTCCATCTAATAAAGTATGAGAATTTCACAAATGAAATGGCAACATGTATCACAAAACGTCAACATAAGACCAAACAGGGGAGAAAATCCCAAACAATTAGGAAATGCCACAAATAAATCCAAGAAAATTCACATGTAAACTAGACATAGAAGAGTACATTCATGCAAAAATTCAAACCAATTTGAGTTCAAGAAGCATGGTAATGAAAATCATGAAGTTGGACATCAATGGTGTGACACAAATTGTCACACCCTAATTCAAAAATTCACAACTCACAATCCAGATAAGATAAATTCACAAACTCTACACCAAAATCACCATCAGTGTGTCTAGTTTAAGCACAAAAAATTTGGGAGCCATTGGATAAAGTATCACCATTTCACAAATGTTTTGGCAAAGTGTACAAAATATGAGCACATGTCACAAACCCTAATACCAATTAAAATCCACTCATCAAAAAAATCTGGAAAAAATATGATAAAAAACTAGAGATTGTGATGAACATGATGCAAAAAATCCCATGAAATTTGGACTAAAATTGGATGCGCAATGATTTTTGTAAGGTGAAGATCACAAATGAAATAAAAATCGAAAAACAACATGATTTAATGGGACATGGGGGCACGGCCATGGCATTTTTGAAATTACTTGGACAAGTTAATGTAACGATGCGTTTTGGGCCAGGGAATGAAATAATTTGATTGGCTCATGGGGGCTGGAACAGTAAAACCATGCACAGAAACAAAACAGCAACGGCCAAACGCGAAAATTCTGGGCAAAGCTAGGGTTTGTTCATGCTACAGTGATGCATTCATCCATGGAAGAACAAATTTCCCAGAACTGGGAAGTGAGCATGGCAATCGATTCGTTTCACTACGCACAAACCAAAACCGACCCTAATTTCTATTGAATCGAGCTAACCAACAAGAAATGACCAAAAACATATTTGAACATGAAACTTAAGAATCAAATTTCTCACTCAATACAAGACCATTTCACACGATTCAAACTTCATTGTTCTCAGCATAACAAAGTCTACAAGAAGCATCTCATAATTTTGGAAATGGAGAGAGTCGAGTTCCTTACCAGATTTGAAGAACTGAGTTGATTTGGAATTGTTTGGCTGTATGCACTTGAAACAGATGCTCCTAGTGGTTCTAGATGATGAATGAGCAAGGAATCTTAGCTCAGCAATGCTTGATTATGCTTCACTTGAAATCTGCCATGGATGAAGCTCTTCCAAAACAGTCCATGAACAAAGCTTTACAGCTGCACCTCCATGCTTGCAATGGCTTCTAACATGATTGTGAATGATGGCACAGGACTCAGAAACACGGGTTCTCTTGAGTTTTTTTCAGAAAAGTTCAAGGTGAGGAAAATGAGGACTTGAGAGCAAAGTGAATTTTCTGTTTTGACAAAGTGGCTGCTAGGGTTTCCAAGTGACAGAAAATGATCAATATATCTGCTGTTTAAGGGTACAAATCAAAGTTCATGAAAAGGTGGGATGGAGTGGGTGAAAAAGTGTACTTTTGTCCAATTTTCAAGCAACTTGGGAATGGCTGTGTGTACTGCACGAAAATGGCTTTGTAACATGACCAAAATATGATTTCTGAACATATTTGATTGGTAGAATTGATTAGAAATGGTTAATTTTGAAACTCACTTTTGTACCATACTTGAAATCAATTCATGCAAGTCCAAAAATGCTATTTTGATTGGTGAAGTTTTGGTGAATGATGATGACATATTTGGAAAGAGGGCATCAAATGTGACTTGTAGAAAAAAACCTCACCAAATTTGGCCAAATGGTTTGAGAGATATGGCCTTTTGAAGTTCAAAAATTTCTGAAAATGATTTGATCATAACTTGCCAACCATACATGGGAATTGAGTGTTCTTGGACTTTTTGGAAATGGGAGAACAAGATCTTCAACTTTCATGTTGGGCAAAAATTCATTTGAAGCTTGTATCATGATGTAAGTTTGAGAATCAAGACTTTCCATTTTTGGCAAGTTTCAATTACAGGTCCAGTTTCTATTTTTGGAAATTTCTGATTTGGCTTCAAATTCTTCAATGATGTTGTTTGACATGATACATGAGGCCTATTTGGACATGAATAAGCTCTCTCAAACCAAATCCATCCATCAAAACCATAAAATCAAACACAGTTGACCAAGTTTGACTTTTTAGGGTTTCTGACTGACTGTGCATTGAATGATGATTTCTGAACATCCAATCCTTGACCAAAATACTTCAAATGGATCCCCAAGTCATGTGAACATGTTGGACCAACCCTAGGGCCTTGGCTCCTTGAGAAATGCACTTGCTTGCTTGGTTGACTGATCTCCTGACCAGTTTGACCTAATTCTCTTGATTGGCTTGCACTTGAGGCAAATGGGACAATGCAATGCTATGCAGTGGACCATGTTATGTTATGACCTAATATGAGAATGTATGTACAATGATAGGTGCAAATTTGAGGTGCTACAGATTGCTGACCAGTCCAATAAAACCCTTAGCTTGCACTTTGACTTCCTCATCTTCTGATCAAGACTTGTGAGGATGACTTGCACAATGTAACCACATGATATGCAATATGCAATGCCTAATGACCTAAAATGATATGCAAATATGTTAAGCTAGTCCCAAGAGAGGAGGGCAAATTTTGAGGTGTTACAGCTGCCCCTATTCAATCCACTGTGAACCTGTCGATATGAACAGCCTCGGCTTTCAGATGATCAGGATGAAGAGTGATTGAATACCAAGAACAGACGAACAATTTGCACTCTGATCGGAAAATAATTAACAACACCCGTCAGAATTGGCGAAGAAACAATCTTGAAGAAAAATCCGTCTGGAACGGAGAAAGTCGGCCTAATCACCGAAACAGCAACGTCGACCTGGATACCAAAATAAATGGTAACGCAGGGATAACCATGGCCTGAACACCACACATCCGCTGGGGATTTTTATTATCTCTTTTCTTTTTCATTTTCTTGAACCCCAGAATTTTCTCTTCTTTTTTCATTTTCTTGGCCTGAACACCACTTTGGTCTGAACACCTCTTCGGTCTGGATACCAATTCGGTCTGGATACCACTTCGGTCTGGATACCGGGAAACTGGCCGGATTGCCGCAAGCTGCATCGATCTAATCATCGTGAGCTTCTTCGATCTGGAAATCGAAACTGGCCGGAGTGCCACAAGTTCTTCGTCCTGACTGTTGAGAACCTCTTCGATCTGGAAATCGGAAACTGGCCGGAATGCCACAAGTTCTTCGTCCTGACTGTTGAGAACCTCTTCGATCTGGAAATCGGAAACTGGTCGGAATGCCACAAGTTCTTCGTCCTGACTGTTGAGAACCTCTTCGATCTGGAAATCGGAAACTGGCCGGAATGCCACAAGTTCTTCGTTGTGACTGTTGAGAACCTCTTCGATCTGGAAATCGGAAACTGGCCGGAATGCACAAGTTCTTCGTCCTGACTGTTGAGAACCTCTTCGATCTGGAAATCGGAAACTGGCCGGAATGCCACAAGTTCTTCGTCCTGACTGTTGAGAACCTCTTCGATCTGGAAATCGGAAACTGGCCGGAATGCCACAACGACCCATGCTGAGGATGACAAGCCCTGAGCCGACTGCTCTCTATTCAACCCTGGCAGACAAACACTTCGCGTTTAGCTGGGGATTATCTTCTTTCTTGTTTTTCTTGAACCCCGAAACTTTCTTGATTAACATTCCCATTTCTGCTCGACAGAAACTTACCCTCCAGTATCGTACTACTGGGGAATATCCTTGATTAAAACCATGATGCTAGACTCCACAGAGTAACACCTTCACTGTCTGATAAAACCACCTCTCAAACAGTAACCACAGCTTGAGACTAACTTATGCGTGCAATATGATGCATGATTGATTTTTCTGCGTAATGCTCCACAATTATGGAAATGCTACGCGATTTATTTTTTCTATGCAACATGCTATGCTTACTCTACATGATGAATGCATAAAAAACATCCCCCTCAAGGGACTCTTCTGAGGAGCACGAGACACTCTGCTGAGGAACTCATCAATACTCCGATTCCACCCTGCTAGGGAATAGCACTGCTGTTGGGAAAAGGCCACCCTTGCTGGGGAAAACCTCCTTTGCACCCAATCCGCTCGGGAAACTGCCGGGGATAGGACACCACCAACGCTCTGTGGGGATACAACAGTCTTTGATTTGCTGGGGATATCAATCCCGACTCTGCTTCGGGGAACCCTCACAGATACCCGGTGACTTCACTGGGGAAATGCTCACAGATACTCTGCTGGGAAACAGCCACCTCCAGGCCTGGCAACTGGGGAAGCACCGATCTGACACCTGCTGGGGATAACCATCCTGACCCTGCTAGGGAAAACGAATGCTACTCTGCTGGGGATTACCCATGCAATCCATAGATAGAATCAACTCAGCTGGGGATGCAGATATCAGTCTGCTACGGAAACTTGTCCAATCCACCGGTAGGATGAACACTGCTGGAGATATATTTCATTGAAACCCGCTCCACTCGGGGATAGCAACCTTCTGGCCTGGCTGCTGAGGAAACATCACTTTCAACCTGCCGGGGATAACCATCCTGACTCGGCTAAGGGATCCATAGACCTTGGATCTGCTGGGGAGTTGGTCCTCTAATTCTGCTTGGGGACCTAGCTGGGGAAATGAGAAAAGTTGGTACAGAACACCCGCCGACTCGTCGAACCAGGGTATCCACCTCCCGATCTCGTATCAGCTTTCCACTCTTGAGAATTCCCAGACTCGTCTGGACCTTTTCTGCTCCATCATCTTGTATTCCCAATCGCTCCGCGCTCGACGGAAACGTACTCTTGGGATTTATACATACTTTTCAATCTTCCGACTTTGAAGAGTCTTCTTGATTAATTTCAAAGGTCGTCGTACGTCTCGACGTCTTCTCGTCGTTTCTCTATCTCGCTTATCCCTGATTGAACTCTGCGGGGAATTCTACAGACTTTCAAATCTTCCGACTTTGAAGAGTCTTCTTGATTAAAATCAAGGATCGTCGTACGTCTCATCGTCTTCGTCATCCCTTCATACATTCGTCCCTGAGCGAACTCTCTGGGGATCTGTTACAAAGCTTCCACATCACAACCTGCAAGTGAGTGAAAAGATCTAACAGTACCTGCAACACAGACCATCAGATAAAACCGTGCCCCAGGCGCGTCAAGATTTCAACACTTGGGTCACTCAACCTTCCGAATAAGATTTCAAGCTTTCAATCTTATAAACATGCATTGGAAGGGACCTGTATGTCTTAAAATGCAAGATTCTTTATCAAAAATAATTGGATTTTTTTGCAATCAAAGCGGTTATGAAAAACAAAAACAAAATTATTTGACTGAATATGCATTTTATTGATTTGAAAAGTGTGGCTCAAATGAGCAATACAAAGGAAGCAATTCCTGAAAAGAGGTAATTGCGCACAAAAGGAAAAATCTATCCTAATGGCAACGTGAAACCCGTGATCTCATCGAGTTCCAACTCGGTTACACCCCATATGTCCTCAGACTCTCCGTGCTTTTCTGCCTTCTGAAAAAGACGCTTCCGATTGATCCCTACCGGGTATTATCCATGATGCTTTAACCAAAGCGCGAACGATCATGCTGGACGCAGTTGTTCGTTTCAATCCCTCTTTTTCCTGGACCGCCCTCTCGGGTTTTCAGTCCACCGGGATACCCTTTTTTGCCCAAGTCACCTTTCCAGGTTTTCGACTTGCCGGGTGTACAGTTTTTTCATTTTATCCCTAATTTTTGCCCGAACCTTTCTTTCTGTTTTTGGTTCGCCGGGATGCCCATTTTTGCCTGGACTATTTTGTTCTTTTCGTCCAGCGGGTCAATTATACGAAGTATTTTTTAACTGCGTCCGCATTCACAGGGGATGGAAAATCCTCACCATCCATGGTCGTCAGCAACAAGGCTCCACCTGAGAAAACCTTCTTGACCACGAATGGACCTTCATAATTCGGTGTCCATTTGCCCCTTCGATCGTTTTGAGGAGGAAGGATCCTTTTCAGCACCATATCACCCACGTGATATACCCGAAGTTGTACCTTTCTGTCAAAAGCACGCTTCATCCTCTGCTGGTACAACTGCCCATGACAGATGGCTGCCAGCCTCTTTTCTTCTATCAGGCTCAACTCTTCGTACCGGGTCCTTACCTATTCAGCCTCTTGCAATTTCAAATCCATCAGGACTCTCAAAGAGGGAATCTGAACCTCAACAGGTAATACAGCCTCCATTCCATATACCAATGAGAAAGGAGTTGCCCCAGTAGATGTGTACCGAGGTACAATACCCAGGATACCAGCTTCATACTCAATCACACCGTCGGTGCATTCAAACGCTATCCGGGCCACAAAAGAAATGTGGGATCTTTTGGCCGTAACCAAAGCACTAACTCCTTCACATTAACCCCATCAGACATCAGAATCCGTTCGGATTCAGGGTCAAGCCCCTCCTCCGGGATCGGTTACCCTCAATCTTTCGATTGGAGCACCTCGAGATGTCCTCATCAGGGAACTCAAACTTCATCGGTTGATGATCCTCAATGGGTTGCGGGGCGATGTAATCAGACAGTACACCCCTCGATTGCTTTCTGAGAGTATCCCAAATATCGTATTCAATCAAAATCATTGGCCCTTTCGCAACCCGTCCGGTCATTGCTGGCTCTTTCAGAAATCTACCTGATCAGATCCATCTCGAAATCCACAAAGTGGCATGAACCAGCATATACTGTCTCAGTCGGCGAGCAGCCTATGCCAAAGTACATCAAGTTTTCTCGAACAGTGAATGTACTGTTTCACAGTCGGTAAACTTTTTGCTTAGGTAAATTGCATGCTCTTTTCGACAAGACTCGTCATGCTGACCCAATACACCTCGTAGACCCCTCGAAGGCCGTCAAGCACAGATTAACAATCGCTCTCCATAGGGAGGCAACAGAATCAGAGGTTCCTGCAACTTTTCTTTTATTCTTTCAATGCCCCTTGGCAATCATTATTCCGCCTGACCGTTTGATTGATTTTTTTTTCTTGAATGGGTTCCCACGTGGCTGTTAGGTGAGATGTGAACCATGACATGTAGTTCAATCTACCCAGGAGACCACGAACCTCTCTTTTTTTCCGTTCTCGGTTCAAGCGTTTCTTTGTTTTTTTTTTTTTTTTTTTTTTTTTTTTTTTTTAGCAGGATCAACCTCGATTCCTCTCTTCCAATGAACCCCAACAGCTTACCGGACCGCACTCTGATAGTGCACTTTATTCAATTCAACCTCAGTTTGAACTGTCTCCATTGGTCAAACGACTTGGCCAGATCTGCCAGATGCCCTTCTTCTGTTTGGGGACTTTGCTATCATGTCATAGCATAGCATTTGATTCCATGATGAATCATATCATGAAACAAAGTCACCATGGCTCTCTGATAAGTAGCACTGGCGTTTCGCTTCTCTAGAGGACAGTCTTCTTTCTATGGTAGCCTGTTCACAACGACATTGGTATCCGACCCTGGCACATCCTGACACACCCAGGCGAAGGTATCCACATGCTCTTTCAACAAGGCTACCACTCTGCTTTCGACTTGCCTCTGAAGCGGCCCCAATGTTTTTCCTCCCTGACCTCGGCGGTGCTTGGAGTAACAATCTCGCATCGCCCTCGAGCGGCTGAATCACCTTCTCCTCTTGTTTTGACAACCTGGCTAATCTTCCAGCAGATCACAATCTTCTTCGCCTTCTTCTTTAGCACGATAGCTCGGTTTGTCGAAGTCATATGAGGTGTAACCAAATTGTTATCAACGAGATCCGGAGAATTATTTTTCGACTTTGGGACGAGACAAATCAAAAAAGAAAAATGAAAACAAACATTGCCATTTTTATTTGTTTTTAAACTGCAAAAATAAATGAAAAACAGGGAACACCGCTTTTTTTGACTGAAAAACATCCATTTATTAATGATGCAGAAAATGCAAATTTAAACATGAGGTGGCCCTTACAATGAACCATTACGTGTCGGGCAACACGCAAGGCTTTCATGCAAATAAGAACTGAAAACGAGAAATATTACTCTTTCAGTAGAGTGACAGTGCTGATCTGTTAGGCCTTCCAGCTTCCTAGTACACACGATTTTATCCACGACTCCAGTTCGCGGTCGCTGTCACTCTCTTCACCCACTGTATAGGCGTGATCTGAATCTAGCATTCCGGCACTGACAAAGGTGAACGACGGACAACGTCCTCTGTTCTGCTCAGACGAGTCTTGACCTGGATGATAACCAATCCCAAACATATCCGCCTTTACCACAATGCCTATGATCTGTCCCCAGCCTGGGATCCCTCCATTTCTCACCACTTCCAATGCCTGCTTGTAAGAAGAAATGGACGGCTTTTTCTCTTTCTCAACACCAACGGCATTTTTCACCTTGATGGTTTCAACTGCCAGACTGGGTGCTTTACATCTCACATCGCCCATTTCTGCTTTCATCTTTCTCTGGATCGATTCCCCAATTACTACACACCCCTTTGTAGCGATGGCTGCACAACAATCATCAACACGAGGGAAAGCTTCATTTTTTGTCGGGCGTTTTGGGACCACAGACATGGGCATTCTTAACTGATCCTTCTCAGTCACCTCTATCCTTTTCTTGTCCTTCGACATCATCTCCACTTTTACAGGACCATGCCTTGTCACGGGGTTAGCGCTATCATCTGTCGTCGGTGCAAAATTGATTGCCTTAGAGTCCACCAAGTCCTGGACCACATGCTTAAAAGCTTTGCAATCCTCAATGTGATGTCCGGGTGCCCCAGCATGGAACTCACACTTGACATTCTCATCGTAACTGGCAGGCCTCTGATCAGGTTTCAACAGAGTCAACATCCTCGGCTGCACCAATCCAAGATCCTTCAACTTTTTAAACAGAGAGGCGTAAGTCACGGGCGGCTTATTGAAATGACGATCTGTCGTCCTCCTTCTTACTTGGCCCACAACTCTCTGTGTCCTCTGTTGAGGTGGTGATTGCCGCTGTTGTGCAGATGAATCACCAACAGGAATGGTTACGGTGGCAGCATAAGGGTGGTAACGATCCTTACCGCATTCTCTTTTAGTCTGCGCACCACCTGATTCAACCTTCTTCTTGGGCTGACCCCTGTCAAGGGATTTCTTCACTACAGAGCCAGAGGGATTTGTTACTTCGGATGACAGAGCCTTTCCCTGAACTTTCTCCTTGATCATCCAGCCTTCAATCCTTTCCAATCTCTCGGCCATGGCTTTCTGCCCCAAGGCAAGCCCTTGCACAACACTGAACAAATCCCTCACCATCTCTTTCAGTTCAAGGATGTCGGCGTTGGGAGAATCCATCAGTTTGGATTTGTTGCCCCTAGCAGGATATCTGAGCAAACAAGCTATGCGCACCGGTTGACACCTACAAAACAGCAAATGGGTTAATATGCATGAACGCAACATCTACCCATATGAGGAAGATTCCGTCCTTTGATTCTGGTTTCATCGAGACGGATAATATTTCATCAATAACATTCTGACATCCAGATGTCTCTCAACCAGATTCTCAATCCATAATACTCCCCATATGGCCAGACATAGGTTTGGTGCAGATGAATGCAAAATGAGAATGATGTATGAATGCAATGCACTGTGCCATCCTCCAAGTCATCTGATCATATGTTGCTCTGAATCACAACCCTGATCTCTGAACCGATCACAACCATCTGAGGGAACATGTAACCACAAATCCAACTCAAGGGTTCCGAAATAAACGGAAGACAGATACATCATCATCATCATCAAACCAAACCATCTCTGAGCAGATACCACAATCATCTGAATCGGCCCAGGGAATCCTGAAATAAACGGATCCCCACTGATAAGTAACTCGCCCCGGGGAATCCTGAAATAAACGGATCCCCACTGATAAATAACTCGGACAGCACTCCGGCGTCTCGGCAATAAATGGCCATAAATCCGACTTATAAATAGGACTCTGATCCATAGATCAGAAAGTCACCACCAAAGTCACCATCTGAACATGCATCTGAAAGAATCACCCTCCCCTCACAGGTAAATTCTAATCAGGTCACCCTAAGGCGGATAATAGTCTCGACAATCGGGCAGAGATACTCAATGGGTTTGCCCTTTCGGGTGTGCCATTGTAGCTCTCCTGAGATCGTCTAAACCGAAGATCCGGGAAATGATCGGTCACCAGAGTCAACAGCCCAAAAAAGATAATCCCACCTAAGCGGAATGACTCCACCCGGCAGGACTCTCTCAAATGAACCTCGTCCGGCTTGTGGCATGTCACGTCTCCGCATCATGTCGTACAACATGTGAAGAGACATGAGACCACGCTAATCCTAGGTGTGTACTCAGGCCTGGGTATTGGGCCTCACTCAGAACACCCACCCCAAAACAGAGGAACCACCTGCACAGAGGACGGAAACAACATGATAGTATGATGCATGCAAATATTTATGCAAATATATACACAACAGAATAATAAATGAAATAAATAAAGCAACACAAGCAACCTAAACTATCCTAGAACGCTAGGAGAGACTCGCTTAGGGAAGATGGACCAGCACAGGTCAACATCCGAGAGTCCCCAGCAGAGTCGCCAGCTGTCGCATCCACGAAAAAACAACCGGCGGGACTCAAATAAAAACACAACACAGAGCCGCCACTGCGCGTTATTTATCCCAAGATAGGGAAAGGAAACGCTCAGAGAAACCTGGAAAGGAAATGGTCTCGCGACCAAAGAGAAAGGGTAAGGGAGTCGGTTACGCAAGGGGAAGGTATTAGCACCCCTCACGTCCGTCGTACTCGACGGGATCCACGTTCTAAAATAAAGAATAGGTTGCTAAAACATCACACACACACAGGGAACGCAGGTGGGGTTAAGAGAAGGGAGCTCGATAGGACGTCGCATCCTATGCCTACGTATCTCGTCTGGAACGAGAATCAGAGCTGCCGTAGTTCGGCTCACGCACGCCAAACAACACACGCACCCAAACAGGCAAACGTGGAGCCTGAATGCCAATCACTGGACCTACATCAGCATCCGAACACAAAACACACGCACACTGGAAGGGCAAACCTGGAGCCCGACCGCCAATCACTCGACATACGTCGGCATCCGAACCAAACACACAATCAGACAAACGCACAAACAAAAGAAAAAAAAGTGCCCGGAGAGACCTCGCACGGTCTCCTGCCTACATACCTCGTCTGGAACGAGGATCAGGGCGATGTAGTTCCCCTGAAAGGGAAAGAAATCTAGCCAGAAACCAAGGGAAGACACACTACCAGGGAGCTGGACTCGAGCCTAGTGTTGTCATGCAGCATTACCCTACGTTGCGGTTTCTACCTACTTGCACAACTGCAATCTAATCCTATCCAGGAAGAAAGCATACAAGCATACAGGCAAACAGAGCAAACAAAGCATTTCAAACAAATATTCACATAGCACACACTATAACCAATCAAATGAGGCTCACACAATGGGTTTGACTGCCGAAGCAAGCCATCTGTACATGGGTAGTATTCGCTCTTAACCTTGCTATTACGAGGCTAAGGTGAAGCAGAAGAAAGGTGAAGTGAGGATGAGACCTCACAGCTCGTATCCCTGGGAAACCAGGGAGAGCTTTTAGACAAAGGAGCATGGGTCCAGAATGGAGGGACCCTTCTACGCTCAAAGACTCTGACTCGATTGTGCAACAGCACAAGATCTTGGGTTTGTGTCCCAATGCATCAACACACAGCCGTGTGAGCAGAGGGACGACTCACAGAATAGTGGGGGATAGATTGCATATCCCTTTGATCCACCAATTGCCTCTTAGAGGTCTTTACCTGCTTGGCACAAATGTAAACAACCACAAACATTGCCTCTTAAGGAGGACTTCAGACAATTGCCCGGCCAGGTAACAGGCCGGGTCTCCCAGACTACATGAAGAATAAAAGTCCTACCTCAAGTGGTTTAAAAACCAAGCAGCAGCAAGCAAGTTCTTAAAGAACTGTAAGCGACTAAATGTACCTGAAATCAATCAAGTATCATCAGTACTCAGACAAACAACAATAAACAGCAAATGTTAATCAGTCAGACTATACAGATTAAGCAACACAGATTAATGCACACAAGTGCAAGCTATAAGCTCAAGCTCAAGCTTCACAACCTACAAAACAAAGTCAAATTAGTTCAAAACATCCAACAATCTCAATTTAATTGACTTGAAGCATTCTCCTTGAGCATTATGCATTTCATCCTGAAAATCCACACCAAATGTGAGAAACTAGACCACTAGGCCAAGCCTAGGGTCCAAAAGGGAGAAAAAATTCTAAACAGCAAACAATTCTCAACCAAAACCAAATTAATGCAAATAGAAAGCAAATGCAATTGATCCCATACTCATATCATTTACCATATTCATTTCATGACCAAAACAAGTCAAACTAGGTCAAATGCAACATCCAATGTCCAAACAGAATGAATTCCATCAAAAGCATACCAAAATAATTCCAAAAATCCTCAAATAATTCACACCTAAACAGGACATATTCAGGGTATAGCATGTCAATTTTCAGCTCAATTGGACAAAAGGAACTAGATCAATAAAAATCAAGAAATCCAGACACAATTATTCAAGCCAATTCAAGGTATCAACACATGCATTCACTTCAAAAATTCATAACAGAGTGAGAACAATTAAGAAATGAATGGGACCAAAACAGCGATGTCCTACAATGTGTCAACAATCAGCATACCAAATTTCATCTTCATCCAAAACCATATGAGAATTTCACACAAGATATACAAATATGTGTCACACAAGCTTGCACAATGAGCCAACAGAGAAGAAAAATATCAATCAAATTGAAAATGCCATAGAAAAATCCAGAAAAATTCATATAACATTTCAACATATCCACAATCATCCATGCAAGATTTCAATCCAATCCAACATCTCTAGGTCATGCAAATAAATCCAGAAAGTTGACCTAGCTAGGTGTGACACAAATTGTCACACCTAGATTCAAAAAATCATATCTCAAACATCAAATATCCAAAAATCACAAAATTTATATGTAAATCACCATCAACATGTCCAGAATGAGCACAAAAAATTTCAGGAATTTCTTTAAATGTATGAGCATTTCACATTGAAAATGGCAAAACATGTAAAAAAATACACACAAGTCAAAGTTCAATAGGCCAGGTCAACATTTTATCATGCACAACTTATGAAACCATGCCTATAAAAAACTAGAGGGAATTTGGGAGCTATCAAAAAAATCCTCATAATTTTTGGACTAACCAATATTTTTTTTTATGAATTTTCTAAGGTTTGGTAATTTTTTAAATAATTATTAAGTGTTTTATTTAAATTAAATGATTCCAATGGCAAACTGGTAAATATCCACTCAGAATACCAAAACGCCGCGTTTCCTTTTTTCGTTGGCACGTGATGATTGGTCAAAACTTGGCGCTAAACAAGATTCAAACGCGGCAATGCATTGAGACGGATCAAACACAAACATTTTCCAGAAATCTATCATTTTCATCAACGTATTTTCCAGAATTGGCCATGAACTCAAGAACATCGAAACTCAACGAAAATTCACAAACGAGTAACCGTTGGAAAGGTCTGAGTGTCAGGAGCATGAATACATACATGATTTATCCTAATTATTCCTAAATCTCCTGGATCGAACGAATTAGGTTTTACTCTCAAATCTTTGAATCAACATAACTTATCCTATGGTTCACCATTTCCAAAACTAAAGGCATCATGATAATCTATGTCAAACACTCTATAAAACGCATACAACAATTAAAGAAATAGCGAGATTCAATTTGGCACCTTAATTTGAAGTCAGTGATGAAATTCGTGTTACAAGGCGTGTGGATCCAAAACAGATGGAGTAGGAGCTTCAGGATGTTGACTGGAGGTGTTAGGTTGATCCAATGCAGCTTCTAGTGGAAGAATTTTCAATTCACCATGGTTGAGCCAGGGATGAACAGTCACGATCCATGAAGATTCTCAATGCCAAATGCCAAAACAGTTCTCGAGGAAGATGAATGAAGCTTGAATCAAAAAGAAATTCGTGATTTGATGGAGAATTGGAAGAGTTTTGTGGAATTTTGTTCTTGTGTGTTCTTGAGAAATTTGGAGAATTGGAGGGAAAAGTGGTTGCAATTTCTTGTGAATTGTGATTGTGATCAAAGTTAGTTATGATTAAGATTATATACTTCCAACTAATTACATCCTTAATCATGAATTAACCAAAATGACTTGTATTAGCAAAAATGTAATTTCCTTAAGCAAGGGCAAAATGGTATTTTCACTCAAGCCCTGTGACAGCTCATTGACAGCTCACACACTCTCAAAATGACATGTGTGATGTGTTGCAACTTGTCTCATGGCAATTGGTTTTGTATTTTGCATTTTCACTATGCCATGGCAATTTGTATACTTTTCAAGTGCAATTCACAAGTGACTTAACCAAATAATGAACCTCAACATGTTATGACCATTCAAACAATTTTCAAATGGCATATGTGAGGTGTTGCAAAAATCCCCATGCCAAAATTCCAATTATTTCTCAACTTGGACCATTTTGCCCTTGGATTTTTAACTGTACACTTGAAAATTGACTTTTTGCATTGACCATTTTTGATGAATTCCAATTATGCACCATGAAAGTACATGTCAAATGGAGTTTGCACATAAAAAGATCACTCATTTTGGACACTCCATGTGGAAGTTATGCCACTTTGATTATGGGTTATTTTTGAAATTGAATGGACCATAACTTGCCAACCATACATGGGAATTTCAAGTTCTTGGACTTTTTGGAAAGGTGAGACCAAGATCTACAACTTTAATGTTGAACAAATTTCCATTTGAAGCTTCCTTGGACATGTAATGTTGTGGTCAAAAACTTTCCATTTTTGGAAACTTCCATTACAAGTCACTTTCTATTTTTGGCAGTTTTTGTTCTGACTTGATTTTCTTCATTCTTAAGCTTTGACATGTCAAATAACTCTTGTTCCAACATGAATAAAGTGTATCCAACTCATTTCCACCTCCAAATCCATTAAATCATGCACAGTTGACCACAGTTGACTTTTTCAACTGATAGATGAATCTGGCAATGCATTGATCAATCTGAGCCCCAATCTCCTAATGAAATGGCCCAAGGATGAGATCCTAGCCTCAATTAGCTCAATACAATCAGGGGATGATCCCCATATACATCATAGACCCCATCTCCTGATCATGCCCTGATTGGCCCAATGCAAATGATTAGGGTTGACCAGTGGTCAAAACCCTAATCTCAAGAAATCTGATTCAACACTTGATGAAATCAAACCATGATGATGATGATGAATCATTGCAATCAAGATGAAGACCAATATCTTTTGAGAATCACAAAACCCTAATTTGGACCTCCACATCCTCAGATGATTGCTGACCAGTCCAATAAAACCCTTAGCTTGCACTTTGACTTCCTCATCTTCTGATCAAGACTTGTGAGGATGACTTGCACAATGTAACCACATGATATGCAATATGCAATGCCTAATGACCTAAAATGATATGCAAATATGTTAAGCTAGTCCCAAGAGAGGAGGGCAAATTTTGAGGTGTTACAGTTACTATCATTGGTTAATTCATTCAAGAATCCTTGTGAGAACGATAATCCGAGTCAATTTGTCGCTAACTACGTTTTGTCAAAAATACTCGTTTTTGATCCGCGCGCGACAGCGGATCAAATTGGCGCCGTTGTCGGGGATTCTTGTCGAATTAGCCAATAGTTTAGTTTTAAGTATTGTGTGTTTTGTTGTTCTGCAATTTCCTGTTATTTTTCTGAATTTTTCTACAGTTTCGCGTTCGGAGTTGCGTCTAGAGTCAGAAAAAAAACGGTTTTTGGAAAATTTGTGTTTGATTGTATAAGTTTTTTGCCTACTGGAAGCAGAAAAATCGTGCGATCAATACTCTCTTACTTTAGAGTAAGGGACTTGACGTCAAATTTGCCAAATTCGTTGTTTTTCTATTTTTAATTAATTTTTTACTGTTTTCATAGTGTCGAAAAAATCCAAAAAAAATCTCAAATTTTTTATTTCACGTCATTAGATTAAGTTTGGTGCTTTTGTATTTTTCTGAATTTATTTTAATCGTTTTTGTTCTTTCTATTTGTTTTTGTCTATTTCGGACATAGTTGGTATTTCTGTGTTTTTTTATTACATGGATGATCAAAGAACATTAAGGCAATTTGCTGCTCCTGATGTTAATTATAATGACTTTTGTATTGAATATTCTGATGTTTCGGTTCCTTTTGAATTGAAATATGGTTTAATACACTTGTTTCCAAGGTTTAGTGGTCTTGCAGGTGAGGATCCGCATGAGCATCTGGAGGAATTTGAGGTTGTGTGCTCTGCACCTTCTGAACCTTCACTAGAAGATATTGTCAAACAAATGGCTGCAAATAATCTCCAGTTTCAACAACAAGTAGATTCTACTTTAAAGACTTTGCAAACATAGATTGGGCAGCTTGCCACTTTGGTGAATGCCATGCAGCAAGCTCAAGGATCAAACCAACAACCCTTGGAAGAACATTCTGTTTTTCAAATAGATTTGATTTCTGAAATTGTTGATGATACTTGTAGTGATTTGTTTGCATCTGATTTTCCATCATTGTCTGGTTTTGATGATGTTTATTCTTGTGATATTTGTACTGAAACTAAAATTTGCTCTATTTGTGCTGAAATTGAGGCTGCCTTGCAAGTTGATATTCTTACTGCAGATGAGGTTGCAAATAAAGTTGTTCATGTAGATAAAGCTCTTGACATCCCGGCTGCCCCAAACACTCCTTCTATTGAGCAGCCACCTTCCCTCGAGCTGAAGCAACTTCCTGAAAATATAAAATATGCTTATTTAGAGATGAATGAAAAACTACCGGCTATAATTTCTTCTAACCTTGATTTCGATTAAGAAAATAAGCTTTTGCAGGTTTTAAGGAAGCATAAAAAGGCATTTGGTTGGACATTGGCTGACATTCCAGATCAGATCACCTTCACGTGTCCATTTGACACTTTTACTTTTAGAAGATTCTTTGATTCTGGAATAAAAGGCGAAGATACTAATAAAAATTTCAAGTTCAATGGACATTACCCAAAGCTATTCCATGACAACCCCAGTTTGGAAGAAGAAAATGTAGAATATATCTCTTTGGGAAAGGCTGCTTATGCGATCACCTATCCTCCTTGACTACTCGGGTGTGTTTTTTCCTCTCTCTTCTCTCTCTTATTTTATGTTTGTTTCTTTCATTGAGGACAATGCATATTTTAAGTGTGGGGGAGGGAATACTTTATTCTCTTTGTTTTTGTTCTTTGTTTTGTTTTGTTTTTGTTTTGTTTTTAAAAAAAATTGCATTTTTGTTGAAAGTTTTAGGCTATAGAATAATTTGAGGTCGAGTTTGCGGAGACTTGGGAAAAATTCACAAGATCGGTATTGTTTTAACACCGTAAGTCTCCTGCATATGGCAATTGAGTTGAATTTTATTATGACATAGCCTTAAATTCTCATTCTCTGACAGCTCTTGAGTAGTTTATTTCAGCAGTCAGCACCATCTCACACACACTCTACGCAGGGAAGCCGGTGAATATAAGTGAGTGTTCCGAAAAAGAAAAAAAAGAAAAAAAATAAAGGAATGCACCTTCTAAGTCTGGTGACCCTAAATAAAGGAATGCACCTTCTAAGTCTGGTGACCCTCACCCGGCCACTTAACCCAACGGTTGTGGAACCTTCAAAAAAAAGGTTGGAAATAAGACTCTTTTGTAGTTGGTTCAACGGTTTCTGGTGCTGAACTTGGTAGGGCGGATTATGGTCCGATCCCCCGCAACTACAACTGAATAAGCAAAGGGTTATGTCACTTAAGTACCAGAACCCCGTGCAGAAAAGGATCAGAGTCACTAACCGGTCGCCTTGCTATGGGTGTATGGAGATAACGGGCTTAATGTGATTGCGCCTGAATGAAAAAGAGCAAAAAGAAGGATGAGTAAGTTAGGCTTTAACATAATAACATGATTCGAGTTGATTTGTGTATTCAGGAGGTTTATGATTGCACAATTATGGATTAGTGTTCCTACGATATCCTTAGTGTGCAAGATTAGTACTTATCGATGCAAACTTAACCGAAGAAGACTTGTAGCCTAGGATGAGTAACTAATGATGTATTTGTGTTTTCTTTATTTTATTTTAAATTTTGCTCGGAGTGCAAAAGTTCAAGTGTGGGGGAATTTGATCAGTGCATTTTGATGCAGATTCTTCTATATTTATACTTATGCATTTCCATGTTTTAGTTTGGTTATTTTTCACTTTTAATGTGTTTTTATAATTTATGTTATTTTTGCACTTATTTAATTTTCGTATTTAATTTTCAGCATTAGCAGCGTTCTCGAGAAAAATCATATCTTAAGCTAGGAGTATCGGATTGAGACGTGCTACCAGTCGATGGAAAGCAAAGAAAAAGATCTACAACGTTTGTTCAGAAGTCGAGAGCTGAATCAGACTGTAGAAGGGTCAGAAAAGTCGTTGAAGTTGCAGCATTAGTTTTATTTAAGTTTTGGGTCATTAGTTTTGGGCTTGGGTTATGTTTTCGATCCAGTTGGGTTGTAAACCAAATTCCTTATTTTCCATATACCTAGCAGCCGCATAACATTAGGATGATGACTATTCACGAAATACTTGAAAGCTTTGGCAAGAATTCTCATGAAGAACTAATCGATCCAAACAATTTGCTGTATTCGGGTTCCGATACCTTGAGATTTTAGTAATTCTTATTCAGGTTTTTTATTCCTTTCAATATTAACATATGTATTTTGTTTGCTTAATCTGATTTACATATGCTATATTGATTTAATCCGATTGATTGTGTGATCCTAACTATAGTCACGATTTCGTTTGCTTAATTCGTTATCGAGTCCGTTTAATTCATGTTTGCTTAATTCGTGAAACTTAATCCCGTTTGCTTAATTCGGATAATAGGAACATACAACTTATACTATCAATTGCGCTTGTCAGTTGATATTATAATCGAATAAGAATAGTTAATCTGCGGTTGGAATTACGATAGTCGATGATAGGCAAAGACCGAATCAGTAAGTTGTTGCTACAGCTTATTTCAATAATCACTTATTTTAATCTATTTTTTTAATTGAATCCTAAACCAACCAAAACCCCATTAATCGTTACTATTATTGGTTAATTCATTCAAGAATCCTTGTGAGAACGATAATCCGAGTCAATTTGTCGCTAACTATGTTTTGTCAAAAATACTCGTTTCTGATCCGCGCGCGACAGCGGATCAGTCATTTACTTAATGCAATTTAAATTTTAGTACCTTTATCATTCATTATCATTTACATTTCATGCAACTTGTTTATGTTTCAGTCATCTTCACTTTGCTTGCTTGAGCCATATCTTGTGTTTGTATATATATTGTGTGCTTGTGACTTTGTTGTGTTTGTGGTATAAGGACCTTAAAATACCTAATAATAACAAAAAACCCTAAAAAAGTACATTGGTGGATTGTTGGACCTCTGTCTAGGACTTGATCTGAACTTTTGGACTTAGAGTAGGCAACATCCCTATGCTTTGAAGGACTTGTCCAATGCCATTATTTGAGATTGAGTTATCTTGGCCAATGCCATTAATTTGATACAAGCCTTTGGAATTCTATTATTTTATCTATTACTTTGTTTATGTGCTTAAGTTGTTATCTTGATCCTATTGTTTATATATGATGATTATTTCTATGAGTTTGCCACAAGCAATATTTCATTTGATACATTTTAAGACATTGAAGATAGCTTGCGTTTGGAGTACTTGCTTGGATGTTTTGGCTATCTTTATTTGATGCCTTTGATCTTCATATTAATTGCTCGGATGGTTATAATTGTTGCTTGCTCAATAGTTCAAAGGAAATGGGTTTCTATCTGACATTCTTGTCTCGTGGATTGCTTCCCGTTGGTTAGATATTTTCAACTCTAAAATTTTTAAATCTTGTCTAGGACAGTCCCTTCATCTCCTCATTTCCTTCTTAAATTTTAAAATCTCTCCCTCATTCTTCTTTGTTTGTGTTTTCAACTTAGACTTGTTTTAATGAGTGCAAACCTTGGCCTTATGCCATTGATTTTCAAACATTTTCTTAAATCAAATTTGTAAATAAACTTCATCATATTGACTTTAATTTCAAAAATACAAAAAGAAATAACAACCTTATCTAATCCCTTTGGCCATTTTGAGCCTTTTTCTTTTTAAACTTTTGTAAAAGAAGTACTTAGATTTGGGTTATCTCTGGTTGAGATATAATTCTCCCATTCCATGATGTATTGATTGTAATTCTTTCCATTTAGTAGGGCTTAGTGGCATACTTGTTGATTGAATCCAAGTTGGAGTCCTCCCTCTTAAATGTTGTAAAGCCTTCATTATCGGTGGATGTTTGGTTGAGTATTCTTCTATTGATGACAAAAGATATTTAAACTTTTGTTAAAATCAATCCATCCATCTTTGAAATTTTTACCACGAACTACGAGGTTTTGATCCCTCATTTTTATGTTGGTACGTAGGCATAAGACCGAAGGTCTTGTCAAACACAAAATATAATAAATGAATACTTTTCTTATCCCCTTAATCTAATTTTTAGCAAATATCTTTTCAACCAAAAACACTTGCGCACAAAAAAGGCTCCCTAGGAGTACCTAGGACACTTTGGGTGCTAATACCTTCCCTCTGTGTAACCAACCCCCTTACCTGTAATCTCTGACATTTTATTAATTTTGATTTGAAAACTTCTTATCTTTGGGTTTTATTCGTACTTTTCCCTTTTTCTTTGGAAATAATAAAAGCGTGGTGGTGACTCTTATTTTATTGACATTGAGTTAACTAATAGCTCAATGGTCATGAATTTACCACTACACAACTATATGGAGAAAAGGGCATTTTTTGAAATGTTTCAATGCAACAATATCTTTACTACTATAACTCCATGGTCATCATGACCATCTTTCTTCAAACGTCTCATTGTGACGTGCTAAAATCTCAGTTACTCATCACACTCATATTTCCTAGGGGATCGTGGCCCATGCTAACTGCTACCGTCTGATCATCCTTTCTCCGATCAACACACGTCACACATTCTTCAACAACTGTCAACATTTTGAAATGAAACATTTTTTTTTCATCCCACTATAAGCACCTCACTTCACCTTCTTTCTTTCATTCTTCTGAAATTTTCTCCATTATCACAAGAAAAACTCTTCCTTTTCTCTCAACAAAACTCCAAACAAAACAGATTTCCTCTATATTTTCTATCAGCAATGGCGTCAAAAACCAAGAACTCCAAAGGTTCCAAGAAACAAGCATCCATTCCTCCTGTTCACAAGATCTTAGGTTCCAAAGTCGTGGGAAACCAACAATACATTCCGGAGCCCCCTATTGAGGAAGAGAAACGACGTATTTATCAGTCACAGGTATTAATTCCTATCTCAATCTCTGGAAAAACGCATGCAATTACAGGTCCTTTACCAGATATTAATGCTAACCCTGAAAGACTCAAAGAGTACTTTCTAACTTATCATCGAACCAAACCAATAGCTAGTAGGAAGAAATATAAAACTAGTAATGAGATTGTGAACGTTGAACTGAATGTTGTAGTTGGTACCCATGAAAAGTCTTCAACTGAGCCCATATAAATCCATGTAGGGGTGGATCACGTTGAACGGGTCCAACCTTTGGGAAAAGAAATTGATATCCTCAACTCCAACCAGTTTGTGGTCGATCGCCACCTATTACTCTCGAAGACGGAGTTTGAACGCATGAAGGTTGCTCTTCCTTTTTAGTTTATTTTGCTTACTCATGTTGTAATTGTTTGAATTTTTATTTCAACCCTGGAATTTGTAATGTAACACTTTAGCCATTTTGGAGTTTTCTATACCGTTACCATTTTGGCTTCTATTTTACATGGGTATTATTCTGTTAATACTTTAATCTTCTGAAGTGAAGGCTTATATTTTTTCAAATATTTCCCGTTTACTATCAGTATTCTTTGATCTTTAGTTAACCCTTCGATCTCATGTGCACCATTAGAAAAAACTTGAACAATTTAGAATGGTCCTTCCCATTTTGGGGACCATTTACCCAGTGTTTTATCCCTTCGATCCATAGGCAAAATTACTTTCCACATTAAGTCTTCATTCGAAAATGATTTAACTTTGACCTTTTTATTATATGCTTTATCTACCTTCTTTTTCTGCCTCTTTAATAACTCTAAGTCATTCAACCTTTCTTTGTCTAAATCGACTAGTTCTTCCAACATTATATTCCAGTAGGATTCAGATGGGATCTAATTGTGTCTCTGAATTCTAGTTGATTGGATATAACTTTCAACTGGTAGCATTGTATCATGCCCATAGGTCAATGCAAAAGGCATAGAATTTGTAGCCTCTTTCATTTGATTTCTTGGTAGCATTTTATCATGCCCATAGGTCAATGCTAAAGCCCACAAGATTTGGTCCTATGTCTTATGCTGATTTCTTGGCTTTTTCCCCACATGCTTTTCTATTAATTTGATTATCACTTTATATGTTGCTTCGACTTGACTGTTTACCTGGGCATAATAATGCGTAGATGTTAATAGTTTGAACCCTGCTTCTTTAGCAAAGTCCTAGACCTTTCGACCAGTAAATACTGACCCTTCATCAGTTATGATGGTCTCTAGGATCCCAAATCTATAGATTATGTGTCTTTGGATAAACTAGATCATTTCTTCTTGATTAACATTTATTAAAGGTATGGCTTCGATCCATTTAGTAAAGTAATCAATGCCAACTAGAATGTACTTATGACCTTTAGAAGATGATGGATGAATCTCACCAACCAGATCCAATGCCTAACCCATGAAGGGCCAAGGCTTCACAATAGAGTGCAATTCGCTTGCAGGGGCGAGTTGTATACCTGCATATATCTGGAAATTTGGTCACCATCACTTTCTCTCAAAATTCAATCGTATCTTCCAATTTTTTTTCGAAATTGTGTACCCATAAGCAATTTGAGCCAAGTCATTAGCCTCCTGGTTCTTAAGTCGAGGAATGTGTCTAATATTAACCATTTCAAACTTTCATAATAGTCGATTTGCAATTACGAAGTACATTATTAGATTCTCTTTGACACATTTATATTCCCTTGTCATCTACTTTACAACAAACTCAGAGTCGCCAATTATCTCGACTCTAGTTGCCCCCAATTCCAATAGCATTTCAAGTCCGGCTATCAAAGCTTCATATTCAGCCTCATTGTTTGAGCAAGGACCTTCAATCCTATACTTGAATTTTGTTGGAATTTTATTAGGAGAGATAATCAATATTCCAATACCCATTCCATCTTTGTGACTAGAACCATCAAAATATAATTTCCAAGGCTCAAGTGTAAGAACAAAGTTGGTTCTACAGTGTATCTCTAAGATTTTGATGATAACAAAAATGGTACTCTAACGAAAATTTTCTTAAGTGTGCAGGACTCTGATAAAACAATCAGATAGATAAAAACATCAGATACAAAATTCAACTATCAGATGCTGCTCAGAGGAAACGTGTCCAGAAGGTTCTGACTCTGATCAACACAGGTACCAAAAAATAGAAAGAAGTCAGCAACTCTGGAAAAGAAGACGGAATCCGGACCCTGAATCTGAAGAAGTCAAGAGCATAGAGAAACTCTGATATGGTCAGATAAAAGCAACCTCTGAAGTTAAACTCTGACTAACAAGACTCTGATACTAATTCACCAGTTCAGAATGCGTAACCATGAAGAAATCTGATTTTGGAAAGAAAGTATTTCTAGAAGGAAATTATGATACGCACAAAATAGTTTTAGAAAGAAACAAGGAGAGTAATGACAATAAACAGTATTCAATGACCAAGATCCTGTCATCACTCCAACGACTCTTCTCAACGCCTATATAAAGGACTGAATACTTCACAAGAGAATACACCTGAGACACACAAGAATACAATAACTCTCATTCATCCTCTCTTACGTTTTCACGAGCCACTGCTCTTACGTGAAAAATTGTTGTTCCTATAACTCTGTAATATTTGCTTTTTGTTAGAAGCACGTTACATTACAAATCATATATTTTTTGCTAAGATATTTCCTCAAGTGACTATGTGCAGTCTGAATACTTGAGATGGCTAAGGAATTATTCTCTTAGATAGTTGTTTGTGTAATCTTTCAAGATTAGTGAATTAAGTCCTTGTTGAAGGCGAAATCACCTTGGTCGGGTGGACTGGAGTAGCTTTGAATTTCAAGCAAACCAGTATAAAATTATGTGTCACAATTTTATTCTGTGTGTGTCTAAATTCTGTAAAAGTTTTTATTTTCCAAAACAATTCAAACTCCCTTTCTTGTTTTTCTCTACCTTCAATTGGTATCAGAGCTACGACTCTGTTATTGATTTTCTAATCAAACACTTAACAGTGTAGAGAGATCAAGCATGAGAAAAAAACTATGGCCAATACCAATGAAATAGACAGTTACAATGCTAAACCTCCAATCTTTGATGGAGAAAAATTTGATTATTGGAAAGACAGAATTGAAAGTTTCTTTCTGGGGTACGACGCTGATCTATGGGATATAGTCACAATTGGCTACACACCACCTGTGACTGACACAGGCGTTGCCATTTCCAGAAGCAAAATGACAAATGATCAGAAGCGCGAATTCAAAAACCATTACAAAGCCAGAACGATACTACTAAATGTCATTTCCTACAATGAATACGAAAAGATCACCAACATGGAAACAGCTAAAGAAATACTTGACTCCCTGAGGATGACTCACGAAGGAAATTCTCAAGTCAAAGAGACAAAGGCTTTGGCTCTAATTCAGAAATATGAAGCCTTCAAAATGGAGGCCGATGAAGCTGTAGAGGTAATGTTTTCTAGATTTCAAACCTTAATTGCAGGACTTAAAGTGCTGGACAAAGGCTACACAACTACAGATCATGTCAAAAAGATTTCTAGAAGCTTGCCAAAGAAATGGAGATCCATGGTCACAGCTCTAAAGTTATCAAAAGATTTGAACAACATCAGCCTTGAGGAACTTGTCAGTTCACTCAGAAGCCACGAGATATAACTGGAGGAAGATGAGCCTCAAAAGAAGATCAAGTTTATAGCACTAAAGTCCAGATCTGAAAGACGCAAGCCAGAAAGAAACAAAGCCTTCCAAGCTGAAGAGGAAGACAATGACGACTCTGAAAAGGAAGACTCTGACGATGAAGAAGAGTTATCCCTTTTGACCAGAAGAGTTAAACAACTCTGGAGAAAAAGGAATAATAACTTTAGAAGACTAAGACCCAAGGGAGATCGCTCAGATTCAACTTCCAGAGGTAAGTCAAACAAAGAAATAACATGCTATGAATGTAAGGAAATAGGTTATTATAGAAATGAATGTCCCAAGTTGAAGAAAGAAAGCTCCAGAAGAGAGAATTTCAAGAAAAGTTCATTCAGAACCAAAAAGGGACTGATGGCCACCTGGGACGACAGTGGATCTGATTCATCTGAATCAGACTCTAAAGAACAGGCAAATGTTGCACTCATGGCTACCACCTCCAGAAATACATCAGATGAAGAATCTGACTCTGAAGAGGTATTTTCTGATCTTTCTCGCTCTGACCTTGAATCATGCCTTTCTGAAACTCTAAACTCATATCAGAAACTTAAACAAAAATTTAAGGCTTTAAAAGGAGTTCTTGAAAGAACTATCAAAGAATGTGATAAGCTTGAGATAACTGATTCATAACTAAAAGATGAAAATCAAACTTTGATAAAAGAAAGAGACTCCACAAATAAACAATGTTTAAAACTTGAAGAAGCACTATCTCAAGCCCCACAAACTTCTAACACAATAATATATGAATATGAAAAATCTTTTCAAAAGTTTCTGAAAAATGGGATAGAAAGGAGCAGAATGGCATCCATGATTTATGGAGTAAGTCAGAATAATAAAAGAGGAATAGGGTATGTCCCCAGTGAAGATAAATCTTCTACAGATGACAAACCTAAATCTTCTTTTTCTTATTGTAGCACCTCAAATTTGCACCTCCCAGTTGTACATTCATTTCATTTTTAGGTCATTAGCATTGCATAGCATGTTGCATGGCATTAGTCAAAATTGATCAGGAGAAGTCAACTGTGCAAAGGAGCAAAGCATTTCGTTGAGATAGAGGCCCTATGGTTGTTCTAGAGAGCTTACATGACCCAAGGATCATTTTGAGGCAACTTGACCAAAGGATAGAGGCTCAAGGTCCACAGTGCAGTTTTAAGTCATCTGAGGCCCATAAAAGTCAACTGCAAGTCAACTGAGGGCTAGGAGATGGATAAATGGGTTGAGACACTTCATTCATGTCCCAAAGAAGGTTATCCAACATGTCAAACATCTACCTTGAAGATTTTGAAGCCAGATCAAAAGTTTCCAAAAATGGAAAATGACCTGTAATTTCAAGTTTCCAAAAATGGCAAGTTTTTGGACCAACTTCAACTCAACTTTCCAACATCAAAGAAGCTTCAAATGAAATTTTGTCCAACATGAAAGTTGAATATCTTTCTCTCCCATTTCCAAAAAGTACAAGATCATGAATTTCTAATGGATGGTTAAGGAGTTATGATCAAATCATTGCAAAGTGTGCTTGAAACTTCAAATGACCATATCGTTTGAACCAAAACTCCAAATTTGGTGGTTCTTTTTGCATTGTTCTTCTCATGTCATGAGGTTTCCAAACCAACCATCACATTGCTTGAAATGTTATCACATGAGCATTTGCATATCCAAGTCAATTTTGGAGGGAAAATTGGAAATTTAAAAAGGGTGCATTGTATGGACTTTCTACCATTGCCATTGTGTTTGAAATGTAATTTTGAGTGAATTTGGGCCTTGGTGTGCACTGTTCACGTGTGCATCTCATGCATGAGGTGAAAATGCAAATTTGTGCATGCACCTTATATCCTTCTAATCTCATTTAGCTTTGGCCTAATCATGATTTCAGATTCATTAGCAAGGCATATATAAGGTTAATCATAACTGTATTGATCACAACACACATTTTCAGATCTAGATTTGGAATTTTGATCAAATTTTTCTCTCACAAAGAACTTCCAAATTCTTCACACAAACACTCATTTCCTTGCATAATTCTTGATTCTGGTGAAGTTTAGAGTGTGATTCAACGTGCATTCTGAAGAATTCGTGCCAGATTCAACCATACTTGAAGCTTGAAGGTGTTAATGGAGTTTTCAAATTAAGATGGATCCACACGTGTTTGAGCTTCTATTTCTTCATCAATCATCTCTACAAGCATCCTGGAAGTGATCTGGATCGTTACAAGTGCTGGATTGTGCAAAACCATAACCTGCTCTTCAAGAGGTAGGATTTTCGACCTTCACAATTCTCCAATTCGTGTACATATTTGTGTAGATCTTGTGTTGCTGATCATTCTGGTAGAAAAATCAATTGAAATGGTGTAGTATTCATTGAGTTATGCGCGTTTGAAGTTTGAGATGCAAAAATGTTCATGCTCGATTCTCACTTGTCTTGATGTTTTAAGTTTAAATGTTTGTTGATCCGTGTTCTACATTGCAAGGTCTTGCTAGTGATATAGTTTTTGTCGAATTCTGGACAAATCTGGGAATTTCTGGAAATTTATGCATGAACATGCATGCTGTTCATCTTCATCTTCATGAAGAAGATGAAGATCATATGTTTGCGTCGGTTTTTTTGCACATAGCGACGGTTTCTGCATGTTAGCATCCAATTCTGGGCGAGCTTAGGGTTTTGGTGAGAAACGATGTCGTTTGGCTTGGGCGCGCATATTTTGAATTTGAGCAGGGATCGATTCCTGCCGAAGGCAATTTTTCCAAATCACTTCATATTTTCATGTTTTCCCTCTTTTGCCATGCTTGATCATTTTTGAATTTTATTTTGTATGCTAACTTCTAAAATCCATATCTAACTGAAAAATGCATCAAATCACTCCCAATTTTTTGCAAAATGATCCTTGTTTTGTCTTGTTTTTTATGATGATGAGTTTTGAAGTTGTGCATTGCTGGAATTTTATTTGCTCTAGGTTGACTGAATACATGTGCATTTATGACCTTGCCTTACTCTTCCTATCATGAAATGCTTGATTTTAATCCAATGGACATGAAATTTTACATGATGATTCTAGACATGTTAATGGATGTTTTAGGCTTGATTTGGTATTTTTCTCATGTACCAATTCTGTTTTATGCTTTTGTTTGCATGGTGTGACAATTTGTGTCACACAATTTGATGATCAACTTGTGCCATTTAATTTCCATATCAAATGACCTCTAATGCTTCTGATATTTTGTATGATGGATGTTTTGGATGTGTTGATTGCTCATGAATTTTTCCAGAATTATTTGAATCATTTCTGTTTTGATTGGGAATTGTCATTCTTAATGTTCAAATGCATGCCTTGAATTGGTCATTGACTTCACTTGCCTATTACATGGACTTGCATATTGATTTTTCTTTGGTCCTTTTTAGGACTTGTTCTTGATTGATTAAATATGATCTATGTTGAATATCAAGTTCTGTTTTGGCTTTTTGATCCTCTTTTGACCCTAGGCTTTGACCTAGTGGTTTGTTACTTGCATTTGAGTTGTGAGTTTCAGGTTCAAGTGTGCATCTCCATGATTGATGTTGCTCCTTCATTTGAGCTTGACCATTTGTTATTGTTGCTGTCGCATTACGCGAAAAACCGGCGGGAAAACGAAACAACAGAGCCGCCACCGTGCGTTATTTATCCCAAAGGAGGGAAAGGAACGCTCGAAGTAAACCTGGAAAAGACATGGTCTCGCGACCAGAGAGAGATGGGATCGGGAGTCGGTTATGCGAAGGGAAGGTATTAGCACCCCTACGCATCCGTCGTACTCGACGGGATCCACGCTCAGAAAGAATAGAAGAAAGGTTGCTAAAGAAACTGCTCAAACACTGCACACACACTGGAAGGAGACACAGAAAGACAAAAGAAACGGGACTCAGCAGGATATCGCATCCTGGGCCTACGTAGTCTGTCAGACATAGACATCAGAGTCGACGTAGTTCGGGGCAGGGGAAACGTGCTCGCTAGGATGTCGCATCCTATGCATACATATCTTCTCTAACCGGAGAAGAATCAGAGCACTCGTAGCTCGGCTAACGCACGCCAAACAAAACACAAACAGGAAACCGACTGCCAATCGCTGGACTTACGTCAGACTCCACACAAACAGGCAAACATGGAAACCGAATGCCAATCGCTGGACTTACATCAGACTCCGAACCAACCAAGACACAGGAAACCGACTGCCAATCGCTGGACTTACGTCAGACTCCAAACACACACAAAGGGTTGAAAAAGAAAAAAGGGCGCTCGGAGAGATCAGCTCATCTCCTGCCTACGTACCTCGTCTGGTATGAGGATCAGGGCGACGTAGTTCCCCTACACAGGGAAAGAACTTCTAACCTAACCAGAGACTAGGGAGATAACAGACTACTAGGGAGACTACGACTTGAGCCTAGAAGTTGTCATGCATACGATCCCTATGTGGAGGTTTCTATCCTAACTTGCACAGGAAGCAAGCTAGCCTAAACACATCACAATCAAACAAGTACAAGCACAATAAAGCAAGCACACACACTATATGCAAACAATTGGCTCACACAAGGCTAGGCTGTAGAAACAAGCCAACTGGAATGGGGTGTTTTTAGCTCTTAACCCTAACATTGAGGGTTAGGGTGAAGCAGATGAAATAGGAAGTGAGGGTAAGACCTCACAACTCTTATCCCTGGCCTGGGAGAGCTTGACTCAAATAGAAAGTGTGGGAGTTCAGAATGTAGGAACTCTTCTCCATAAGTGACTGACACAACAAGATCTTGGGTTCTTATTCACATTGCATCAACACATAGTGTGTGAGCAAAGTGAATGACACAATTGAATAGCAGGGGATGAATTGCACATCCCTTTTATCTGCCAATTGCCTCTTAAGAGGTCTTTACCTGCTTGGCACAACATTAAACAAACACAAGCATTGCCTCTTAAGGAGGGCTTCAGACAGGTGTCTGCCCACATAACAGGACAGGTCTTCCAGACTACATGAAGATCAAGAGATTATACCTCAGTGGTATGCAAACCACAAGCTAGCTAAGAAAGTTCAAATGAACTTAAAGCAACTTAGGTACCTGTGGAAACATCTAAACCAATCAGTTCAAAATCCAGACAATCAATCAACAGTTAATATCACACAGACAGACAAATCCAATCAGGAAACAAATGGTGCAAGGCACAAGGCAAACAGAAATGAATTGTCCTCAAGGCCTACAAAACACAAAAAGGTTAGCAAATGACAACAATTGACCAAGCTTAAATGAAGGAGCCACTCCAATCATGGAAATGTACACTTGAACCTGAAATTCACAACCCAAATGGTAAGTCCAAACCACTAGGTCGAAGCCTAGGGTCAAAAGTGGATCAAAAATCCAAAACAGAACCTCAAACTTAACACAAAGCATGTTTAATCACTCAAGAACAAGTCCTAAAAAGGACCAAATCATAATCAATAAGCAAGTCCATTCCATGTGCAAGATAAGTCAAAGACCAATTCAAGGCATCCAAATGATCAACATGAATGAAAATTCTCAATCAAAACAGAAATGATTCAAATAATTCTGGAAAAATTCATGAGCAATCAAGACATCTACAACATCCATCACACAAAAAATCAGAAACATTGGACATCATTTGGCCTGGAAATCACATTGTACAAGTCAAACAATCAAAATGTGTGACACAAATTGTCACACCATATTAAAACAAGCATAAAACAGAAATGGAGCATGGGAAAAATGTCAAACCAAAGCCAAAATGTCCCTCAATATGTCTAGAATTAGCATGCAAAATTTCAAGCTCATTGGATTAAAAACAAGCATTTCACAACAAGATAAGCAAGGCAAGGTCAAAAATGGATACATGCTCACATAACCTAGCACCAAATAAAATCCAGCCATGCACAATTTTCCAATGAATGATCATAAAGAACTAGACAGAATAAGGAGCATTTTGCAAAAAATTGGGATGAAATTGGATGAGTTTTCAATTTGTTATGATTTTATGAAGTTTGGAAAAAATAAAAAAATAAAAAATGAGCAAGCATGGCAAAATGGAGGGAATATGTAAAAAACATGAAGCATTTGAATGAAAAACACCAGCCAAGGATCGAACTCGGTGAGCTTTTGAATTTGGCGCGCCAGTGCGTATGAAACGCACCGTTTCATTAAATGACCTGGCTGGTCAGCGCTGGTGTGGCATGGTCAAAGCCCTCAAGGCCAATGGAATTGCAAGGTCAGCGCACACATGGACCAATGATAATAAAGCCCTAGTACAACACGGACAAGAACCAAGAAACGTTACCAATGATCAAAATCGTTGCCATAGGATGAACTTCATCTTCTTCCTCACGAAGAAGATGAACAGTACATGAAGTTCATGCAAGTTTCCAGCAAAATTTCCAGAAATCAAAACCAAATACATCAACATGCAGTATTTTCAATGGAGATAAAGGATCAAGCAACAACTAAACATGAATCATCATAACAAGCTCAGATCGAAGGAAATAAGATTTGTGCACAAAACTTGCATCAACCATAACTAGCTCAATAATGCACTATTTCACTCAATTTTTATATCAGAATCATCACCAAGCAAAGACCTACACAAATATCATAATGAATTCAAGAATTATTGAGATCGAATCCTGACCTCTTGAAGAACAGCAAGCTGAAATCGTGTGCTACCAAGCTCAGCAATGGCTCAAATCTCTTCTACAATGCTTGTTGAAGTGATTGATGATGAATTGAATGCTCCAGCACGCACGAATTTAGCTTAATTTGCAAACTCCATTAAACCTTCAAGCTTCAAGTATGGTCAAATATGGCACGATTTGATCCAAGTCCACGTTCAATTTGCCTCAAAAACACTTCCTGATCATGAATCCATCAATAGAAATGGCTTTTGTGTGAAGAATTTGGAAATATTTTTGAGAGATATAATGGCACTTCTTGTCCTCGCACCCATGTGCAGGCCTACTACAGAAAAATCTCTGCTTACACTGACGATGAGAAGATGTGGATGTACTTTTTCCAGGATAGCTTGTCTGGAGCTTCCTTGGACTGGTACATGGAGTTGAAAAGAGAGTCCATTAGAAATTGGAAGGATCTGGGTGAAGCCTTTTTGAGGCAATATAAGCACAATATGTACATGGCTCCGAGCCGAACTCAGTTACAGAGCTTATGTCAAAAGTCTGGAGAAAGTTTCAAGGAGTATGCCCAGAGATGGCGTGAGTTAGCTACAAGGGTGCAACCTCCTATGCTGGAAAGGGAGTTGACCGATATGTTCATCAGGACCTTACAAGGAGTGTTTATGGACCGGATGGGGAGTTGCCCGTTCGACAGTTTCTCTGACGTTGTTATCCGTGGAGAGAGAACAGAGAGCCTTATTAAAGCCGGAAAGATTCAGGATGCTGGTTCGTCGTCTTCAAAGAAGCCATTTTCTGGGGCACCTCGAAGGAGAGAGGGTGAGACTAATGTTGTGCATCACAGTAGAAGAAATATGAGCAGAGGCCAGTATCGCCAGGTTGCTGCTGTAACTATTCCAGCACCTCAACCACGACAACATCAACAACAAAGAGCTCCACAACAACAACAACAACAACAACAACAACGTCCGTTTCAGCCGAGACAGAGAATGTCGGATCGTCGTTTCAACCCGTTACCTATGACATATGCTGAGTTGCTGCCCGAATTGCTCAGGTTGGGGTTTGTTGAATTGCGCACTATGGCTCCGTTGACGAAGATACCTGCTGGGTATGATGCCAACGTTCGATGTGACTTCCATTTCGGTGCACCGGGGCACCATATTGAGAACTGTCGGGCTTTTCATCATAAGGTCTAGGACTTGATTGACGCCAAAATAATCAATTTTGCTCCTGTGCCTAATGTTGTGAACAACCCTATGCCTCAACATGGTGGGCCCAGGGTAAATAATGTGGAAGATGGAGAAGCTGTGGACCTGGTAGTCAGTGTTGATGAGGTTCAGACCTCGCTGTTTGTTGTAAGAGAGCGTCTGTTGAATGGGGGAGTGTTCCCGGGCTGTGATAAGGGCTGCGCGGATTGTGTAGATTCAGAGAATGGTTGTGACCAGCTGAAGAATGGTATCCAGGGTTTGATTGATGAGGGTTGTTTACAGTTTGCTCGGGCTGTGAAAGAACGTGGGATGGTGTCAACTGTCACCATTTATTTCAAACCGTCTGAGGGTTCTGGACGTGGCCAGAGAACTGTTAGTGCACCTGCAACCGTTGGTACTCCTGTTACTATATCTGCTCCGGTAACTGTCAGTGCTCCCACTACTATTGTTGCTTCTGGTATAAGGGCTGGTGAGAATAGTAGGGCTGTGCCGTGGAAATATGATAATGCTTACCGCAACAGCAGAAGGTCGGAAAGTCAAACCAGACCGGTGAATCAGACTCCAGTGACTATTGGTTTGCCAAGTAGAGCTCCAGTAACTGTTGGTCCGGTTGTGGATAATGTAGGGGGACCTGGAGGGTTTACAAGGAGCGGTCGTCTGTTTGCACCGCAGACTTTGAGAGATAGCAATGCTGAGGCTCTCGCCAAAGCAAAGGGTAAACAAGTTGTGGCTGAGGAAGAACCTCTGCAGAAGGAGGTGCCTGAGGGATCATTTGAGAAAGACGTGGAGGAGTTTATGAAGATCATTAAGAAGAGTGACTACAAGATTGTAGATCAGTTGAATCAAACTCCGTCCAAGATTTCTATCCTTTCTCTGCTATTGTGCTCTGAGGCACACCGTAATGCCTTGATGAAGATGTTGAATCTGGCTTACGTGCCTCAGGAGATTTTTGTCAACCAGTTGGAGGGTGTCATTGCTAATGTCAGTACAAGGCACGGCTTGAGGTTCATGGACCTGGATCTGACGCCTGAAGGTCGTAACCATAACAAAGCTTTGCATATCACCATGGAGTGTAAAGGCGCCGTATTATCGCATGTGTTGGTAGATACTGGCTCTTCGTTGAATGTGTTGCCCAAGAAGACTTTGAGCAAGATAGATGTTGAAGGGGTTGTCCTCACTCCAAGCGATCTTATTGTTCGTGCTTTTGATGGATCCAAACGGTCTGTTTTTGGTGAAGTCACGTTGCCGATGAAGATTGGCCCGGAGGTATTTGATATTATCTTCTATGTGATGGATATTCAACCAGCATATAGTTGTTTATTGGGGCGTCCCTGGATACATGGGGCTGGAGCAGTGTCGTCAACTCTCCATCAGAAGCTGAAGTATGTATGGAACGGTCAGATTGTAACTATGTGCGGCGAGGAGGACATTCTGGTGAGTCATTTATCCTCTTTCAAGTATGTGGAGGTAGATGGCGAGATCCATGAAACTCTGTGTCAGGCGTTTGAGACTGTTGCTCTTGAGAAGGTGGCTTTTGCTGAGCAGAAGAAGCCAAGTGCCTCAATTGCGTCCTACAAGCAGGCTATGGAGGTTGTCAACTCGGGCAAGGCAGAAGGCTGGGGCAAGATGGTGGACCTGCCCGTTAAAGAAGACAAGTTCAGTATTGGTTATCAACCTCTGCAGGCAGAGCAGGGTGAGCAGAAAGGGCCGAGTACCTTCACCAGCGTTGGGCTGATGAATCACAGTGACGTCTTTGCAGCCAGTAGTGAAGACGGTGATAGTGATTGTGATCTAAACAACTGGGTACGCCCGTGTGCTCCAGGGGAGTCAATCAACAATTGGACGGCTGAGGAAGTGGTCCAAGTTACTCTTCAAACAGAGTAATTTTCTTTTGTTTTTCATTTTGCACAAAACCCTACGTTCTGCCCAAGGCGTAGTGGTTCATTGTAGGGCCTCATCATGTTTTGAAATGATATCATTAATAAAGGACGTTTTGCAAACAATTTTGTGATCCCTATCTTTCTGTTTTATTTTTCATTTTTCAAAACAATAAAAATGGCAATGTTTTTGTTTTTGTGACTTTCTTGAACTCTTTTTTATAAAATAAAGCATTAAACATGCAGAATCGATCTTACGGACTCCATTATAAACAGTTCTGTTATGGCTCAGTATGATTTCAATAATCCCATCTACCAAGCTGAAGAGGAGAGTGAGGAAGATTGTGAACTCCCTAAAGAACTGGTCAGATTATTGAAGTAGGAGGAAAGGATCATCCAACCTCATCAGGAGGAGTTGGAGATTATTAACCTTGGTACTGAGGACGCCAGAAGAGAGATCAAGATCGGGGCTGCTTTGAAGGAAGACGTCAAGAGAAGGCTGATTGAGATGCTGAGAGAATATGTAGAGATCTTCGCCTGGTCGTATCAAGATATGCCTGGGTTGAATACAGATATTGTGGTGCATAGACTACCTCTCAGAGAAGATTGTCCTTCAGTAAAGCAGAAGCTTCGTAGAACTAGTCCTGATATGGATGTCAAGATCAAGGAAGAGGTTCAGAAGCAGTTGGATGCGGGTTTTCTGGCAGTGACCAACTATCCCCCGTGGGTGGCCAACATTGTTCCCGTGCCGAAGAAGGATGCTAAAGTCAGGATGTGTGTCGATTACCGGGATCTAAACAGAGCCAGTCCGAAAGATGACTTCCCATTACCTCACATTGAGGTATTGGTTGATAACACAACTCAATCCTCGGTTTTCTCTTTCATGGATGGATTCTCTGGCTATAATCAGATCAAGATGGCGCCAGAGGACATGGAAAAGACGACATTCATTACACCTTAGGGCACGTTCTGCTATAAGGTGATGCCATTTGGGCTGAAGAATGCCGGTGCTACCTATCAGAGGGCTATGACGACTCTCTTTCATGACATAATGCACAAAGAGATTGAAGTGTACGTGGATGATATGATTGCGAAGTCGCAGACAGAAGAGGAGCACCTGGTAAACCTGCAGAAGTTGTTTGAAAGGTTGAGAAAGTTCAAACTGAGGCTGAATCCAAACAAGTGTACGTTTGGGGTGAGATCCGGTAAGCTGTTGGGTTTCATTGTCAGTGAGAAAGGGATTGAGGTTGATCCAGCGAAAGTTAAAGCTATTCAAGAGATGCCTGAGCCAAGAACTGAAAAGAAGGTTCGTGGGTTTTTAGGGAGATTGAACTACATTGCACGGTTCGTATCTCACCTAACTGCCACGTGTGAACCGATATTCAAATTGCTAAGGAAAAATCAAGCAATCAGGTGGAATGATGACTGTCAGAAAGCTTTTGACAAGATAAAAGAGTATTTGCAGAAACCTCAAATCCTTATACCTCCAGTTCTTGGGAGGCCTTTGATAATGTACCTGTCAGTGACTGAGAACTCGATGGGGTGTGTATTGGGACAGCATGATGAGTCTGGTCGAAAAGAGCATGCTATATACTACCTTAGCAAAAACTTTACCGACTGTGAAATAAGATATTCGCAGCTCGAGAAAACTTGTTGTGCTTTGGCCTGGGCTGCTCGCCGACTGAGACAGTATATGTTGAACTATACTACCTTATTGATTTCTAAGATGGATCTAGTGAATTACATCTTTGAGAAGCCGGCTCTCATCGGACGTGTTGTTCGTTGGCAGATGATTCTAACAGAGTATGATATCCAGTACACGTCGCAGAAGGCCATCAAAGGTAGTATTCTGTCAGACTACCTTGTCGAGCAGCCGATTGATGACTATCAACCGATGATGTTTGAATTCCCTGATGAAGACATCATGTATCTAAAGATGAAAGACTGTGAAGAGCATCTTGTCAAGGAAGGACCAGATCCTGATGACAAGTGGACATTGATGTTTGATGGGGCAGTTAATGTGAATGGTAACGGTGTTGGGGCAGTGCTTATTAATCCAAAAGGTGCGCATATACCTTTTTCTGCCAGATTGACTTTTGACGTAACCAATAACGAGGCTGAGTATGAAGCTTGTATCATGGGGATAGAAGAAGCCATTGATCTAAGGATCAAGACCCTGGACATCTATGGAGATTCCTCTCTAGTGATTAACAAGGTCAACGGAGATTGGAATACTCATCAGCCGCATTTGATTCCTTACAGAGATTACACCAAAAGGATCCTGACTTTCTTCAAGAAGGTGAAGTTGTATCATGTGCCCCGAGATGAGAATCAGATGGCTGATGCCTTGGCCACTTTGTCTTCTATGATCAAAGTTCATTGGTGGAATCATGTACCACATGTTGCGGTGAATCGACTCGAGAGGCCTGCGTATGTGTTTGCAGCCGAGTCTGTTGTGGATGAGAAGCCGTGGTACTATTACATCAAGAATTTCCTCAAGAGCCAGGAATATCCTGAAGGAGCGTCAAAGAATGATAAGAAAACCCTGAGAAGGCTAGCTGGAAGCTTTTATATGAATCAGGACGACGTGTTGTACAAGAGGAATTTTGACATGGTTCTGCTCAGATGCGTGGATAGACACGAAGCAGACATGTTGATGCAAGAAGTGCATGAAGGATCTTTTGGTACCCATGCTGGTGGTCATGCAATGTCCAAGAAATTGTTGAGAGCCGGTTATTACTGGATGACTATGGAATCCGATTGTTTCAAATACGCTCGGAAGTGCCATAAATGTCAGATCTATGCTGATAAGGTGCATGTACCACCAAGCCCTCTGAATGTCATGAATTCGCCTTGGCCGTTCGCGATGTGGGGTATTGATATGATTGGGAAGATTGAGCCTACTACTTCTAATGGACATCGCTTCATCCTTGTTGCGATTGATTACTTCACCAAATGGGTGGAAGCAGCTTCCTATGCTAATGTTACCAAGCAAGTGGTTGCCCGGTTCATCAAGAAGGAGATTATCTGTCGTTATGGGGTTCCTGAGAGAATCATTACTGATAATGGTTCGAATCTCAATAACAAGATGATGAAGGAGCTTTGTAAAGATTTCAAGATTGAACATCACAATTCTTCTCCTTACAGACCGAAGATGAATGGTGCTGTAGAGGCGGCAAACAAGAATATTAAGAAGATTGTGCAGAAGATGGTCGTGACGTACAAGGATTGGCATGAGATGTTGCCTTTCGCTTTGCATGGGTACCGTACCTCAGTACGTACGTCGACCGGGGCAACCCCCTACTCCCTTGTGTATGGTATGGAGGCAGTCCTACCAGTTGAAGTGGAGATTCCTTCTCTGAGAGTCCTATTGGATGTCAAGCTTGACGAAGCTGAGTGGATTCGAACAAGGTTTAATGAATTGAGCCTTATCGAAGAGAGACGGTTAGCAGCTGTGTGCCATGGGCAGTTGTATCAGAGAAGGATGAAGAAAGCCTTTGATCAGAAAGTGCGTCCTCAAAGCTATCAGACTGGTGATTTGGTTTTGAAGAGGATCCTTCCTCCCGGTACAGATAACAGGGGAAAATGGACTCCGAATTATGAAGGTCCATACGTTGTTAAGAAGGTTTTATCTGGTGGAGCCTTGATGCTTGCAACTATGGATGGTGAAGATTTTTCGTCCCCTGTTAAATCAGATGTAGTCAAAAAATACTTCGCATAAATTGACCCGCTGGACAAAAAGAATAAAAGAGTCCAGGCAAAAAAGGGCATCCCGGCGAACCAAAAAAAAAAAAAAAAAGGTTCGGGCAAAAGTTAGGGATAAAGAATGAAAAGAATATGTACACCCGGTAAGTCGAAAACCCGCAAGGGCGGCTTATGCAAAAATGGGTATCCTGGTGGATTGAAAACCCGAAAGGGCGATCCAGGAAAAAGAGGGATTAGAGCGAAGACTACAGTCTGAGTTACCTGTACTTCATCGCACTTCAGTGTCTACCATCTCGAAGGATAGGATTGGTTCAATCATTCTTCTCCGAAAGCAAAGGATTTGGGAGGAAGTTGATGATCTGTGAGTCATAACAGAATTCGGAAATAGTGGATGCCGCGTTCACATTGCCATTAGGATAGTTTATTTTCCTTTTGTGCGCAATTACCTCTTCCTAGGAATTGCTTCCTGATGTATTTGCCTTTTCAGGCCCATTTTCAATCAATAAAAGTTGTTATTCAGTTAAATTGCTCTCTTGTTTTTATTTTACTGTTTTGTTTGCAAAAACGTCCGAATTTTTGATAAACATTGCATATAAAAACGTGAAGGCTAGACAATAACGTGCAGAAAAATAAAACATTTGGAGATCATTTTGAATGTTGAGTACACTTGAGTGTTTCTTGTCCATGCAATCCCCTGGGGCACGTATGCCTCGCTGTTTTGCAGGTGATTATCAGTAATTCTTGGCTGAAGCAAGCCACGGTTTGTTCATAGACGTTTCGACACTGTCCGGTAGTGTGAGAGGTTGGGTTGTCTGAAGCAAGTTCAAGACTTGTCTCCCCAGCATAGTCTAGATCAGGGATTCCTCAGCAGGGTTGAGGAGGTTTCCCCAGCAGGCTCGGAAGTGGCTGTTTCCCCAAGCAAGTCAGAAATCTGTTAGATTTGTTCTTCCCCAGCAGTCGGGTAGCAGGTTCAAAGGCCATTCTATCCCCAGCTAGTCTGAATACTGTTGATCCCCACTGAATCTGAAGTTTGTTGTATCCCCAGCGGAGGTATCAGTGAGTAGTTTGTTCCTCAGCAGTCGGGTGTGAAATATTGTAGTCCTCAGCATGGTCGTGAATGCATTTCCCCAGCAGGGTGGCGATTGTCTTCCCTAGCAATTTTGAAATGGGTAGTTTTTCCCGGCGGAGGTTTGTGTTGATGATTTTCCCCCAGCGGAGTCCCCAAGAGGATCAGGTTCGGTGGAAATTATCCCCAGTAGAGTTTCCCCTATTCAGGGGTTGGCAGTTATCCCCTAGCGGAGTCCCTAGGTGGATTGAATTCAGTGAAAGTTGTCCCCGGTGGGATTTATCCTTTCTCCAGCAGTAATGCTATTCGCCAACACGGTTGAGAAGTTGGTGTGTTCCCCAGACAGAGTGTCCCTAGAGTTGACTTGGTTTCCTCTGTCGTCCCCAGAATAACAAATCAGCAAGCACTCCCAGCAGTACTTCTCCCCACAGAGTCGGAGAATCCAATCAGATTTGTACGCTCGGCAAAGTGATCATTTGCTCCCCAGCAGGAGTTCTCATCATTTTGCATCTTGCATGTAGTAATCATTGCATCCTCAAATAGCGTAGCATTTCCATTCGATATGGAGCATTACGCCATAGAAAAATTCAAACATATGCATTCATGTGCTAAACCTGACTGACCCACATCCCCGACAGAGGCAGATCATTGTTCGACGTTTGTACGGCACATTTGCTACAGTTGCTCTTGACAGACAGCATTCAGGATTGGTAATCCCCAGAGAGGTTTATTTCCCCACCCATCAGTGAAAGGAAAGCTTGACTCCCCAGTGTGGACCCCGGCAAGTGTTTGGCCTTGTCCTGACATATGTAGATGTTATCCTTGCGGTACCAGTAGGTGTCGTGTTGATCCCCGTGTGGGTCTTGTTTTGGTGTCCGTATACATCATCTTTCGATGTTCATAACATCCTCTTTCCGTATTCCCAATCACTCGTTGATGTCTGGTCACCTCTCCGTTGGTGCCGGTAAACGTTGAGCTTCTCCCGTTCGTCCGTTGACGTCTGGTCGAGTCTTCCCATTCATCCGTTGATGTCTGGTCACCTCTCCGTTGGTGTCGATAAACGTCGAGCTTCTCCCGTTCGTCCATTGACGTCTGGTCAAGTCTCATCCCAGTCATTCGTTGATGCTTAGTCACCTCTCCATTGGTGTCGGTAAACGTTGAGTTTTTCCCATTCGTCCGTTGACGTCTGATTGTATCCTTTTCCATTCATCCGTTGATGTCTGGTCACCTCTCTGTTGGTGTCGGTAAACGTCGAGTTTCCCCAGTCGTCCGTTGATGTCTGGTCGAGTCTTCCCATTCATTTGTTGATGTCTGGTCACCTCTACGTTGGTGTCGGTAAACGTTGAGTTTTTCCCATTCGTCCGTTGACGTATGGTTGTATTTCTCTTCCCAGTCATTCGTTGATGTCTGGTCACCTCTCCGTTGGTGCCGGTAAACGTTGAGCTTCTCCCGTTCGTCCGTTGACGTCTGGTCGAGTCTTCCCATTCATCCGTTAATGTCTGGTCACCTCTCCGTTGGTGTCGATAAACGTCGAGCTTCTCTCGTTCATCTGTTGACGTCTGGTCGAGTCTCATCCCAGTCATCCGTTGATGCTTGGTCACCTCTCCGTTGGTGTCGGTAAACGTTGAGTTTTTCCCATTCGTCCGTTGACGTCTGGTTGTATCCTTTTCCATTCATCCGTTGATGTCTGGTCACCTCTCCGTTGGTGTCGGTAAACGTCGAGTTTTTCCCAGTCGTCCGTTGACGTCTGGTTGTATACCTTTTTTCCAGTCATTCGTTGATGTCTGGTCACCTCTCCGTTAGTGTCGGTAAACGTTGAGTTTTTCCCATTCGTCCGTTGACGTTTGGTTGTATACCTTTTCCAGTCATTCGTTGATGTCTGGTCACCTCTCCGTTGGTGTCGGTAAACGTTGAGTTTTTCCTAGTCGTCCATTGACGTCTAGTTGTACCTTTTTCCAGTCATTCGTTGATGTCTGGTCACCTCTCCGTTGGTGTCGGTAAACGTCGAGTTTTTCCCAGTCGTCCGTTGACGTTTGGTTGTATACCTTTTTCCCATTCGTCCGTTGACGTCTGGTTGTATCTTTCTCCTATTCATCCGTTGATGTATGGTTTGAGTCTTTCCAGTCATCCGTTGATGTCTGGTCACCTGTTCGTTGGTGTCGGTAAACGTCGAGTTTTTCCTAGTCGTCCGTTGACGTCTAGTTGTGATTTCTCTTCCCATTCATCCTTTTTCGATGTCTGGACGTGGTTCCTTTTTCTGATAAAAATCAAAATCCCCAGTGGAGTCGTTGGTAAACGTCTTGTCTGGTCCCGTGATAAGTATCAGATTCCAGTGGAAGTGGCCATTGGTGAACAGTCTGTTCTTGGATCCCCGCAGAGTGCAAATTTCTACGGTTCTTTGGTATTCAATCCTTGTTTACCTTGAAGGTCTGACAGTCGTTGCTCTCATCTGTTCAGGTTCCCAGTTGATTTAATAGGCGCAGCTGTAGCACCTCAAATTTGCACCTCCCAGTTGTACATTCATTTCATTTTTAGGTCATTAGCATTGCATAGCATGTTGCATGGCATTAGTCAAAACTGATCAGGAGAAGTCAATTGTGCAAAGGAGCAAAGAATTTCATTGAGATAGAGGCCCTATGGTTGTTCTAGAGAGCTTACATGACCCAAGGATCATTTTGAGGCAACTTGACCAAAGGATAGAGGCTCAAAGTCCACAGTGCAGTTTTAAGTCATCTGAGGCCCATAAAAGTCAACTGCAAGTCAACTGAGGGTTAGGAGATGGATAAATGGGTTGAGACACTTCATTCATGTCCCAAAGAAGTTTATTCAACATGTCAAACATCTACCTTGAAGATTTTGAAGCCAGATCAAAAGTTTCCAAAAATGGAAAATGACCTGTAATTTCAAGTTTCCAAAAATGGCAAATTTTTGGACCAACTTCAACTCAACTTTCCAACATCAAAGAAGCTTCAAATGAAATTTTATCCAACATGAAAGTTGAAGATCTTTCTCTCCCATTTCCAAAAAGTACAAGATCATGAATTTCTAATGGATGGTTAAGGAGTTATGATCAAATCATTGCAAAGTGTGCTTGAAACTTCAAATGACCATATCTTTTGAACCAAAACTCCAAATTTGGTGGTTCTTTTTGCATTGTTCTTCTCATGTCATGAGGTTTCCAAACCAACCATCACATTGCTTGAAATGTTATCACATGAGCATTTGCATATCCAAGTCAATTTTGGAGGGAAAATTGGAAATTTAAAAAGGGTGCATTGTATGGACTTTCTACCATTGCCATTGTGTTTGAAATGTAATTTTGAGTGAATTTGGGCCTTGGTGTGCACTGTTCACGTGTGCATCTCATGCATGAGGTGAAAATGCAAATTTGTGCATGCACCTTATATCCTTCTAATCTCATTTAGCTTTGGCCTAATCATGATTTCAGATTCATTAGCAAGGCATATATAAGGTTAATCATAACTGTATTGATCACAACACACATTTTCAGATCTAGATTTGGAATTTTGATCAAATTTTCTCTCACAAAGAACTTCCAAATTCTTCACACAAACACTCATTTCCTTGCATAATTCTTGATTCTGGTGAAGTTTAGAGTGTGATTCAACGTGCATTCTGAAGAATTCGTGCCAGATTCAACCATACTTGAAGCTTGAAGGTGTTAATGGAGTTTTCAAATTAAGATGGATCCACACGTGTTTGAGCTTCTATTTCTTCATCAATCATCTCTACAAGCATCCTGGAAGTGATCTGGATCGTTACAAGTGTTGGATTGTGCAAAACCATAACCTGCTCTTCAAGAGGTAGGATTTTCGACCTTCACAATTCTCCAATTCGTGTACATATTTGTGTAGATCTTGTGTTGCTGATCATTCTGGTAGAAAAATCAATTGAAATGGTGTAGTATTCATTGAGTTATGCGCGTTTGAAGTTTGAGATGCAAAAATGTTCATGCTCGATTCTCACTTGTCTTGATGTTTTAAGTTTAAATGTTTGTTGATCCGTGTTCTACATTGCAAGGTCTTGCTAGTGATATAGTTTTTGTTGAATTCTGGAAAAATCTGGGAATTTCTGGAAATTTATGCATGAACATGCATGCTGTTCATCTTCATCTTCATGAAGAAGATGAAGATTGTAACACCCTCCTAAATACCCCAAATATTTAATTAAAATAATAAACATATATCAGAGTAATTATGCAGTTAAGGGTGTCACACAATCATTCACACCATGTTCCAAAATAACTGTCATGCTCTTTATTTAATCAATTAAACATTGCATAAATCGCAGCGGATATAAATCAAATTAATCAAAACATGTAACATACTACATGTAAACTGGTTCAACAATCTATAACAATATAATTAAAAAGGTTCCCTCCCGATGTTACATCTATCAGAGCATGACCCACTAAGGAAACTACACTAGACTCCAAGCATTCGCTTCTACTCAACTCATTTCTCGTTACCTGAAAAATAGTTGTAAGGGTGAGTTCCTCAATCAATATAATAAGCATTATAGAATATAATGTCATGTTAAGCAATTTAACACATTAATCACCCCAATCACAACATACAATCAGTAACAGCACATCAGCTCAACATCATACTCCACACCAACATAAAACACAAGTATAATCTCGAATCATACTCCATAATAACACAACCACACGTATAATATTGGAATACATCCATTCATATCATACGCCATACATACATTATGCAATGAGACTCCACACATGCGGTACCGACTATTCTTGAACATATAGTTCAAGCTCACCGATCCCTCCAGATACGGCTACTAAGCTCACTAGTCCCACTCATTTGAGACCTAGTGACTCACTCACTAATTCCTCACCATGGGAATTAGCTACAGCCCCGAAGGCTAGACTATGCACACTAATCATCTAGCATGCAAACATCAACAACAAATCCACAATGATTCACTCACTAATTCCTCACCATGGGAATTAGCTACAGCCCCAAAGGCTATGCTATGCATGCTAATCATCTAGCAATGCAGCATCAACAACAATTCACAACGGACATATGCTCACACTCTAAGCCATACAACAGTCCATTCACACATACATGCATAATACATACATTCACATCATTATGCATACCATCATACATCATCAACACATGTATCAACACATCATTATCATGTAAATCAATTAAACACAGTATTAGCACACTCTACTAATACCTATACTGCTCAAAACAGCGGGAAATAATCCCTATTACATCATACGCCAACATAGGCCAACTCTCAATTATGTACACAACATTAAAAAGCCAATTTTTCCACTCTGCAACAGTGTTAACCGGTTAACGCCCTGGGTTAACCGGTTAACGCAGGCAAAAACACATTTTCTGGCAAAACGTAACAGTGTTAACCGGTTAACGCCCTGGGTTAACCGGTTAACGCAGGCAAAACAACACCTTTTCACAATTCAAAACAGTGTTAACCGGTTAACACCCTGGGTTAACCGGTTAACGCAGACAAAACCGCAGTTCCTGCGCTAACACAAGGCAGAATGCAGAATTCTCCGCATTTTCCGCCGTTGGAGGACTTCCGGACCTCCGATTCCGATTCCGTAAAAAGCTATACGTTCGGAATTTCACAACTAACCCAAACACAGATTCAATTACAGTCTAAATACAATTTATCCAACATAATTCTTCAGCATCAATAATCCCAATTAGGGTCAAATTAACGGCTTATCACTACCCATCACATATTATCCCATAATACCCATTAATCGACGATAAACCCCCCTTACCAGAGTTAATCCGGCAAAATCTCTAAGCTCCAAGCTCTTCTCCAACCTTTGCTCTCTGGTTCTTCCTCTTTTCCCCTTTTCCTCTTTCACGATCGCTTCTCTGCTTTTCACGTAAAACCTTATTTTCCAAAATGAACTCTTTTTCCTTAATTCCCACTTATATATTTTCCAAATTATATTATTATTCCAATAATAATAATAATTCAATAATTCCAACATAATAATAATAATAATAATCCAATTATCTAATTAAATTAATAAATATATTATTAACTTAATTTAAATAATTATCATATTATTATCGGGGTGTTACAAAGATCATATGTTTGCGTCGGTTTTTTTGCACATAGCGACGGTTTCTGCATGTTAGCGTCCAATTCTGGGCGAGCTTAGGGTTTTGGTGAGAAACGATGTCGTTTGGCTTGGGCGCGCATATTTTGAATTTGAGCAGGGATCGATTCCTGCCGAAGGCAATTTTTCCAAATCACTTCATATTTTCATGTTTTCCCTCTTTTGCCATGCTTAATCATTTTTGAATTTTATTTTGTATGCTAACTTCTAAAATCCATATCTAATTGAAAAATGCATCAAATCACTCCCAATTTTTTGCAAAATGATCCTTGTTTTGTCTTGTTTTTTATGATGATGAGTTTTGAAGTTGTGCATTGCTGGAATTTTATTTGCTCTAGGTTGACTGAATACATGTGCATTTATGACCTTGCCTTACTCTTCCTATCATGAAATGCTTGATTTTAATCCAATGGACATGAAATTTTACATGATGATTCTAGACATGTTAATGGATGTTTTAGGCTTGATTTGGTATTTTTCTCATGTACCAATTCTGTTTTATGCTTTTGTTTGCATGGTGTGACAATTTGTGTCACACAATTTGATGATCAACTTGTGCCATTTAATTTTCATATCAAATGACCTCTAATGCTTCTGATATTTTGTATGATGGATGTTTTGGATGTGTTGATTGCTCATGAATTTTTCCAGAATTATTTGAATCGTTTCTGTTTTGATTGGGAATTTTCATTCTTAATGTTCAAATGCATGCCTTGAATTGATCATTGACTTCACTTGCCTATTACATGGACTTGCATATTGATTTTTCTTTGGTCCTTTTTAGGACTTGTTCTTGATTGATTAAATATGATCTATGTTGAATATCAAGTTCTGTTTTGGCTTTTTGATCCTCTTTTGACCCTAGGCTTTAACCTAGTGGTTTGTTACTTACATTTGAGTTGTGAGTTTCAGGTTCAAGTGTGCATCTCCATGATTGATGTTGCTCCTTCATTTGAGCTTGACCGTTTGTTGTTGTTGGCTAACATTGGTTTGTTTTGTAGGCTTTGAGGATGGTTCAGTTGTGTTTATGGTTTATGTGTTGCATATTGGGTTGTCTGTTTGATATTGACTGTTGACTGTTTGTCTGGATTTTGTACTGATTGGTTTAGCTATTTCCACAGGTACCTAAGTTGCTTTAAGTTCATTTGAACTTTGCCTTGCTTGCTTGTGGTTGGCATACCACTGAGGTATAATTCCTTGATCTTCATGTAGTCTGGAAGACCTACTGTTATTGGTAGGCACCTGTCTGAAGCCCTCCTTAAGAGGCAATGTTTGTGATTGTTTAACTTTGTGCCTTGTACATTCAAAGACCTCCTAAGTGAAGAGGCATTGGCAGATACAAGGGATGTGCAATCCATCCCCTGCTATTCAGTTGTGTCATTCATCCTGCTCACACCATTGTGTTGATGCACTTTGAATAAGAACCCAAGATCTTGTTGTGTCAGTCATGTGGAGAAGAGTCCCACATTCTGGACTCTCACACTTTCATTGCTTGAAGCTCTCCCAGGCCAGGGATAAGAGCTGTGAGGTCTTACTCTCACTTCCCATTTCATCTGCTTCACCCTAACTCTCAATGTTAGGGTTAAGAGCTGACAACACCCTTTTCCAGTTGGTTTGTTTGTCGAGGTTGATTTGACCCCTTGACTAAAGCCTAGCCTTGTATGAGCCACTTGTTTGCATATAGTGTGTGTGCTTGCTCTCTTGTGCTTGTGTTTGCTTTTGTGCTGTTTAGGCTAGCTTGCTTCCTGTGCAAGTTAGGATAGAGACCTCAACATAGGGATCGTATGCATGACAACTTCTAGGCTCGAGTCGTAGTCTCCCTAGTAGCTTGTTATCTCCCTTGTCTCTGGTTCGGTTAGAAGTTCTTTCCCTGTTGAGGGGAACTACGTCGCCCTGATCCTCATACCAGATGAGGTACGTAGGCAGGAGATGAGCAGATCTCTCTGGGCGCCCTTTTTCTTTTTCAACCCTCTTGTGTGTGTTTGGAGTCTGACGTAAGTCCAGCGATTGGCAGTTGGTTTCCTGTGTCTTGTTTGCTTGTTGGAGTCTGACGTAAGTCCAGCGATTGGCAGTTGGTTTCCTGTGTGTGTTTGTTGGTGTGGAGTCTGACGTAAGTCCAGCGATTGGCAGTCGGTTTCCTGTTTGTGTTTTGTTTGGCGTGCGTTAGCCGAGCTACGAATGCTCTGATTCTTTCTCTGGTTAGAGAAGATACGTATGCATGGGATGCGACATCCTAGCGAGCATGTTTCCCCCGTCCCCGAACTACGTCGACTCTGATGTTTGTGTGACAAACTACGTAGGACCAGGATGCGACATCCTGTCGAGTTACCTTCTTCCGTCTTTCATCTGTGTTTCACTCCGGTTTGTGTAGTGTTTGAGCAGTATCTTTAGCAACCTTCTTTTTATTCTTTCTGAGCGTGGATCCCGTCGAGTACGACGGATGCGTAGGGGTGCTAATACCTTCCCTTCGCATAACCGACTCCCGATCCCATCCATCTCTGGTCACGAGACCATGTTCTTTCCAGGTTTACTTCGAGCATTTCCTTTCCCTCCTTTGGGATAAATAACGCACGGTGGCGGCTCTGTGTCTTTTCCCGCCGGTTTTTCGCGTAATGCGACACTTATCACTACACACATACACAAGCACAACATTTTGATAACGCTAGAAAACCCAAAGTTCTAAGAAACTCTGGGAAAACTAATCATAAAGGACCCAAAAGATTCTGGGTACCGAAGGATAAGATTGTTTATGTTGCAGATATCTTATGCAGCAGAGTTAAGACACCAATCATGGTACCTGGACTCTGGATGCTCGCGACACATGACGGGAAGAAAGCATATGTTTCAAAGCCTGGAACTTAAAGATGTTGGCTTCGTAGGTTTCGGAGGGAATCATAAAGGAAGAATTAGAGGCTCCGAAACTATTGGTAATGGAACTCTTCCCTCTATATCTGATGTTCTCTATGTAGAAGGATTAATGCATAATTTGTTATCAATAAGTCAATTAAGTGATAACGGTTATGATGTAATCGTCAATCAAAAAACATGTAAAGTAATTAATCAGAACAATGGGACAGTCATATTCAATGGAAAAAGGAAAAACAATATTTACAAGATAAATCTTTCAGACCTAAAAGAACAAAATGTAAAATGCCTGATGTCTGTTCATGAAGAGCAATGGGTATGGCATAGACGCTTGGGCCACATTAGCATGAGAAAACTCTCTCAACTAAATAAACTTTAGTTAGTCAGAGGCCTACCTAAATTGAAGTATTCTTCAGAAGCTCTATGTGAGGCATGTCAGAAAGGTAAATTTTCAAAAACATCTTTCAAAAAGAAAAATATTGTTTCTACCTCTAAGCCTCTAGAACTTCTTCACATTGACCTGTATGGGCCTGTTAAGACAGCGCCAGTCAATGGAAAGAAGTATGGACTGGTTATTATTGATGACTTTAGTCGTTGGACATAGGTAAAATTCCTAAAGCACAAGAGTGATCTCACTCTGTATTCACTAGCTTTTGTTCCAAAGTGCAAAATGAATTTGACTCTAAAATCATCAGAGGGCTAAGGAATTATTCTCTTAGGCAATTATTTGTGTAATCTTTCAAGATTAGTGAATTAAGTCCTTGTTGAAGGCGAAATCACCTTGGCCGGGTGGACTGGAGTAGCTTTGAACTTCAAGCGAATCAGTATAAAATTATGTGTCACAATTTTATTTTGTGTGTGTCTAAATTCTGTAAAAGTTTTTATTTTCCAAAACAATTCAAACCCCCTTTCTTGTTTTTCTCTACCTTCATCAAGCTCTAGATAATTTTGGGAATTTTCGACTATGGAATGGTCGACTATAAAGTCTGTGACCACTTCCCCCTTAATGGCCTTTAAAGGCATATAAGTGTCGCATATCGAAAAATACGATTCCTCGCGATGGTCGCGAAAAAATCACGTTCGAACAGAGTCGCCATCGAACTTTATTTATCCCAATGAAGGAATAGGAAAATATAGATAAAACCTTTGAAAGTTAGAATAATATTCGTCACAACCATATTCGGGTTGGGAGTCGATTACGCAAGGGGAAGGTATTAGCACCCCTCACGCCCGTTGTGCTCTACGGGAACCTTTTAGTTTAATTTGTGATTTGAATGTTAGCTAATGTTGTTTGTTTTCTTCGAGTGATAAAAATATTGAAAAGAGAGATGGATGGAAACCTCTGAAGGGGGAAAAGGGAGGTTTTTTTATTAGTGTGCTCGCCAAGATCTCGCAATCTCGTGTCTACGTATCCTTATGATGTAATAAGGAAATCAGAGTATTCATAGTTCGGGGAACTACAGTTGGTTGGTGTCTTTTACTAAACAACTGTTTAGATCGCGTTCTAAAGGCTAAACGTTGGCTTGTCTACTCTTGACGGAGGCTTAAGCACTAGTTTGTTATGCGCAAGAAAAAGGATTAAATAGTGTTTTTTTAAAAGAGTTTTGGTCACACGGGGGTGACAAGTTGTGTTAATATGTTTGATGTTTTGTTTGATTGGTTTTGATCGCACGTGGGCGAGAAAAGATAGATTTGATGTGTTAAGATATTTCGTTGGATGACGATTACTCGAATAGTCTAGTAAAACAACTCGTATCCCAATAGTCGAGGAGAGGAATCGAAGGCTCTAGACCATCTCCCTTTTCATCCTTAATTGTAAAAGGAATTTGATAATAGTTAAGGTATTTTAAATGGATGACGAATACTCGGATAGTCGAGTAAGAGAACTCGTAACCTAATAACCGGGAAAGGGAATAGAAGACTCTAGACCACTTTCTTTTTCATCTGAGTGATTATAAGTTTATGTATGGTTGATGTATTTTAGATAAACGACAAGTACTCTAATGGCTGAGTAAGATAACGCATATCCAAGTATTATGAGAATGATTTGAGTTAATTGAGTTAAAAGTTGCAAAGAAATGACAATTGTCTAATTGACTGAGTAAGAGAAATCGTATTCAAACAATTGAGGAGAGAAGTTGAAGGCTCAAAACCATCCCCCTTTTCATTTTGTTATTATGAAAATGATCCATTTTGATTGTGTTTAGGCAGATAGAAATGACAATTATTTGACTAGCCGAGTAAGAGAACTCGTATTCAAATAATCGAGGAGAGGAGTTAAAAACTCAAAACCATCCCCCTTTTCATTTCCAAATGAAATGGTATTTAATTGTGATGAAATATTTTAATTGAGCTTGAATAAAAATACTCGAAGTTGGATCGAGGTTTTAAATTTGTATTTGTGAATAAATTAGATTATTTTGGTGTATCAATCATCTAATCGATTAATTAATAATCGAATAGGTCTCATTGTAAGAAAGCCCAAGAGTAAGCTATGTGAGGTTGATGGTGATGTTAAAAGCTATCGACTTACAAGGGTGTGGAAATGGGTTCAACATGAAATCAAAAGCCGTGTGATTTTAGTTTGAAATTTGTTTGGATTAATGAGATTGAAATGGTTTAGGAAATGATTATGAAATAATAGTGTAAGAAAATGATCATCACTTAATTATCAAAATGAGTTGATTAAAGTTCGATTAATTAGATTAACTAAATTAATTAAGATTAATTATCAAAATTATTTAATTAAATCAAATAATCAAGTTAATTAAAATTAATTAATCATAATTAAACTAATTAAGCAAAACTTTAATTAATTAATTGATTAATTTAATTAAAAGAGAAGGAAAATAGGTGATAATATCGATTTAATCGGTATGAGTTGATAAAGATGTGCTAAAAACTGGTTTGCGCGTGATGACAACATGATTAGTGTCATACACAAATTCAAAAACCGACGAAAATATTCTATTAATTTATTGAAACTTTGATGGTATAACGACATGAAATTGTCGAATCCAATGAATAGAAAGAATCTAATTTATGGGCCCAATATTATTTACAAAAAATTATACTATATATGATTAATGGGCCCAATCCTAAGTGACAAAAGCCCATCACTTAACCAAAATCCATATAATGATCATAATAATAATAATAATAATAATAATAATAATAATAATAATAATAATAATAATAATAATAATAATAATAATAATAAAAAATAAAATAATAAAAAAGCTATGTAGGATGGGGAAAACGCTCGTGTTGTTCATTTGACGAAAAATTGGACCATTGTAACTTTATTCTTGTTCCAATTAGTAATCGACATGTATTATGTAATAGAAAATAAAAGAAAATAATTTCTCTTCTCCTTTTCCATTGTGCTATCATGGAGAACGAGAACCATCTTTCTATCTTAAGTAGAACCCATTTCATTTTTTAATGGTTTTCCTAAAAGCTATGAAATTTGTTCATCATCACTCGTACAAAGAAACAAAACTACCATCATCTGAACATAAATCAATTGAATAATATTACTCGAAACTGACCAAGTCCATAAACGACATGAGTCGACGAACAAACCAAATCGAACTAGATCCAACCAACAAACAACAATACATAAGATTCAAACACAAACATATCCTCCAATATTCAACACGGTTATGGAATCAAAATAAATTTTTAAAAAGAAAATCTGAAACAACCAACAAATAATGATACCAAAATTATCAAAAATAAGATGCAACGCATAACTAGAATCGGAATGGAAACGACAAGAACCAATTGGGTATTGAGCGTTACCGAAGTTGCTCGTTGTTATTGTGTTGTTGAAACTGAGTTGAACGGACATGTATCTCGCGAGCAACTCAAAATCTTCAGCTGACCAACAACTTGTTATCCTACAAGAACGAATAAGTTGGTGCCTCCATCTTGTATGGTGTAGATCTGCTACGGTCTTGATGGAGGTCGCGCGGACGGAGGGAGGAGGTCAATAATGTTTTCCGGTGTCGGAGAGGTGATTGAGCGGGGTGAAGGAGGATGTGTGGTTGTAGTCGCGGCGGTAAGAGTGATGTTGGCGGTGGATGGAATTTGGATTTATGGCGGTAGGTGGTGGACACGATGAGGATGGGGTTATAGTGTGGAGAGGTTTGTTGGAAACAAATCAGAGAGAGAAGATACACAGTAAGTGTTGTGTGGTGAGAGTTCCAACGGAAAGCCCAAAATCAAGGTGGTTGTTATTGTTGTTGGGGTTTGAGGTGTGAATGAGAAAATTTTATGTGTGGAAGACGAAGAAGTGAGGACGTTTCAACGGTGAGAAAGAGAGGAAATCCATCGAATCAGAGGGTGCTCTTTTTAATTTCATTTCCTTTTCGTCCCCCCCCCCCAGAGATAAAGACGTTGGAGCCAGCCTTATCACCCTTTTATTATTTATTTTTTTGTTTTTTTATCCTCTAGAAGGAGGACACGCGTCCGCTGCAGGCTGGAGAGGAAAATGAAAATGTTAGATGTCCGTCCCTTTCCAGTCAGTGGGTAGAGTGTTGGTGTAATCCATAAAGGCCAATACTTTTGGTACTTGTATCGAATTATTTATTAATAATAAAAGGCTTTTTCTTTATTATGTTTGTTTAGTAAAGTCCCTAGAATAGCTAGTCCGTTTAATGTATCAAGTGTGACTTAATCATGAGATCATATTAAACATAAGGACACTATTCTTAAAGTATCCATAGTCGAGCTTTATTGTGAAGTGGGGTAACATTAAAGTATTAAGACTATTATGTATATAGACTGATGATCATATCTCATGGATCATGGATAAGGAGTTATCAAGTGTTAAACATAGGTATGCATATTAAGAGTAATATTTATACTGGATTGACCCGCTATGAGAATACTATATAGAATGTTATGCAAAGTGTCATAAGTTATTCTCATGGTGATAATGGTGTATACCACCCTTCGACCTGAAACCACTATGGACCCTAGATGTAGAGTCGAGTGCCTTATTCCTGATCAAACGTTGTTCGTAACTGGATAACCATAAAGACAGTTGATGGGTACTCCACGAAGCATGATAAGGGACATGAGTGACCTAGATGGAATTTGTCCATCCTGCGTAACAGGATAAATGTCTATGGGCCCAATATTGAACTGGACAAGGATGACACGGTCTATGCCTTGTCTTAAATATAGACATAAGGGCAAAAGAATAATTGTACATATAAGTATTATCACAAAAGAATTTGTCAGATCACATGACATTTTCGTGTCTTGGGTAGCAGTGATGTGTTGCTAGATACCGCTCACTGTTTATTATGTTAAATACGTGATTTAATATAATTGTCAATGCCGCAAAAACCTACAGGGTCACACACAAAAGAAAGGATTGATGAGAGATAGAGTAACTAAGGAACACCGTAAGATACGGTGCACTTAAGTGAATTGTAGAACATCGTAAGGTACGACGTACTTAAGTAGAATATGAAATATGGTAAGGTACCACACGCTTAAGTGATTTTGGCATATTATAAGATATGGGCCGCATACACTTAAGTGGGTTTTTTAGCTTGAAGCCCACACAAGTGGTTCTATAAATAGAAACCTTGTGCAAAAGCATTTGTGTAGTTGCAATTTCGTTTCTCTCTCTCTCTCTCTCTCTCACTCACTCACTCACTCACTCACTGAAAGCCTTCATTCGTAGCAGCTAGCACTGAGATTGAAGAAATCCATTTGTGTGGACTGAGTAGAGGCGTTGTCATCGTTCAACATTCGTGATCGCTCCGTAGATCTACATCAAAGGTTTCAATTGTCACAAGAGGTAATGATTCTATCATTGATCATGCCCATTCGTAAGGATCACTAAAGGAGAAATTTTTAATTCCATTGCGTTTTGGATCGCTCTTCTCCTTCAGTGATATCGGAGCCAGTTACGAAACCATGCATCTGATAGTTGTTTATTTTTTGTATTAATACGATTAAAATACATAATGAATCAAAGAATAAACGAGTAATTAAATTTGGCATCATGTGTGTACGATTTGGATGATTGATGTTGATTATGCTTCGGAATCCGACGTTAGTATGGTGAAGCAGCGATACATCGATTGTCCATAGGTTACGCAATTAAGATCGATCAAGTTATATATATGATATAAGTAATCCTGATGCAAAATATGGTATATACGATATACTGTTTTTGTTTCATCCATTCAAACACTTAATGGTTGTTTTCCTTTGAGCGATCAATGGCCATTTGCTTCTTGATCCGACATTAGTATGGTGAAGCAATGACATGTTGATCAATCATACTGAATTAACAATCGAGATGTGTTTGACGGTCTGAAATTGGTGCATTAGGGTTAATGATGACACAAGGGTTGTGATGTCTAAGAGTTATGCGATTAGGGTTGTGATTGCACAAGAGTTATGCTTTAAAGTATCAAGTGTTGATGCGAAAAACGACGTCGATTTCCTTTATTTTGCATAGTGTGATCGGTCGCCGAAATTTCATTTGGTTTTAATTAATTAACAAAATTTAAATTAATAGTAATAATGTGTTTATTATTATTGTCTTGTGGTCATCGGTTATGGCCTTAGTTTTCCTTTATTTTGTTTTGGGATTTTAAAATACGATCTGCGTGTCGTGTCTCTCTTTTAATCTCTTAATGTAACTTCTTTTCTCATCTCATTCCCTCGTATGCAAAACGAGTTTCTTTTATGTAATGTAATGTTATGAAGAAAGAGAAGAATTCAATATCAAAGGAGGACAACCTTGAAGATCTTGCTTGGAGAAGCTTAGATCGTTATTAGGTTAGCTTAGGTTCTCTCATTGGTTTGGGAGAACAATTGCGCTAGGGGCCATAACTGTTTCATTATGTATGTTGATGCATGTGAATGTATGTATGCATGTGAGAGACGATTTATATGATAAATAAGCTGGTGAGATCAGAATAATTGCAAATTCCCTCAAATTAAATATTAAGTTTATGCTTTCCAAGTTTTAGCACCCATCAAGACTAGTATCGAATAATGTAGGTTTCGCCTACGCGAGGTGCATATTCTATATTAGTAAGGTGCGATGGGATAATTGTAATATCCAATTGCTAAAACAATGGGTCAAACTTAACTAAACAAATTATAATAAGATTATATATGTTTAGAAGCAAGAGTTAGAAATGATCCATGTGATGGATTGGAGTAAGGAGTTATTCACCTAACTAAAATATTCGAGAGTTGTATTAGATACAATTGGAAGGAGTTCCAACCTAAATAACCTAGTTTTGTGTAATCCTCCTACACAGACTTAAAACAAAGTGAAATGTGGATCTCGACCCACTAGAAAATCTTCCAACGGGATTTTCCGAATCAAATGGAGAGGGTCGTTTGTTTTGAGTAAAATAGTGGGAGCATATTTAATTAAAGGCCTAATTAAATATGTTATTGATACTTATATTTTCTTTATTTTCATTTAGATTACCATGACAACCAACACCTCTAACAACATTTTACGATCAATCCTTGATAAGGACAAATTTTCTGGATTGGCACCGAAATCTGAGGATTGTCCTCAAACATGATAGAAAGTTGTATGTCTTGGAGAAACCCGTTCCTGAAGAGTAACCTCCTAGTTCTGCACCTAAGGCAGAAAGAGATGCTTATAAGAAGCATGTCGATGATTCCAATGAAACTGCTTGCCTCATGCTAGCTACTATGAACTCAGAGTTGCAAAAGCAACATGAGAACATGGCAGCATTCGATATGATCGAACACCTGAAGATGCTCTATCAAGAGCAGGCATGGCATGAAAGGTTTGAAGTTTCAAAAGCCCTTTTTCAAGGCAAGTTAGCTAAGGGAGACCCTGTAGGTCCCCATGTGCTCAAGATGATTGGGTATGTGGAGAACCTTGAAAGGTTGGGTTTTCCCCGCGGAAAGGAACTTGCGACTGATTTGATCTTGCAATCATTGCCAGATAGATTCAGTCAATTTGTCCTTAATTTCAATATGAATGATATGGACAAATATCTTCCTGAACTGCTAGCCATGTTAAGACCTGCTGAGCAGAATTTGAAGTCAAAAGGGAAGTCCATTCTAATGATTGGAAATGGAAAGAGACAGAACAAAAGACCCACCAAGCAGGGTGATAAAGGGAAAGGCAAGGAAGTTGCCAAACCCAAACCCATTATTGCTGCTTTGAAGCCTAGTGGAGGCATAGGAAAGGAAGGCACTTTCTTCCATTGCGGTAAGACCGGACACTGGAAAAGAAACTGCCCAAAGTACCTGGAAGATAAGAAGAATGGAGTAGAGACTTCAACTTCAGGTATTTTTGTTATTGAAGTTAATTTATCTACTTTTGCATCATGGGTATTAGATACTAGATGCGGTTCTCACATTTGTACCAATGTGCAGAGGCTAAAAAGGAGTAGAGATTTGGCAAAAGGTGAAGTTGACCTACGAGTTGGCAATGGAGCAAAGGTTGTTGCTCTAGCCGTAGGAACTTATGTATTGACTTTACCTAGTGGTTTAATAATTCAGTTAGAGAACTGTTATTATGTACCTGGAATTAGCAAGAATATTATTTCCATTTCTTGTTTGGACAAGTTTGGTTTTTCATTTATAATAAAGAACAACTATTGCTCAATTTATTTGAATGATATATTCTATGTTACTGCACAAATGAACAATGGACTATATGTCCTTGATCTTGAAATGCCTATTTATAACATTAATACTAAAAGGATGAAACCTAATGAGTTAAATCCAACTTACCTTTGGCATTGTCGATTAGGCCACATAAATGAGAAATGCATTTCCAAACTCCATAAAGATGGACTCTTGGACTCTTTTGATTATGAATCATATGAGACATGCAGATCTTGTTTAATTGGAAAGATGACAAAATCTCCATTCACAGGAAAAGGTGAAAGAGCTAATGATCTTTTGACCCTCATACATACTGATGTATGTGGACCACTGAACATACCAGTCAGAGGAAGTTTTCAGTACTTCATCATATTTACTGATGATTTCAGTATATGTGGTTGATAACATGAAACTATATCACATTTTTGGACTCGATTTAATTAAATTATATTATTATTTGATTCGATTTATTTTATATTATTCGATATTACTTGGTATTTTCCTTCTATTTATTTCAGGTAACATTATTTGAAGCATATGTGAAAAAGAAAGAAAAGGGGGTGCAAAAAGAGGATTCTCTAGGAAAAGCATTCCACTAAAGCCCAACCCACAACTACAAGGAAAAGCGTTGTGACGCTGTGACGACCGCTACACATGGTGTGACGAGCGTCACGCCCCTCTACTTAGTGTTACGAGCGTAACACATGGTGTGACGGATGTCACGCCCCCCACTCCTATTTTTTGGCTTTGACGCGTAACAGAAGCACGTTCTCTCCTATTTTTCCTCTGGACTTGTTGATGCTTTGGAAAACCTACTGAAGAGACTTTGGGAAAAAACGGTTACTTTATGGATGAATATAAATAGACCCAAGGGATCCAATTGAGGGTCCCTCTCCTTTTCGCCGTGCAAGTTTTTACAGCAATACATTTTCCAGCATTCCATTTTCTCAGTATTTTTATTTCCTTAGCATTTTATTTTCTTTTCTTTGTTAGCTTAATTTTTTAGGCATTCAATTAATTTTCTCACAATAGTTTCTACACCGGAAACTATTGTGTAACTTTTACTGGATCTAACCTTACGTTAGATCATAGTAATTTACTTCTTTGTTTTTATTTTACTGTATGATCGAAGATTGTGAAGAACAAATCCAACCGGTTTGTGGTGGAGTGTTCAAGCGTCGAAGCTAGGGAATAACCAAGATTTCTATTAATTTTACAGGTTCATTAATTTATTGTTTTAATTTATATATGCTCTGTACTGCTGTTTATGTATACTGTTTGTCTGATATGGCTGTATTTAAGCATAATTATTGTTTAGGCTTGTTTAGCATGTCCGGCTAAATAAATTTAGATATCGGTATGTAAAGTAAGCGGAATAAAGGAATCAAAACTGAGTTGGTTTAAATTTATTTCAAAATATAGTCACTCTTTTTCTGGTCTCAATTTACAGAGTTAACACCAAAGTTTTTGTACGAGAGTAAAAGACATAAAGAAGTTAAAATCAATAGAACGACGGTTTGAGCTTTTAACTGGACAATGTAAATTGGACATTAACTTTAAATCAGGGCGAGAGCAATTTTTAAAGTTAATTAAATTCTAATCATTTTCAAAAATTATTTTTAAAAGTTAAATGTGAGGACGAGAGTTAAGCATTTAAGTTTAATCATATAATCTAAGTCAACAGAGCGAGAGTTTGAGACGAGGGTGTTTAAACGGTTAGTATTTTCTTAAAAAGAGTTTCTATAGATTCCATTGCTTTCAAAAAGTGATTTTAGATTTAACTAAATAGTGAGAGCGTACGTTAATATAAAGTCATAGTCTGATTCAACAGAGCGAGAGTTTGAGAAAAGACTTTTAATCAATAGTGTCTACTGAAAAGACTTATTTTAAAACTAAGAAACCAACGAAGATTTGATTCCCTAATTACGACGAATTACATACCGATATCCGTGTTATTTGATATTTAATCTACATCCAATTTTAGTTTTACTTTTCACCCTAATCATCAAAGTATCATCCGCCTTAGCTTTACGAAGTAACCTTAGAAAAACGGTATATCGATTCATTAAGTCCTGTGGGATCAATATCTTTTAAAACTACGCGATTAGACTGTGCACTTGCAGTTAATACCCCAATAGACACATAAAGTCGCGATCAAGTTTTTGGCACCGTTGCCGGGGACTTTTATTTAGTCGATATCGTAACTCTTCTGTTACGCTGTAGAGACTAAGGCATTTTTTTTATTTTTCCTTCTTTTTCGTTGATTTGTATGCCACACACTCGCTCACAAGGCGAACCGTACTACTTACGAATCAACGATGTTGAACGATATCTCCGAGTCTTACGACGAATTCGGGAGTATCGTGCTGCAAACAATCTTCCTCCAATCGAAATTCCTGATCTCAAAAATCTCCTTCCTTTGCCGATACCCGAGATGGCAGAACCAGCTCGTGCTCTTCGAGATTACGCCGCTCCATCGCAAGATGAGCCGCATTTGAGTACTGCTCCACCCGCAATCGAAGCAAATAACTTCGAACTTAAACCTTCGCTGTTGCAGGTGTAGGACCCCAATTTTGGCCCTAAGATCCCTCGAGGCATCATAGCATATCATAACATTGCCTCAAGGATCTTTGTGCACCTTTGCTTGCCTCCTAGTGGGTGGGTTACCTTGTGAGTGTGATTCTTGATCACCAAGCATGTATTGCATTTGTATATCATTGCTTTTCATTTGTTATCTAACCAAAAGTACAAAAATATTGTCATCTAACCTTGTTTCTTGCAGAAGAAGCAAACTAGGTCAAAACAGTCAAATCAGTCATTGAGCAATAGATGGTGGCCATTCTTGAAGAATTTGGGCACCATGATCATTCATCAAGAGATTCATATGAGTTGTGATATCATTTGGAGTCAAGATCTCAAGAGAAAGAGGTTTGAAATTCATCAGAACTTGGCTCAGTCAACCAAAACCCTAGCAAAGTCAACTGTGGTCAACTGTGCATTTAATCAGGAATTGGAAGGTGTGAGATGGTTGGAAAGGTCTCATTCATGTCCATATAAGCTTCATTTGACATTTCAAACATCCACAGTGAAGGATTTGAGGTCAGACAAAAAGTTTCCCAAAATAGAAATGACCTGTAATTTTCACCTGCCCAAAATGGAAAGTCATTCTCCTCAAAATTACATGTCCAAACAAGCTTCAAATCAAAATTTGTCCAACATGAAAGTTGAAGATCTTGCTCTTGCCTTTCCAAAAAGTCCAAGAACACTCATTTCTCATTTATGATTGGCAAGTTATGATCAAATCATTTTCAAGAATTTTGGAATTTCAAAGTGGCATATCTTTCAAACCATTAGGCCAAATTGGTTGATTCTTTTTTGAGCAAACCACATTTGATGTGTACTATCCAAATCCATCATCACATTTCATCAAAAACCTTCACATAAAAAGGTCATTTTTGAAGTGAACCATTTAATTTTTGGTGGGAAGAAAAGTCAAATTCAAAAATACAAGGGATTTTCATGCCAAACCAATTCAGTTCACTTCCAAATGCAATTTGTGACTTGCTGCAAGCAGAAATTCACTATTCCATTGGTCCCAAATGAGAAAGGGCAAATTGGCCAAAATGCTTAATATGTGAAATTTGCTAATCACTTCAATTGAGCTAAACATGATTAAGGCATGGATTAAGAGGAACTATAAAGGCCTAATCATAACAGAAAACTGGGATCCACAATCACAATCTCAAAATCACAACCAAAAATCTCAAATTCTCTCAAAGTTCTTCAAACTTTTTTTCAATTTTTCCTTCGAATTTCATGATCCTTTTGGTTTCTCTTGTGATAATCATCATCCATAGGTACTATTGAAGATCTGTTTTAGGCTAGATCGTGGAGAAACTTTGAGAATTGCAACTGTTGAAGACAAAGCTCATTCATGGCAGATGCGAGTTTTGGACTCTTGAAGCACAATTGATTCATCCTGCACCTTTCACGCACCTTCATAATCACTATAGAATACCTGTTTTGCACTATCAGGACTTGAAGAGCTCGATTTCATCACTGCATCATCAAGAAGGTAAGAATTCGAATCCTCTAATCCATGAAATCTTGATATGCGACTTGTAGATCTTGCAACGTAGAGTAGGCTGCAGCTCGAATCATGAATTTTCGTTGAGTATCGCATGAGATATCTTGATTTGAACCTTTGAGTGTGAAACTTATTTCGATCGATCCCGTTGATATGGTTAGAATTAGAACAAATGCTAGCTGGATTGTTGATATGCACGATGAGATCTTTCTAGTGGTGTGCGTTTTGTTGAGTTTAATGAACATTTGCTCTTGGTTGATTTTTCTGGATGAAAAACTGATGAACATGCGCAAGAACACGTCCAAACGCGTGTTTGATCCATTTGCCTGGCTTTTCTTTTCAAATTTACTGTTTCCCGCCGCTTCTGGCCAATCGCGTGAAGCCATGCCGTTTAATGAAACGGGCGCGTTTCGCCCCTGGCTCGCTGGAATTACAAAATTGCCACTCAGCTTATTTAATTTCATTTCATTCTTAAATAATTATTTCATTTTTAGATTAAACTTCAAAAATTCATAATTAATTCATGGTTCATCCAAATTGAGTGGGGATTTTTATGTTCATCTCCAAATTCTCTCTAGTTTTTTTTAGGCATGATAGTAAAAGTTGTGCTTGGCTGATTTTAAACTTTGCCTAATGACTTTGGACATGTATGCTTTTGATGTATGTTTTGCCATTTCATTCATAAAATAATGATGCTTGTTCCAAAATGCTTGAAATTTTACATGCATGTTCTTGACTCTTTCCTGGTGATTTTGATGTGTAGTTTGCTATTTTTGAGTTCCTGGTTAGAGAGATATGATGTGATCTTTTTGAGTGTGACAATGTGTGTCACACTATGTTATGTCAACTTCATGAATTTTGTTTCCATGCCTATGCTATGCCATTTGTTCTGGATATTTTCATGTGATTACATCTATATGTCTAGTTTGAGCATGATTTTTTGTAGGATTTGTTGATCAATTTCCTATTTGATTGGTATTTTTGTTTGCTGTTTACCATTTTGTGAACTTTTCTTGAGTGATTAACTTACATGACTTGTAAAATTCTCATTCCTTATCATGTGGAGATGAAATTTGGTGGAGTGGTTCTTAACATGTTTAACTTCATCTTGGCTTTAGTCCCATTCATTTATCATTTGTTTCCACTGTTTGGCATTCATTTGAAGTTGGCACATGATTTGTAGCCTCATTTGAAGTTGTTTTTGCATACCATGACTTCCTGATTTAATTCCCCTACTTCCATTTGTCCGAATAACATGAAATTTGATATGCTGCTCATTGAATGTGTTCTATTTGAGCTGGAATTTTTGTGGAATTTATTGAGCTGTTTTGATATTAGTTTGACTGTGATCATTCTGTTTGCTCCATTGTGATTCCAAAAAGCATAGTTTGACATGTTATGTGTATAAAATGAACTTGGTGTATAGTTTTGATGTGGGACCAATTGGAATTTCTTCTTAATTGATTAATCTTGGTTTTGATCATTTTTCACTTGCTGTTTTAAATTTTTCATCTCCTTTTGACCCTAGGCTTGTCCTAGTGGTCTTGTATCTCATGTTTGAATGTGATTTTCAGGTTATGAAGCAAAATGCTTTAAGGAGATTAATGCAAGTTGTTCGAGTTGTTTCATTTGATGTTATAGACTAACTTGGTTTATTTTGTAGGGTGCTTGGTTCACTTGAGCTTTGTGCTTTGCACATTGCATTGTTTGATTGTACATTATCTGTTGGTTCATTACCTTGTTGGTTTTGACTTTGTGACTTGAATATTGATTATATTTGATTGATTTCAGGTACCATAGTCGCTTTAGTTCCTTGAGAACTAGCTATTGCATTGCTTTGCTTAAGCATTGAGGTAGACTCTCTTGTCTCCATGTAGTCTGGAAGACCTGGCTTGTTATTTAGCCAGGCAACTGTCTGAAGTCCTCCTTAAGAGGCGATGTTTGTGATTGTTTATTTTTGTCCCCAAGCAGGTGAAGTCCTTTTAATAAGGCAATTGGTAGACAAAAGAGATATGTAACCTATCTCCTATTATTCTGTGAGTCACTCACATTGCTCACACTACTTGTGTTTGATGCATAGTGAGTAAAAACCCAAGATCTATCGAGTCTAATTTGTGGAGAGAGTTCCATCTTTCTGAACTCCCACACCTTCTGATATTCAATGCTCTCCCTGACCAGGGATAAGAGTGATGATGCACACCCCTCATATCCTTTCATCTGCTTCACCTTGGCTCTCAATGTCAAGGTTAAGAGCACCATTCACCCTATTCCAGTGGACTTTAAGTCTAACCCTTTGATTGAGCCTAATTGTTTGGTTATAGTGGGTGCTAAATGACTTTGTTGATTGATTGCTTGTTGCATTTGTACATGCTTGCTTGCCTTTGTGCACTTATCATCATTGATTGTTCATTATTGCATGATCATCATTGCATACCTTTTGTGATCCATGTTTGGTTTGCCCATTGAGGACAATTGTAAGACCATGTTCTTTGGCCATTGTTCCTATGATTTGGAAGGGACAGAGTGTAAGACCATTTCACTTGGTCACTCATGTCCATTGCTTAGTGCATTGTTTGTTTGTTGTATGTGAGGATGCAAGTGTAAGACCATGTTGTTGGCTCTTGTATTCCTATGATCATCCTTTGGAGGTTGGTATAAGTCCAGATAGATTGGCATCTGACATCCAAGTTTTGTTTTACTTTAGGAGGTTGGTGTAAACCCATTTATTGGTATCCGACATCCGCTTTTGCTTTGTGAGATTGGTATAAGACCATTGATGGCATCCGGTATCATTGTTTTGTTTTAGGAGATTGGTGTAAATCCATTTATTGGTATCTGATATCCGATTTTGTTTGTGAGATTGGTATAAGACCATTGATGGCCTCCGGTATCACCTTGCTTTTATGTTGCTTACCTCCTCATTGCTTATTCCTAAGGACACACTTGAATCATCTTCTATATGATCTCAAGAGGTGAACCTTTCTAAGAAGTTTTACATTCCATCATCCATACCCTCCTTGTCCTAAGCCTTTTCACACTTTGCTTTCAAAAACTTTTGACTTGTTGTGCAAACATCTTCATGTCTTTTCAAATTAGAAATTTGGACCTTAAGTCCTTGATTTTTCAAATTCCATTTCAGAACACTTCTTTGAATCAATCCTAATCATATCTTGACCATATTTTGTGAATAATCATAATCAATTAACTTCACACATTCAATTGTTTTGGCTTTGTCCATTGTTAATATGTTTTCATACATTAGCCATAGGTTTCAATTACCATAGCGGTTGATGTAAATCTTACCTTATCCTTAGTGAGTTGATTGTAAGTCTTCCATACTTATTATAGGGTTAACCCCTCATTAGTATGTCGAAGCCGTCCTCGCATGGTGGATTGTTGATGTTGGTTGAGTTTTCTCCCATTGGTAATGAAAAACCTTAATGCTTGTGTTTTAAAAATGAACTCACAAATTTTTGGAAATCTTTTAGCCGAACTACGGCGTTTTGATCCTTACCTTTGATGGAAGGTACGTAGGCAACGGGTTCATCCGTTCGAACACAAAAATAACTAACTTGTACATTCTTTTCTCATCATCCCATTCATGTTTGCACAATATGTCAAGAACAAATAAACATTTTATATAACAAGTGTGAAAAGGGCTCCCTAGGAGTACCTAGGACGTGATGGGTGCCTAACACCTTCCCATTGCGTAATTTACCCCTTACCCAGACTCTCTGATCTTTTATTGGTTTTCTACGTGTAAAACTTCTTAGGTTTTTGTTCGCTTTTTAACCAGTCCTTAGGATAAATAAAAGTGCGGTGGCGACTCGATTCATTGTATACTTTGCTTATGGTTTAATCAATAAATCATATAGCGACGAATACACCGCTACAGAAAAGTGGTGACTCCACTGGGGAGATTATTAGACCTTCCCTGGTGGTATTGCCTACTTTTCACCCTTGTTGTATGATATTTGTTTATGTGTTATTTGACATATTTTTGTACAATTTGGGATAACTGTATTGATTGTAATGTTTGAATTGCTTGATATACAATTGCTGTTTGCTTTGGTGATCTCTGTGAGATGAGTTCTATACCCAAACTCAAGTGCACTCTAGGATAGGAGAATAGCGTAGTCTTGTTGACTGGTGTGGAGTATTCCTTAGCCAGTTGACTTGCGAGTCCATTCACTTGGTGGAGGTCATGTTGGATTAATAATGTCACACAAGTTATTTGTGGTTAAGCATTATTCTTCCAATCATGTGCCTTAGAAGCCAAGGGCCTTAGTTTACCAAACCCATCTTGGCCTATTTTTTAGGACGTAGTGCGGAGGTCGTTCAGATGTAAGATCTGATGCAATTGTTACGCGATACTACACTCATAAGAGTCTCTCTTGAGAATATTTTTGGAATACGAGTATTCGTTTCTCCGATAATATCCGAGAGATGGGACGATGATTATGGGAACCTCTGGTAGAACATGTCTGGCAGGTTTAAACCCTAGTACACTCCCTTTGGGTGGTTCTTAACCGAGACTCCATGCTCGTGACTCTCAGCAAACCCGTGATTCGTGGTTGAGTCGTTCAAACATCGTTAATATCAATGGAACTTGGGCGTTGATAAGGTGTAAACCATAATCCGCCAAAAATGGATGATTGATATTAAGGATGTTAGAGCCGGTTCATGTACCGTTAATATCAATGGAACTTGGGTGTCGGTAAGGTGAAAACCTAAATCCACCAAAATGGATGATTGATATTAGGGATACAATGAGCTTTCCCACGACCTTTGTTTGGTGTGCCTTGCTTGATCCTTGAGTGTGATTGTTGCATTCATGCATTCATGCATTGATCTGCATTCATGTCATCAGAAAAAAAGAGAAAATTTTCAAGGAACTTAAAAGGGTTTATTTGCGAAATTTTCAGACATGGAAAGACCAAAAAGGCATACAAAGAAGTACAGCTTTAAACAGCCTGATGTGAAAGAGTTAAGGAATCTGACATCTTATGTATTAGATCCCTTGGGTTTTAAAGCTCGCTATGGGAAGCTTCTGCCTCTGCTCACTACTCAGGTTGATGAGGGATTGATGAGTACTCTAGCTCAGTTTTATGATCCTCTGTATCACTGCTTCTCCTTTCCGGATTTCCAGTTATTGCCTACCTTGGAGGAGTATTCTCACCTCATTCGGATTCCGATTCTGGATCAAGTGCCGTTCAGTGGCTTGGAGAGTATCCCGACTGCTCGAGAGATTGCAGATTTGTTGCATATCGATGAAGCTTTGATTAAAGCTAATCTGACTACCAAAGGTGGAATTCAGGGTTTTCCTTCCGAGTTCCTCGTTGCTCAAGCTACCATCTATGGGAAGGCCATTAGTGAGGATGCCTTTGAGGCTTTATTTGTGCTACTCATCTATGGGTTGGTCTTATTCCCCAACTTCGACAAATTCGTGGACATGAACGCCATTAGGATCTTCTCAGTTCTTAATCCCGTTCCGACTTTGTTGGGTGATGCCTATGTCTCTTTGCATCTGAGGAATGCAAAGGGTGGAGGAGTTATTGTCTGCTGTCTGCCTTTGCTGTACAAGTGGTTTATTTCGCACTTGCCGCAGACTGTTGCTTTCAAGGAGAACAAGGGATGTCTACGGTGGTCTCAGAGACTCATGTCTCTCACTAATGACGATATCTCTTGGTATGACCGCGTGTATGATACTGTGCAGATCATTGACTATTGTGGTGAATTCCCTAATGTGCCTCTTCTCGGTACATGTGGTGGGATCAGCTACAATCCCATTCTCGCACGTCGTCAGCTTGGGTTCCCCCTAAAGGATAAACCTCATAACATTCTGTTAGAAGGTGTATTCTTTCAGGAGGGTAAGGATCCCCAAGGCCTGAAAGCCAGATTTGTCCGCGCTTGGCGCAAGATCTGCAAGAAGAGTAGGAATGACCTAGGTCCGAAGAATTGCATTGCTTTGGAACCTTATACCTCTTGGGTTAGACAGAGAGCCGTTGTGTACTTGATGTCGTACGACCATCCGAGACCTACACCGGTGGATGTGGATGGGCCTTCAACCCTCCCTACCCAACGTGTAGAGGAGTTGAGAGAAGAAGACCTTTCACGTGCTTGGATCCGTGAAAGAGAGGAATTGCTTCAGCAGCTTAAGGAGAAAGACGCTCTGATTGAGTTTCTCGAGCATCGAGTGATCGACGATCCGAACGACACTTGGACTTCTTTGCTTCCTCAGTCTTCCAAATTCTGGAAGAGGAAGTATGATCGGCTGGCTAAGGAGAAAGCAGATATGGAAGCTGCCTATGAGAGAGAGATCAAGAAGCTGTGTACTTCTCGTCTTCCAGCATCCCGAGCTATTAGAGATCCATAGGATGTTATTTTCCTTTTCTCCTTGTAATTGAATAAAAAATGTTGTACTTCTTTGTCTCGATTATATTGAATGAGATATTTTCCATAATGATAATAAATGCTTTAAAATTCCAAAATTGCAAATAATACCCTAAGGGTTCCTTGAAAATAAAACAAAGCATCTGCACAAGCATTTCATGCATCATTTTGCATAAGCAGGTACCTTGTTTCTGGTCTTCTTGTGCTGACTCTGTGTTCTTCATTTATTTTGAAGACAAGCTGACTCACCGGTACTATACCAGAGCAAATTCTGCCAGAGTTATGGATCAGCTAGAGCAAGAGAACCGTGAACTGAAAGAAGAGGTCGCCAGACTTGGCGCTTTGATGGAGCAACTTCTTGCTGCTCAGAATCAACCTGCTCAACCGCCTGCAACTCCTGTTCAGAGGACAACTATTTCTGAGATTGTAGCTCCGTCTGTGCCAGCCGCCAGTGCTCATTTTGGGTCTCACGCAATGCCAGCCGGGTTCCCTTGGGGTATGCCTCCAGGTTTCATGCCGGATATTCCTGCTCCAACCTTTTCTCATATGCCGGCATCTAGCCCGGTCCCTGTTGCTGCTCCTCCTGTCGTGCATACCATGCCGAGGGTAGACGACACCATCTATCATTCCGAGCCGTCTGAGGGCCCGGATGTTAATGAAAAGATGGAAGCTATGAACGACCAATTCCTTGAGCTGAGAAAGGAATTGAAGACCCTCAGAGGTAAAGATTTGTTCGGCAAGTCTGCTGCCGAGCTATGCCTTGTTCCCGGTGTGAAGATACCGATTAAATTCAAAGTGCCTGACTTTGAAAAATACAAGGGGAACACCTGTCCACTTGCTCACCTGGTCATGTACGCCAGGAAGATGTCAACCGAGACCGATAATGATCAGCTGTTGATTCATTATTTTCAGGACAGCCTGTCTGGTGCTGCCCTCAGATGGTATATGAGCTTGGATAGTGCTAATATCAGATCCTTCAACGACCTTGGCGAAGCCTTCGTCAAGCAATACAAGTATAATGTCGATATGGCGCCTGACCGAGATCAACTCAGGTCCATGTCGCAGAAGGACAAGGAAACTTTCAAGGAGTACGCCCAGAGGTGGCGAGAGTTGGCTGCTCAAATTACTCCTCCGCTGGAAGAGAAAGAGATGACTAAGAACTTTTTGAAGACTCTTAGTTCTTTTTATTATGAGCGGATGGTCGCTAGTGCTCCCTCTGATTTCACCGAGATGGTGAATATGGGGATGAGGTTGGAAGAAGGTGTCCATGAAGGACGTTTGGCGAAAGATGAAGGCTCTTCTAGCAAGCGGTATGAAGCATTTGCTAAGAAGAAGGATGGGGAAGCACATGATGTGCAATCCCATGGCAAATCAAGGAAACCTCCTGTTCAGAGGAAACCCGCACGCCGTGCCGGTCATCAGCACCAGGTGGCTCATATAGCACCTGTATTCAGAGATAATCAACCGGCTCAGCATCAACAACAATATCAACAGCCTCAATATCAGCAACAGCAACGCCCACAGCAACAGGCTTACCAGCCTCATGGAAGCACAACCAATCAGGCCAACTTAAATTATGATAGGAAGAAGATCAGCTTCGATCCGATTCCGATGTCATATGCAGAGCTATATCCTTCCTTACTGGAAAGAAAATTGGTTTCTCCCAGGGATCCCCCTGCTATTCCTGCAAACCCACAATGGTGGTATAAACCAGATCAGCATTGTGTGTATCACTCCTGTGCTCCGAGCCATAATATTGAAAACTGTTATCCACTCAAGACTAAGGTTCAAGACCTTATGAGATGTGGGATTTTGAGCTTTGAAGATTCAGGCCCAAATGTCACTAAGAACCCATTGCCTTCGCACGGGAAATCTGTGAACATGGTCCAGGGATGCCCTGGGAAATACAAGGTCAAATATGTAAGTCATATTCGACAGTCGTTGGTGGAATTACATCGTTTGCTGTGTCAGTACAGCCACATGGAGCATGACCACGACAAATGTTGCATCTGTTCGGTGAACCGCTTGGGTTGCAACCAGGTCCGCAGAGAATTGCAAGAGTTATTAGACGAAGGAACCATTGAGATTCTGCAGAATCGCAATGTCGATGAGGACGAACCGGAGGTTAATGTTATATCCCCCGTGTTCAAGTTACCCGAGCCTGTTGTTATTCGCTATGATAGCAGCAAGCCGAAGGCTTCTCCCTCCTTGGTGATTAAACCTGCAGGCCCCGTGCCTTATCCTTCTGACCGAGCTGTGCCGTTCAGATATAACCCTGTTGTTGTGCAAGATGGGGTAGAAGTGCCTTTGCCTTCAACCACTGTAACCAACATCGCTGATGTAAGCGGGCTGACCCGGAGTGGTCGTGTTTTCTCTGCACCTCCCAAAGCCCCTGTTGCTTCTGAATCTGCTGAGCGCCCGGTGGGGACGGCAGTTAACATTCAGAATCCGGCACTTGATGTTGCCAAACCCTCCTCCATACAAAAGACTCCCAGTTCTTCAGTTGGCCTGAGGTGGCACTTCGAATGAAGAATCTGATGAGATGCTGAAGCTCATCAAGAAGAGCGAGTATAACGTTGTAGACCAGCTTCTACAAACGCCATCCAAAATCTCCATACTATCCTTGTTGTTGCATTCAGAACCCCATAGGGAGGCTCTGCATAAAGTATTGGATTTGGCGTACGTTGATCACGACGTCACGATTGAGCAATTTGACAATATAGTTGCAAACATCACTGCTTGCAACACTTTGAGTTTTAGTGACGCTGATCTCCCTAAGGAGGGAAGAGACCACAACATGGCTTTACACATATCTCTAAACTGCAAATCTGATGCCATGTCCAACGTGCTGGTGGACACTGGGTCATCCCTAAATGTATTGCCAAAATCCACACTCTCTAGATTGTCATATCATGGTCCTCCCATGAGGCAGAGTGGGGTCGTTGTGAAGGCATTTGATGGGTCGTGCAAGACCGTGATTGGGGAAGTTGACCTCCCTATCAAAATCGGACCAAGTGATTTCCAAGTTACCTTCCAGGTAATGGACATCCACCCATCTTATAGTTGTCTCTTAGGCAGACCATGGATTCACGAGGCTGGCGCCGTGACATCCACCCTACACCAGAAGCTGAAGTTTGTCAAGAACAAGAAACTGGTTGTGGTAGGGGAGAAAAGGCTCTCCTGGTTAGCCACTTGTCTTCTTTCTCATATATTGACGCTGAGGATGAAGTTGGAACTCCGTTCCAAGCTTTATCTATTGATGAACCAATTGAGAAGAAGTCTCCATCATTCGCTTCCTACCGTGATGCAAAGCTGGCCATTGAATGTGGTGCAGTTGCTGGTTTAGGGAAGGTGATTGAGCTGGAAGATAATAGATCCCGGGCTGGCATTGGCTACTGTTCTGGGGCATATAATGAGCAAGATTTGTTCACGAGTGGAGGATTCATCCATGATGATCAACCTGAGGAGGAAGCTGCTGCTATCTTGGAAGAGGACGCAGAAGATTTGAACAACTTCGTTATTCCTGGTGGTGTCTGCCACAATTGGGTCGCTGTAGATGTTCCTACAGTCATCCATAGATCAGAGTAATTCTTCACTTTGTTTAAAACCCTTCTCCCATGCCAAAAGGAGAAGTGATGACATTGTTGGCAGCATATATACAATGATGTTTTCATTCAATTAATGCATTGTTAAACATTTGTTTTTCCTTTGTTTTCACTTTTTGCTTTTTTGCATGAAATCAGTGATCACAAAAAACCCATAAAAACAAGAATAAAAGCAACATTTTTCATCTGCATAATGATTTGCTTGTTTAAATTCTAAAGTTTTTCATTAACCAAAATCATTATGCAGGTTGATCTTAAAACCCATTGAACATAATGATCCAACGCCATCTCCCAATTTTGAATCCACTGTATTCGAGGCAGAGGAAGATGATGTTGAAGGAATTCCTGATGAAATTTCCCGTCTCCTCGAGCAGGAGAAGAAGATCATTCAGCCGCACCTTGAAGATCTGGAAACAGTCAACTTGGGGTCTGAGGATTGTGTTCGTCTGGTGAAGATTGGGGCACTTCTTGAAGAGTCTGTCAAGAAGGATTTGATCGAATTGCTACGAGACTATTCCGATATCTTTGCTTGGTCATACGAAGACATGCCGGGTCTGGATATAGATATTGTGCAACATTTCCTGCCTTTAAAGCCTGAGTGCGTGCCAGTGAAGCAGAAGCTCAGAAGAACTCATCCAGATATGGCAGTGAAGATTAAAGAGGAAGTTCAGAAGCAAATTGATGCGGGGTTTCTGGTGACTTCTACATATCCTCAATGGGTGGCCAATATTGTGCCTGTTCCTAAGAAGGACAGAAAAGTCCGTATGTGCGTTGATTACAGAGATTTGAATAAAGCTAGTCCGAAAGATGATTTTCCTCTACCACACATTGATATGTTGGTAGACAATACAGCTAAATTCAAAGTCTTTTCCTTTATGGACGGATTTTCCGGATATAACCAAATCAAAATGGCCCCAGAGGATATGGAGAAGACAACATTCATTACACATTGGGGAACATTCTGTTATCGAGTGATGCCCTTTGGTTTGAAGAACGCCGGAGCCACGTATCAAAGAGCTATGACTACCTTGTTTCATGATATGATGCACAAGGAGATAGAGGTCTATGTCGATGATATGATTGCTAAGTCCCGAACGGAAGTTGAGCATGTTGAACATTTGTTGAAGCTTTTTCAGCGTCTGAGGAAGTTCAGACTTCGTCTGAATCCGAACAAATGTACATTTGGAGTCCGTTCCGGTAAGTTGTTGGGTTTTGTGGTAAGCGAAAGAGGTATTGAAGTTGATCCTGCAAAGGTCAAAGCAATACAAGAGATGCCTGCACCTAAAACTGAGAAGCAAGTCCGAGGTTTTCTTGGCCGCTTGAATTACATTTCCAGATTTATATCCCACATGACTGCCACATGTGCGCCGATATTCAAGCTCCTTCGGAAAGATCAGTCTCATGATTGGACTGAGGATTGCCAGAAAGCTTTCGACAGTATCAAAGAATATCTGTCTGAACCTCCGATTTTGTCTCCGCCTATGGAAGGAAGACCTCTGATCATGTATTTGACTGTGCTTGAAGACTCGATGGGTTGTGTCCTCGGTCAACAAGATGAATCAGGGAAGAAAGAATCTGCTATATACTACCTCAGTAAGAAGTTTACTGATTGTGAGTCTCGGTACTCTATGCTTGAGAAGACGTGTTGTGCTTTGGCTTGGGCTGCTAAGCGGTTACGCCAGTACATGATAAATCATACAACTTGGTTGATATCCAGAATGGATCCAATTAAGTATATCTTCGAGAAGCCTGCTTTAACTGGGAGGATTGCCCGTTGGCAGATGCTGTTGTCTGAGTATGATATCGAGTATCGAGCTCAGAAAGCTATCAAAGGTAGTATCTTGGCTGACCATTTAGCACACTAGCCGATTGAAGATCATCAGTCTGTTCAGTACGACTTCCCGGACGAGGAGATTCTGTATTTGAAAATGAAAGATTGTGATGAGCCTACACTTGATGAAGGTCCAGAACCGGGTTCCAGATGGACGATGGTGTTCGATGGCGCTGTAAATCAGTACGGAAATGGAATTGGGGCAGTAATCATTACTCCTCATGGCACACATATTCCGCTTACAGCAAGGCTAACTTTCAAATGCACGAATAATATGGCTGAGTATGAGGCCTGTATTATGGGACTTGAAGAATGTATGGATTTGAGAATCAAACATCTTGATGTGTATGGTGATTCGGCCCTGGTTGTCAATCAGATCAAGGGTGAATGGGAGACGAATCAGCCAAGTCTCATTCCGTACAGAGATTATGCAAGAAGGATTTCAACATTCTTTACGGAAGTTGACTTTCATCATATTCCTCGAGAGGATAATCGGATGGCAGATGCTCTTGCTACGCTTGCTTCGATGATTGTTGTCAAGTATTGGAATGAAGTCCCAAATATTGCCGTGATGCGCTTGGATAGACCAACTCACATATTTGCAATTGAAGAAGTGAATGATGACAAGCCTTGGTATTTTGATATCAAGAATTTCCTCCAGAACCAGGTCTACCCGCCTGGGGCATCTGTGAAAGATAGGAGAACTTTAAGAAGGTTGTCAGGCAGTTTCTACCTCAGTGGTGAAGTGCTGTATAAAAGAAATTTTGATATGGTTTTGCTCAGATGCGTGGATAGACACGAAGCAAACCTGTTGATGACTGAGGTCCATGAGGGTTCATTTGGTACTCATTCCAATGGACATGCCATGGCTAGAAAGATGCTGAGAGCAGGCTACTATTGGCTGACAATGGAGTCTGACTGCTGCAAGTATGTGAAGAAATGCCACAAGTGTCAGATTTATGCGGATAAGATTCATATTCCTCCGACACTTCTGAATGTGATTTCATCACCATGGCCTTTCTCTATGTAGGGAATCGACATGATTGGCATGATTGAGCCGGAAGCGTCCAACGGACACAGGTTTATTCTCGTAGCAATTGACTACTTCACCAAATGGGTTGAAGTCGCTTCGTATGCGAACGTGACCAGACAGGTGGTTGTGAAGTTCATCAAGAACCAGCTGATTTTCCGTTATGGTGTGCCAGATAAGATCATTACTGATAATGGATCTAATCTGAATAATAAAATGATGGATGAGTTGTGCGTTGAATTCAAGATTGCACACCATAATTCTTCTCCCTACAGACCTAAGATGAATGGGGCTGTTGAAGCTGCTAATAAGAATATCAAGAAGATTATCCAGAAGATGACAGTTACGTACAAAGATTGGCATGAGATGCTGCCATTTGCTTTGCATGGTTATCGTACATCTGTACGCACTTCAACAGGGGCAACCCCTTTCTCTCTTGTTTACGGCATGGAAGTTGTTCTCCCAGTAGAGGTAGAGATCCCATCAATGAGAGTCTTGATGGAAGCCAAGTTGACTGATGCTGAATGGATTCAGAGTCGTTATGACCAGTTGAATTTGATTGAAGAGAAGCGATTAACCGCCATGTGCCATGGTCAGTTATATCAGCAGAGAATGAAGAAAGCATTTGATAAGAAGGTCAAGCCTCGTGTGTTCCGAGAAGGTGACCTCGTGCTCAAGAAAGTCTTGTCTTTCGTGCCCGATTCCAGGGGCAAGTGGACTCCAAACTACGAGGGTCCATATGTTGTTAAGAGAGCCTTTTCAGGCGGTGCTTTGATGCTTACAACAATGGATGGGGAGGATTTCACTCGTCCTGTGAATTCAGATGCAGTCAAGAAATACTTTGCCTAAAAAAAAAGTATATGCAAATGAAAAACAGAATGGCTCGCTAAGTTGAAAACCCGAAAGGGCGGCTTAGGCAAAAATGAGCATCTCGGTGGAGAACCCGCAAGAGTAATCCAGGCAAAAATTAGAGACTTGAAAAAAGAGTATATTTGCATCCCGCTAGATTGAGTACCTCACCCTGGGGCAATCTAGGCAAAAATTAGGGATTTGGCAAGTAACTGCATCCTGACAAGACTTTCTGTTCACCAGCTGTCTGTTCGTCAGAGGATTCTCGATTCGTCGTCAACTGAAGCTTCGCATACATCGAGATTCAAATTGGTAGAGAAAGGATCATTATGTTCAATGTAGCCCTCTTCCAATATATATCACTGATTTCAAATTTGTACAGATCTATGGAGTCTTGCCATTTGCAGGCTACCATTCCATCAAATAAATTTGAGCTTTATCCAATTATTTGCACTCTTATTTGTTTCAATTCAACAAATGTTTTGCATGTTTTAATTGATGAAATGTCATTGTTTTAAACAAATAAATTTTTCAAAGTTGTTGTTTTGAACAAAGTGAATATTCACCACGACAAAAGGATACTCAGGGATGTCTCAGTGCTCTCCCGAGGGTGGTATGATTCCCAACAGGTAAGACATTTGTTCATATTCCTGGCATTTGATTGTATCCTCTTTCTCCCGCTTTGCTGTTGGGGTTTGTTCTATAAGCAGCGTTGTTGTTGGGGTTGTTCCCCAAGCAGAGAGGTTGTTGAAGACTCGGTTTCTTCTCCAGCAGTAATCTTCCCAGCATGGTTGTTCTCCTTGTGGTAGATTCAGCGGTTGATGGATTGATACCCCGGTACCTTACCGCTTTCCTCAGCGTTTGTCGCAAGCAGAACTGTTGATGGGGTTGTTCCCTAGTATAGTCGCAAGCAGAGATGTTGTTGAAGACTTCGTTTTCTTCTCCAGCAGTAGTCTCTTCCCAGTGCAGTCGCCAGCGGAGTTGTTGTGTCTCTCCTCAGCATGGTTGCTTTCCATTTTCCCAGCTTAGTCTGCAGAGCGGTCTTTGTGGCAGTTTATGCCTATTGAAAGCTATCTCAATCCCCAGTAAGGTCGGTTGGTGGCTCTAGCATCCCAAAGATTGGAACAATTTCCTGATTTACTTTTGATCCCGAGTAGAGTGGCTTGTTGCAGAATCTACTTGTGTGGTGCTTTCTCCTTCAGTGGTTTGTGCTCTGAAAGGATATTTGATAGCTTTTCCCCAGTAGAGTTGCTTGTGCAGTTAGATTCTACTTGGATGATTCTCCTTCAGTGGGTTGTTCCCCAGGGTTGTTTGGAGTTGCCTTCGCAGTAGTTCTTGGTTGAGCCATGAACTTTTGTTTCTCAGCTGATGCTGGGATCCCCTGCAGATATCCTCAGGATTCTCCTGATCCCTACAGATTGGTCTTGGTGGCAGTTTTTCCTGTTGTGACTTTCTGTACTCTGTTTGGGTTGTTTATTGATCCATTGCTCAGAGATTTAGTGTATCCTGATCTCTTTGTTTCCCCTGCAGTACCCGCAGATCTGTGCTTTACATCATGTGGATCTCTAGCAGATTGGCTTTCCAGTTGGTTGTTCCCCTGGAAGTATAGTACCGGGCGTTTGATTCCTGGGCCAGTTGTGTTAGATATGTCTGTTTTGTCAGCATTCATCAAACATAAATCACGCATATTCATGCATAATCATAAAAACATTCAGATATTCATAGTGCATTGTTTGCCATATATCTCTTGATTATTGTCTCCTGCTTTGGGTGATATAGATCTCTTTATAGATCTCCCTAAGCAGATACCGGGTGTTTAGATCTCTCCATATAGAGTCAGCCCATCAGCAGAAAGAGTCTGTCTTTCCTTCTGCAGTTCCCCACTGAGATATATCCTCGTGGATGACGGTTTTTTCCGTTTCCTCCCAACGCATATATTGGGATGGATTTTCCTATTGAGCTATATCCTCATAGGACGTGTTTTGATTCAATCCGTCTTTTCGAATCAATCCCGAATTGGCATTTTGTCAGCTGTTTCTTGTGCTTCCCTGTGGAAGAAATGAATGGTTTGCCCAGTAACCGGCATCAACTCATTTATCCCCAGCGGAGTTTGTGGGCCTCTACCCAGTAACTGGTAGTTGTAAGTCCTATGTTCCTTGCTTCTTTGGAGGAATTTGTGGTTATATACCTTTTATTCCTCGAGCAAGAGTTGTTGGTTTTCTACCCAGTAGTCGGTAGTCATAAATCCTATTTGCCTGCTCTCCAGCAGTTTGTGGTTTGTTATAAACCCTATTTTGTTTCCTGTGCGGATTTGTGATTGTTTCCCATCCCCACGCGGAGTTGTTGGTCTTCTACCCAGTATTCGGTAGATGTAAACCCTAATTTGTGGTTTTCCCACCAGAGTATGGCTACTACCCCGTATTCGGTAGTTGTAAGTCCTATCTTTTTTCCCCTAGCAGAGGTAACCTTTGTGGTTCGTTCTGATTGATGGTGGATTCGTTGTTGTTGTGATTTTTATCTCCAACAGAATTTGTGTTTCCCTGTGGAATAAGTTGAATATGTGCTCAGTATTTGGCCTTCATTCATCCTATCCCTAGTCGAGTTTGTGGTCTTCTACCCCGTATTCGGTAGTTGTAAATCCCATGTTGTTTTGTTCTCCCCATCGGGGTTTGTGCCTTATGGTACGGGTGGATAATTGCCGGATGCTTGCAATTTTATCCCAGCTGAGTCGTTGGTTTCTACCCAGTAGTCGGTAGTGTTAACCTCTTGTTTCCTCAGCCAGATTTTTGGTATTCTACCCCGTATTCGGTAGTTGTAAACCCTAATTTCTCCCTTTTGCAGAGTTAACCTGTTGTTCATCCTAACCGATGATGGTTACTCCTTGTGGTTATCTTCATTCAATATTTGATGTTGATATTCCTCCCTTTGCTTGTGGATAATTGTCGTATGCTAGCAATTTATCCCCAGCAAGTTGTCTTCTGGATCATTGCCGTATGCTCGCAATGTTATCCCTTTTGGAATCTCCAGTGGGTCTTTTCACCGTTTGCTAGTGATTTGTTCCCCAGATCATTGATTGTTTATCAATGTATCCCCAGCCAGTCCCTGTGGATAATTGCCAGATGCTTGCAATTCATTCCCAGCGGATCGCCTTTCATTTACCCGTTTGCTCGGTAATGATTGTTGCTCCTTTGATTGGTCATCATTATATACCTAGTTTTGGTATCCCGATGCCTTTCTTTTCGGTCGATTTATCCTTTGTTAACCCAGTAACCGGTTGTGGATAATCTTCCATGTGAGTATGTTATCCACGTTCTGACGGTAATGGATAATATATCTCATGTACTCTTCAGTCGAAGCCTTTTGTGTTTCCCTAGTCGAGTAAGATTTGTTATCCCCTTTTGCGGAGTCGAATATTTGTTGTTTGGATGATTGCCGGATGCTTGCAATTTATCCCTTTGAGTTGTCTTTCGGTTACCCGGATGCTTGGTATCGATTGTCTCTCTTCTTTGGTTAGTCACCTATTATATACTTCGGTATCTCTGGTGTCTTTTCCTTTCGAGTATATTATTCACGGTCTGCCGGTAATGAATAATATGTCTCTTGAGCTCTTTGGTTGGAATCCTTTGTTGATCTTCCCCAGCTGAGCAAGATTCGTATTCTTTATAGAATTGAATACCCATCCTTTAACCAGTTTGTGTTTTAGATGATGAGTGTTTTGGCATATATACCAATTCACGTTTTTGGTAAGTCACCTATTATATACTCCGGTATCTCTGGTGTCTCTTCCTTTTCGAGTATATTATTCACGGTCTGCCGGTAATGAATAATATGTCTCATGCATTCTTGGATCAATCTTTTGATTGTTTTCTCCGCAGAGTAAGATTCATATTCCTTGTGGAGTTGAGTATCCATCCTATAAACAAGTCTGCTTTTCTAGCTTTTCTTCAGGATGATGAGTGTTTTGGCATATATACCAATTCACGCTTTGGTCGGTCGCCTATTATATACCTTGGTATCCCTGGTGTTCCTTCCTTTCTGCTCCCTATTATGACCTTGGTCCCCTGTGGAGTCAGATTTGCCTGAGTTGATGTACCTCTTTCAGGTCTTTCTCAGATGTTTGGTTGATTGATATCTCTCACCCTTATACCGGTCTTAGATATTCATTCTTCCTGAGTTTGTTGCCCTTATGCCGGTAACATCTCATCCTTTGGTTTCCCCTGGAAAGTCATTTCTAGATTTCCCCGGCGGGTTTGTGTTGCTATTTGTGTTGCTGTATTGGCGTTTTCCCCAGTACGTGCATTTTGTGGGTCAGCTTGAGTCCTTTCCAATGGGAGTGTTTTCCTTTGGAATTGCTTCTTTCCCCAGTTCGAGTCCTTCGCTTCCCAGTGAGGTCTCCAGTCTGATTTCTGTTATTCCCTAATCAGAGTCGTGTCTTGCACACGCTGTGTCAGTTTTGTTTTCCCCAACTCAAAGTCGTGTCCTGCTCACGCATTCTTTTTCTTTTATTATCCCCAATAAGAGTCCTGTTAGAGTCTCTGTTCCTGGTGAGTGTATTACTCCGATGGATCGTCTTTTCTTCTGTGTGAACCATTATCCCCACAGAGTTTGTGTCTTTTGCATGCATACATTTGCATCATGAGGTCTCTTAGGGACCAAAATTTGTCTCATTACTGTTATTTAAGCCCATTCTACCGCGTCGATATGAAGATTTCTAAACTTCACTTCTCCGGCTAGAATGACCTTAAATAGGGGCATCTGTAGGACCCCAATTTTGGCCCTAAGATCCCTCGAGGCATCATAGCATATCATAACATTGCCTCAAGGATCTTTGTGCACCTTTGCTTGCCTCCTAGTGGGTGGGTTACCTTGTGAGTGTGATTCTTGATCACCAAGCATGTATTGCATTTGTATATCATTGCTTTTCATTTGTTATCTAACCAAAAGTACAAAAATATTGTCATCTAACCTTGTTTCTTGCCGATGAAGCAAACTAGGTCAAAACAGTCAAATCAGTCATTGAGCAATAGATGGTGGCCATTCTTGAAGAATTTGGGCACCATGATCATTCATCAAGAGATTCATATGAGTTGTGATATCATTTGGAGTCAAGATCTCAAGAGAAAGAGGTTTGAAATTCATCAGAACTTGGCTCAGTCAACCAAAACCCTAGCAAAGTCAACTGTGGTCAACTGTGCATTTAATCAGGAATTAGAAGGTGTGAGATGGTTGGAAAGGTCTCATTCATGTCCATATAAGCTTCATTTGGCATTTCAAACATCCACAGTGAAGGATTTGAGGTCAGACAAAAAGTTTCCCAAAATAGAAATGACCTGTAATTTTCACCTGCCCAAAATGGAAAGTCATTCTCCTCAAAATTACATGTCCAAACAAGCTTCAAATCAAAATTTGTCCAACATGAAAGTTGAAGATCTTGCTCTTGCCTTTCCAAAAAGTCCAAGAACACTCATTTCTCATTTATGGTTGGCAAGTTATGATCAAATCATTTTCAAGAATTTTGGAATTTCAAAGTGGCATATCTTTCAAACCATTAGGCCAAATTGGTTGATTCTTTTTTGAGCAAACCACATTTGATGTGTATTATCCAAATCCATCATCACATTTCATCAAAAACCTTCACATAAAAAGGTCATTTTTGAAGTGAACCATTTAATTTTTGGTGGGAAGAAAAGTCAAATTCAAAAATACAAGGGATTTTCATGCCAAACCAATTCAGTTCACTTCCAAATGCAATTTGTGACTTGCTGCAAGCAGAAATTCACTATTCCATTGGTCCCAAATGAGAAAGGGCAAATTGGCCAAAATGCTTAATATGTGAAATTTGCTAATCACTTCAATTGAGCTAAACATGATTAAGGCATGGATTAAGAGGAACTATAAAGGCCTAATCATAACAGAAAACTGGGATCCACAATCACAATCTCAAAATCACAACCAAAAATCTCAAATTCTCTCAAAGTTCTTCAAACTTTTTTTCAATTTTTCCTTCGAATTTCATGATCCTTTTGGTTTCTCTTGTGATAATCATCATCCATAGGTACTATTGAAGATCTGTTTTAGGCTAGATCGTGGAGAAACTTTGAGAATTGCAACTGTTGAAGACAAAGCTCATTCATGGCAGATGCGAGTTTTGGACTCTTGAAGCACAATTGATTCATCCTGCACCTTTCACGCACCTTCATAATCACTATAGAATACCTGTTTTGCACTATCAGGACTTGAAGAGCTCGATTTCATCACTGCATCATCAAGAAGGTAAGAATTCGAATCCTCTAATCCATGAAATCTTGATATGCGACTTGTAGATCTTGCAACGTAGAGTAGGCTGCAGCTCGAATCATGAATTTTCGTTGAGTATCGCATGAGATATCTTGATTTGAACCTTTGAGTGTGAAACTTATTTCGATCGATCCCGTTGATATGGTTAGAATTAGAACAAATGCTAGCTGGATTGTTGATATGCACGATGAGATCTTTCTAGTGGTGTGCGTTTTGTTGAGTTTAATGAACATTTGCTCTTGGTTGATTTTTCTGGATGAAAAACTGATGAACATGCGCAAGAACACGTCCAAACGCGTGTTTGATCCATTTGCCTGGCTTTTCTTTTCAAATTTACTGTTTCCCGCCGCTTCTGGCCAATCGCGTGAAGCCATGCCGTTTAATGAAACGGGCGCGTTTCGCCCCTGGCTCGCTGGAATTACAAAATTGCCACTCAGCTTATTTAATTTCATTTCATTCTTAAATAATTATTTCATTTTTAGATTAAACTTCAAAAATTCATAATTAATTCATGGTTCATCCAAATTGAGTGGGGATTTTTGTGTTCATCTCCAAATTCTCTCTAGTTTTTTTTAGGCATGATAGTAAAAGTTGTGCTTGGCTGATTTTAAACTTTGCCTAATGACTTTGGACATGTATGCTTTTGATGTATGTTTTGCCATTTCATTCATAAAATAATGATGCTTGTTCCAAAATGCTTGAAATTTTACATGCATGTTCTTGACTCTTTCCTGGTGATTTTGATGTGTAGTTTGCTATTTTTGAGTTCCTGGTTAGAGAGATATGATGTGATCTTTTTGAGTGTGACAATGTGTGTCACACTATGTTATGTCAACTTCATGAATTTTGTTTCCATGCCTATTCTATGCCATTTGTTCTGGATATTTTCATGTGATTACATCTATATGTCTAGTTTGAGCATGATTTTTTGTAGGATTTGTTGATCAATTTCCTATTTGATTGGTATTTTTGTTTGCTGTTTACCATTTTGTGAACTTTTCTTGAGTGATTAAATTACATGACTTGTAAAATTCTCATTCCTTATCATGTGGAGATGAAATTTGGTGGAGTGGTTCTTAACATGTTTAACTTCATCTTGGCTTTGGTCCCATTCATTTATCATTTGTTTCCACTGTTTGGCATTCATTTGAAGTTGGCACATGATTTGTAGCCTCATTTGAAGTTGTTTTTGCATACCATGACTTCCTGATTTAATTCCCCTACTTCCATTTGTCCGAATAACATGAAATTTGATATGCTGCTCATTGAATGTGTTCTGTTTGAGCTGGAATTTTTGTGGAATTTATTGAGCTGTTTTGATATTAGTTTGAGTGTGATCATTCTGTTTGCTCCATTGTGATTCCAAAAAGCATAGTTTGACATGTTATGTGTATAAAATGAACTTGGTGTATAGTTTTGATGTGGGACCAATTGGACTTTCTTCTTAATTGATTAATCTTGGTTTTGATCATTTTTCACTTGCTGTTTTAAATTTTTCATCTCCTTTTGACCCTAGGCTTGTCCTAGTGGTCTTGTATCTCATGTTTGAATGTGATTTTCAAGTTATGAAGCAAAATGCTTTAAGGAGATTAATGCAAGTTGTTCGAGTTGTTTCATTTGATGTTATAGACTAACTTGGTTTATTTTGTAGGGTGCTTGGTTCACTTGAGCTTTGTGCTTTGCACATTGCATTGTTTGATTGTACATTATCTGTTGGTTCATTACCTTGTTGGTTTTGACTTTGTGACTTGAATATTGATTATATTTGATTGATTTCAGGTACCATAGTCGCTTTAGTTCCTTGAGAACTAGCTATTGCATTGCTTTGCTTAAGCATTGAGGTAGACTCTCTTGTCTCCATGTAGTCTGGAAGACCTGGCTTGTTATTTAGCCAGGCAACTGTCTGAAGTCCTCCTTAAGAGGCGATGTTTGTGATTGTTTATTTTTGTCCCCAAGCAAGTGAAGTCCTCTTAATAAGGCAATTGGTAGACAAAAGAGATATGTAACCTATCTCCTACTATTCTGTGAGTCACTCACATTGCTCACACTACTTGTGTTTGATGCATAGTGAGTAAAAGCCCAAGATCTATCGAGTCTAATTTGTGGAGAGAGTTCCATCTTTCTGAACTCCCACACCTTCTGATATTCAATGCTCTCCCTGACCAGGGATAAGAGTGATGAGGCACACCCCTCATATCCTTTCATCTGCTTCACCTTGGCTCTCAATGTCAAGGTTAAGAGCACCATTCACCCTATTCCAGTGGACTTTAAGTCTAACCCTTTGATTGAGCCTAATTGTTTGGTTATAGTGGGTGCTAAATGACTTTGTTGATTGATTGCTTGTTGCATTTGTACATGCTTGCTTGCCTTTGTGCACTTATCATCATTGATTGTTCATTATTGCATGACCATCATTGCATACCTTTTGTGATCCATGTTTGGTTTGCCCATTGAGGACAATTGTAAGACCATGTTCTTTGGCCATTGTTCCTATGATTTGGAAGGGACAGAGTGTAAGACCATTTCACTTGGTCACTCATGTCCATTGCTTAGTGCATTGTTTGTTTGTTGTATGTGAGGATGCAAGTGTAAGACCATGTTGTTGGCTCTTGTATTCCTATGATCATCCTTTGGAGGTTGGTATAAGTCCAGATAGATTGGCATCTGACATCCAAGTTTTGTTTTACTTTAGGAGGTTGGTGTAAACCCATTTATTGGTATCCGACATCCGCTTTTGCTTTGTGAGATTGGTATAAGACCATTGATGGCATCCGGTATCATTGTTTTGTTTTAGGAGATTGGTGTAAATCCATTTATTGGTATCCGATATCCGATTTTGTTTGTGAGATTGGTATAAGACCATTAATGGCCTCCGGTATCACCTTGCTTTTATGTTGCTTACTTGCTCATTGCTTATTCCTAAGGACACACTTGAATCATCTTCTATATGATCTCAAGAGGTGAACCTTTCTAAGAAGTTTTACATTCCATCATCCATACCCTCCTTGTCCTAAACCTTTTCCCACTTTGCTTTCAAAAACTTTTGACTTGTTGTGCAAACATCTTCATGTCTTTTCAAATTAGAAACTTGGACCTTAAGTCCTTGATTTTTCAAATTCCATTTCAGAACACTTCTTTGAATCAATCCTAATCATATCTTGACCATATTTTGTGAATAATCATAATCAATTAACTTCACACATTCAATTGTTTTGGCTTTGTCCATTGTTAATATGTTTTCATACATTAGCCATAGGTTTCAATTACCATAGCGGTTGATGTAAATCTTACCTTATCCTTAGTGAGTTGATTGTAAGTCTTCCATACTTATTATAGGGTTAACCCCTCATTAGTATGTCGAAGTCGTCCTCGCATGGTGGATTGTTGATGTTGGTTGAGTTTTCTCCCATTGGTAATGAAAAACCTTAATGCTTGTGTTTTAAAAATGAACTCACAAATTTTTGGAAATCTTTTAGCCGAACTACGGCGTTTTGATCCTTACCTTTGATGGAAGGTACGTAGGCAACGGGTTCATCCGTTCGAACACAAAAGTAACTAACTTGTACATTCTTTTCTCATCATCCCATTCATGTTTGCACAATATGTCAAGAACAAATAAACATTTTATATAACAAGTGTGAAAAGGGCTCCCTAGGAGTACCTAGGACTTGATGGGTGCCTAACACCTTCCCATTGCGTAATTTACCCCTTACCCAGACTCTCTGATCTTTTATTGGTTTTCTACGTGTAAAACTTATTAGGTTTTTGTTCGCTTTTTAACCAGTCCTTAGGATAAATAAAAGTGCAGTGACGACTCGATTCATTGTATACTTTGCTTATGGTTTAATCAATAAATCATATAGCGACGAATACACCGCTACAGCAGGCAGTGCAACAGAATCAATTTTCTGGAAATCCTACCGAGGATCCAAACCTTCAGTTATCCGTATTCGTCCAATACGCTGATACTGTTAAAGCTAATGGTGTCACTTCAGAGGCAATTCGACTTCGTCTCTTTCCTTTCTCGTTAAGAGATAAAGCTAGAAGATGGCTTCAGTCTCTTCCTTCCAACTCAGTCACCACATGGAATGAGTTGAAGAAAGTCTTTCTTGCCCGATATTTTCCTCCAAGCAAAACAGCTATGTTGAGAGCCCAGATAAATGGATTTAAACAGAAAGATAACGAGTCTCTTTTCGAAGCTTGGGAAGGATACAAAGACATGATGAGACTTTGTCCACACCATGGTTTAGAGGACTGGTTAGTAATTCATACCTTCTATAATGGTCTCTTGTACAACACAAGGTTAACAATAGACGCCGCCGTCGGTGGTGCGCTTATGGATAAACCTTATGCCGACGCTTATCAACTTATCGAGAGCATGGCCCAAAACCATTATCAGTGGGGAAGCGACCGAAAAATGGTAGAAAAACCTCAAACAAAAGGGGGCATGTACGAGATAAGTAGCCTTGATCATGTTAATGCAAAAGTGGATGCTCTTGACCAGAAATTCAAAAGTTTAAATGTATCACCTCCAGCCACCGTGGTTGTCGTAACTCAAAATTGCGAAGTGTGTGGAATTCAAGGTCACACTCCTACAAATTGTCAACTCCTAACAGGAATCCAAGCAGAGCAGGTGAACTATGCTCAAGGAAATCCCTACTCGCATACCTATAACCCAAACTGGAAGAACCATCCTAATTTTTCATATAAAAGTAATAATGCTTTATACGCACCAGGTCAAGCTCCCAGTCAAGCCCCAGCTATACCTCATGGATATCAAAAGCCGACCCCATCTACACCTAACAATAACGTTCCTAGGAAATCCAACTTGGAAATCATGATGGAGAACTTCATAGCTTCTCAACAGCAAACCAATAAAGATTTCTTAAACCAGAATGTACACACTAATAAACAGATTAAACAACTAGCAAGTAAAGTAGATACCCTGGCTACCCATAACAAAATGCTGGAAACACAAATCTCGCAAGTAGCTCAACAACAAGCGCCTACTGCTGCCCCAACTGGTACATTTCTTGGACAGCCCCAACCTAACCCGAAAAGCCACGCTCATGCAATTATATTAAGAAGTGGAACAAAGGTAGAAGGAACATCTGACCCAAGGATTGAGAACCAAAACTCTAAAAAGTCAACTGAGGAAGAAGTTAAACCTAAAGAAAAGGAAAAGTGTAATAAGGAAACCGTAGAAAATAAAGAACCTTATGTACCTCCGCCACCTTACAAACCACCTATCCCTTATCCTCAAAGGCAAATTAAAACCAAAGACGCAGGCCAATTTAAAAAATTTGTTGACCTACTGAAACAATTAAATGTCACCATTCCTTTTACAGAAGCTATTACACAGATGCTCTCATATGCTAAGTTCTTAAAAGAAATTCTTTCTAATAAAAGGAAACTTGAAGATAGCAAAACCGTTACACTCACTGCTGAGTGCAGCGCGATAATCCAAAATATTCCTCCTAAACTTAAAGACCCTGGTAGTTTCTCTATACCCTGTCACATAGGAAAATTTGTCATAGACAAAGCTCTATGCGATTTAGGAGCCGATATCAGTGTTATGCCCTTGTCCATATGCAAGAGACTTGAAATGGGAGAATTAAGACCAACTAAAATGTCTGTGCAATTAGCAGATCGTTCCGTTAGATATCCCGTAGGAATTCTTGAAAACGTTCCCGTGCGCATAGGTCAATTCTACATTCCCACCGATTTTATAATTATGGACATAAGAGAAGATGAAGTTACCCCCATTATATTGGGAAGACCATTCTTAGCAACCGTCGGTGCCATCATAGACGTAAAACGAGGACGACTCACTTTCGAAGTAGGAGAAGAGAAAATTGAGTTTATTCTTTCCAAATTTTTGAAAGCACCTGCAATAGATGACACATGTTACTTCAAGGATATCATCGATGAATGCATAAAAGAAACAGAATTAGAAAATGACAAATTGTCTGACTATCGTGTAGAAGACAGACTGAACCAATGTTTAGCAATAACATCGGATCCTACGCAATGCCTCAAGAAACCAACCCTCGACCTGAAAACACTTCCCAAAAATCTGAGATATGAATTCCTAGACTTAGAACTTGAACGACCAGTGATAGTCAATGCAGACCTAGGAAAACTCGAAATCGAAAAACTCTTACATATCTTAAGAAAATATCCAACCGCACTAGGATACAACATCACCGATCTTAAAGGGATAAGTCCTTCTATTTGTATGCACCGCATCATGCTAGAAGAAGACTGTAAAAATTCTAGGGAACATCAGAGGAGACTAAATCCGATCCTGAGTGAGGTAGTGAAGAAGGAAGTAACGAAGTTATTAGAGGCAGGTATCATATATCCTATATCTGATAGCAAATGGGTTAGCCCTGTACACGTAGTACCAAAGAAAGGGGGTATAACCGTGATCAAAAATGAAAAAGGAGAAACTATAACCAAACGAATTGAATCGGGATGGAGAATGTGCATTGACTATAGGAAGCTAAACAAAGCAACCCGAAAAGATCATTTTCCTTTACCATTCATAGACCAGATGTTAGAACGATTAGCCAAGCATTCTCATTTCTGCTATCTGGACGGTTACTCAGGCTTCTTTCAAATACCAATTCATTCTGATGACCAAGAAAAGACAACGTTCACATGTCCTTTTGGTACCTTCGCTTATCAACGAATGTCGTTTGGCTTGTGCAATGCTCCTGCAACCTTCCAAAGGTGCATGATGGTAATATTCGCCGATTTTCTCGAAAACATCATGGAAGTCTTTATGGATGACTTTTCCGTATGCGGGCAAAGTTTCGAAGAATGTCTTGAAAACCTAGAAAGAGTTCTAGAACGATGTGTAAAAGTTAACTTAGTACTTAATTGGGAAAAATGTCACTTTATGGTACAAGAAGGAATTGTTTTAGGACACATCATATCAAATAGAGGAATTGAAGTAGACAAAGCCAAAATAGAAGTAATCGAAAACCTTCAACCTCCGAAAACTGTGAGAGAAGTACGAAGCTTCTTAGGACATGCCGGTTTCTACCGATGATTCATTACAGATTTCTCTAAAATAACTAAACCTTTAACTGGATTATTAATGAAAGACGCTGAATTCACCTTCGACAATAAATGTTTAGAAGCATTTCAAACACTTAAACAAGCATTGATCTCCGCGCCCATAATGCAGACTCCGGATTGGAATGAACCATTCGAAATAATGTGTGATGCAAGTGACTACGCCATAGGCGCTGTTTTAGGACAACGAAAGGATAAAAAACTTCACGTCATATATTATGCAAGTAGAACCCTAGATGAAGTGCAAATGAATTACGCCACGACCGAGAAAGAACTTTTAGCAGTAGTATTTGCACTAGATAAATTTCGTTCCTACTTGGTCGGAGCTAAAATAATCGTTTACACTGATCACGCTGCCATTAAGTACCTCTTAACAAAAAAGGACGCTAAACCTAGACTCCTAAGGTGGATCTTGTTGCTACAAGAATTTGATTTGGAAATCAAAGATAAAAAAGGAACTGAAAACGTAGTAGCAGATCACCTTTCTAGACTTGAAAACCTGGAACCGGAAAGAACATCGATCAATGATGATTTCTCGTACGATAAACTTATAGCTAATTTGGAAGAAAATAGAGCTGATGAACAGGTAGAGACCACCTTGGCTATATGCGTTACACCATGGTACGCTGATTTTGTCAATTATTTAGCCGCCGGAGTAGTTCCACTTGATTTATCCTACCAACAAAAGAAACGATTCTTCCATGACATAAAACATTATTACTGGGACGACCCTTTACTTTTCAAAAGAGGCCCCGATGGTATTTTCCGTCGCTGTATACCTGAAGAAGAGATAGAAAGTATAATCCAACATTGTCATTCCGCTCCTTATGATGGACACGCAAGTACATCCAAGACCTGCTCTAAAATCCTACAAGCCGATCTTTATTGGCCAAACATATGGAAGGATGTGCATGCCGCTGTCAAGAAATGTGATAGGTGTCAACGCACAGGAAACATATCTAGACGTGACGAGATGCCACAAAAAGGCATTTTGTAAGTAGAAATTTTCGACGTGTGGGGAATAGATTTCATGGGACCTTTTCCACCTTCTTTCGGTAACAAGTACATACTCGTAGCGGTTGACTACGTATCAAAATGGATTGAAGCTATAGCTTCTCCTACAAACGACACACGAGTAGTAATTAGACTCTTTAAGAATATAATCTTTCCAAGATTTGGTGTCCCAAGAATAGTCGTCAGTGATGGTGGATCGCATTTCATATCTAGGATACTCGAAAAATTATTGTTTAAGTATGGTGTAAAACATCGAGTAGCAACACCTTACCATCCTCAAACCAGTGGACAAGTGGAAGTGTCTAACAGAGAAATTAAACAGATATTGGAAAAAACAGTCGCCACCTCGAGGAAAGACTGGTCATCAAAATTACCCGAAGCTTTATGGGCATATCGAACCGCTTACAAAACTCCCATAGGAACAACCCCATTTAGGCTTATTTATGGTAAATCTTGCCACCTCCCAGTGGAGTTAGAACATAAGGCCTATTGGGCTATTAAAAATTTAAATTTAAATTATAAGGCCGCCGGTGAAAAGCGAATTCTTGATATAAACGAATTAGAGGAACTTAGACAAGACGCATACGAAAATGCCAGAATCTACAAGGAAAGAATGAAAAAATGGCATGATAAACGCATATAAAGGAAAGCAAATGTCATACGGTGAACTGACTTTATGTGTTTTTGCTTTGGAAAGCAAATGTCGCGGATAGCAAGAGTCGCCACCGACTTTTCTTTTATCCCATAAGGAAAGGTGGAAAAGAACAGGAAAGACCTTAATTAGATTTTGGGTTCGGGAGGTACATTATACAAAGGGAAGGTGTTAGCACCCTTTGTATCCATGGTTATCCATGGGCTCTTAATTGCTTGATCACTTATGTTTTTCTTGTCTGAAAAAGTGTTTGTGAATTGCTTAGAAAATGTTTTGAAAAGAGAGTTTAACTTTGTAATAATTCTTGTACGAATGTATACAAAGTATTTATCTCGTTAAATTTTGAAAGCGGTTTAGAAAAATATAACTTGACAATGATTCTAGTACGAATGTATACCAAGTGGTGATTTTCTAGTAGTTGCAAAGGGTGAGGTATGAAAAAATGTTTTAGGTTGTGAGCCAGCAATTAAGAGTTATACCTACCCAAGGTCTTTATGGGCATTTCCTATCCTTATGAGGGTAAAACTGTCCTTACTATTGAGAAGTAAGTAGTTTTATCCTTTGGATGTAAAAGAGTCATCGTAGGGTCATCGATTGGTCATTGAAGGCAACATTTGTAAGGATACCTTAGCATTCGAAGGGACGATCATCATTTAACCGTAGGCTACACCGAAGGGTCATCGAGGGACAAAATCATATATTCGAAGGCAACATCCGAGGGACTGTGATTTATTCTATAGGGACATGATGATTTAATCGAAGGGTCTTTGCTAAGTGTATCCCCACATTCGCGGGACATGACCGTAATACCGTAATACCGTAAGGCAACAAAGAGAGGTCCAAGATCACATATTCAAAGGCAATATTTTATAATCAATTAGGTAATTAGGATGAATCTCCAATTAAAATCAATTAAGTAATTAGGATGAATTTCCACATTAAAATCAATTAAGTAATTAGGATGAATTTCCACATTAAAATCAATTAAGTAATTAGGATGAATCTCCACAAGGGTATCCCACAAATAAAGTGGAATACCTAGCAAGCTACCTTTTCCGGGAGTATGTGAACCCTTACAAAATTCAGCAAACGAGTCAGAATACCAAATCAGGGTGCAATCGAGAATTGCATCACAAAAGAAATCACAACAGTAATAGAGTCAGGTAAACAAAGCATGGCTATGATAAAACATGTCAGATGAGCAAAAATCAAAACAAAAAAGTCAGTGACTGTCACGCTCGCTCCTGCCTCGCCTAGCGAAGGCTTAGCGAATACTCGCTACATGCTCGCTTAGCGATGTGCTAGCGAGCGACTGCGGATTCTGGTTTTGATAACAGTACCATTTCAGCAAGCTTCACACCCTATGACATCCATTACAGAGATTACATGGTTTAAACATTCAAGATATTCATACATACTTCAATTCACATGCAAAACTTAAGATATTTTTATAAATTCAATCATAATGTCACATGCAAATTAAGAACATAAAGCGGTAAGAGTAATGCAAACTTGTTTGCAATTGAATTGCAACCTTGAATTGGCAAGTCGGATTGAGTTGGGCGGAGGTAACCTTGATACAGATGAGTTTCCTTCAGGGTTTCCTTTAGGGTTGCTCTGAATTCTCTGGGTTAGCCCCCAGGGTTTGCTGTGTTGCTTCTGTTAGGGTTCCTTTGCTAGGGTTTCTGTCTGTCTGCCTCTGTCTTCGTTCCCCATTTTTCTGACTGAAGTTGTGGTATTTATAATGCTCTTTTTGTGACCTAATGGGCTCAGAATGAAGCCCAGAATTTTCTGATATTCGCAAGCTTTGCTAGGCGAGTGGCGTAACGAAGGGTTCGCTAGGCGAAGGATTTGCTCGCCTAGCGAGCATGCCAGTTTGAGTCATTTCCTCGGTTTGGCCACCTATGAGCTGGGTCTTTGTTCCTTTAAGATCAATGCCTTGAAAAATGAGTTAGAGTGCCTTGAAAAATGTCTTGCAAGATTATCGGGCAAATTTTGGGGTATGACAGCTGCCCCTGTTCAATATTCTTGAACCGAGAGAGTTAGAATGGTATGTACGTCATTCGTGGTCTGGAGGTGGAAGATTTCTGAACACTTAGAATGCCCCAAAAATTTGCGCTTGCTAATTAGAAGTTAGTCTTGATGGAGATGGGCTTAGAGATGCCATCCGGGAAGTTTGATGATGAAAGATCAGAATGGATCATACGCTGCTGGGGATAAAGGATCAGAATGGACCATACGCTAGATCGTATCTGAATTGCAGAATGAACCGTCTGTTAGGCTGCCTCTGGTGAGGTAAAGATCAGAATGGATCGTATGTTAGATCATATCTGAGTAGCAGAATGATTTATCCATTAGGCGGGTGACTTCGCTGGGGATGAAAGATCAGAATGGATCGTACGCTAGATCGTATCTGAGTTGCAGAATGAGCCGTCCATTAGACTGTATCTGAGAAATAAAGGTCAGAATGGATCGTACGCTAGATCGTATCTGAGTTGCGAAATGAGCCGTCCATTAGGCTGTATCTGACGAAAAGTAGTCGTGCGATAGACTACACCTCGGAATGTATCGTACGCTAGGTAGTATCTGAGGAATGAAGATCCAAATGGGTCGTACGCTAGACCGTATTGGAGTAGTTGAAGGAATCATATGTTGGGCTGAGTCAGAATGAACCGTACGTTAGGCTGTATCCGATCGTATTTGCAGTAAATGTCTGGGATGGGCTTAAAGATGCCACCATTAGGAGGATATCAGAGTGCTTGTCAGAATGGATGTTCATGTGGATTATATCTGAAAGATGTAAATGTAATCGATAAAGATGTCCGTCTGAATGGATCTTTATTTTGACCGTATCCGGAGGATAATTAACCTGAAAAATGGAGTTAGCTTCATGCCATGTCATGATGCATGAGATGTTTTATGCTTCTGAAAATAAATGCGAACAATGCATGTATGCGTATGCTGTGAAATGATGTAATGAATGAATTATGCGTCTGAAAAGTTCTTCCAGGGGAAAATAAATCCCAATATTCTGGTTGGAGATACTTGTATTGATGACCCTTTCTTAGCTGGGGGTATTTGATTTCTGTCTGATGGGAGAAATGTTCAACAGAAGCCTGGCTGGGGTGGAAGAGATGACCAATTTGTCTAGTAATGCCAATTTCTTCTGGGGAATAACTGGCTATGTTGGGGAATAGAATTAGTAACGGATTCATTGGAAAGCATGGTTAGACCTTCTCCTCGATCCTGAAGCCTTGTAGTAATCGTTATTTCTATTTTATGCATGCATTTTTGGTAAACATCGATCATACTCAAATGCATATATTAATTCAAATTAAATCAATGGACGTTTACGCAACCCAAACAGAAAAAGTAAAACAAAAGCATCTTTTTGGAAATGACATTGTATTGATTTTGAAAGAGGGCCTATAAACAGGCAATTTGAGCACAAGGAGACAGAAATCCTAGTAAGAGGAAATCGTCAAGAAGACAAAGAGAAAGCTATGCAGAAAAAAGTCCTATTGATTTTAATTCCACTACTGTCATTATGTCTTCAAGCCTCTCATCTCCTGTTGTCGGATAGAAGTGATTGGCTTGTTCAGTCCCTTTGACTTGGGTGAAGCTGACTGAGAACGGGACATAGTCATACGCTTTAATCCCTAATTTTTGCCTGGACCGCCTTTTCAGGTTTTCAGTCCACCAGGATACCCTTTTTTGCCCAAGCCGCCTTTTCAGGTTTTCGACTTGCCGGGTGTACATTTTTATATGTTTCCCTAATTTTTGCCCGAACTCTTTTGGTTCGCCGGGATGCCCTTACTTTTGCCTAGATACGTCGACCTAGCGGGTCTCTTTTATGCGTAGTATTTTTTAACTATGTCTGCGTTCACAGGATGCGGGAAATCTTCGCCATCCATTGTAGCGAGTATCATGGCTCCACCAGAGAATACCTTCTTAACTACAAATGGCCCTTCGTATGTGGGAGTCCATTTGCCTCTGGGGTCACCTTGTGGTAGAATGATACGCTGGATCACCAAGTCGCCAATTCGATACACCTGTCTCTTGACTCTTTTGTTAAATGCCTGGGTCATGCGCTTCTGATATATCTGCCCATGACAAACAGCCGCAAGTCTCTTCTCATCAATCAAATTTATCTGATCGAGTCGAGTCTGAATCCACTCATCTTCCTCTAAGCCCGCCTCTTTCATGATTCTTAGAGAGGGAATCTGAACTTCCACTGGTAAAACGGCTTCCATTCCGTAGACTAAAGAGAACGGAGTTGCCCCTGTCGAAGTGCGATAACCATGGAGAGCAAACGGTAACATCTCATGCCAGTCTTTATACGTTACTGTCATCTTTTGTATGATCTTTTTGATATTCTTATTAGCAGCCTCCACGACGCCATTCATTTTTGGCCGGTACGGAGAAGAGTTATGGTGTTTTATTTTGAACTGCGTGCAGAGTTCAGTAATCATCTTGTTGTTCAAATTAGTGCCATTGTCAGTGATAACTCTTTCAGGGATGCCGTATCGACAAATGAGATTATTCTTGATGAATCGTGCCACCACATTCTTGGTGACAGAAGCAAATGAGGCTGCCTCTACCCACTTTGTAAAGTAATCAATAGCAACGAGGATGAAACGATGTCCATTAGAAGCAGTAGGTTTAATCTCCCCGATCATATCAATGCCCCACATTGCAAAGGGCCAAGGAGCTGTCAACACATTTAATGGAGCAGGAGGCACATGTACTTTATCCGCATAGATCTGGCACTTGTGACAAGTTCTGGAGTGATGGTGGCAATCAGCTTCCATGGTAGACCAATAATACCCTGATCTCATAATCTTCTTGGTCATTGTATGTCCGCTAGAGTGAGTCCCAAAAATACCGGCATGCATGTCTTCCATAATCTTTTCTGCTTCCTTTTTATCCACACAACGAAGCAAAGTCGAATCATGATTACGTTTGTATAATACTCCATTACTCAAAAAGAATTTAGCGGAGAACTTCCTCAGAAATTTTCTGTCATTGATGGATGCCCCTTCAGGGTATTCCTGAGTTTCTAAATATCTTTTTACTTCGTGGAACCAAGGTTTTTCCTCTACTCCCTCAGTATTAAGTTCATAACAATATGCTGGTTCATCTAATCATTCAATGGTGATCCTGGGAGCTTCATTGTCCCATCTGACCCTGAACATAGATGACATGGTAGCCAATGCGTCTGCCAACTGATTCTCTTCTCGTGGAATATGTTCGAATGTAATCTCTTCAAAGTATGGGATTAATGTCAACACCCGCTCTCGATAAGGGATGAGATTCGGATGTTTAGTGTCCCATTCTCCTTGGATTTGACTGATTACTAATGCTGAGTCTCCGTACACACTCAAAAACTTGATTCTTAGGTCTATAGCAGCTCTGAGTCCCAAAATACATGCTTCATATTCAGCCATATTATTGGTACAATCAAAACATAGTCTAGCAGTGAAAGGCGTATGGCAACCCCTGGGAGAAATAATTACAACACCAACACCATTGCCCAATGCATTAGAAGATCCATCAAAAACCATAGTCCATCGGGATCCCAGTTCGGGTCCTTCATCCGGTCCAGGTTCTTCATAATCAGTAACAAACATGACATCCTCATCTGGGAACTCAAAATTCATAGACTGGTAATCATTCACTGCTTGATGAGCCAAATGATCAGCTAGCACGCTTCCTTTGATTGCTTTTTGGGTAGTATACTGGATATCATACTCTGTTAAAATCATCTGCCATCTTGCTATTCTTCCAGAGAGGGCAGGTTTCTCGAATATATATTTGATAGGATCCATCTTAGAAATCAATAAAGTGGTGTGATTCAACATATACTGTCTGAGTCGGCGAGCAGCCCAGGCCAAAGCACAGCAAGTTTTCTCAAGCAGTGAGTATCTTGTTTCACAGTCGGTAAACTTTTTGCTAAGGTAGTATATGGCATGCTCTTTTCGACCAGACTCGTCATGTTGCCCCAACACGCACCCCATTGAATTTTCTAACCCGGTCTAATACATGATTAGAGGTCTTCCTTCAACTGGTGGTATCAGAATTGGAGGTTCTTGGAGATACTTCTTGATTTTATCAAAAGCTTCTTGACATTCATCATTCCATATCATCTCTTGGTTTTTCCTCAGTAGTTTGAAGATGGGTTTGTAGGTAGCAGTCAAATGGGAGATAAATCGGGCAATGTAATTCAAGCGTCCCAAGAAACCTCTGACTTCTTTACTTGTACGGGGAACTGGCATTTCTTGAATAGCTCTCACCTTAGCCGGGTCTACCTCAATTCCTTTACCACTGACAATAAAGCCCAAGAGCTTACCGGATCTTACTCCAAAGGTGCATTTGTTCGGATTCAATCTCAACTTGTACTTCTTCAACCTCTCAAACAGTTTGTATAAATGGTCGAGATGTTCTTCTTCAGTATGAGATCTGGCTATCATGTCATCCACATATACCTCTATTTCATGATGGATCATATCATGGAACAAAACCACCATGGCACGCTGGTATGTTGCCCCGACGTTCTTCAACCCGAATGGCATTACTTTGTAACAAAAAGTGCCCCATTGCGTCACGAACGTAGTTTTCTCCATGTCCTCAGGCGCCATCTTAATCTGGTTATAACCTGAAAATCCGTCCATGAATGAGAATACCTTATGTTGAGCGGTGTTATCTACCAGAACATCAATGTGCGGAAGTGGAAAGTCATCCTTGGGACTCGCTTTATTCAAATCTCTATAATCTACACACATTCGCACCTTACCATCCTTCTTTGGCACTGGTACCACATTAGCAACCCATTGGGGATAAGAAGTAACAGCTAGAAAACCGGCATTAAATTGTTTCATAACTTCGGCTTTGATTTTCTCAGACATTTCAGGACGCATGCGACGAACCTTTTGCTTAACAGGATGACAATCTTCCTTCATCGGCAAACGATGCACTACTATATCAGTATCCAGTCCTGGCATGTCTTCATAAGACCAAGCAAAAATCTCAATATAGTCATGTAACATCTGAATCAATCTTTCCTTGACACTGCTTCCCAAGCCTGCTCCTATTTTGACTTCTTTCTTGTCCACTTCAGTACCCAGATTTACAATTTCGATCGACTCTTCATGCGGCTGTATAGTCCTTTCTTCTTGCGATACCAGTTTGGCAAGTTCTCCAGGTACTTCACAATCTTCCTCACTTCCATCCTCGGTTTGGTAGATCGGATTTTCGAAGTCATAATTGACAGTAGCAGAACTATTATCAACAGGATCCAGAGTGGATATGGATCTGCAATTCGTTACGTGAGTGTGTGTAAGAAAACATAGCTTGTTTGAAAGATGACAGGAAAGATAAAGAGCGCAATATTTGAATGCAAAACGTCCATTGATTTATTGAATGTGAATATGCTTATGAAAATGACAAAACCCTTAACAAATTAGCTATTGTGCCCCGGGCGTAGACACAATGCTTTAAGAAGTTCAATTTTAAAATTAAAATTTGCGACACTAAAATAGACAATAACAATTACTCCTGACTAAAGGAAATCGGGATAGTGTCTTCAGCCTTCCAATTATTGAGTCCGTCACCAATTGTTGGGAAAATCCAGCTATCCAGGTCGCAATCGCTGTCAGCATCTTCTACAGCATTAATCTGATTCTTGACTACCTTCTCAGAGTTAAACCCTAGGCCGAATCTATCAGACTTGTACGGTGCATCGATCAGTTGACCCCAGCCAGTACGACCACCATCTTCAACCACGGCTTGAGCGTCCTTCAGAGAAATCATAGCAGGAGGAGCACGAATAACCTTGGGCACACAGGAAGTTGGCTTAAGGATAGGATTAGTCGGAGGAACTACTTCAAATGACTGAGACGGAGTCTCAAAGAATTCACCATCCATCTCGACGTATCTGAAGGTATGCACACTACTGACAATATACTCTTCTTCCCCACACACAGTGACGATCTTACCCTCTATCGGATACCTCAGTTTTTGATGGAAAGACGAAGCTACAGCACTTGCCCCATGAATCCAAGGGCGTCCCAGCAAGCAGGAATAGGCAGGACGAATGTTCATTACGTGAAAGATAGTGTTGAAGACTTGAGGTCCTATCTTGATAGGGAGGACCACTTCACCGTGGACAACGCTCTTTGCACCATCGTAAGCACGCACCACAGCGTCACTAGGTTTCAGTTCAATGCCTTTACAGTCAAGTTTATCGAGCACAGATTTCAGTAACACATTCAAAGAAGAGCCATTATGGATCAACACATGAGACAAGGTGATCCCCTTACACTCAATGGAGATATGCAAAGCTTTATTGTGATTCTTTCCTGCTGGTGTCAGGTCAGCATCGGAAAAGCCTAGGCCATTGTCAACTGCCAAGTGAGCAACATAATTTTCGAACTGATCGACAGATGTTTCCTGAGGTACATGAGCAGTCTTCAAGAATTTTGTCAAGGCATTGGCATGAGATTCAGAAGATAACAACAAGGATAACATCGAGATCTTAGACGGGGTATGCCCCAACTGTTCTACCACATCAAAATCACTCTTGCGGATGATTTTCAGCACTTCTTCCATTTCTTGTTTGGCAACATCTTCAGTAGTAACTTCGACTGGTGTCTCTGACTGAGAAGGGTTGACTGGTTCCTTTCCTCGAGTTTCAGGGGCGGGAGGTGAGATTTCTGGAGAAAAGATCCTTCCACTTCGAGTAATTTTACTAGTCCCAACAATGTCAACGTCATTAGGATTAGCAGGATTATCATCTTGCTTCACGCCATGGATGTAAATATCACCTCCATAATTCCACGGAATGGCTTTTCTTGAGGAATACGGTACTGGGCCAGGTGCGGTAATGATTAGGGGAGCTACTTTGGGCTCAGCAGTGATCTTTACAGGCACTCTAGTAGCGGTAATCTTCACTGGAACTTTGGACCTAGCAATCACAGATATTTCTTCAATAGGGCTTTCCACCTTAGGAATCTTTTCAAAGAGAATTGTACGATCGTCCATCAGCCGTTGAATACCATTTCTCAACTTCAAGCAATCATTGGGTCGGAGTATACAGAGATCGCAATTTTCAGCACAACCTGGAAATAAACCAGTTTGCAATAAATTCTTCTTGATGGTCAGGAGAGGATATGCTAAGTCAGCTACATTAGAAATGTGAGAATTGTCATCCACAGTATTAACAGTCTTGTCATGGTTAGGCATAGGTGCAGTGATGACATTAGGAGTCTCTGGAGGATCAAATTCAATTTCTCCAGCCTCGATCATATCCTGAATCTTATTCTTCAACAACCAGCAATCGTTTGTGTCATGCCCGGGGCTATCGGAGTGATATGCGCACCTGGCATTGGGATTGTAACGAGGAGAAGTAGTGTTGGGATTCGTAGGAGGATCTCTGAGGGTAATCAACTTTGCTTTTAGCATACCCTGCAGTGCCTGTGCTAAAGTCATATTGATCTTGGTAAACTGCCTTCTTGGCCTGTCTTGTCTGTGCTGGAAGTTTTGAGATGGCGGCGCTGCAATCGTAACTGCTCCAATGGTATGGTCACGATTTTTCTTGCTACGACCCCTTTGACTGTACACAGCATTTGATTCGTTCCTAGCCTGATAGGACCTTTTGGTGCTTGCAGAGGTAGCCGCCTGTATCTTTCCACTTCGAATGCCGCTTTCAACACGTTCACCTGTCAATATAAGTTCAGTGAAACCCGATGAAGAACTTCCCAGTAGATGGATGTAGAATGGGCCCGTCAGTGTACTCATGAACATGTCTACTAATTCTCGATCAGTCATAGGGGGTTTGACTCGGCCAGCCAAATCTCTCCATTTTTGAGCATATTCTTTGAAGCCTTCTTTAGATCCCATAGTCATATTCTGCAACTGTAGCCGAGTAGGCGCTAGTTCAGAATTATACTGGTAGTGCTTGTAGAAAGCTGTCGCTAAATCAGTCCAGGTGCGGATGTTAGAGCTCTCGAGCTGATAATACCACTCTAACTGTGTGCCAGACAGACTCTCTTGGAAGAAATGGATCCATAGTTTCCTATCAGTGGTATACGGCTGAATCTTTCTCACATAAGCTCTCAGATGCATCTGAGGACAAGACGCACCATCGTACTTAGTGAAAGCGGGGATCTTGAATTTGCGAGGGACGATCACATCAGAGACCAGACCTAAGCTTTCGAAATCCAGACCGGGCGCCTTCTGGCCCTCCATAGCTAGCATACGTTCTTCTAGCAACTTGTACTTGCCATCTCTTGGAGAGTACTGTTCGTTTTTATAATCTTCATCGTCGTCCTCAGGGTTGAAGAGATCAACATTCTCCTCTTCTGAATCATTCTCTGTCTCATCTTCTTTGTCCTTCGGAATTCCCAACTTGACTCCTGGAGCCTGTCCTTTAAGCCTTCTTCCCGGGTTAATGTAACTCACAGCTTTCTTGTCTTTCTTCTTCTCGAGCAAAAGAGCCTTCAGTTCCTCCTGCCCCTTGGATAAGCTCAAGATCATTTCCTGGAATTGAGCATTCTGAGCCTGGAGATCCTTGACAGTTTGTTCGAGGGCCATTTTTCTGTTTGCAATAGGAAGACCGTGAGAACATTGATCTTTTAGAATACCTGTTATGCAATGTTATGTTATGTTATGCTATGCAATGTATGAAATGTTTTTAAGGACTTTTGGAATTTAACTTTGCGTAAACCACCAAAAAAGGAAACTTTTATTAATAATTTTTAATCAATATTCATTACAATAAATGATAAAATACAATAAAAGCTCAAGTCTCCCAGGGGCGGCTTCTTTTTGGGCGAAGATATGCGTTGAGTTTTCGTTCCTCATTAAGCTGGCTGGTGAGCTCTAACACTTTCTTCCTTTCAGCACAGAACTGAGCTTCGAAAGTATCCCTTTCCTCTCTCAACTGGATCCAGGATCTCTTCAATTCTTCCACATCGGTAGGCATATCTGGATAAGGAATGATCTGAGGAGTACCTCCTTCAACTTCTGGTTCAACAATCAGCGGTCCGACTGCAAGATAGGGCATGACCAATTCACGAGCTCTGGCGCGTACCCATCTGAGATAAGGTTCCATAGGAATAGAGTTTTTCTGTCCTAAAGTGCTTCTTTTCACCATGCCCCAAGCTCGTACAAACCTTTGACGGAGACCTTGGGAATCGTTGTCATAGTCAAACACCGTGCCTTGGATAATTATTTCATGTGGGCCATCTCTTCGAGCACAACCGAACTGACGTAGGGCTAAAGCAGGATTATAAGTAATACCTCATCTTATCCCCATGAGTGGTACATTAGAGAATTCTCCACAACGGTCGATGAGGATAACATTCTCTTCGAGATGAGGACACCAACGGATGTCTGAATGGGAGAGCGACATTATCCTTTGAGACCATTTCAAATTATGCTCATTCTTCAAGACTGATTGAGGAAGGTGCGAAATAAACCACCTATATAATAAAGGTATGCAACACATGAGAGTCCCTTGCCTTTTCATAGTACGGGTATAAAGGGAATGCAAAATGTCTCCAAGCAAGGTAGGCACAGGGTTATGAGTGAGAAATATCTTAATAGCATTCATATCTATGAACTGGTCTGGATTAGGAAATAACACCAAACCATAGATTAGTAATGCTAGGACATCTTCGAAAGCGTGGACCTTCATATCCTTTAAGAATTCTCGGGCTTTATTTATCAGAAACTTGGCAAGTAAACCCTTAATTCCACTTCTTGTTACCCAATTGGTCTCAATGTCGGACTTTGTCATGTGTAAAGCTGCGGCAACTTTTTCAGACTTCGGAATCTTTTCTAAACCACTGAAAGGTGTTTGATCAAGAATAGGCATCCCAAGCAGCCTGGAAAACTCTTCTAATGTGGGTACCAACTGATAATCTGGGAAAGTGAAGCAGTGATGTTTAGGATCGAAGAACTGGAATAGGACTCTCATCATGTCTTCTTTGAAACCAGTGGTAACCAAATTGAGGAGAGAACCATGTTTCTTGATGAACTGAGCCTGATCAGGAAGTTCTGACACTAAACTCTTGAGTTGAGGAGAGATTGCTACAAAATTGATCCGGATAGTCTTCCTGGAAACCATAGCCCTGTTACAGAGCAAAGTTAAATCCCTAAGTCCTTGAAATGGTTAGTACAATGCCATGATGTCATGATGTTATGATGTTATGATGTTATGATGTTATGTAAGTAACAAACACAAGCAAGTCACACAACAATCATTCCTAGGTTTTAGGGCTTGCATGAGTTCCATAGGTAAGTACCCTCCCCCCTGAAGTTTGGTTGGTTCAACCTGTCCTAGAATAGTAACCGGGTTCTAAAAGGATCTCCAATCATTGACCTTCCTTTAATTCCACTTCAGTGCAACACCAAGTGGTTGACCGAAGCTTCCCTAAAGTCCAATCTCAAAGAGTGTAGTATCGAGTCTCAACCAACCCCAGTCGGAACCGAAGTCAGTTATCTCACTACTTTCTAGTGGCCAGGATGAGTCAATTAAGGTTCTAAAGGTCTGGTTAATGCTTTGATGACACCACGCAGAAGCCAAATTTTTCCTCAAGTAAACATGAGGAACATCAGGACATCCAAAGTGTCACATTAACCGTAGCCATCATTTTAACCATTCCAGTATACGCCGGATAGTCGCGATGATCTCTTGCTACTTACCTAAGGTACACTAGATCCGGGTGTAGGATCTTTCACTCAAGCATAGGATACCCAATCAATCCCTTCAAAGTAAATCAGACAATTCAAATAAGTGATCTTTTTTAAGGCAACCTCTCTTTTTAAGTCCCCAGCAGAGTCGCCAGTTCTGTCATACGGTGAACTGACTTTATGCGTTTTTGCTTTGGAAAGCAAATGTCGCGGATAGCAAGAGTCGCCACCGACTTTTCTTTTATCCCATAAGGAAAGGTGGAAAAGAACAGGAAAAACCTTAATTAGATTTTGGGTTCGGGAGGTACATTATACAAAGGGAAGGTGTTAGCACCCTTTGTATCCATGGTTATCCATGGGCTCTTAATTGCTTGATCACTTATGTTTTTCTTGTCTGAAAAAGTGTTTGTGAATTGCTTAGAAAATGTTTTGAAAAGAGAGTTTAACTTTGTAATGATTCTTGTACGAATGTATACAAAGTATTTATCTCGTTTAATTTTGAAAGCGGTTTAGAAAAATATAACTTGACAATGATTCTAGTACGAATGTATACCAAGTGGTGATTTTCTAGTAGTTGCAAAGGGTGATGTATGAAAAAATGTTTTAGGTTGTGAGCCAGCAATTAAGAGTTATACCTACCCAAGGTCTTTATGGGCATTTCCTATCCTTATGAGGGTAAAACTGTCCTTACTATTGAGAAGTAAGTAGTTTTATCCTTTGGATGTAAAAGAGTCATCGTAGGGTCATCGATTGGTCATTGAAGGCAACATTTGTAAGGATACCTTAGCATTCGAAGGGACGATCATCATTTAACCGTAGGCTACACCGAAGGGTCATCGAGGGACAAAATCATATATTCGAAGGCAACATCCGAGGGACTGTGATTTATTCTATAGGGACATGATGATTTAATCGAAGGGTCTTTGCTAAGTGTATCCCCACATTCGCGGGACATGACCGTAATACCGTAATACCGTAAGGCAACAAAGAGAGGTCCAAGATCACATATTCAAAGGCAATATGTTATAATCAATTAGGTAATTAGGATGAATCTCCAATTAAAATCAATTAAGTAATTAGGATGAATTTCCACATTAAAATCAATTAAGTAATTAGGATGAATTTCCACATTAAAATCAATTAAGTAATTAGGATGAATCTCCACAAGGGTATCCCACAAATAAAGTGGAATACCTAGCAAGCTACCTTTGCCGGGAGTATGTGAACCCTTACAAAATTCAGCAAACGAGTCAGAATACCAAATCAGGGTGCAATCGAGAATTACACCACAAAAGAAATCACAACAGTAATAGAGTCAGGTAAATAATGCATGGCCATGATAAAACATGTCAGATGAGCAAAAATCAGAACAGAAAAGTCAGCGACTGTCACACTCGCTCCTGCCTCGCCTAGCGAAGGCTTAGCGAATACTCGCTACATGCTCGCTTAGCGATGTGCTAGCGAGCGGCTGCGGATTCTGGTTTTGATAACAGTACCATTTCAGCAAGCTTCACACCCTATGGCATCCATTACAGAGATTACATGGTTTAAACATTCAAGATATTCATACATACTTCAATTCACATGCAAAACTTAAGATATTTTTATAAATTCAATCATAATGCCACATGCAAATTAAGAACATAAAGCGGTAAGAGTAATGCAAACCTGTTTGCAATTGAATTGCAACCTTGAATTGGCAAGTCGGATTGAGTTGGGCGGAGGTAACCTTGATGCAGATGAGTTTCCTTCAGGGTTTCCTTTAGGGTTGCTCTGAATTCTCTGGGTTAGCCCCCAGGGTTTGCTGTGTTGCTTCTGTTAGGGTTCCTTTGCTAGGGTTTCTGTCCGTTTGCCTCTGTCTTCGTTCCCCATTTTTCTGACTGAAGTTGTGGTATTTATAATGCTCTTTTTGTGACCTAATGGGCTCAGAATGAAGCCCAGAATTTTCTGGTATTCGCAAGCTTCGCTAGGCGAGTGGCGTAGCGAAGGGTTCACTAGGCGAAGGATTTGCTCGCCTAGCGAGCATGCCAGTTTGAGTCATTTCCTCGGTTTGGCCACCTGTGAGCTGGGTCTTTGTTCCTTTAAGATCAATGCCTTGAAAAATGAGTTAGAGTGCCTTGAAAAATGTCTTGCAAGATTATCGGGCAAATTTTGGGGTATGACAGAACCGCTTACAAAACTCCCATAGGAACAACCCCATTTAGGCTTATTTATGGTAAATCTTGCCACCTTCCAGTGGAGTTAGAACATAAGGCCTATTGGGCTATTAAAAATTTAAATTTAAACTATAAGGCCGCCGGTGAAAAGCGAATTCTTGATATAAACGAATTAGAGGAACTTAGACAAGACGCATACGAAAATGCCAGAATCTACAAGGAAAGAACGAAAAAATGGCATGATAAACGCATATAAAGGAAAACTTTCAAACAAGGCGATGTAGTCCTATTGTTCAACTCTAGACTTAAGTTATTCCCAGGAAAACTACGCTCTAGGTGGTCAGGCCCTTTCCAAGTCACTAATGTCTTTCCTAGTGGGGCTGTGGAAATTAAGGGAAAATCTATTGAAGCATTTATCGTAAACGGGCAGCGCCTGAAACATTATCACTATGATGAAAATAATGAAGACTCGCAAGTCCTGCACTTAGACGTATTGTCTCCTAAATTTATAGATTAACATTTAATAGTTTTATGTCGAGCTTGCGACATTAAACAAAGCGCTTCGTGGGAGACAACCCACAAATTTTTACTATTTTTTCTTTGATTATTCTTTTGATTTTATTCAGTATTCATTCTTCATTTGTTTTATTTTATAAAACTTTTCTTCTTTTCTTCTTTCGGCATCTGGCCAAATCCTGACTAAATTCTTGTTTTTCTTTTCTTTAGTTAACACTAACCTGATGGGACATATTGATCGTATGGGTATCAAATTCCGAGGGAGAGCTCAGAGACAAAAATTTGAAGAACTAGCGGAGAGAGAGATGCACCCAAGTTTTTATGCTGATGATTGGGCAATGACTGTCCTTGGACTAAGAGAGAGTGTCCTATATCTGCTGAGTCAAATAGGGTGGGAAACCACTCCTATTCGAAGACAATTTGTTACTTACCGGAGGCTAACTCTAGAATTCCTTAGCTCCCTGATGTATTTACCAAACCATGGAAAAGGAATAAACCGAGGTTTCATTCAGTTCAGGATGTTCAACATGGAGTATCAGTATAACATTCAAGAATTTACTAACCTTTTAGGGTTCCCTACTTCTTTTGACACATTCACCATGAGCCAAGAAGACCTTTTTGAATATAGAGAGCTTGAGCATTTTTGGGGAAGTTTGACGGGAAATGACGACCCTGAGGAACATGAGTTTCTTTCTGGAAACATACATAACCCAGCTTTTCGTTATTTCCACAAGATCCTAGCACACACTCTCTTTGGGAAAAGATCTAACATTACCACAGTATCACGTGATGAACTCTTCATAATATTTTGTGCTTCCCAGAATCATCCAGTGAATGGTGCCACTTATATGTTGGCGAGTTTTGACCGCCTTATTCAAGATGACCATGCACCGATCCTAATAGGAGGATTGATAACTATGATTGCTAATGCTATTGGATTGCGCCAACCCATGCTTGATTTGAACCCTTTCTGTGGCATTGAGCCTATGAATATACCTTTCCTCTTCAACACTATGTTTATAGGAAACCTTGGACCTGAAGAGTTTGAACTAATAATTAATAACCAAGTTCTTTACCTATTCACCATGCCTAGTCCGATGACTAGTGTCCATAACCGAAATAATTGGCTCTACAACCTGAATGGAATACCTTCTCCTGTTAGATCTGTTGAATCCATCCATGATTATGAGATTTGTGACGACCAAATTCCTTATGCTGAGTCTGATCCACAGACACCAACTGGTTACCATGATGCTGCCTCTCCACCTCATCCTATCCCGACCGCAGAATCGGCAATACCTGATCTTAGACATCATATGCCCGGAACTGATTATAATACCGCCATTCAAGCTTTGATGTCAGAACAAGATGCCATTAGAGAAGAGTTAACTAATATGGGACATGAACTCATGGAATACATGAGTAGGATGACAAATCAATTTCACGAGTTGCTACACCGTGTCAATTCCTTTGCTCCTCCGGCCAGAGATCCTACAAGTGGCTAGAAGAATTGTAGTTATTTGGTTTTAGTTTTAGGCAATTTATAGTTTCGTTTGACATTATTTTTATCTTAGTATTTACTTTTCACATGTTTTATTTTATTTTCAAATATTACATTATGTTTATTTTATTGAAGCTATTGGTATTATTGGTTAAATTTTATTTTATTTTGATTTATGCAATATCTACAATTACCAGTAATGATATTCACTATATGCTACTACTTACATAGCCTATTAGAGAAAAATATATATATACACTATGGTGTGTAGTAGAATAGCATACATGGTAATTAAAAAATACAACAATAGCAAATATAATAAACAAAACAAAACAAAACAATTTATGAAGCACCCACGTAAGCAGTCACGAGCGCCAGTGACCGTTGCAAGCTCACCGGTGTGACGAGCGTCACACAAGCCATCACGGTCGCCATGCAACCCATGACACCCGCAGCACACCTTGTCACGAGCGTGACAGCTTCAGAACAGGTGAACGTTGGTGACCGTTGGGGACATGACCGTTGCTCCCCATCTTTTAACTTCTCCATTCATCTCACCTCTTTACTCCATTCCACTCACATTCATCCACATTTATTTTTCTCTCACCCACTCCTCTTCCCAATTCCAAAAGTTTTCCTATAAATACCTTAATACCTTTCTTCCTACACCACATCATTCCAACAAACCATTCTATACAAATACATTTTCATCCCCTTTCCTTCTTTCAACTTACCTATCAATATGGCGGAGAACCAACAATTCGGAAATATTATCTTCCGATCTGAAGATGATAACTATCAACGGGAGCAGTTCGTTTGGTTCCAACAACGAGGTATCGTATCTACCAGGTATCCTGATTTAAATTGCTTACAAGAATTAGGATTACTTCAAGGTGTGCAATGGATGCTTCGGCTTTCTGATTTAACCTTTCTTTGCACACAAAATCACCCTACTTACCCATCACTCACCTTAGAGTTTTTAAGTTCTTATTCTTACACCACTCCACCCGGTGAGGACGAATACTTAACCGGTACCGCAAATTTCCGCATGTTCAACACCGAGTACTCACTATCCCAGGACCAGTTGAGTGCCATGCTACACTTTCCTGTAGGAGACCAAGTCCACCCAAGAATCCCTCCAAACTCACAGTGGCACATAAACGCCTTCGACCTCTTTGGAAAAATATCCGGTGTGGAAACCAATAACTGGGATGCACTGCTTGCTTCGCACATACACAACCCCATTATCCGGTATTTTATCCGTATTCTACAAAACACCATTTTTGGAAGACCAAACAACAGTAAAGTCAACGCAAAAGAATTATTCTTCCTCCACTGCATCTTCTCAGTCGACACAAAGGTAAACGCTGCCTCTTTCTTATTTCACCATATTCGTACCCTATGTGCTCGAGGCCGTCAACCTTTTGTGATTGGAGGATTAATAAACACCATCGCACTCGGCTTAAATCTAGGGGACCGACTTCAGAATTTACAATCTCTGCCACCCCTATTTATGGATATAAGCTATTGTCGCTCCAGCCGCTTAATCAAAAATAGGGTAGGCGGAAGGTATTATCTTATGGTGAATAACCAAGAAGTCCCAAGCGTTGTTTTGCCCAACATTACACCGGTGAGGACGAATACTTAACCGGTACCGCAAATTTCCGCATGTTCAACATCGAGTACTCACTATCCCAGGACCAGTTGAGTGCCATGCTACACTTTCCTGTAGGAGACCAAGTCCACCCAAGAATCCCTCCAAACTCACAGTGGCACATAAACGCCTTCGACCTCTTTGGAAAAATATCCGGTGTGGAAACCAATAATTGGGATGCACTACTTGCTTCGCACATACACAACCCCACTATCCGGTATTTTATCCGTATTCTGCAAAACACCATTTTTGGAAGACCAAACAACAGTAAAGTCAACGCAAAAGAATTATTCTTCCTCCACTGCATCTTCTCAGTCGACACAAAGGTAAACGCTGCCTCTTTCTTATTTCACCATATCCGTACCCTATGTGCTCGAGGCCGTCAACCTTTTGTGATTGGAGGATTAATAACCACCATCTCACTCGGCTTAAATCTAGGGGACCGACTTCAGAATTTACAATCTCTGCCACCCCTATTTATGGATATAAGCTATTGTCGCTCCAGCCGCTTAATCAAAAATAGGGTAGGCGGAAGGTATTATCTTATGGTGAATAACCAAGAAGTCCCAAGCGTTGTTTTGCCCAACATTACCCTCACAGATGTCACCAACCCCCGACCGATTCATCTACGATCTGAATGCTCCCGAACCTACCGAGCCTACACAAGCAAACCCGCCCCCGGACGAGTTTGAGGAAATGGAGCAAGGTGATCAAGGTCCTGAACAACAGTCAGCCCCGCTTAATCCTTCCGATAATGTGGCTGGTCCATCCTCCCGACGTCGTCGAAGAAGAAGGCCTGCAAAAAATGATGACATCATGGATGCTATTGAACATCAAGCCCAACGGCTTGATACTATGCATGCGCAGAATAACGAAGTAATGCAACTGATGCGCCAGATGCAACAACAACAAGAAGTGAGGAATGCACTAACCGATCAGCGGTTCACTGACTTGCTCAACAGGTTTGATGACTTGGAAGTACGTCAACGATCACCGGGTCCGAGAACAAGAGGACGCAGGCAGAATTGAGCATATTTATTTATTTTTCCTTTCTTTCCGCTTTTCTTTAAAACATTGGGGACAATGTTTCATTTAAGTATAGGGGGAAAACTTTGTTTCAGTTATGATTATTTCTCTTTCAACATTCCTCTTTCAAGTATGTTATTTCCCTTTCATTGTTATTTCCCTTTCATTCATATAAATTAAAAAAATATATATATAATATATTTATTTTAAGTCGAGTCCCTAGTGTGAAATTTTTTATTATCTATTCCCCTCAATTTTCTCGAGCCATAACAAAAATTTAACACACTCGATAAGTATAAAGGTTGCTTATTTTATCAAACTTGAGTAAAATTAAGACAAAATTATTACCGCCCCAACGCTCTAAAAACCTCAACATGTTAGATCAGGCTAAGTACCTATTATACCAATTCCTTGAACTTTTAGTTTTATAGTAACCCCGAGTAGTTTATACGAGAAGTCGGCACCATCTTAATAGCAAACTATATGGAGAGCCGATGAATATAAGTGAATGATTCCCAAAACAACATATTAAAAATCAGGAAATGCACTAATTAAGTTAGGTGATCCTTACCCGATCATTTAATCCAAAGGTTGCGGACCCTACAAAAAAAAACATAGTATGAACGATCCATTGTGAGTTGGTTCAGCGGTTTCTGGTGCTGAACTTGGTAGGGCGGACTACGGTCCGATCCCCCGCAATTTGCAATGGACTAAATAACGAAGTTATCCAACTTATGTACCAGAACTTCTAGCTAAAAGGGGGTCAGAATCGCTAACCGGTTACTCCACTATGTGCGCGAAAAGATAAAGGGCTTAATGTGATTTCTCTAGAATGAAAACGGGTGAAACAAGAGTAAAAGAACTAGGCTAGCTATAATAGCGTGACTCGAACTGGTTTGCACAAGGTGGGGTTATCTGATGTTGTAACGGTAGTTGTTGATGTTAAGATTAAGCTCAGGTTATTTCTAAACGAGATTTACTTTCAACCTATTACGAATTGATGTGTGTTTAGAAATTTCATCTGGCTAATATTTTAAAACGACTTCTATATTGTATCTTGCTTGAGGACAAGCAAAAGTTTAAGTATGGGGGAGTTTGATAACATGAAACTATATCACATTTTTGGACTTGATTTAATTAAGTTATATTATTATTATTTGATTCGATTTATTTTATATTATTCTATATTACTTGGTATTTTCCTTCTATTTATTTCAGGTAACATTATTTGAAGCATATGTGAAAAAAAAAGAAAAGGGGGTGCAAAAAGAGGATTCTCTAGGAAAAGCATTCCACTAAAGCCCAGCCCACAACTACAAGTAAAAGCGTTGTGACGCTGTGACGACCGCTACACATGGTGTGACGAGCGTCACGCCCCTCTACTTAGTGTTACGAGCGTAACACATGGTGTGACGGACGTCACACCCCCCACTCCTATTTTTTGGCTTTGACGCGTAACAGAAGCACGTTCTCTCCTATTTTTCCTCTGGACTCATTGACGCTTTGGAAAACCTACTGAAGAGACTTTGGAAAAAAACGGTTACTTTATGGATGAATATAAATAGACCTCAAGGGATCCAATTGAGGGTTCCTCTCCTTTTCGCCGTGCAAGTTTTTACAGCAATACATTTTCCAGCATTCCATTTTCTCAGCATTTTTATTTCCTTAGCATTTTATTTTCTTTTCTTTGTTAGCTTAATTTTTTAGGCATTCAATTAATTTTCTCACAATAGTTTCTACACCGGAAACTATTGTGTAACTTTTACTGGATCTAACCTTACGTTAGATCATAGTAATTTACTTCTTTGTTTTTATTTTACTGTCTGATCGAAGATTGTGAAGAACAAATCCAACTGGTTTGTGGTGGAGTGTTCAAGCGTCGAAGCTAGGGAATAACCAAGATTTCTATTAATTTTACAGGTTCATTAATTTATTGTTTTAATTTATATATGCTCTGTACTGCTGTTTATCTATACTGTTTGTCTGATATGGCTGTATTTAAGCATAATTATTGTTTAGGCTTGTTTAGCATGTCCGGCTAAATAAATTTAGATATTGGTATGTAAAGTAAGCGGAATAAAGGAATCAAAACTGAGTTGGTTTAAATTTATTTCAAAATATAGTCACTCTTTTTCTGGTCTCAATTTACAGAGTTAACACCAAAGTTTTTGTACGAGAGTAAAAGACATAAAGAAGTTAAAATCAATAGAACGACGGTTTGAGCTTTTAACTGGACAATGTAAATTGGACATTAACATTAAATCAGGGCGAGAGCAATTTTTAAAGTTAATTAAATTCTAATCATTTTCAAAAATTATTTTTAAAAGTTAAATGTGAGGACGAGAGTTAAGCATTTAAGTTTAATCATATAATCTAAGTCAACAGAGCGAGAGTTTGAGACGAGGGTGTTTAAACGGTTAGTATTTTCTTAAATAAAGTTTCTATAGATTCCATTGCTTTCAAAAAGTGATTTTAGATTTAACTAAATAGTGAGAGCGTACGTTAATATAAAGTCATAGTCTGATTCAACAGAGCAAGAGTTTGAGAAAAGACTTTTAATCAATAGTGTCTACTGAAAAGACTTATTTTAAAACTAAGAAACCAACGAAGATTTGATTCCCTAATTACGACGAATTACATACCGATATCCGTGTTATTTGATATTTAATCTAGATCCAATTTTAGTTTTACTTTTCCCCCTAATCATCAAAGTATCATCCGCCTTAGCTTTACGAAGTAACCTTAGAAAAACGGTATATCGATTCATTAAGTCCCTGTGGGATCGATATCTTTTAAAACTACGCGATTAGACTGTGCACTTGCAGTTAATACCCCAATAGACTCATAAAGTCGCGATCAGTGGTTATGTGTATTTAATGAAACACAAATCAGAGTCCTTTTAAAAGTTCAAGGAATTCAAGAATGAAGTACAAAACCAACTAGGTAAGAATATTAAAACTCTTCGATCAGACCGAGGTGGTGAGTATTTAAGCCTAGAGTTTGATGACCATTTGAAAGAGTGTGGGATCATATCCCAACATACTCCTCCTGGAACACCCCAATGGAAAGGTGTATCTGAGAGAAGAAATTGAACCCTGTTAGACATGGTGCGATCCATGATGAGTCACACCGATCTTCCAAACTCCTTTTGGGGACATGCACTATTGACAGCAGCTTACACACTTAACCGTGTTCCATCCAAAAAGGTTGAGAAGACACCATATGAGATATGGAGTGGTAAGAAACCACATACGTCTTACATGAACATTTGGTGTTGTGAAGTTTATGTGAAACGACAAATTCCAACTAAGCTTGAGCCCAAATCTGACAAATGCTTATTTATGGGGTATCCTAAAGAAACAAGAGGGTATTACTTCTACAATCCTTCTGAGGGCAAAGTGTTTGTCGCTCGAACTTAAGTTTTCCTAGAAAAGGATTTTATTTACAAAGGAATCAGTGGGAGAAAAGTAGAGCTTGAAGAAATTTAAGAATCACAAAGCATTGATACACCTATGGAGGAATTAGAGCAGGAAACACAAGTAGTTGTGGAAGAGAAACCTGCTCTAGTAGAACAAGACCAACGTAGATCAAGCAGGATACATCACCTACCTAAGAGATATGGATATCTCATAACTGATCAAGGTGATGTATTACTCATGGATCAAGATGAGCCTGTGACCTACCAAGAGGCCATAACTGGTCCCGAGTCTGAGAAGTGGCTAGAAGCCATGAAATTTAAAATGGATTCCATGTACACAAACCAAGTTTGGACCTTGGTAGAGCCTCTTGTAGGAGTTAACCCTATAGGATGCAAGTGGGTCTTCAAAAAGAAGACTGACATGGATGGTAAGATACATACCTATAAGGCAAGACTGGTTGCAAAAGGATATAAACAAATTCATGGGGTTGACTATGATGAAACCTTTTCACCAGTTGCAATGCTTAAATCTGTTCGAATTTTACTTGCTATCGTTGCATATCATGATTATGAAATATGGCAGATGGATGTCAAAACTGCTTTCCTTAATGGGAATCTTCTTGAGGATGTGTACATGACACGGCCTGAAGGATTTGACACACCAGAAGAAGCCCAAAAGATATGTAAGTTACAAAGATCAATCTATGGATTGAAGAAATCTTAGTTTTGATGAAACAGTAAAACAATATGGATTCATCAAGAATGAAGATAAGCCTTATGTCTACAAGAAGGTTAGTGGGAACATGATCGTTTTCCTAGTATTATATGTAGATGACATATTACTCATTGGAAACAATGTCCCTACCCTGCAACAAGTAAAGTCTTGGTTGGGGAAATGCTTTTCTATGAAGGACCTAGGTGAAGCAGCCTATATATTAGGAATCATGATCTATAGAGATAGATCACAAAAACTGCTTGGCCTAAGTCAAAATACATACATAGACAAAGTGCCGAGACGCTTTAATATGCATGATTCCAAGAAAGGATTCATACCTATGCAACATGGCTTGTCTATCAAAAACACATTCCCCTTCAACTAAGGAAGAAAGGGATCGCATGAATGAGATTCCATAAGTCTCTGCAATAGGATCTATCATGTATGCCATGTTATGTACTCGACCAGATGTCTCGTATGCTTTAAGTGCAACGAGTAGGTACCAATCTGATCCAGGTGATGCTCATTAGGTAGTTGTCAAGAATATCCTTAAGTATTTGAGAAGGACTAAGGACTCATTCTTGAAATATGGAGGTCAGGAAGAGCTTGTTGTAATTGGATACACCGATGCTAGCTTCCAGACAGATAAGGATGACTTTAGATCACAATCTGGTTATGTGTTTTTCTTAAACAGTGGCGCTGTGAGCTGGAAAAGTTCAAAGCAAGATACAGTTGCTGATTCTACAACTGAGGCCGAGTATATTGTTGCCTCAAGTGCAGCAAAGGAAGTTGTTTGGATCAAAATTTTCATTAGTGAACTTGGCATAGTTCCTAACATTGTGGATCCCATTGGTCTCTATTGTGATAACAATGGTGCTATCGCACAAGCTAAGAAGCCTAGATCTCACCAATGATCCAAACATATACTTAGGCGTTATCACCTCATTCGAGAGATAATAGATAGAGGAGATGTGAAAATATGTAGATTACCTACACTTGACAATATTGCTGACCCATTGATAAAGCCTCTTGCACAGCAAAAGCATGATGGCCATACTAGATCTATGGGCATTAGGGGTATGCTTGATTGGCTCTAGTGCTAGTGAGAGTTTGTTGGTGTAAGCCCTAGAGGCAAATAATTTTGGTACTTGTATCGAATTATTTATTAATAATAAAAGACTTTTTCTTTATTATGCTTATTTAATAAAGTCCCTAGAATAGCTAGTCCGTTTAATGTATCAAGTGTGACTTAATCATGAGATCACATTAAACATAAGGACATTATTCTTAAAGTATCTGTAGTCGAGCTTTATTGTGAAGTGGGATAACATTAAAGCATTAAGACTATTATGTATATAGACTGATGATCACATCTCATGGATCATGGATAAGGAGTTATCAAGTCTTAAACATAGGTATGAACATTAAGAGTAATATTTATACTGGACTGACCTGCTATAAGAATACTATATACAATATTATGCAAAGTGTCATAAGTTATTCTCATGTTGATAATGGTGTATACTACCCTTCGACCTGAAACTACTATGGACCCTAGATGTAGAGTTGAGTGCCTTATTGCTGATCAAACATTGTCCGCAACTAGATGACCATAAAGACAGTTGATGGGTACTCCACGAAGCATGTTGAGGGACATGAGTGACCTAGATGGAATTTTCCCACCCTGCGTAACAGGATAAATGTTTATGGGCCCAATATTGAACTGGACAAGGATGACACGGTCTATGCCTTGTGTTAAATATAGACATAAGGGCAAAAGAATAATTGTACACATAAGTATTATCACAAAAGGATTTGTCAGATCACATGACATTTTCGTGTCTTGGGTAGCAGTGATGTGTTGCTAGATACCACTCACTGTTTATTATTTTAAATACGTGATTTAATATAATTGTCAATGCCGCAAAAACCTACAGGGTCACACACAAAAGGACGGATTGATGAGAGATAGAGTAACTAAGGAACACCGTATGGTACGGTGCACTTAAGTGAATTGTAGAACATCGTAAGGTATAGTGTACTTAAGTAGAATACGAAATATGGTAAGGTACCACGCGCTTAAGTGATTTTGGCATATTATTAGACATAGGCCACATACACTTAAGTGGGCTTTTTAGCTTGCAACCCACACAAGTGGTTTTAAAAATAGAACTCTTGTGCAGAAGCATTTGTGCAGTTTCAATTTCGTTTCTCTCTCTCTCTCACTCAAAGCCTTCATTCGTAGCAACTAGCACTGAGATTGAAGGAATCCGTTCGTGTAGACTGAGTAGAGGCGTTGTCATCGTTCAATGTTCGTGATCGCTCCGTAGATCTGCATCAAAGGTTTCAATCGTCACAAGAGGTAACGATTCTATCACTGATCATGCCCATTCGTAAGGATCACTAAAGGAGAAAATTTTAATTTCGTTGCATTTTGGATCGCTCTTCTCCTTCATAGAGAGAGTACCATTGAGAGAGACCATTCCATTTGCCAGTAGTCAAAGAAATCAGAGAGAGATCTTTGGGCGCTAGCTGGCGTTTAGTCATTAGAAGACATTTTCCTTAGCTGGTTTTTTATCTTCCTATTTATTTAATTTCTAATTTTCGATTGGATGAACAGGAAAAACATGGATTGCTTAACATGGACCATTGACTATTATGAATCGATGATCAAGATCGAATCAAAGAAGCACAAAATAATTTAATTGTCAAAAATACCTCTTCTAGATGATTTAATTGATTTAAATGGGATTAAATTAATTAATTCAAATGAAATTCACAACTTTTTAAATAATCATGATAAAATTAAAATAAGAACATGGAAAATTCTATTTATTTAATTTGAATATTTTGGCGAAAGAATAAAATTAAAACGGCTAAAAATAAATAAAAGTCGAGCAAAAATTTGCTCAAAAAATTAAATCAGATGCACTAAAATGATCAGCACGAAATATACTTATTGGAAAAATACACGTTTCTTTTAATTTTAAAATAAATTTTGACCGGATAAAAGGCTCAGGGGGGTCAAAATGCGACTGAAAAAGTCGTCGAAAAATATAACGGGCACACTAGTTTAAACTACACGAATCGTAGATTAATAATACTGATGTCTGCAAGCTTAATTTCAAAACTTTTTACCCGCTGATTTTGTATGTGCTTGAGGAATGATTTAACCAATTTGTCTATATTTTCGATAATTTATTCTGACTGATATTTTAGGTATTATTCATGATGAAATGCATGTCATGCTATAAAAATGATGCAAACTGAAATTAAAATTGAATCTATGAAAGTTTTAAAATGCCCGGACAAAATTGGGGTATGACAGCTGCCCCTATTTAATTACCTTGAACCAGAAGGTAAGAATGACAACAGTATTCGTACATTCATGGTGGAAGATAATTAAATACGAAAAGACCCGAATTTTGTTCTTTGAAATGCAAGGAAGAAATGCAGAAAGAAGATGCAGTGAGAAATATAGTAAGAAAAATTATTAGAAGGTAAATGAAACAACCAAGACTCTCTGGGAATCATCAGAAGAGAATCTTGAATGCCAGGATTAAGATACTTCAACAAATGGAATAACACCTCAATTGTATCTAAGACTTTCTGAAAATTAGCAGAACAGTGTCTTGATTTGAACGCACGAGATTCTCTGAGGATCAACGAAGCAGTACCTTATACGATATAATTGAGATATTCTAACAAGGGAATGATACCTCAACCGTATCTAAGATTCTCCGAGGATATTAGAGAAGCTCCTAAAAACAAATGAGATTTTTCATATTAATGAAGCAACATCTCAAACAGATAAATGAGATTATCAACGAAGCAACATCCTATATGATATAATCAAGATATTCCTACAAGGGAATGATACCTTAATTGAATCTAAGGCTCATCGAGGATATTAGAGCAGTATCTCTAAAAATGAATGAGACTCTTCATATTAATGAAGCAACATCTTAAACGGATATTTGTTGGGGGAAATAATTTTGAAAAGACTCCTTTTGGAGGAGATTTACTATAAATGCTCTGCAAGGGAAAAGCTCATAAGAGACCTTTTAGGGTAACCTCTGCTTGGGGAGCAATGATAGAAAAGATGCTGGGGAATATCATTATTAACCATAAAGTTGAAGAGTGACTTGCTGAGAAATAATTCCACAAGCAAATGCAAGGTAATAACTCTATTGAATTAAATAAGGAAAGTCCAGGATACATATGAATGACCCTGGATCCTGATATTTTATGTTTGATGTTTGATGCTCCATTTTGGATGGAAGCACGTGTGCGCGTAATGATGCGTGAGATGTATGCAAGTATGCAATTGCTGGGGATATTCAGGATGTGCATGTAGGAATGCGAATAATAATAAAAACAAAATTTATTTTGTTGAAATTCCCATTTTGTGGGAGTGCTATCCATGGGTATGCTGATGATTGATAGGATTGTGTTTGATGAAATTCCTGTTTGGCAGGAAGATTATTTATATAGGATTCATGTGATGCATGTGGGAATGCGAATGAGTTTTGATTTCATATAAGGTTATGCGTAAGTATGATGATGTTTGATGGATTGATGCATGCGGGAATGCAGCTGAGTACTTGGATTTTTTGGGTGGGGTTTTATTTTTCAATGAGATTGTTGGGGAATATCATCATCAAAGGGTTGATGGAAGATAGTGAATGTCGACATCAAAGGGTTGATGGAAAAGAGTGTCATCATCAGGAGGCTGATGGAAAATAATTTGTCATCGCCAAAGGGTTGGAGAAAAAGATTGTCATTATCAGAGGGTTGATGGAAAAGAATATATCATCGTCAAAGGGTTGACGGAAAAGAGACTTCATTATGGAGTGGCATCATCAAAGGGTTGGTGGAAGTAATTTAAAAGATATCATCACCAAAGGGTTGGTGGAAAATAATATGTCATCATCAAAGGGTTGACGGAAAAGATTGTCATCATCAGAGGAGTGATGGAAAAAATCTATCATCATTAGAGGGTTGATGGAAAAGATCATCAAAGGGATGATGGAAAGTTAACCATCATCGTCAAAGGATTGACGGAAAGGTAATTGTTATCGTCAAAGGGTTGACGGAAGGTAAATGTCATCATCAGAGGGCTGATGGAAAACAAATTGTCCTCGTCAAAGGGTTGACGGAAATAATTGAAGGATGTTATCACCAAAGGGTTGGTGGAAAAGAATTTGTCATCGTCAAAGGGTTAACGGAAAGAATTTGTTGTGAAATGTTATCATCAGAGGGCTGATGGAAAGGTAATTGTCATCATCAAAGGGTTGACGGAAAAGATTGTCATCATCAGAAGGCTAATGGAAAAGAAAAATCAGGTAATCCTCATCAAAGGGTTGATGGGAAGGGATTATTATATTATGTATGCATATGGTGCATGCTAATGAAAATTTATCGTTTTGGTGAGAAAGCTTTTGGATATGCAACTTCCTGATTTGGCAGGAAAGTTATGTGTATTTATTGTATGGAGTGCATGTGGTAATGCAAGAGGATTATTGGTTGTTTTTGGATTGATCTCCCTTTTTAAAGGTGATACTTTATGGGTACCAATGTTGATTGGATTTGGGTTTATGAAGGTTCCAACAAAGTGGACGTTTATTTCTTGGTAGTTGCCAATATGGACTGGACTCTAGTTTTGGTGAAAGGTTTTGACTTCCCGACACTCGATGGGTGATAAATATGGATGCTCTTGGTGCCCCAAGCTTTATCATTTGCTGATGGGCCGCATGTTCATTCTTGAGAGAATTTTCAACTTCTTTGCCTGGTATGCCTTGATGGTTTTCAAATGATTTAATGAGCGTAGAGACGTAATCAATGCATGATGATTATGCTCTTGCTCTGCCCCAAGGCTCTTTGCAACTTGTTTGCCCCAGCCTGTAGGGTCTTTGAAGGAATTTACCTTTGAAAGGAAACCCAAAGAACGTTTATACCATGGATTGAACCAACTTTTCCCTAGTGTTTGAATCTCTCAGTATTTTTTCCCCCTGATTGAGCTTTTGAAAGGTTTGCCTCAGATAGACTGAATACTTGAAAAATATTTGCCTCTTTGATCCACTGATGCTTGGAGTTTATCTTTTGACTGACCAAGTCATAGTCAATGGATGCAATGCCCCTAATTCATAGGGTTAAGAGGTGTTCTTGTTTCGAGTCAGTACTGACGAATGATCAGGTTCTTCTATGATTACTCCTTTGAAGTTACTTGATGGTAAGTTCTTACTTGCAGTTAAAAAATTTTATTTACTCAATGGTAACTTTAATGCAATATTCGTGCAGGTTTGAAAAATCATTTATTGGAATGATGTGATAGTGTGTGATGAAGGAACCAATAGTTCAAACGCATTGCTAATTTGGATAGTGCGGAAGATACAACAAGAATATGGTGCTAATACAGGTGGTTAGAAAATATTTAGGAGTCAGTTTACGTAACCTTGTTGTAGTATGCTTTCAGAATAAACCCTGCCTCAATTAGGTCTTTTAAAGGTTGTAATGTGGCTTCGTTCATGGTTATCGAAATAAAAGATATAAGGCTCAAATTTTGTTTGAACCCAACCTTCTTCATGATGATCTCCAATCCTATGCTTAGTTAATTCAACACACACATTCATCTTTTTTGAAGGTGTCAGGATAAAGATGGGGATTCAAGGTCTCCTGAAATGGCAGCCACCTTATTTTGTTTTTTGGATGTCGGTGACCCTTTGATTTTGGTATGGTGGTCACTAAATCTTGTTTTGTTCTATTGAGGGTTTTCGTGACCTCTTTTGATTTTTCCTTGATCCCTAACTTTTTCCTGGACCGCTTTTTGAAGCTTTAGTCCATCGGGATTACCCTAGTTTTTTTGCCTAAGTCTCCTTATCGGGCGTTCGACTTAGCGGGCTCTTTCTTTGAAGAACAACCGACATAACTTTTGTATTTTGCATGGTTCCTTCTACACTTCAGGATGTGTGCGAAGAATATCATGTGGTTGATCCTCAAACGGGATGTTTCATCTTGTAACTTGGATGTGTAGTCAAATTAACTAAACATTACCCTGCCCCAGGTTAAGCGTAAGGGCTTGTAGATCAGAAAGAAACTCCTACTTCTAGGCTCGGAGTGGTTGACTAGGGATTAACTCCTTATCTCTCCAATGTTTGGGGATTTGAAACAATGCTTGTACATCATCAGCAAGATTTTTTCCGAAAGCATACAATTAGCAATTATGGGTATTTTGTTTTTGTCATCCTCCCCTCAATCTTTTCTAAAATAACAATTTGATAAATGAATCAGAGAAATGTTTTTTTTATATAAATGGAAAATATGAGTGAATACGAAAGGATTCGTTCAAAACATGCATGATAATTTCATTAATATTACCATTAAAGGAAATCAACAATACTTGAAAGCAGATAAGTACTTAACATGCAAAGAAAAATACAAATGAAATGCTAGACATAGCCAAATGGTTGCTAGTGCAGAGGAAGCTCTCTCGTGCCTGGCTCGCTGTTGGGCTTGCCTTCTTTAGAGTTGTGGTAGTTCTGCTCATCGAGACTAGCATGGTAATCATCTTCAAACCTATTCTCGGAAAATTCTTCCACAGTTCGGACTGATGGAGCCACATAGTTAGGAGAGTAAGTATTGTTGATTTGAAGACCTCGAGGCGCAAATGAGAACATCTTGGAGTCAAGTAGCGTCTGTACCTTGTTCTTGAGCACCTTACAGTCTTCAGGCAAATGCCCATGTGCCCCCGCATGGTAGTCACATCGAGCATTGGCGTCAAAGCCTGGTGGATATGGAGGAATGACTGTATTTAGCTCCTTTGGCACTATCAGTCCTCTCTCAATCAAATATGGAAGTACTTGACTATATGGCATTGGAAGCGGATCGATATGCCTTTCTGGCTTCCTTGGCCTTTGTTGAGCATGTTGACGTTGTTGATGTGGAGCGTTCTTTCATCGGTATGGCTATTGATATGGAATGTGTCGTTGATACTGAGGAGATATTTGATTTGTAGGATACTGACCATGTGGAGAGAATGGCATCTGATATGGAGCTTGTGGAGCTTCTCAGACTGCATTAATTTCAGCCTCTTCTTCCTTTGGGGAACTGGCGATAGATTCCCCCTCAATGCTCTAGCCATTCGAGGTGCATTGGATTCTTCCATTTTTAAGGCCATACTCGATGCGTTCTCCAATTGACACCAAGTGAGCGAAGTCTGATGTTGCACTACTAATCATCCTTTCGAAGTAAGGACTTTGCAAAGTATCCCGAAATAATTCCATTAATTCTTTGTCTAAGAGTAGTGGTTCAACACGAGCCGCTAACTCTCTCCATCTTTGGGCATAGCCTCTGAAGGATTCGTTGTTTTCCTGCGATAAGGCCCTCAGCTGCATGCGATAGGGAGCTATGCCCAAATTATATTTGTACTGCTTCAAAAAGGCATTAGCTAGGTCAAACCATGATTGAATGTGACTCCTTTATAACTTCATGTACCAACTCAATGATGACTCAGTCAAACTGTCCTGAAAACAGTGAATCATTAGCTTATCATTGTGAGTGTAAGAGGTAATTTTTTGACAAAACATCACCAAATGGTGCTTTGGATAGCTATCCCCTTTGTACTTCTCAAATTTTGGTACTTTAAACTTTAGGGGTATAACCAGGCCAGGTACCAAACACATGCCTAAGGCGTCCAGTTCAAGGGTATCTTGTCCTTCTATGGCCTTGAGTCTTTTCTCTAGCACACGACATATTTCAGCAATCTTATCATCTTGTGGTCGTTCATTATTCACCACCAGGCTTGTCCCTTAGGAATTTGGCACGGAGAATGCAAAGCTATGATACTCAACACCATCATGATATGAGGAACTCCTGTCTCGAACAATATGGCGTTCTTGTACCACAGAGTTATCAACTAGGATTTGCATCGGTTGAGGTTGGATAAGATCATTTACTGGAGATGGAATAACATTCTCAATGATTGCAGTCTGCTGAATGTTGCCCTCCCTCTTTGCTAAAGCTATCAATTCCTCCACAAGTTGGTCTATCTGGTTTTTCATCGAGTCCACATCTCCTCTCAATGCAATGTGACTTTGCTCCAACAGAACCATGGTCTGTCAAGAGCTACTTCAAGTCCGATACGAGTGTCGGGAATTCAACTGTGGGTTTTAGACAAAGGATGGATGAGTTTTTTTGTATTTTATGTGGAAAAGGATATGAAATGTATGATAATGAATACAAATGCAATGATATGTCTATGAATGTAGTGACATGTTCAGGATCACAGGTTCAAGGTGTTCTCAGATGAATCAAAATAACAGGTAAATGACAAGTATCTCTGATTAATGGAACCCCATGGGTAGGCTCTACAGTTGGCAGGTTCCTAGAGTCACCAATACTTCTTGAGAATGTCACTGCCGTGACGAAGACTCGTCGGACAATAATATCCTTAAGATGATATCGTCTAGGTGACGTCTTCGTATTGTCCCAACAAGGAAGGCTCCATGGGGATTATACTACACGACTCTGGAGTCCAAGGTTCTAACAAGGTTCTCAAAGTCATAGATCGAGGTTGGAAATATTACTATAAGGTAATAATACGTCCAAGGGATCTCATCTGATTAAAGGAATAGGAAAGTATCGATAAAACCTTTGAAAGATAGAATAATCGTCGTCACAACCATATTCGGGCTCGGGAGTCGATTACGCAAGGGGAAGATATTAGCACCCCTCACGTCCGTTGTACTCAATGGGAACCTTTAGTTTAATTTGCGATTTGAATGTTAGCCAATGTTGTTTGTTTTCTCCGAGTGATAAAAATATTGAAAAGAGAGATGGGTGGAAACCTCAAAAAGGGGGAAAAGGGAGGTTTTTTTTATTAGTGTGCTCGCCAAGATCTCGCAATCTAGTGCCTACGTATCCTTATGGTACAATAAGAAAATCAGAGCATTCGTAGTTCGGGGAACTACGGTTGGTTGGTGTCTTTTACTAAACAACTATTTAGATCGCGTTCTAAAGGTTAAACATTGGCTTGTCTACTCTCGACGGAGGCTTAAGCACTAGTTTGTTGTGCACATTAGAAAGGATTAAATAGTGTTTTTTTTAAAAGAGTTTTGATCACACGGGGGAGACAAGTTAAATTAATATGTTTGATGTTTCGCTTGATTGGTTTCGATCGCACGTGGGCGAGAAAAGATAGATTTGATGTCTTAAGATATTTTGTTGGATGACGATTACTCGAATAGTCGAGTAAAACAACTCGTATCCCAACAGCCGAGGAGAGGAATCGAAGGCTCTAGACCATCTCCCTTTTCATCCTTAATTGAAAAAGGAGTTTGATAATAGTTAAGGTATTTTAAATTGATGACAAATACTCGGATAGTCGAGTAAGATAACTCGTATCCTAATAATCGGGAAAGGGAATAGAAGACTCTAGACCACTTTCTTTTTCATCTGAGTGATTATAAGTTTATGTATGGTTGATGTATTTTAGATAAACGACAAGTACTCAAATGGCTGAGTAAGACAACTCATATCCAAGTATTTGAGGATAGGAATCGAAGGCTCAAGACCGTCTCCCTTTTCGTATAGTTTATTATGAGAATGATTTGATTTAATTGAGTTAGAAGTTATAAAGAAATGACAATTGTCTAACCGACCGAGTAAGAGAACTCGTATTCAAACAATTGAGGAGAGGAGTTGAAGGCTCAAAACCATCCCCTTTTTCATTTCGTTATTATGAAAATGATCCGTTTTGATTGTGTTTAGGCGGATAGAAATGAAAATTATTTGACTAGTCGAGTAAGAGAACTCGTATTCAAATAATCGAGGAGAGGAGTTGAAAACTCAAAACCATCTCCCTTTTCATTTCCAAATGAAATGGTATTTAATTGTGATGAAGTATTTTAATTGAGTTTGAATAAAAATACTCGAAGTTGGATCGAGGTGTTAAATTTATATTTGCGAATAAATTAAATTATTTTGGTGTATCAATCATCTAATCGATTAATTAATAACCGAATAGGTCTCATTGTAAGAAAGCCCAAGAGTAAGCTATGTGAGGTTGATGGCGATGCTAAAAGCTATCAACTTACAAGGGTGTGGAAATGGGTTCGACATGAAATCGAAAGTCGTGTGATTTTAGTTTGAAATTTGTTTGGATTAATGAGATTGAAATGGTTTAGGAAATGATTATGAAATAATAGTGTAAGAAATCGATCATCCCTTAATTATCAAAATGAGTTGATTAAAGTTCGATTAATTAGATTAACTAAATTAATTAAGATTAATTATCAAAATCATTTAATTAAATCAAATAATCAAGTTAATTAAAATTAATTAATCATAATTAAACGAATTAAGCAAAACTTTAATTAATTAATTAATTTAATTAAAAGAGAAGGAAAATAGGTGATAATATGGATTTAATCGGTATGAGTTGATAAAGATGTGCTCAAAACCGGTTTGCGTGTGATGACAACATGATTAATGTCATACGCAAATTCAAAACGCGGTGAAAATATTCTATTAATTTATTGAAACTTTGATGGTATAACGGCATGAAATTGTCGAATCCATTGAATAGAAAGAATCTTATTTATTTAAGGTAATGAGAATTAAGAATCAACAAGAACCCAATATTATTTACAAAAAATTATACTATATATGATTAAATGGCCCAATCCTAAGTGACAAAAGCCTATCACTTAACCAAAATTCATACAATGATCAAAATAATAATAATAATAATAATAATAATAATAATAATAATAATAAAATAAATAATAAAGAAGCTAATGAGGATGGGGAAAACGCTCATGCTGTTCATTTGACGAAAAGATGGACCATTGCAACTTTATTCTTGTTCCAATTAGCAATCGACATGCATTATCTACTAGAAAATAAAAGAAAATAATTTCTCTTCTCCTTTTCCATCGTGCTATCATGGAGAACGAGAACTATCTTTCTATCTTAAGTAGAACCCATTTTATTTTTTAACGGTTTTTCTGAAAGCTATGCAATTTGTTCATCATCACCCGTACAAAGAAACAAAACTACCATCATATGAACACATATCAATTGAATAATAATACTCAAAACTGACTGAGTCCATAAACAGCATGAGTCGACGAACAAAACAAAACGAACTAGATCCAACCAACAAACAACAATACATAAGATTCGAACACAAACACATCCTCCAATATTCAACACGGTTATGGAATCAAAATAAATTTTAAAAAAGAAAATCTAAAACAACCAACAAATAATGATACCGAAATTATCGGAAATAAGATGCAACGCATAACTAGAATCGAAATGGAAACGGCAAGAACCAATTGGGTATTGAGTGTTACCGAAGTTTCTCGTTATTATTATGTTGTTGAAACTGAGTTGAACGAACATGTATCTCGCGAGCAGCTCAAAATCTTCAGTTGACCAACAACTTGTTATCCTACAAGAACGAATAAGTTGGTGCCTCCATCTTATATGGTGTAGATCTGCTACGGTCTTGATGGAGGTCGCGCGGATGGAGAGAGGAGGTCAACAATGTTTTTCGGTGTCAGAGAGGTGATCGAGCGAGGTGAAGGTGGATGTGTGGTTGTAGTCGCGGAGATAAGAGTGATGTTGACGGTGGATGGAAGTTGGATTCGTGGTGGTAGGTGGTGGACACGATGAGGATGGGGTTGTGGTATGGAGAGGTTTGTTGGAAACAGATCAGAGGGAGAAGATACACGGTAAGTGTTGTATGGTGTGAGTTCCGACGGAAAGCCCAAAATCAAGGCAGTTGTTGTTGCTGTTGGGGTTTTGAGGTGTGAATGAGAAAATTTTATGTGTGGAAGACGAAGAAGTGAGGACATTTCAACGGTGAGAGAGAGAGAGAGGAAATCCATCGAATCAGAGGGTGCTCTTTCTAATTTTATTTCCTTTTCGTTTTCCCCCAGAGAAAAAAACGTTGGAGCCAGCCTTATCACCCTTTTATTACTATTTTTGTTTTTTTATCCTCTAGAAGGAGGACATGCGTCCACTACGTGCTGGATAGGAAAATGAAAATGTTAGTTGTTCGTCCCTTTCCAATCAGTGAGTAGAGAGAGTACCGTTGGGAGTGACCATTCCATTTTCCAATTGTCAAAGAAATCAGATAGAGATCTTTGGATGCTAGCTGGCGTTAATTCATTAGAAGACATTTTCCTTAGCTGATATTTTATGTTCCTATTTATTTCATTTCTAATTTTTGATTGGATGAATAGGAAAAACATGGATTGCTTAACATGGACCATTGATTATTATGAATCGATGATCGGGATTGAATCAAAGAAGCACAAAATAATTTAATTGTCAAAAATGTGTCTTCTAGATGATTTAATTGATTTAAATAGGACTAAATCAATTAATTCAAATAAAATTCACAACTTCTTAAATAACCATGATAAAATTAAAATAAGAACATGAAAAATTCTATTTATTTAATCTGAATATTTTGGCGAAAGAACAAAATTAAAACGACTAAAAATAAATAAAAGTCGGGCGAAAATTTGATCAAAAAATTAAATCGGATGCACTAAAATGATCAGCACGAAATATATTTATTGGAAAAATACAGCGTATCTTTTAATTTTGAAATAAATTTTGACCAGTTAAAAGGCTCAGGCGGGTCAAAATGCGATTGAAAAAGTCGTCGAAATATATAACGAGCACACCAGTTTAAACTACGAAAATCGTAGATTAATAATACTGATGTAAGCAAGTTTAATTTCAAAACTTTTTACCCGTTGATTTTGCACGTGCTTGAGGAATGATTTAACTAATTTGATTGTATTTTTGATAATTTATTCCGACTGATATTTTAGGTATTATTCATGATGAAATGCATGTCATGCTATACAAATGATGCAAACTGAAATTAAAATTGAATTTATGATTATTTTAAAATGCCCGAACAAAATTGGGGTATGACAGCTGCCCCTATTTAATTACCTTGAACCAGAAGGTAAGAATGACAGCAGTATTCGTACATTCATGGTGGAAGATAATTAAATATGAAAAGACCCGGATTTTGTCCTTTGAAATGCAAGGAAGAAATGCAGAAAGAAGATGCAGTGAGAAATACAGTAAGAAAAATTATTAGAAGGTAAATGAAACAGTCAAGACTCTCTGGGAATCATCAGAAGAGAATCTTGAATGCCAGGATCGAGATACTCCAACAAATGGAATGACGCCTCAATTGTATCTAAGACTTTCTGAAAATTAGTAGAATAGTGTCTTAATTTGAACGCACGAGATTCTCTGAGGATCAACGAAGCAGTACCTTATACGATATAATTGAGATATTCTAACAAGGGAGTGATACCTCAACCGTATCTAAGATTCTCCGAAGATATTAGAGTAGCTCCTAAAAATAAATGAGATTCTTCATATTAATGAAGCAGCATCTCAAACAGATAAATGAGGTTCTCTGAATCAACGAAGGAGCATCCTATATGGTATAATCAAGATATTCCAACAAGGGAATGATACCTTAATTGAATCTAAGACTCATCGAGGATATTAGAGCAGTATCTCTAAAAATGAATGAGACTCTTCATATTAATGAAACAACATCTCAAACGGATATCTGTTGGGGGAAATAATTTTGAAAAGACTCCTTTTGGAGGAGATTTACTATAGAAATGCTTTGTAGGGGAAAAGCTCATAAGAGATCTTTTAGGGTAACCTCTGCTTGGGGAGCAATGATAGAAAAGATGTTGGGGAAGATCATTATTAACCATAAAATTGAAGAATGACTTGTTGATAAATAATTCCACATTTGAGATGATTCATCTTCAGACCATGCTTCCTCATCCTTTCGAATGACTATCGAAGATGACCTATATGATTTTTCCCTGATACAGACTTGACAACTATATCAACAATATAAATTTGCATAAATTTTTCGATAAAATCATGAAAAATGGAATTCATCGCTCTTTGGTAGGTTGCCCCAACATTTTTTAAACCAAAACGCATCACCACCCATTTGTAGGTGCCTAAGGCTCCAGGACATCGAAATTTCTTTTTCGACACGTCTTCCTCAGCAATAAAAATTTGATTGTATCCAAAGTATCCATCGAGCATACTAAGATACAGGGTGCATTTTTATGGGCTTGGTTAATGGTAGGGTCCTCCTCAAGGATTTCTCCTTGGTTTTCTACTACTCGTTACCTTCGAATTTGTCGAGGTGCTTGTCGAACCTCAAAGAAGTCTGCGATTCGCGCCATCTGCACTGCCATTTGTAGGTTTGTTTGGGTGGTGTTTTGAATCAAAGGATTGAATATTATGCCTATTTTTTGGAAAGCATATGGACCATCTCATGGTTACTTTCATTCATTTGCTACCTTAAAGCTACTGCAGAGTTTGTAGTGAAATTGGGCATTTGTTGGGCAGAAAATCCCACCCTTGGGGTTGGTTGATTCGACCCATATTATTAACAGCCGACCCAAACCCTTGTAAAGGCGAGAACATGTTCACCAATGGGTCAGCGAATATTGACGTTACATTATGCAAATTTTCCATCATCGAAGTTGGCATGCCATATGGTTGTTCACGACCGTTCAAATGCATTGTAAATCCAATCACATAGGGCATGAATACACCAGTTCCTACTGGAGGAGGGGTCATCGATTGACCATGCATCCTCACAGGAGATAAAATTGGTACTGTAAGCGCTCGACAATATGTCCATCGTACTCGCCGTGGATGGAATTGCTTCATACACAGATGTTGTGGCCATAGGCTCCCCTGCCGACCGAGGGGGTTGTTCTCCATTGTTATTTGGCGGATTCACCATCCTTCTTACGTATCTCCTTTTTGGTATTGCTTCGTTATTTGTGTCTACTTTACCACTTCTTAATCTCACGCAACGAAGTTAGAGAAATTATAAATGAAGAACTTTTAAATACTTCATAGATTTAAGCACTGGTCCCACTGGGCGTGCCAATATGTTTACCGTCGAAATTGGTAAAAAAAACGCTAGTCTTCCAAATTCTATATTTTTGGTCACTCGCAGGATCGACTAGATTGATCCTAGGACATCTGCTTTAATTCTTTTCAAGTTTTATCACTTATGAACATTTCGACAATGCTCTTTTCGTCGAAAATAATGTTGACGTTTGTAAAGAAACGCAGAAATGTAAATGGCAATGTAAATAACTTCAAAGTAAATTTACAAAGAAAGTAAATAATAGAATTATAAATGACTTGATACAAAAGTATAAAAATGGTTATCACACGTACATTGAACTAAAGAACTCGTTTCTCAATAACACAGATACTTTGAGTAATATGAGATTTTTTGTACAAAATGGAACACCCCAATCCTAATCACTAAGATCCCTATTTATAATAAATCGAAAATAACGGTAACGAACGGTCTCTTCTCCAAAAGATGACATGTTCTCGCTTGCATGGACTTCACTACTTACTGCTTTCCACGTGTCTTCTCAAGAAACGAAGAAGGCCAAAAATGGTTATGAGCCTTAATTTGAATCATGCTCGTCGAACGCAACTCCAAACGGACACCTTCGTCGAAAAGTGAATCTGAATCTAAGAATATTTATAAGACTCAAACCAAACCTTCTTCAATAAAAGTCTTCTTCGACTATGCATTCTCAACTCTTCATCGAAAATAATATATTCTTTTCCAACTCCGAAATTCCAGCTAATAAATAGTCTCTGGTTTCATCACACCAAAGATTATAGAACATTGGACCTCAACCTACAAGGTTATCATAATTCTACATAACAAGGTTAAGCCTTAGCTTAGGTAAAATGGGACCCAACAGGTTGAGATCCCATTGGGGCTCTCCGGTTACTTTATGTCTAGAACCTACTGAGTTCTACGATGACAACTAGTTGACATCCCACTAGGGTTCTTTGACTTCTCTATGTCTAAAAACTACTGAGTTCTACAATGACAACTAGTCGAGATCCCATTGAGGCTCTTTTATTTCTCTATGTCTATAACCTACCAAATTCTATGATGATAACTGGTCGAGATCCCATTCGGGCTCTCCAATTTCTCTATGTCTAGAACCTACCGAGTTCTACGACACCAATGGTCGAGATCCCACTAGGGCTCTCAAAATTCTCTATGTCTAGAACTTACTGATTTCTACGATGCCAATGGTCGAGATCCCACTAGAGCTCTTTGTATTCTCTATATCTAGAACCTACCGAGTTTTACGATGCCAATAGGTCGAGATCCCATTAGGGCTCTCCGACTTCTCTATGTCTAGAACCTACCGAGTTCTATGGCGTCAATAGGTCAAGATCCAACTGGGGATCTCCGACTTCTCTATGTGTAGAATTTATCGAGTTCTATAATGATAATTGGTGGAGACCCTAGCAGGTCTCTCCGACTTCTTTATGTCTAGATTCTACTGAGTTCTATGATGCCAATAGGTCGATGACCCACTAGAACTCTCTGACTTCTCTTTGTATAGAACTTACTGAGTTCTACGACGACAAGTGGTTGAGATCCCACTAGGACTCTCCGAATTTACTATGACTAGAATCCACTAGGTTATATGACTTAAAACGGATCGATATCCCACCTGAGCTCTCTGATTGTTCTACATCACGAGTCCACCAAAGTTCTTCTGCTCCTTCATCAAAGTCGTAAATATTCCTAAATATAAAATAGGAATTGATCTATCTTCAAGGACATAAACTTAAACGGAGTCTTTGATACGATTATAACAAGTTTATGTGATTCAGAATTAACTCAAAACACTGCACCCTTACAGACCTCGTGCTTTGGGAGCTTATGTATATCCCTATAATTTTATGAGGCTGGAGAATTATTATGAGGCCAGGCAGTAATTTCCATACTCATCCTGAACTCAACTGACTGGGCTCTGAAGGGAATGGGCCAAGTTTGAACCGTTATAAAGTTTCTAAAAAACCTTTACAAAATGCTTAATAATGAATCAATTAGATATTACTAATGGCTACTAAAACCAATGAAAGCACGTCCCTTCAATATCCAAGAGGGGGCTCAATAATTTGTAGATAAATAGGTCTTGAGACCAAATAGAAAAGGGGTATTTTATGAATGAATAACATAAAAAGGAGAAACACGTGAAAACCTTGGACCACCAACAATGGTAGCCATGATCCCTTCCTAACTTACCTCCTTCTAGACATGGATGGAGATTGTGATCCCACCTGACTAGGCTTCATGGGGATTTATGCAAATGATGTTTTAGCAAGAACAGGATATTTTTTTAATTTTACATTTTGTATAGTAAGTTTAACTTAAATACAAAAACAATATAAAGATACATACTTTGGATTGGAACAAGTTCCAAATTCAATCTACTTAGATAGCGGGTCATCTCAAAGTTGTTAGTCTAAGAGAGGATCATATCCTACACATATTCTAGAGGTATACTTAAACATAGTCGGTGTTCGGTGTTCAAAGTATGAATTTGTTTTTAAAATAATATTATGATTTGTCCACAACGGTCATTTGAGAGAATTATCCAAATAAAGTTTTGGGTTTTGAAACCCTGAACTCTTTGGCTATAAAGCATATACGTCATAAGTCACGACACAATATTCTCCATTCTAAAAACTTATCACCTATGATTCTCATTTAATTTATTGTTGGAAAGCTTGCATATACACACCCCTTTCGTGGAACACTGGCTTACTATGGTTGTTCACATTCAATTGACCAACTCACATACCATTTATTTTATGTCTGGTAAGAATTAATTAGTAGTTTCGTTTTATGGAAATCATACTTAACAATTTCTCCACTTTTGTATTCTAATAATTGTCAGTAATACATAACCTCACCTAATTGATGGCACTATAATGTCATTGTCCTCACTATAAGCTTTTTTGAATCAACCACAAAACATATAGGCTTCTTTTTTATCCAAAAGGTCAATGGAAATCCACCTTTCGTTACATGCTGGGAAACCAACAATCTCCATAGAGACTTGTTAGTGGCCGCCCAATAGAAGTTGTTACAACATAATTATTCTTTTATTTTCATTGTTTTTCTTTTTCTATTTTTTTCTCATAGTTAGTTTTTTTGGGGTCAATCTGTTAGGCCTCTAACTGTCTTGTTATTGGGCTATATATAGATCCATATGAACTTTTTGTAAAGTTAATTTTTTTCATTAATGAATAATTTCATTTTATTTCTTTTTTATTTTTGTCAATGCTTCCTTGTAGCCATCTTAACATGGTATTAGTCGCAATAATTGCTTTGTTTTTTCTCCATTATCTTTCTTATTTCTATATTTTTTTCACTATCTTTCTCTTTCTGTCTATACATGTGTTCTGCATGCAATCTATTCTTTTTTCACTACCCAAGAACATGTGTTTTTCGTCCATTACTCTCCTCGAGATCACACTATCTCTTTCGCATTGCATAAACCAAGAAAAATAATGAGACACATCTCATTTCATCTTCTCTCTCTCTCTCTCTCCCTCTCTCTGAAACTCACCACCTTCATCTCGATAACCATACCTTCAAACCCTTTTCCAAAAATATTTCCATTTTCCAACGATTTATTGGAAAACCTTTCTCAACTTTTGTTTTACTTCCTTTTATTACCCATAAACCCTTTTGTTTTTCATCCCAATCATAGAAATCACACCCAAACCTTTCCCTTTTTTCTCTCTCCCTGTAAACCTAATTTTATCCATTATCACAAATATCAACCTTCGACAACCCTTATCATTGGCATCTCAAAATAGTCGTTCCCCTTCACCTCATTCGTCACCCACCAAATTTTATAATATTTTACAACATTTAAGAAATTATGGTAAGAAATTGAAATTTTTTGACCCCTTCCATCATGCATTTGCGATCCTTGTTGCACCTGTCAACTTCTCCAACAATCAAAATTTATGGATTTGGATATTATGTCAGTCATTTCCTGAAGGGTCTCAATGAAAATTACAGTCTTGGTAGAGCTAAGATAATGCTGATGAATTCCCTACCACCCATCAATAAGGCTTTTTCTTTCTCATTCAACAGGAAAGATAAATGCTTGTTCCCACTGAAGAATACAAGTTAATAAATTCCTCCAACAAACCGTATATGCAGGGTCGACCAATAGACAACAAACCCAAAAACTATGCTTTTGGTAGAGGCAGAGGAATAAAAAATTTCACATACTGCAACAAGCCCGACCAAAATATTGAAGTATGCTTTAAGAAGCATGGATTACCTCCCTATTTAAAAAAGTCAAACATTGCTCATATCTCCTCTGAAGACCCTCCCTAAGATGCTGCTATTTTTACTCCTAACAAGGAGCTTCCGACACAACTGAATACTACAAGCCTCACCCATGATCAGCAAGAAGCTATGCTCGTCCTCCTCAACCAATCTGTTATAGCCACAAATTTAAATATTCACCATATAACCTTTTCTTTTGCTCTAGATTCAGGTACTTCTAAAACTATTCATTGTTTTAAACATGTTTTCCCTTGATATGTGGATTTTGGACATAAGTGCTACTGACCATGCATGTCCTTCCAAAATATTATCCCAAATGGAGCCACCATCACTTCCCATTATTCGGGCATTGTCCAATTCACTGCTAATTTTTTTTGAATGACGTCCTTTACATTGAATTTTTTTACACAAATCTTTTTTTTTTCCGAAACTCATTGCTTCTCTGGACTGTATGTTAACCTTCACCCCATCTGAATGTGTTATACAAGCCAACCATACCCTGATAAGGATTGGTGCAACTAAACTCCACCAAGGCCTTTGCATCTTAACCTTACAATCCAAACCTCACATTGATTTTGAATTCAATTGTACCCCTAGTTATCCATCTGCCATCAATAATTGTACCCTTTGGTAAAATAGATTAGGTCATCCCTCTCATGAGGCTTTAATTCATATCAATAAAAAAATTCCCTTATCCGATTTTACAAAAAGTTATATGCCTTGTGATACTTGCTTTTATGCCAAACACAAAAGATTACCTTTTCAAGAAAGTAAAACTATTTCTTTTAAACCTTTTGATCTTATTCATATGGATATATGGGGACCCTTTTCTATACCATTCATGTTAGGTCATTAGTATTTTCTCACTGTTATAGATTATCACACTCGATATTGTTGGATTTTTTAATGAAGTTAAAATCTGAAGCTTCCTTGTTAAGTAAGTTTTTTGTCAACTTTGCTAAAACCTAATTTAACAGCTCTATAAAAATTATCAGGACCGACAATGGCCCTGAGTTCACTCTAAAAGATTTTATCTTACTAATGGCATTAATCACCAAACTGCTTGCGTTGGTAGCCCCCAACAAAATGAGCTTCTTGAAAGAAAACACCAAAACTTATTAAATGTTACTCCTGCTCTTTTATTACAATCCAAACTTCCAAAGGCTTTTTGGTCTCATGCTTTAACCTATGCAGTTTTCATTATTAATCGCTTGCCCACTAAATTGATGCACTATAAATGTCCATTTAATTTGATTTTCCATGATGTCCCTGATTATTCTATTATGAAAACTTTTGGATGTCTGGTTTATGCTTGTAGCACTAAACGCAATAAAACTAAGTTGGACTTTACGTCCTACAAATGTGTGTACCTAGGCATTAAACACGGTATCAAAGGACATATTCTATATGATATTCATCATAAAACATCTTCATTTCCCGTGATACTGTTTTCTTTGATAATATCTTCCATTACACTCCTCAAAAATCCCAACCCAATTCAGTTCCTCAACCTATTAACCCTCCTTTTTTTGGACCTTGATTATGACTATGCTTTCCATCCACCCCCTACTAGCCAAACCAATATTAATCCTTCAACTATTAATAGTCCCACTAACTTCAATCACTATACACCCCATTCACCGCATTCCCCTGTTACAAATCCACCACTAACCATGCATACTGACCAACTCCTTCCCTAAAACAATATTGAAACTCCACACCCCCCCCCCCTCCAATCCTCCCATCATAAGAAAATCCAATAGATTATCTAAACCTCTAACATATCTTAAGGACTATCATTGATCCTTACTCCAGGGTACTTCTTCTCCCCACTATCTCCATACTCAACGTAATATCTCTCACCCTATCTCTAGTGTTGTTTCTTATAACAATATGTCTTTAAACCATAAACTGTTTAATTTAACTATGTCTAGTAATTCTGAACCCAAAATATATTCCATAGCCATTAAATATCCAAATTGGCAACAAGCCATTAATGAAGAACTTAAATCTCTCACTAAAACCAATACTTAAAATATAATTTCTCTTCCTCCCAACATAATTGCCATTGGATGTAAATGGATTTTTAAACTCAATTTTTTAGCTAATAGTAACATTGAGAGATATAAGCCGATACTTGTTGCTAAGGGTTTTAATCAAACTGAAGGCTTAACTTATTTAGCCACCCTTGCTCCGGTAATCAAAATGACTACTATTAGATTATTATTATCTATTGCATCCATATTAAACTAGCACCTTCACCAACTGGACATTAATATTGCCTTCCTCCATGGTGACCTAGACAAGGAAGTATATATGAAATGTCCCCCTGGTTTAAAGGCTCCCAACAATATTGTTTGTAGATTAAATAAATTCATCTATGGCTTAAAACAAGCTAGCCTCCAGTGGAATCAAAAACTTACTTCCACCCTTATTAATTTAGGCTATCATCAATCCAAATCTGATTATTCACTATTTACCAAGAAACATGTTAACTCTTTTACCGTTATCCTTATTTATGTTGATGATCTCATTCTTGCAAACAATTATTTAACTTAGTTTTCTAACGTTCAGAAAATTCTTGACACAAGTTTCAACATCAAAGACCCAGGACATCTCAAATACTTTCTTGGATTTGATATAGCTAGATCCTCTACAGGAATCACTTTATGCTAACGAAAATATAACCTAGATTTTTTGCAAGATGTTGGCCTCCTTACTACAAAATCGGTGTCAACTCCTATGGACCCGAGTTGCAAGTTGGATTTAGAGAACGAAACTCCTCTTTCTGATCCTTCTACTTTCAGGACTATCACTGGTAAATTTCTTTATTTAACCCATTCCCGACCTGACATTACTTTCGTTGTTTATAGGTTAAGCCAATACTTGGAAACACCAACCAATATGTACATGCTGGCAGCCTCAAGGATCCTTTTCTACAACAAAAATGCTCCTGCTCTGGGTCTGTATTCAAAGAAAGATTCATCTCTGAACATCACATGCTTCACCAACTCTGATGGTGACAAACTAATGTACGAGTTTCCTCAGTAGCTCCTGGTAGCTAGTGATAGGGGCACGAGGAAGACCCATGTACCATTATAAGGTTGCGTCCATGAAGGTGTCAAACAATAATTTGCACTTCAGGGAGTCAGGCGCTCCAAGGATGGTAATCTAGATGTTGATGGAGGCGACATGTTCGTAGGGATCACTACACCCATCAAACTTTTCCATATAGGGAGGTTTAAACCCTTTAGCAACAAGTGCCTCCTATGTTTAGTTTGAAAGTGGTTAGGGGCCTAGAACCTTTGTCTCCTCTGGGGGATTGGTCTTTTGTAGGCGTTGTCAGATGTAGATGATGTTGTCTTCCAAGCTCTGGTTCTGACAACAAAGTTCATCCATGACATAGCATATCTCCGCTAGGCAATTAGAATCACTGCTACCACCAGTTTCCTCCGGCAGAAGGGATGAACCTATCTTATTCACCGTGTATGGGAATGGCAAGATACAAGGAAATAAGGTGGTAGTGAGTACTGTGTTTGTAACTGAGGGTGTGACCCAAGTTAGTTTTACTGAAGCCCCACGGTGGGCGCTACGGTACTTATCATAAAGTACAAGAGTGTGTGATATCCATGCACATGTAGGGGATACTTATAGGCCTTTGTAGTTGAGGGTGGTTAGGGCTTGCTCATGATGGTGAGAAATCCTGTTTAATGGTGGTTTTTGGCGTGTATGGACGGTCGGCTCACGTGGCGTGAGAGACTTTGTCTTTGATGTGTTATACAATAGGTATAACGATATGTCCTTTCTCCTAATAAGGAACAGGTATTTATAGAGGCCTTTGGATCTAAGATTCAAAAAACCCTAGGGAATGGTAATCGCTCCCCCCAAGACTAGAGGTGTTTGTTATCTTCCTACTTTCTAGGGAGTCGTGGTACGACTTTATCTGGGTGGTTAGTGCCTAGATAGTGGTAGTGTACACATTTTCCTTGAGTGTGAATCTCGCTGACATAAAGGTCACACTTCGATGATGCCTCGTAGGGCAGAGACCAGCAGGTCGTCCATTTGTGGGGCTCTCACAAACATATTGTCATACCCTAAATCTTTCCCGAGTTCTCTTTTATGATTCTAAGGAGTTACTTATTTCGAATTATTCAATTAGCCCAGTTGGTAGTGTAGTGAAGAGGTCAAGCATAAGGTTTGGGTTTGAATCCTATTGTACCTCCTTTTTGTTCTTTAATTTTTTTATCCAAAGTCAAAATATGACTTTTTTTATTATTTATTTTTATTTAATTTTAATGTACGATGCCCCTGCAATGTTAGCGAAATTCGATTTATCCCCTGTAAAAAAAAATAGATCCCCTTGAAATGTTAAAATTATTTGTCTTTTGCCTCTAAGCGCAAAAGTTACCCTTGTAATAATTTTTTTTATTTAACCCAGAGAGTCACTGTTCAAATTGTACGTGTAGGAGAAGAATAAAAAAAAACTATTACAAAATGGAATCCAAAAAAAAAATTACAACAGTAAAGTGAAACTCGCATACATTACAGGGATGTCGTATATTTAATCCTTAAATTGTTTACCACTTTATTTTTACTTTTTTAAAATTCAAATTTATTAAAAAAAAAAAAAGTGAATTGATTCCCTTTCTTAAATAAGTAAAAAAAATTGTTATTGTTTTCTCCTTTTCTAAGTAAACGAATATCCCAAGATTTAATCACATAATTTTCTTTCTATTTTGTTTGATTTTGTAATAGAGAAATTGGTAATGCACTCTCAATCAATGATGATCATGCATCTCGTTAAATCGGATTAAAATTTTTAAAATATTTATATGATATAACAAAATAATATGTTCTTATTAAATAATAGTCTGAAAGTTTTGTACACTATAAGAGCATCACTATTAAACCTTTTGTAATAATAGATAATTAAAATAAAAATATGTTCTATAATAGATCCCTACCTATACACGTAAGAAGGGAGAAGACATTCACCAAAACCATTCACCGCAATATCCCTCCACAATAAATTCCCCTATTCCACCACACGTGAAACGCACCAAAACCATTCTCTCCCTCTATTTTGTTTGTTACTCTCTCTTTCTTTCCATTTATTCTTTATTAATGTTATTATTAATTTATTATGTTTGGCTTGTTACATGCATTGTGAGGTTCTGTGGCTACTGAGTTTTAATTTTAGGATTGATGTTAGATTATCATATTGGACTTGGTTTTTTTAATCTTATTAAAATCCGTTTGCATGAATGGTCAATTATTTGTTGCAAGTAGTACAATATTTATTATATATCAGGAACAAAGAAGATTGCTTCGGTACTAGCATAAAGAATACGGTTTGATTCTCTATCTTAATTATATAGTTAGATTTTCTTAAAGAAGCTATCTTGTCCTTTTCTTTATTTTTATTAAAATATATTAGACATCATTGGACCACAACAGAGGCGCACCCCATGTATGTAGGGGTGGACAAACGGTCGGGTCCGGTCGGTTTCGGGTCCAAAAACCCAAACCAAGATAAACCGTGGATGAAGAAAATAGACCCAATTTTGGTTAATTTAATATCGGTTAAATTCGGTTTCGGTTTGACGGTTTGACGGGTATCTCGGTTGGATTTATACGGGTTGTGCCTATTTAAAATTGCAGCCCAACTACAAGAAAGTTAACTTTTCTTTTAATATTTTAAAATAATTTATTTTCACATAAAATTGACTAGTCAGATTTTTCTATATCTATAACATCATTCATCACAAAGTCATTGAATATAGGATATCATTATATAAAATCAAATCCATATATCAAGCTCAAGACTATTAATAAATATATTATCAATCACATGTCTAATTATCTTAACATTTAGCATTATAACAACACTATTAATATAGACACAACACATCTAAAGTTATAATTACAATCATCCATAGTGAGTATCAAAGAAGTTTAAAACCATCCAACAAGCAACATGATCAATAATTCATCCAACAAGAAGGACAAATATTGTGATTGTAGTTCTTGAGATAAAGATATAGATAAACCATTATGCATTGTTGAATTGGCATATTTGTTGAATTGGGGTATGTTGAATCTGCATATGCTGAACCTAACAATTTAATACAATAAGGGAAACATGAATAACATTAACACTGATTGTTGCAAAGTACAACCAAAAATAAAGGAACAGCCAAAATATTGATGCAGTGGTTTTTGACATAACATTCTTTTAATTCTTATTTCAATTGATTGTTTAATAGAGGAAATAAATACCTTGATATCAACGGAACCTATTGTTTGTACACCAATTAAATCTATTGAGCATTCACTTTCCCATGGTTCAACTCAGCAATGCCTATTCTAGAGCTTGACCCTATAAAGAGGAAAGAGCATGGGAAAATTATAAGGTTCCATTCTTGATAAATCATCATTTAACAATTACATGAAAATTAAATGAAACAATATTTAATTATAACAAGTACCTCAATCACAACTACATGGAAATTTAATGTTGCTTGGAACCGTTACTTACTGTTATAGAGTTTTGTGGCTTTCAATTCACAACTACATGGAAATTAAATGAAACAATATTTTAAAACTACAGGAAAATGTATTAAATGAATTAAGTCAGTTTTGATAAATCATCTATTCACAACCACATGGACAAATCAGTTTTGTTATAAAATAAAGTACCTCTTTGACAAATGAGCAGTCTCATAGTAAGCAAGCCAAACATTTGAAAACAAAATGCCAAATTCCAACAAGCAAAACATCTTAATCTGAAATGAATTTGAATAGATTATAAGTATAATGAATGTTAAATTAAAACTGATATATAGTAATTAAACATTACCTAATTTCATTGAAGCTTGAGTGAGTGCCAAGATTCATCACAGAAAATTTGACCTCCAAAAAAGGCTTACAAAATATAATTATGTGTTGTGCCAAGATGTACAAGTCATATATGACTCCAAAATATCAAAATGATTTCAAACTGTGGAAAAATAAATAAAAGCAGAATTAGTATAATATAAATTAAGTATAAAAAAGTAGAAATAATTATGCAAAATAGTCATTATCTTACAAAATTAGAAGCATCATATTTCTCAATCACAACCTATTGGTTGTGTTTGAGTAGAACCTACAGCAGCACCAGTAGCACCTCCAACTGCTGCTCCAGCTCCAGCAGCCCCAATATTTGCGGTTATGAAGCATTGTTGAAATTCTGAAACAATAAAAATGAAAATGTTATAGTTAATGGAAACCAACAAAAATATATAAATAAATAAATATTGAGCAAGAATTTTGGTACCTGATATGATTTCCTCAGTTATCCCAAACTCTTCTGTGTAATTGATGTCTTTGAAATATGTACGAGCTGGCTTCAACCAGTTCTGAGTACATATCAGCCCTTCAGCCACTGCTGGACTCAAAGAGCTCCTATAACATTCTAAAACTCTCCCCCGGTGCTAAATGCACTCTCCGAAGCTACGGTTGATACAGGGGTGGCCAAAATTTCTTTCACCATTGCTGCTAGGATTGGGTAACGAGGTTTATTTTGTTTCCACCAAGTTAGAATGGATGATTTGTCATTATCATTTGTACAAGGATCATTCAAGTACCTCTCAAGTTCATTTTTTTTATCAATGGTATCTTTATCCTTCAAATGTTGCTTAAATGCATCAGCCCTTAGAAAATGTGAAGAATTTCTAGGTTGAGCATCAACAACAGATTGATTATCTGATGGACCGGATGACCGAATGGTCACATTAGTTTGGTCATGGGCAGATTTGTACCAGGTGTACAATTTAAACAAATTATCCTTGACATTTTTGGCCATTTTCATAGATTTTTCGGTCCCTTCCCCGTGAACTTGATCAAAAGACCACTCAATATATCTAAACTTATAATGAGGGTCAAAAATCACTCCAAAATAAAGAAATTGATTGATGTTCTTTTCCTCTCCCCAATATTTATCGTACTTACGCTTCATCTCATGTCCTACTGAGGCTAAATCAGAGTTCAAGTTCATAGATGCTTCTTGAAGCTCACCAAAAACAGATGATAATTGGTGGTAAGCAGTGTGCAATGACACTTGTTGAGATGAAGAAAATACCTTGGTGGCTTCATAGAAAATTTTCAAAAATTTCACAAAGGCCCTAGCCTTTTCCCAATCAGTATAGCAAGGAGGACCATGACGTCCAAACCATTCCACATACCCTACATCTTCTCCTTCTAATTTTTCAAATGCTGTTTGGAACTTCTCAGCAGCATCCAACATCATGTATGTCGAGTTCCACCTCGTGGAAACATCGAGACATAGATGTTTCCTACAAGTAATCCTAGAAAATTCAACACACTCTTTGAATTTCAATGCCCTTTGTGGTGAAGATCTCACAAATCTCACAGCATTACGAATGCTTGACACAGATGAATCTTGTTCTTTCAATCCATCATTAACAATTAAATTCAAAATATGTGCGCAGCAGCGCATATGAAAAAAATCAGCTTCACCCATTAATCCATTCTTGATATGAACCCTTTTCTTTAAATATGCTACAGCTACATCGTTGGACGATGCGTTGTCAACAGTGATTGTAGACACATTTCTAAGACCCCATTCCCTCAATACATCCTCAAGTTTTCTACCAATGGTCTCCCCTTTGTGATTAGGAACTAAACTAAAGCTAATGATTCTTTTTTGGTAGTTCCAATCATTGTCAACAAAGTGAGCTGTAACTGTTATATAGCTAAGGTTTTGAATGGAAGTCCAACAATCTGTAGTAAGTGCTACCCTGCTGCAATCATACCTAAAATAAGCTTTCAATCGCAACTTCTCATCTAGATACAACTGAAAACAATCCCTAGCAACTGTCCTCCTAGATGGGATAGTCAAAAGTGGTTCTAATTGATTACATAAGAATATAAAACCCTCACCATCAACTACTCTAAATGGGTGTTCATCAAGGATAACAAACAGAGTTATTGCCTTTCTACAAGCTTCTTTATCAAACTTTGGGCTAACAGAAATCAAGCCACCACTACCAAAAGCAAGGTTGGTTTGTTTCAGGTCATTTTCTAGGTAAGGATTTTTGTAACAAATTTTGGAGTGGGCGAGCATGTTAGACGTTCCGTGTGATTTAGGATCACATCTATATCGTTTATGGCAATGCTTACAGGCAGCAGTTCGTTCCACAACATCAGTTAATTCGATAAAATGGTCCCAACATGAAGATTTTTTCTTGGGACCATCCGCATTAGGCCTCCTTCTCTTTCTACTATGGTCAATAGGAGGGATAAGAGCCTCAGTTGCAGCTGCAAACGATTAATAAAGCATACAAAAATACACTTAGTAAAACAAAAACATTTACATAAAAAAGAACACTAGTTAATAAATTATTTATTTTTCACATACTGTATCTACTAATGAGCATGAAAGAAACACTAGTAATAAGTAGTATTAGATTATTAAAAGGAATACTAGTTATATATTTGTTTGTTCACATACTGTACAAACACAAAATCAGGTTAAAAGGAATACTAGTAGTTTTAAAATATTGTATTAGATTATTAAAAGGAATACTGTATTATATATTTGTTAATTCATATCAGGTTTTTCAAAACACAAAATAAAATTAACATTTGAAAACTTCTAATAGCCTAACCAATATTTCACATTCAAACAACATAGGCAAAAAATAGAGTTAATTAACACTTACTGTCTTGTTGTTCTTGCTCCATAATTTCCAACCCAACTGGTGGTACTTCTCTACTACTATCTCCTTGCTCCATCTTTCCAATTTCCAGTCCATATAATAAAACATGTCAAAACAAAATCCAACAAAATAATTAATACAAATAAATCAAGAATCAGAGAGATAACATTAGCTATTAAATCAAGAATCAAACAGAAAAGTAACATTACCTGATTAGAGTTTTTTAGAAGAATCAGAGATCTAACATGTCAAAACAAATAAATAATGTTAGTTTATAACTTTGAAACATTAAAACTCAAATATTCATATGAAAACTCATGAACAAAGTAAAACCCTAAATATATAGAAGAAACAAAAGACTGAAAAAATAGAAGAAGAAAACGAAAATACCTTAAAGAAGATGATGAAGAAGAGTTCAGTGAACAATATACACGGTTTAGAAGAAGGATCTATGCCATATTAAGGTTTTTGCAGCGGCGACGGTGGATTAGGGTTTGAGAAGATGAACAGTTCTTGAAGAGAAAGTGAGAGAGCGTGAGATGAGAAAAGTGAGGAAATGTGTGTTTTGCTGAGTCTGAATGGAAAAAGGCTAGGGCCTTTGTGAAATTGCCAGCATGTAAAATTGTGAATTAAACCGGTTCGGTTCGGTTTTAAATGGTTCATATATATAGGTCCGAACCGGTCCAATGCTACCCATATTAAACTGTTTGGACCAACCGATTAAACCGTTTAACCGACCCAGCCCAATCCCTTTTCATTTTTTTTTCCGGTTATGCCGGTTCCGGATCGGGCTTGGACCGTTTGTCCAGCCCTACATGTATGTACTGCCATAAGTATTTTCTTTTTTCTTTTTCCTTTTTTCTTTTCTCTTATTATTATTTCACACTTTTATAGTTTCCTTAATTTTTATAGTTTCATCATTTAAGAATTAGGTTGTTATCTTTGTAATTGGAAGTCAGGCCTATTGGGCCTTTTTAAATAACACCCCCTGCCCAATCATAAATATATCCTCTTTACTTTTATTTATTTATTTATTTTATTTTATTGTTTAATTGTTAAATTTAAGTGCCTTAGGGAGGATCATTCTTTAATTTTAGTAAAAAAATAAATAATTCCTTTTTATAAAAAAAATCAGATGAAAAGACGTCTTGGATGTATCTTTTTGTAGGTCTATGAAGGATCGAATACAAATTGTATCGTTTGGTCAATCGAACGTCCGCCTTAAAATCGGCCATAAACACGTCAAACTTAATCTCTTTTGATCCCGTGTGTTGAAACTTGTTTTCAAACAATCTTTTCCACCTCGTGTGTTGAAATTAAAATCAACCAAAACACACTTATTTTGTACGAACTACGATACTTTAATTTTCTCATAACACTATAACAATATGTAAGCACGGGATTTTGAGACATTGATGAGCACAATAACGAAAAAACTTTTTTTTCTTTTATCTTTTGTAAATAATTTCTTTTTTTTTTGTAAATATCTTAATAAATAATAAATAAAATAAAATAAACACATTTTAACAAACCATTAATCTAAAATTATAGGAGGTTTCCGTTGAGAACAACGAATGTAAGGGGTGTTGATATCTTCCCCTCACATAACCGACTCTCGAACACATATTTGATTGCGATGATCATCTTATACTTTATTATCTCCTCTAGAGTTTTATCGTTATTTTCCATTTCTTTATGAACAAATATATTTAGTGAAATAACTTTGAGAAAAATATGACTAAATCTACACATATTGATAATGAAGGAATCAACTGTTCTTATTCAACTAAACCTCTTATTTTCATGTTTGATAGAGAAATATTTAAAAGGTTAAATATATTTTTTATTCTCCTAAATATCTCATATTTATTTTTAGTCTATCACAAAATTTCTTCAAAAAAACGGTCCTCTTAAAAATATACATCCATATTTTTTGTCTCTCGTGCTAAAATCATCGTTAAAACCGTCACTAATTATATCGCTAAGTTGTAAAAATCGTCGCTAAATTGTATAAGAGATCAAATGTATATATGAAAAAGTTTAAGAGGTCATTCATTAAAGAATATTTTTTGAGGGAATAAAAGAAAAATATGAGATATTTAAGAAAAAAAAATATGTTTAATCCATATTAAAATAATAAAATAATGTATTTAAAGATTAAATATGTTTGTGGTCTGTATAAATATCATATTTCATTTGTAGTCTCTAAAAAAATTTCCTATTAAAATTTGTATCCACAATTTTGATCTCTCGTGTTAAAACTGTCATTGAATTGGTCATTAAATAATAAACCATAATTAAAATTGTCGTTAATTATATTATTAAATTATAAAAATCATCATTAAATTGTATGAAAAACTAAAAATAATGGATAAATAATTTTAGGATAATCATTTTTTTAAAAAAGTTTTTAAAATTTAAAATAAAATATAAAAATATTTAGAAGCATCATAAATATATTTAACTCTATATTTTATAATTTCTTTATCATAAATATATTTAACTCTATATTTTATAATTTCTTTATCGCTCTACATCTATAAAAGATAGTAGGTGATGACTATCCTCATACTTAAATATTATATTAATATTTTATTCAAAATATTGTTTGTCTTAATCACTGTTTGAACTTCGTGTCTTACTTGATTGTCTCTGTCTTCTTTGAATTCATTTTCAAGTCAAACTTTACTCAAGGAGAGAAACCAATGTCAAGCGTGCGGGAATTGATAATCTCATGTATTGTAGTACAGTAGAATCTAAAAAGAGTATTTTCCTCTATTTTATCTTATTATCTGATTTAAAATCAAACTTGTTGTTTATTCTTTATAATTGCATAGTTGATCTAAATTTTATAATGAATAGAAGACATATGTGGAGTTTTGCTTACATAGACTTTTTTTAAATAATCATATTTTTTAAATTTGATATTGAAATAATCATATTTTAAAAAAATATAAAAATAACCATCTTTTCAAATAGATGTGTCAGTTGATCTGACGCATCCATTTAATATTAAAAGAAGACGTCAACTCCCTTGACACATACTTCTAAAGTATTGTATGGAGGCGTCAGGGTTGTCGGCGTCAGGGTTGTCAGCACATGTGTCTATGCATTGGTGTATACGTCAATGCATCTAGCGCATACACCTTCATTCTTTTTTTATATTTTATTTTAAGTGTCCTTAAAAGGAAGTATCAAACACATAAACACATGCATGCGCCAGATACATGTGCGCATGTGTTAAAGACACATGCATGCACCAACAACTATGACGCCTCCATGCAATACTTTAGAAGCATACGTCAAGGGAGCTGGCGCATCCTCTTAATATTAAATGGATGCGTCAGATCAACTGGCGCATCTGTTTTTGGAAAGGTGATTATTTTCGTATTTTTTTTTTAGAAAAATAGTTATTTCAATATTTAATTTTAAAAATGTAAATTATTTTAAAAAAAGTCGCTTATATAAATTAAGATTTAAAGTTGAACTCTTTATTTAAACACATAAAAAATGACAAACTTCTTTAATAATAATGAAAAATTGGAATTGTATATAATATAAATTTAATATTCTCTTCATTTTACGATGAATAACATATTTTAGAATAAAAAAGTATTACAAGATGAATAATCAATTTTAATTTTTAATATATTTTTTTCAATTTTATTTTTTAATTAATATCGTTTTCATTATTATCAATATTTAACAATCACATTTTAATAAATAAAAAGGTTATTTTTTTAATCGGTGTCGAAAGAAATAATATATTATTTTTCATCATTATCATTCTATAGCCGTCGGACTAGAATGAGAAAAGAGCATTAGGTTTAATCATAAGAAGTGGCGCAGCCATGCAAAAGTGAAGCATGACAGCTTTGAAAGGGAGAATGGGAACAACACTACGTGACGGCAGTGTTGCGAATCTTTTCGGATTCCCTTTTCGTTGTACTTTTTGTTTACAAAATGATTTTGATATTTTTATTAATTTGATTGAGAAAAAGAAGTAAGAATATAAAGTATCATATTGTATAAATATAATATTGAATTAAATGGTTTGATACAAGTGTGTTACTAATATAAAAAGTTTTATATTTGAACTTGTCATATAAAAAGTTTTACATGTCGATTCATCACATTACTCGTTTGTATTATTTTATAAATTTTTAAAATAAAAGTCAAACTTTTTTCAATATCCAATATTTATAATTTATTGACGGTGTAAAATCATTTTACAATGTCAGTATATTTCAATTAAACTCTCTCTCTCTCTCTCTATATATATATATATATATATATATATATATATATATATATATATATAATAATGATATGATTAGTTGTATATACTTTTTTATGAGATTATAATATTAATATAACTATAAATCAATTTTTGTAAAGGTTTAAAAAAAAATTATTTTAAAATTATATAAAAAAATGCAATCCGACTATATTTTAGCGTGAATTATTGATATTGAAAATAAAAAACTCACATTAATTTTTAACTGTACCCTAAAAAAAATATTCATATACTTTATGATTTTCACCTAATTTTAATAATATATTCATAACAATAATATTATTTTAATTAATTTAAAATATATGATTTTAGTTAAATATATTATTTCGATTAATTTTATTAATATATATAATAGTATTAAGGTTTATTTTTTTTAAAATATAGTGGGGGCACATGCCTACATACAAATACATGTGCCTCCGTCCCTGACCGAACCTAATCTCATATACAAAATTTCAATACAACTTAAGAAAGTTTAATAGACTCTTCAATCAATCATATATAAATTCCTACTAGTTTTGATTTCAATTACATATTAATTACTAGTTTAGTGAATGAATGTGTAGAACTTTTATAGACAAATTTGGAGAACTATTCCCCATAATTGGTAAAAGGAACCTTGGTGAAAAAAATTCCTTTTTTTAAATTTTAAATTAAATGATATAACTTTTCTCCACGGTTGGTAAAAGTATTTGTTGTGAAAATTTACTCTTTTAAAATTAAAACTTAATACATATATGAAGTTGTAGCCTCTTTTCCTTATGAATAGAACAATGCCCTAACAAAAACTTATCTTTATAAATTTATAAAGTACCAATTTCTTGACTAACATCTATCATATCTTCTCTAACTCGTATGAAACAAGGAAATGAAACACAAAACACACAATAAGGGTACACGAAACTCATTTCTTTGACTTATTCTTTATAGTACGTGAATCATTTCCACTATTCATGTTACAATAATTTTGTTGTTATTATTGTGGAGACCCTAAACGCTAGAGGTTTATTGTCGTTGTTGTTGTTTAGATTGAAATTGAATGTTATATGTTTTTATTTTTGTTGAGATAAGTAATAGGTCTATTATTGATGTTATTGTTATTGAGATTGAGATTGTTGTTTTTGTTTAGATTGAGATTGAATGTTATATGTTGTTGTTTAGATTGATATTAATATTTTTATTTATGTATTGTTATTGTTGTTGTTGATATTGAGATTGAATGTTATATGTTGTTGTTGTTGTAACTTAGCAATATTTTGTTTTCATAATGTGACTTAGCAAAGTTTTGAACTCAACAATGTTTTCATTCAAGATGCATGACTTTACAAGGATTAATATTTTAATTTCAAAACATATTATGGATCGTAGTTGGATGAAAACTAATACATTAAGTATGGTGTATGAGATATGAGTGGTTGAATTTTTTGAATTCGCGGAAAGAAAACTTCATGACAACATTGAAATCATTTATTGTCCTTGTGTTATGTGTGAAAATATATATTTTTTTAAAAGAAAGTAATATTAAGTCATCTATGTTGTGATAAAATTAGTCAACTTTGTACGGTACAGATGTGGCATGGTGAAGTGGATAAAAACCAAATTGTAACGTCACATAGAGATGAAGTTGATATAGATATGGATGATTGAATAGAATATATGATTTGTGATATTGGAGAAGATTATTATAGAAAAGACCATGTGTATGACACTTTATGTAGTGACAAGGACGGACCGTTATATAAGGGGTGCACAAATTTTACACGATTGTCACTGGTGTTAAGACTATTTAATGTGAATGCAAAAATTGGGTTGACATATAAAAGTTTCACTTAATTGTTTGAATTGTTAAACGAAATGCTTTCAGATGATAACATGTTGTCTGACCCTAATTATGAGGCAAATAAGATATTATGTCTAATGGGTTTGGATTATATCAAAATGCATGCATGCTATAATGATTGCATATTACACATGAAAGAGTATGAAAAATTGAATATGTGTCCAAAGTGTGGGAGTCGTACTACAAGGTGAAGGAAAATGGGTGCTTATGATGATGATGTTGTAAGCAAGAAGCGTCCTCATGCTAAATTGTTGTGGTACCTATCAATAATTCCAAGGTTCAAGATATGTTTGCTAATGTAAATGATACAAAAAATATTAGATGGCGTGCAAATGAAATAAAATATGATGGAAAAATTTGTCATGCAATTGATTCTTTGCAATGGAAGAAAATTGATTTGTTGTATATGGATTTTGGCCATGAGCCAAGAAACATTAGGCTTGGCACTGATGTAATGAACTCATTTGATAATATGAGTACTAAGCATACTTCATAGCATGTTCTTCTCATGATTTATAACCTATCTTCGTGGTTGTGCATGAAGCACAAATATATGATGTTATCTATGATGATTTCGAGGTCAAGACAGCAAAAAAATTCTATAAATATTTATGTATGAGCAATTATAACTAGATTGCGTTTCTTCTTCAATGTTATATGTAATAAAATCTTTTATGCAGAAAAATTAGATGAGTTGGAAGATGAGACTGCAATTATCTTATGTTAATTGGAGATGTATTTTCCTCCATCAATTTTTGACATTATGGTTCACTTAATTATTCATCTAGTAAGGGAAATCAAATTTTGTGGTCTAGTTTATTTAATGTGAACGTATCCAATAAAGCTATACACGAAGATCTTTAAAGGATATACAAAGAATCATAATCATCTGGAAGTTTCGATCATTTAAAGGTACATCACAAAAGAATCTATCGAGTTTTATTCAAACTATTTTCCAGAAGAAGACTCTATAGGAATACTCTTTCATATTACACATGAAAGAGTATGAAAATTTGAATATGTGTCCTAAGTGTGGGAGTCGTACTACAAGGTGAAGAAAAATGGGTGCTCATGATGATGATGTTGTAAGCAAGAAGCGTCCTTATGCTAAATTGTTGTGGTACCTGTCAATAATTCCAAGGTTCAAGATATGTTTTCTAATGTAAATGATACAAAAAATATTAGATGGCGTGCAAATGAAATAAAATATGATGGAAAAATTTGTCATGCAATTGATTCTTTGCAATGGAAGAAAATTGATTTGTTGTATCTGGATTTTGGCCATGGGCCAAGAAACATTAGGCTTGGCACTGATGTAATGAACTCATTTGATAATCTGAGTACTAAGCATACTTCATAGCATGTTCTTCTCATGATTTATAACCTATCTTCGTGGTTGTGCATGAAGCACAAATATATGATGTTATCTATGATGATTTCGAGGTCAAGACAGCAAAAAAATTATATAAATGTTTATGTATGAGCAATTATAACTAGATTGTGTTTCTTCTTCAATGTTATATGTAATAAAATCTTTTATGCAGAAAAATTAGATGAGTTGGAAGATGAGACTGCAATTATCTTATGTTAATTGGAGATGTATTTTCCTCCATCAATTTTTGACATTATGGTTCACTTAATTATTCATCTAGTAAGGGAAATCAAATTTTGTGGTCTAGTTTATTTAATGTGAACGTATCCAATAAAGCTATACACGAAGATCTTTAAAGGATATACAAAGAATCATAATCATCTGGAAGTTTCGATCATTTAAAGGTACATCACAAAAGAATCTATCGAGTTTTATTCAAACTATTTTTCAGAAGAACACTCTATAGGAATACCTAAGTCTCATCATGATGGAAGATATGAAGGTATAGGTACTCAAGATTTAAATGTTAAGTCAATGACTCAGAATATAGTTCTTCATATATATATATATATATATTATAATATATATATATATTATATATATATAATATATATATATATATATATATATATTTGTAAAATATTGATGAAGTTCAACCTTACTTATCCGCTCATAAAAGACTTATCAAGAAAAAAAATTCCCGGATGAGTGACAAGTGGTTTTTGAAATAGTATAACAAGAGTTTCATAAATTAGTTTAATGAAATAATTTATTTATAATGATGTGAGTGCATCCGAGACAATTAAATGGATGTCATACATGCCTAAATTTAATGTAATAAATTGGACTGCATACGAAATTAGTAAATTATCCTTTTATACAAAATCAAAGGATGGTCGTAATACAATATAAAATAGTGGGGGTTATGGTTTAGGCTTAGTTCATGTACTTCTCTAGTTTCAAAGATAAGAATCTTGTAAAGGCATCTAGATTGTACTTTAGGGTTATTTAAGAGATTTGGGAGATTGCATATGTTGTATTCAAAGTGTCTTTATTTAAATGCAAGTGGATTGACAATAACACTAGTGTACAAACAAATGAGCTAGGATTCACATGGGTTGACCTTCGCAAGACAACTTATATGAATGAAACATTCATCATTGCATCACAAGCAAAACAAGTGTTTTATGTCACTAATCCTTCTGACAATAGATGATCAACTGTTCTCCAAGGAAAATATATTCCTCCTAGTGATGAAAATCAAAATTTAAATCTTGATAGTCCCGAGACCCCTTTTATAGCAACACATGTGTATACTTTATATGAAAAAAATGATTCAGATAAGTGCATGTTATTTTCGTTATAATCATCAAGAAGGTGTATAAGAAAGCTAACAAGTAAATATTTTTTATTGTTTATTCATAATTTATTGTTTGTTAAATTTTTTAAGTGTTTTTAGATACGAACCAACAAGTATTATTATTTCAACTTATAGGTGTTTAGAGACAAGACACCAAAAGACGTCCATTCATGTTGTGCATCTTGCTTCCTTTAGATTTATGAGTGGAATTCATACTAACTTTGTATGTTGGTTGTTTCCTTGTTTGACGTAATAATGTATCAAATATGTTTTATTTTGGTGTCTTTTTAGATTTGATGTAATAATATATAGTCTTTATTCATAATGTTTATCATTTTAGTTTTTGTTCACAAATGTTTTATTGTTGTTTTTGTATATGTTTTGGTTCATAAAAATACAGTTTATAATAAAAATTATGTAAATTAAAAAAATTATATTTAAAAAAAACAAAGTACTTTCTGATAGTTGGATCTTCCAACCGTGGAAAATTGTGATCCCTTCTATCTATCACATCGGTTTGAAGTCAAAACCAAGGTGAGAAGTTAAGCTTATCACATCGGTTCAAATCCCAACCATGGAGAAAGGTATGTGATACACGCCATTTTAAAAAATTCAAAATGTTATTTTTTAGTATCGGACTCATGAGCAAGCCAGTTTACACCATGGTTGGGCATTACAATACTGGTGAAAAGTGGCCCGCTATTCAGTTTTTCACCTCGGCCATTAACCTGAGGTGAAAAGTAACGCATTTTCTTTCACACCCTTTGTTATCAAGGACAATCAATCTTGATGAAATCTTTCTTCCAACCGAGATGATAAATACTTTTTGTAAGAGTGTTTTGTATCTTTCTATGAAACCATCACTTTTATTTTTTAATTTTGTAATCGATCTGCATCCGATGAGGTTTTTGGCTTGGGAAAATTCATTTATAGTCCAAGTATTATTGAGATCGAAAGCTTCAATTTCAGAACTCATGGCCTTTGATTCAATGCTTCGAATTACATTCTTACTTATATGTAGATGGTTCCATATAAGTGTTTATAACATAAACAAAATGAAATGAGAGAAAGAAAGTTTTTCATAAGATAGAGCATAAAAAAATGGAATATAAAGTATCAATATTACCATATATGTAGTGTCATGTTACACTTGAAATCTTAAAGATAACTAGGAACATTTCTAATAGATTTTCTAATAGATTTTCTAATAGGTGTTATAGAAGTGTGATAAGAGTCATGATGCTCATCATTAGTGGGGTTGTGAAAGTTTCAGTAACGTATGAGGAGGTACATCCTTAGACTTTGTATTACCAGTATGATGACTAAAATGAGTGTAATTATCCAGCTTTAAGATAATCAAAGAGATTGTATTATCAAAAGAAATATTGTGATCATGATTGACATGAGTGCATAATGTATTAGATGATAAGTCTAGTTTTATATTTTTTTTCCATTAAAAAAATCAAATAAATTGTATATCATCATCAATAATAGTTAAAAGTTAAGAATGGTCGTCCAAGGAAATTGTTTTAACAAGTTTCCATATATCTACGTGAAAAACATAAAAAGAATTATCACGATCTTGTGGGTTGTAATTAATGGTGTTCAAAACCGAACCAACCTAATAGATAACTTCAAACTAAATCAAATTAAAACCGCAAAAAAACGCATTTGGTTCAGATGTGTTTGAGTCATTTTTTTAATAAAACCGCACGATTCAGTTTGGTTCACGGTTTGTATTTTGCAAACCGAACTAAACCAAATCAAACCCCATTATGTTACAATCCAAACTTCACTTATCACACATCCAACCCAGAACACAAACCTATTATGCTTTAACCTTACAATTACGTGTTGTGTACAAGTGTGAGTTGGAAGTCTCACATTACTTAAAAAAGTGGAGGTTGAACACTTTATAAGTGAGATGACCCATACACCTATCATCATAAGGTTTTATGTAAAGATGTGGTCTCTCTCTCACTTGTGTGTTGCTCTTGACCCAATGTGGATGCTATTCATGATAACAGTGGTATCAGAGTCAATTGTTCAATTAAATGACCAACTTCTTGTATCGAAAGTATTCATGCAATTATGGTGGTCAGACTGCGTGTTTCATTGTAGTGCCCGCAACGACGGTACAAATGTATGTGGATGAAAGAGCTTCCACTTGAGTAGGAGCATAGTGGATGAACTCACACTTGAGGAGGAGATTATTGTGTACAAGTGTGAGTTGGAGGTCTCACATTGCTTATAAAAGTGGAGGTTGAACACTTTATAAGTGAAAGGACTCATACACCTATCACTTTAAGGTTTTAGGTGAATATGTGGTGTCTATCTCACTTGTATGTTGCTCTTGACCCAATGTGAATGCTCCTCATGATGAACCAACATTACAAATGATTTTCTCTTACTCACACTTAGCGTTTCAGTTTCAATCTTCTCAAATCTCTCATAATAGTATCGTGCATTATTGTCATCTTCTTTGTCATGTATGTCTCACCTCTTCTACTCTAATATCTCCTCTCTTATGTTCTTTCTTTTTCATCTTCTCATTTTTATATAACTATTTTCTCTTCAAATTACGTTTTTATCGCACCTTTCTTCTATAATCTCGCATCTCTTATGTTATTTCTTTTTAATCTTCTCTAATCTCTCATCTCATCTATTTTTTTTATGTTTTATTATAATGTCTTTGATATTATTTTATACTACTATTTTATGTTTTTTATTCCACTTTTATTTCATGAGAAGTTTTTGTCTAAATGCGATGAATTTTGATATTATTTAACAATGTATGAATGATTAAATACAAAGTTATGTTGTTCCCTATATGTGTATATGTATGGTTCAATAAAAATCTTATAAAAACAGATCAAATCGAACCAACCCAAACCACATTAATTTGATATAGTTTTATTTCTAAAAGTAAACTGAACCAAACCGAATCATATACTATTTTCTTCTATAGTTCGGATGACTTTTATCGTCAAAACTGCACAAACCGCATCGCGAACACCTCTAACTCCAATCCTCCTCACATATACTAAAAACATGTCATCACCCTACCCTATTATATCATGTGTTATTATTCTTAGATAAATGCTCGAGGTCCTAGAATCCAAATCTTATTATATCTCATGTTCTTGTTGATTTGTTGTATAATTTTAGTTTAAACTTAAAATTTCTTTTTAGTTAAGAGTGTTAATGGGTACTTATGTATTACTAATTATTGTCTTATACTTTTTAAGTCAACTAAATTATATCTGCCAAGAGATTTCAGGCAAATATTTCTACTGTCCCTAAAAAATCATGGAGCAACATCACTGGAGAATATTTAGACATCTCAATAAATTTTTAATTTTATTTTCGTACTTGTTTTTATATTTAGCCACTTCACTAGTGTTTTTATTTTGAAATGTTTAAACTACTTTATTCTTTAATGAATTAGATTTTTTTATAATATATAATTTAACATTTTAATTTAAAATTGATTGTTATTTAATTTAAAAAATAATATACTATAAAATATTTTACAAACATATATTTTATTAATTCATATATTTAATTTTAAAATCTTGTTGTAACATAGCTGAATTTTAAAATTAAATATAAATAATAGAGTCCTAACCAAATGAGTGTAGAAATTAGCCATCAATAACTACTGTCATCTCATCTGGTAAAGTGATATAAAATTACAAATGTATATTTATTTTTTCTCTGTCAATACATGTGGATTTGACTGGGTGAAAAAATTCAACTTGTAAGTTGATATAAGTAAATTAATCCTTTGTCAATGAAGATTATGCATGTGGACTTGAATATGACAATTTAGCAGGAGGCTGATAGTGAGTCTTTTTGTCTTTTTGTTCTGTGGGTGACTGATCTTGTATATCCCTTCAATTATAGGAGAAATATTAATTATTAAAGGCTGCGGTACACTTGTTTCATCAAATGTCTAAATAAAACTCATCTAAATAATATTTATTTTATGAATGATTTTTAGCCATTAGATTTTTATTTAGAGTTGTCACTATATAAAATAATCTAAACTATTAAAATAAATAAATGATTTTTAGCCATTAGATTTTACATGAATATATTTGATTGAATGTGTGAAAATTTTAATACAGTCAATTCAAGTCCTAATTTTGCATCAGAAACTTTTCTTAAGCTATGCCTTTTTTTTTTGTGAACAGAAGTTTAAGTAAGCTGTGTTATTTTTACCGTTTTCTAGTCATAATTCGAATTATGGACTGTGTACCTGATGACACAAATAAACTATTTTTAATTTCTTAAATTCAACTTTAAACTTCATTAAAGTGACAAATTCCTATTTTGGAAATTATAATTAACATGACTTGATATAAATGTTAGTAACAATAAGTTTATCCTTAATGAGTAGAAAACATCCTTAGATTATGTTTGGATGCAAAGAGAAAGAGGAAGGATATAAAATAAGAAGAAAAATTTGTTGAAGAAGTGAAGTTAAATAGAAAGCATATGATTTTTAAATTATTTAATAGGAGTGAAAAGTAAATAGAAAATGGAAGAAAAATATATAATTATTATTAAACTACATAATATCGGTTGAATTGTAATTCCTTGTGTCGAAGCAGGTTGTTCGACATCATCTAGTGTGTTAAGTAGTGTTAGCTATTTTGAGTTTTTATAGTTTTGGGTTTTGGCTTGAGGTTCAAGTTAACCTAAATCTATAAATAAAGGGAGTTAACCTTATTTTGTAATAGAGGTGAATAGAGTATTCATAACACTTGTAACTCACAGTATTTTGCAGTTGCAAAGTGAATAAGAAGTTTTCCACAGTTTGTGGGCAGAGAGAAACTCTGCAGAATTATATTATTTTTCTCCTTCATCGTTCTATACACTTTCTTTCTTTCTCCATTGTTCTTTCTTTTCATTGCCATTGTGTGGGTGATAACAATCTTGTTCATCAAGATTGATCGAAATTCTCCATAGGTTTTGGGGGATTTCCAACATCTGGTATCAAGAGCTCTGGTTTAACCGATTTGTGGGAGAAAATCACCATGGCAATGAATCATCCAAACGGGCATTTTCCAGCAAATCTTCCAATTCTCAAGAACAACAATTATCAGAATTGGTGCAAGCAGATGAAGGTTGTGTTTTGTTACCAAGATCTTTGGGATCTTGTGAAGGAAGGAGTAGCAACGCTTGCAGAAGGCGCGACGGATTAAGAAAAGGATGCACATAAAGAATTGAAGAAGAAAGATTATAAAGCTCTCTTTATAATCCATCAATGTGTTGATGCAGATAACTTTGAAAAGGTTAGTGATGCAAAGTTAACGAAAGAAGCATGGGAAATTATGGAGAAATCGTTTGGAGGCGCAGAGAAGGTGAAAGAGGTGAGTTTACAAACTCACAAAAGAACGTATGAATTGCTTCAGATGGAAGACAGTGAAAGCATAACTGATTTCTTCGCCAAGGTTATGAAACTGGTGAATCAAATCAAGGTATGTGGAGAAGTCTTGACATCAAGATCTATTGTTGGAAAGATCTTAAGGTCGTTAGCTCCAAAGTTCGACCACGTGGTAGTAGCCATAGAAGAGTCGAAAGATTTGTCAAAATTGACAAAGGAAGAGCTTCAAGGGGCGCTTGAATCTCATGAAGAAAGAATGGCTGAAAGAGCTGTAGGAAAGTCGAAGAGTGATATGGCTTTGCAGGCTCAATCAGCAAAAGAAAGAAAAGGCAAAGGAAGCTGGAATGACAACAAAGGCAGATGAGGTTACAACAATTCGACTGGTCGAAATCAGCAAGAAGGAAACTTGTCGAATCAAAGAAAACCCTGGAACCAAGGCAACCAAAGAGGTGGTGGTGCAGTTAGAGGAAGAGGTGGTGGTCAAAAGCCAGACAAGAGTCACATTCAGTGTTACAATTGTCGGAAGTATGATCATTATTCTAGTGATTGTCCAGAAAAGCAGAAGAATCAAGAAACTTATGTAAAGCTGGCGAAACATGAAAAAGAAGAGACATTGCTGATGGTTACAACAAGAGAAGAAGAGAGATTCCAGGACCAGTGGTACTTGGACTCAGGATGCTCATCACACATGTCTGGAAGAAAAGATTGGTTTGTCAACATAAAGCCATCAATGAAGAACATGGTGAAATTTGAAAATGACAACACTCTAGCAGCTGAAGGTGTTGGTGATGTTCTGATTATGAGGAAAGATGGCAAGAGGTCAGTAATTTCAAATGTGTTGTACATACCAGGCATGAAGAGTAATTTGCTCAACACAGGGTAGTTGGTAAAAAAGAACTACAAGGTGTCGATCGAAGACAAGATGATGAGAGTTCTTGATTCAAATGGAAGGTTGATCTTGAAGGCTCCAATGTCTCAGAATAGAACCTTCAAGATTGAGCTTAATGTGATGGAGCATAAGTGCCTTGCAATAGCAGCCAACAGAGATGAATGGATATGGCATTATAGACTTGGTCATCTCAATTTCAAAGACATCAGAGATTTGAAGAGAAGAAATATGGTTTCAGGATTTCCAGAAATCGACATTCCAAATGAAGTCTGTGAAGAATGTGTGCAAGCGAAGCAACATAAGAACAACTTCAGTAAGGATGCAGGAAGCAGGTCGAAGGAAATTCTTTAAGTCATATACTCTGATGTATGTGGTCCTCTCCAGGTGGATTCGATTGGAGGTAACAAATACTTTGTTACATTCATAGATGATTTCAGTCGAAAACTGTGGTCTTACCTGATCCAGAAGAAAAGTGAAGTGATCGAGGTATTTGCCAAGTTTAAATCTATGGTCGAAAGACAAAGCGGTCGAAGGATCAAGATTTTGAGGACTGATGGTGGTGGAGAATATGTGTCGAAAGACTTCGATGCATTATGTATGAAAGAAGGGATTGTGCATGAGGTGGTGCCACCCTACACTCCATAGAAGAATGGAGTCGCGGAAAGGAAGAATAGAAGCATTATGAATATGGTTAGAAGTATGTTGAAAGGCAAGCATCTACCCAAAGAATTGTGGGGAGAAGCTGTGTCGACTGTGACATATATCCTAAACAGATGTCCGACGAAGAAGCTAGAAGGAATCACACCAGAAGAATGTTGATCTGGTGTCAAGCCTAGCTTGAGTCATCTGAGGGTGTTTGGATCTATAGCACATAGGCATGTGCCAGATCAGTTGAGAAGAAAACTTGATGACAAGTCGAGTCAGATGATCCTGATAGGATATCATTCGACTGGAGGATACAAGTTCGACCTAGTGAATAAGCAAGTAGTGATCAGCAGAGACATGATCATAAATGAGCTTAAGGAGTGGGATTGGAATGAGAATGTCAAGAAAGATTCAGTGAGAATATTTTGTGATGAACCAGCTAGTGAAGTCGAAAGAGAAGTTCGATAGGAAGAAGTCAGAGGTGAAGCAAGTATAAGCAGACCTCAAAGAATGAGACACATGCCTGCAAGGTTGCAAGAATGTGTGATTACATCAGATGATGTGGTCGATGAAGAAGGTGAGCTGGTACATTATGCTTTCTACGCAGATGTTGAACCTGTCAATGCAGCTGAGACATTGAAAGATTCGAAATGGATGAAAGCAATGGATGAAAAGTTGAAGTCAATCGAAGTCAACAACACTTGGTCACTTGTCGAATTGCCCCAAAATAAGAAGGCAATCGATGTGAAGTGGGTATACAAGGTGAAGTTGAATCCCAAAGGAGAAGTGACTCGACACAAGGCACGACTTGTGGCGAAAGGATTTCTTCAGAAAGAAGGAATCGACTTCGATGAAGTTTTTGCACCTGTTGCTAGGATCAAAACAATCAGGTTGGTTGTTGGTCTAGCAAACATGAACAACTGACATATATGTCAGATGGATGTGAAATGTGCATTCCTTAATGGCCCCTTAAAAGAAGAAGTTTATGTTGCACAACCAGCTGGGTTTGTGAAACATGGCGAAGAAAGAAAGGTGTACATATTGCATAAAGCCCTGTACGGACTTAAACAATCTCCAAGAGCTTAGAACAAGAAGATAGATGGATTTCTAAGGGAGAAGGAATTCGTGAAGTGCAAATCTGAACATGGAGTATATGTAAGAAGAAGCAAGAGTGAATTGCTTATACTATTTCTCTATGTCGATGACCTGTTGATAACAGGTAGTTGCAAGAAGGAGATCGAAGACTTCAAAGGTGATCTCAACAAGGAATTCGAAATGTCAGATCTTGGTGACATTTCATATTTCCTTGGCATCGAATTCTACAAGAGTGGTAGAGGTTTGATGATGTACCAAAGAAGGTATGAAGGTGAAATTCTCAAGAGATTTAAGATTCAAGATTGAAACTCAACTTCGACTCCAGCTGAGCCCAAATTACAACTGTCGAAGGATTCAGATGAAGATGATGTCGACCCAACCCAATCTAGAAGACTTATTGGGTCACATCGATACCTTTGTCACACAAGGCCTGAGTTAGCATACAGTGTAGGTATGGTGAGTAGGTTCATGGAGAAGCCAAATGTATCACATCTAGCAGTGGCGAAGAGGATACTAAGGTATCTTAAAGGAACTCTCGACTATGGCATTTTGTTTCCTGCATCTGATGAAGGAAAAGAATGCAAATTAGTGGGATACACTGACTCAAGTTGGTGTAGTGATGTTGAGGATCGAAAATCCACAGCTGACTATGTGTTTATGCTTGGTGGTGCACCAGTTGCTTGGAGTTCGAGAAAAGAGCCAGTAATGGCATTATCGTCATGCGAAGCAGAATACATAGCTGTTTCTCTTTGTGCATGTCAAGCAACATGGATGGTGAATCTGGTCGAAGAGATAACATCGGAGAGTCATGGAGAAATTACCATGAAGATAGACAACATGTCAGCTATCAATCTGGAGAAGAATCCGATAGCACATGATCGAACCAAGCACATCGAGATGAGGTTCCATTATCTTCGAGAGCAGGTAGCAGATGGGAAGATGAATATGCAACACTGCAGAACTGAGAATCAGATTGCAGACATCATGACGAAGGGAGTGCAAGTCGAAGTGTTCAGAAGACTAAGAGCTCTGATGAATGTAGATATCTTAGTCATAATGAATTAGGTGGTGTTTTGAATTGTAATTCCTTGTGTCGAAGCAGGTTGCTCGACAGAGCAAGGAAGTGTCCAACCACCTAGTGTGTTAAGTAGTGTTAGCTATTTTGGGCTTTTATAGTTTTGAGTTTTGCCTTGAGGTCCAAGTTAACCTAAATCTATAAATAGAGGGAGTAACCCTTATTTTGTAATAGAGGTGAATAGAGTATTCATAAAATTTGTAATTCACAGTATTTTACAGTTGCAAAGTGAATAAGAAGTTTTCCACAGTTTGTGGACAGAGAGAAACTCTGCAGAATTATATTACTCTTCTCCTTCATCGTTCTATACACTTTCTTTCTTTCTCCATTGTTCTTTCTTTTCATTGTCATTGTGTGGGTGATAACAATCTTGTTCATCAAGATTGATCGAAATGCTCCATAGGTTTTGAGGGATTTCCAACAATATCCATAATTATTAGAGTTTTTGTTGTATTTTTTTACTTTATCAACCTTTCATTCAACTTTTCTCTCTATTTTTTTAAGTATTGTGAGTCACATAAATGTGAATCTTGTGATTTTTTAAATATTAAAGTTATAATTTTAGAAAAAATTACTAAAGATAAAGATAAATTTGATTTAATTCTATCAAGTCAAAAGGATTCCTTTAATAAAAAAAGGTTTGAGTTTTAAACCTAATAAATCTTTTAAAATTAATTTCATGATAGAAAGAAATCTAATCGTTTAATCTTTAATTGCAGTTTTTGTAATACGTTTGGCCATTCAGAGCCTTATTGTTATGTCAAGATAAATAAATTTAGATGGTCCAATAGAAATAAATCTAAATCTTTTAGAACCACTAACGCACCATGACCATAAAAGATTTAGGTATCAAAGGTGAAAACTTAATCTATTTTGCTGGTTACTTTGTAGCTTTGAAGGAACTAAATTATTATTTGATAAATTTGTGCAAAACATGTGTATACTTTAAGTATATAAGATAAAGTTGGTGATTGGTGGTCCTTGAGAAATATTTATCAAATTGTTAGCATTGATGATGGTGCTCAACAATCATGATTTACCAAGTTGTATGTTAGCATATATGGTGGTGCTCAATAGTCGTAATGGTCCTGATGTATATAGAGTGTGGCGATCTATGATGATGTTATCTCAAATTTTCGACACTAGCATTAATGTGATAAAAATCATGAAATAATGACTTTAGCGTAAATTCAAAATGGTGAATAATGGCCATGAGGATTTCGACAAATGTGACTTGTCGACAGAGGATGTTATTGAGGTCGAAATCACAGTCAGACTAAAGAGTTCGAGACTTAGTAAAATTCAGAGTTTCAAGATATTTTCTACGTGGTCGAATGAGGTGTAAGTGGATAAGATCAAACATTACTGAAAGACACATGGAGGCCCGTCGAAGACGAAGGCTGCATGAAATTAAAGATATGACATGTTGTGTGTAGTTGACTGTTGTAGACGGTTTACCTTAGGATTACTATATAAGTAGTGTTGACTTTGAGTTTTAGGGGTCCACAATTATACGCAATTATACATAACTCAAAGTATCTGTGTGCTTGAGAAAAGAGTTTTAGAATATACTTATGTGTTCCACCTGTTACAAATTAAAGCTTTTTATATTCAAACATTTTCTGCAGATTAAGTATTTATTTTCACATGTATTTCAATTTCAATTTACATTTCAGTCATCACCTTTAAACTATATTTCGATTTTCAGTTATTACTTTCAAACTATACATTTCGACATTTATGTCAAAATCATTCAAAGTTCATGATTCAGACAAAATATGTCTTGTGATCTTTTCGAGTTTATACCCTTAAGTAAATTAAAACTTTTTTTGTTTGCTAAATTTCACGGTACACAAATTGGCACACATGGTGAGACCATTTTTGTGTGAATTTATATCTTTTGTCTTTGAAAATTCTTAATTTTATGTTCTGCATTTAAGAAACTCCTTACATTGTGAGAGTGCATGAGATTGAGGAGTGGTAGGATAACCAAAAGAGAGAGTAGAAATACATTAAGGAGACTTGTCAGGAAGATGGTTAATCTCAAAAACAACAATAATGGAGAACAACCAGTCAAAAGCACTAGGGCAGGCACAATTTCTGCAAGTTCGACTGAGCCAATCGCCTCTATTGCTAGCGCAATATCCATACCATAGACGACAATTATGCCATCAAATCCACAAGAAGGGATGGTTTTCCCTATTCGATAACATATTTTAGACCTTTTTCCACCAATTTCACAATGCCCATGTCGGGGCGTGAACAACCTTATGGTATGCCAACGTTAATGATGGAAATCTTACATATTAACCCTTCGACATTTGCTGACAACATTGCGAATATGTATCCGCCAATATTAGCATCTGGCTCGGCCATAGGCAATCCTGGTCGAACCATGCAACCCCAAGTAGGGATGGGATTTGGTTCCCAAGAAATGCCAACACTTACTACGAATTATGTGATGTCTATAAGAAAACAGCTGAACGAAAGTAACCACGATATGGTTAATATGCCTACTCAGCAAATGGGTAATATATTTAGCCCATTAATTCGAAATATAAATCAGAGTTACCAACAGTTGGCAACTCAAATGAATCAAATTGTTGATTTCTTTCGCGCTCCACAAACGCCGATTCAACCCATTGTACAACCTCAATTGGTCCCGAAAATTTGAATTAAAGGGATAACCCATGAGAAAAACATGGTGAATTAGGGGAAATTGTTGGTGCCCCAGATAGTCAAACAAGGGAGGCCTATAGAGGCCGAACAACCACTAGTTCTGGTAGTAAATCGAGACCAAGACACTGACCAAGTGGTTCGTCAAGTTCGACAAGAAAATCTATTAGGAGAAAACAATCTTGTAGCCATAGTTGGAAGAATAATGGTGCAAAATGGTGTCAGGATGGGCCTGTAGAGGCTAAATTATATGTCTCCTTTGTTGGAGTATGTTTTGCAAATTGAATTCCCAAGGGGGTGGAAAGTCCCCAAGTTCACCAAATTTGCTGGTGATACTAATGAGTCCATATCCGAACATATTTCTCGATATTTTACTGAAGAGGGGGACATAACGAATAATGAAAACTTAAGGATGAGATACTTCCCTAGTTCCCTTAAAAAGAATGCCTTTACATGGTTTACTACCCTTCCCACACACTTTATAAATGATTGGACTCGTTTGGAAAGATTGTTCCATGAACAATTATACATGGGGAAATCGAAGATCAATGTGAACAAAGGTAAGAAGGAGGGAGTGGCATATGTCGATATGAAAGATAGTAACTTGATGTCAGATGTCGAATATGACCATATTGAAGAAAATGAGGTTGATGTGGCCGAGTTAAAACCAGGCCTCTCATATGTGTGTAAACTGCTTACACCTCCAAATGGAAAAAAACCTTTCTAAACCTGAGAAAAATGATAAGTTCCCTAAGAAAACCTATACTTTTGACGTGATCAAATATGATGAAATTTTTGACTTATTGGTTGCATATGGCCAATTACTAGTGCCACCCGGCATAAAAGTGCCGCCAATAGAGCAAAGAAAGAAGCGAGGGTTTCTGTAAATATCATAATTTACTAGGGCATAAAACCTCACAATGTTTTCTTTTTAGGGATCTTGTTCAGAATGATTTGAACGGTGGAATGCTCATGTTCGCTAAAGGCAAAGCTCCAATGAAGATTTACTCTGACCCACTGCAAGTCGGGGAAGCCAACATTGTTGAGCTTGTAGGAATAAACATGGTCTAGATCACTGAATTCGACATGTAGGAAGAGGATGAAGCTTTCGAGAGTAATGAGATTGAAGTTTTTTATCCTAAGGCTGGCGAAGGTTTGCTTGAATTCCTCCATCAATGCAAAGTTAGGGATTCAAAAGTAATGTTGTGCCCTAGGTGCAATGTTGTTTTTAATAAGAGGGCTACGAAGAAAGTGGGGAGTGCCTAGCAGGAGAAGAGGAAGGAAATTGGAAGAGGAACAAGCCTGAGTTCTTTTTCGAAAAGAGGGGAGTCCCTCAGAAAAAGGAGCATTCTCCGAACCACTAGAGAGGAAAGCCTTGCACTTACAGGCCAACATCGAATGCTCCCCAAGGAAGGTGGTCAAGGTCTGTTAGAAAGAAGCAGTCTGGAAATCAGAGGTGGAGGAATGTTGAAACAGGTTGAGACTCTTCAATGACCTATCGAGAAAATTTTCAAGTGTTAGAGAGGCACTCATATTGTCCCAATAACTATAAGGGGAATAACCCAATGTCAAGGACTTAATTCAGAAGATTTTAGATAAAGAAGAAGCCAGAGAAGGAAGCTGATGAATCAAGCAACAACAAAATATACCAGATTCGAATAAGTGATCAAACTAAGAAGCCAGTCGGAAGACAGTTGTTTTCACCTAAATAAGTTAAGTCGAAGGGAAAGGATAATGAGGAAGTACCATCTAAGGAGGATGAATTAGTTACTGATAACATGTAAAGAAAGACATCGTGTTCTAATTCCCCATTGTTACACATGAGAGCAGACGCCGACATAAAAATAAAACATAAGACTTCATCTTCCACTCACTTCTGAACTCCTACTGCGGATTATCTGCATGTTACCCACGTGGAGCCAACATTCAAACAGAAGGGGTGAGATATAAAAATTATGTAAAGGAAAACATGATAATAAGTAAGCATCATATTATCACATGCACATCATCCATTCCACAACACAACTGCACATAATCCACACGATGGCTATTCACATATAATAGCAACATAACAACCATCCACACATAACAACAACATAATCAACCATCCACGCAATATACAATGCATTGTGACTCACAAATCTACTCAATACATGTGGTACCAATACGTGAACACTCAGGTTCACCACTTTGATCCTCACCTCCTAGGATCAAAGTCATTAATTCATTACCATCACCTCCAATAATGTTTCACTGATTCCATCACCTCCGAAATAAGTTACTGGCCCAATCCACACAATGGGATTTGAGGCTTACCAACAACTGAGCATTTATCGAACAACATGAATGCATGCAACATATTATACATACAACAACAACATCATACACAATGACCCACCTCCATAGTCAAAGTACACCGTAAATACTGGTCATCATGCATTAATATACATGTTATACAGCTCAACAACATCAACATACAACATAGTAAGCAACAACAATGCATTTAAGATAATGTCACGCCACCACATAAACATTTCAATGCATATCAACACTATCACACACAAAAATATTCAATTTCACGTACTGAAACCAATTTTAAATGACAGTACACGCTCTTAGCTTTCCAACACTTCGAACGACACTCGGAACATAAGCAACAACAATCCCTAAGTTCAAAATGAACCAAAAAACCAAATAAAAAAGTAAGCTAGTTAATCCTTATACTAAAACTGGAAAAATAAAATCTTAGGCCATAGGATAGAGTAACCAAACTAGGATTTATGCTAAATATCTTGAATGAAGACTTTTGGCATGACATGCAACATCATGGATTACACACACATACACACACACACACACACACACACACACACACACACACACGCGCGCGCGCACACACACACGCGCACACACACACACACACACACGCACACACACACAAGGCTAAATTATAACAAAGACCAAGTTGTGCCAATTTTTTAATGTATTCCTTTGAGAAAAATCCCGAGTTATATGAAATGTGATGCTAAAGTAAGAGGTGAAAAAGGTATTAACTTTGCCGATACTATATGTCACATCATCTAAGGACAATCAATGATTCAAGTTTAGGGGCGTGACAACTCATTATTTGTGTGAGATTCAAGCCTTTTACACTTTATTTTGCATTTTAAAGTAATTTTTTGAAAAGCACAAATTATGCTCTCTTTTGTGTGTTTTTATGTGTTTGTCACTTGCGTAGGACTACTTCATGATAAGTTCTAGAACGAAAAACTGAGAGTGTCATTTCTACCTCAAGTTTCAGCAGACTTAGGTGAAAAAGAGTTACAAGGGATGAAGGTCATTAGCATTAGGGAATACATAGCAACCATGTGAATATTGGAGCATGGGTGAGTTGGAAACTTGGATGAATAAAATCAAACACTACAAGAAAATATTCTCCAAAATATGATATGCATATAATGGTGTGCGTTGTTGTCTGTCTGTGTAGCAGACCTGCCATATGACGTGTTGTCCATTGTGCGCTGGATATTGTACTACCTAGAGTTGATTCGAAGGAAAGAAGAAGGAATATGTTGTGTTTATTAGGCTAGAAGATAGGAATGTCCATAAGGTCTGTTATCCAACAACAAGAAAAATCCTAGAAGTTAGAGGGTATAAAAGAAACCTCTTGGGTGAAATAGAAAGATGTTCAAAAGTTGAAAACTTGAAAAATTACTCTAAAAGATATCTTAATGCAGAAGAAGAAGAAGTATGAACCAATAGTTAGAGTTCGTCCCATCTATCTTAACACAAAAAGATAACTAGTGGCCTCTAACTTTTTAAAATTTTACAATTTACTTTTCTTAAGTATAGTTTATTTTTTATGTTTTTCTCAATAAATAATCAAGGGTCATGAATTTGACCCAAAGAATTGTACTATTATTATTAAAAAATACATAAGAATTATATATAGAGAAGGAGTGAAGCATACCAAAACCAATCATTTTGAAAATAACACCTGTAGTTTTACAACATTGTTATGTTGGGGAAAAATAAACAAAGCATAAAGAAAAAAGAGGAACACAATCACAACACAAGAACATAACGTGGAAATTTCAAAACCGGAGAAAAAAACAAGGCAATTGTCAATAGACAACGAGAGAATAACACTATGTAAAAATTATTACAACATATAATATACCCTCAACTAACTCAAGCCCCCTAGTACACACACTCCTTTCGAAACAAATATTTAACTGCATTTCATAATACTCTAATACATGAGTATAAGAGAACAAATAAAGTCAACTACGAGCTTAAAGTATTTTTGATTGGTGCATTTTGGAATGAAGAACTTGAATTTTATATACAGCCTTGGACTCCCTCTTCCTTCACAAAACTAAGCTATGTGAGACTTTAAAGAACTTGTATTCTATATATATAACATTTGTCTCTCTCTTCATTCACAAAACTAAGCGATATGAGACTTCTTCAACATGTATATTTTCAACTAACCCCAACAATCTCCATCTTTATTAAAAATAATACTTAAACTTTCATTATCTTCACCGACAATCGTACTCTACCATAAATAGTATCAACATGTATATTTTCAACAAACCCTTCTTTTTTATTGTGGAAGATTAGACAAAATTACAACCACATAGCATATTAAGAACACTTATTCCTGAATCGAAACAAAAATTCTGATACCAGTTGCTGAAAAAAAAACAAAGCATAGAGAAAAAAAAGGAACACAATCACAACACAATAACATAACGTGAAAACTCTAAAACCAGAGAAAAAACCACGTTCGTTGTCAATAGAAAACCAGAGAATAACACCATGTGAAAATTGTTACAACACATAATATACCCTCAATTGACCCAAGCCCCCAATACACACACATCTTCCAAAATAAATATTTAACTACATCTCACAACATTCTAATACAAGAGTATAAGAGAACAAATAAAATAAAATACAAACTTAAAGTGCTTTTGATTGGTGCATCTTGGAATGAAGAACTTGAATCTTATATATAACTTTAGACTCCTTATTCTTTCACAAAACTAAGCGAAATAGAACTTCAAATAATCTGTATTCTACATATAGCCACAAACTCTCTCTTTATTCACAAAACTAAGCGATGTGAGACTTCTTCAACATGTGTGTTTATAATGTTTCTCTCAATTTATTTTTAATGTTTTTCTCAATAAATAATCAAGGGTCATAAAATTGGCCCTAAGACTGGTAGTATTATTATTTGAAAAGAAATACATAAAAATTATATATAGAGAAGGAAGGAGGCATACCAAAACCAATCATTTTTAAAATAACGTCCATAGTTTTACGACATTGTTATACAATAGCTAGTAAGATACCCCGTGCACCGCATAGGGTAAATTTATTTAATACGATATAAATTTTATTTAGATATACATGTAAATTTAAATTGTGTTACTTAATTGTAAAATGATCAATACTAATATAAATTTCATTGTATTAAATAATATAAAAAAAAGTGGTTCGTAAGTGGAGAAAGAAAAAAGAGAAAATTTAACATTTGAATAACAATTTTATATCTCAAATTATTAATTATAATAAAATAGATATTTTGCTGAAGGTTACCCATGAGAAAAAGTGAAATTTTGATATTTGAAACTAAGAATTTTATGTCTCAAATAAAGACAATTATTAATTAAAGTGAAATATGTATTTTGCTGATAATGACCCGTGAGAAAAAGATAAATTTTGATATTTGAAAATAAGAATGTTGTGTTATCAATAAAAGCAATTGTTAATCAAAATAAAATAGATATTTTGCTGATATTGACCCGTGAGATGGAAAGTTAATTGTGTGCACGGCTATTGAATTTTATTCAATTTGATAAAGTAAATTTTCAATTTAATTAAAATTTGAAAATAAATAAATTAATATTTTTAATAATAATAAATAAATAGAATTGATTGAATATTTCTTAAAAACAAAACTAAGTGTTAATATTATATAAATTTATACACCAATAAATATTTAGTATAATAATCATATACTATAATTATTCATATTAATTTATTATAAATAATTTTTAATATGTATAAAAAGTGTAAAAAATACTTTATTTTATTTTGGTAATTTAAAGAAATTTTATAATTATTTTTTCTAATTGTATATTTTAATATATATTTTTTAAAATAAAAACAAAATATGTCTTCTTTTTACATATAGAATGAAAACAATAACAAACTTTAAAAAAATTAAAATGAGCTAGACTTATCTATATTTTTTTTAAAAAATTAATTGTTTCATTTGTTTATATTCACATGTATTCTTTTATTTTATTTTTCTATTTATTCATGTGTTTTTTATTTTTCATTTACAATGTTGATAGATATGAAAAATAAAAATAAATTAATAACTATAAGAAGTATGAAATTTTTATTTGTATTTACTAATGTTTTTTTTGTTTTTTTTTCCTACTTTTTTCATGTATTTTTATGCTTTTTCATTTTTATTGTTAATCTGAAAAACAAAAAATAAATTAGTAATAATGAGAAGGATGAAAAAGATAAAATAATAAAATAAAAAGATAAAAAATATTAAAAGAAAGTAATTTGAAAAAAAAATAGATGATGTGTGAAAGAATAGAAAGTGAGAAATTAATTTAATATTTGAGAGCATATTTGTTGAAATAGATTGAAATAATTTGAAATAATTGGGAGATTAATTTTGTAATATTGTAACTTTTTATAAATATAAATAATTTTAAAATGAAAGATAATGCCAGTAACTTGTATGTATATTTTATTAATAGAAATATAGTTATCTCTTGACTTTTTCTCTTAAAAGATAAATACTCTCTTGTGTTAAAATGTTAAAAGTGTTAAATATAAATAAGAGATTAATTATTATACACTGTGTAAAAAGATTTATACTGTCGATTCATCATCATCACCTATTTATATTATTTTATAGGTTTTTAAAATAAAAGTCAAACTTATTTCAATATCTAACATCTAAGATTAACTCACGGTGTAAAATCTCTTTACACTATAAATATAAATATGTTAATTATTGAACACCACAATTTAAAAATATATCTTATATCTTTCTCCAATCTTATGTCAACGTTAACACCGACTAAATCGAGTGACATTTTTCTCATAATAATAATAAAAAGAGAATGACATATTCTCAAATAAATTTTAAAACCATAGCACTAAAACATTTACCATTACCTAGACCAGTTGTTTAAATTTTACAGATTACCTACACTTCTTGAGTCTTTTAGTGCAGTACCACAAATCTGAAAGTTTATTCCTATTATGCAACACATTAAAACATAATTTCCATACTACCACACTTTTGGCTATTTGGGCTTCCGCCAATCTATTGTCACTTCAGTTTTTAATTTATTTTAAATATAATTTAACGATTAAAAAAATATTAAATTAACAAATTAAATAAATAATACTAATTAATTTAAATTATTAAAAATAAAAAAGGCGCTTTGACCAGTGGTGGAGACCGTTCAAACCATCGGTAGTTCCGTACTCGAGATTTTGATATTTTCTCGTCTCTCAAATGTCTTAGTGCATTTTGATCTTCGTTTCTTGACTCAATGTCAAATTTCCATATAGCAAAGGCGTTACGGATAGCCGTTGGTTATGATGACGTTGTGGATCTCAATAGTGATAATAAGATGTGGGGCAGTACAATTAGAATACCTAAAACTCAGTGTCGCAATGAAGTATCGTGTGAATCGCGATGATAGTTACTTCAATTATCAGTAACTCTACGTTCGAGATTCCGCTTACCTAACCACGATCTAGGATTCCGTTCGGAAACTCTTCGTTGTATGGAGGAACTCAAATGAACCTTTTAACGGATGATCTCGTAAACCAAGAAGATATTTTGACCGACTAATCTCAAAACATAAAAGAGACTTTACCATGATTATCTCAAAAATATTTAAGTTTGTATGTGTGTGTGCGTGTGTTTGTGTGTGTGTGTGGGGTGGGGGGGGGGGGGGGGCGTGGTGCGTGTGTGTGTGTGTGTGTGTGTGTGAGAGAGAGAGAGAGAGAGAGAGAGAGAGAGTTTCCTTAGTATCTTAGGAGATACTCTTATACTTTTACAATTCACTGATCACTTAGACACATGACCAAACAAGCTTTCACACTTTCTCTATTTCACAATCTTTAAGCTTTAAGATCTTTTCCTTGATTCATTATTAATTCAACACTTCCTTTGTGACTTAACTTCTTCTAACTGATGAGGCTTGATATAGATTTATTGATAGACACCATCATCAGAGGTTTCTTAAATAGAGATCCTTACGGACTCCACCAAATTTCGATTCACATTAGGTGTTGTCATCATCCAAACCATTAGGAGCATTAACCACTAAAATATCTGCAAATAAATGTACCTCCAAGCACATAGTTCCGCGTCCATCATATTTAAAGTGTATATTTTTTAGGGAATACTTACTAAACTGGACATTATATGCATCTCCTTGCGCATAGTTGAAAAGAAAGAACTTCTGAAAGTCTTAAGAAATAATAAAAATTGACTTAGGTGTAACATTTTTGCCCTAAAGAGCATAAGCCTTAGGCACTGTATGCACAAAATTAAGATGGAATATGAATACAAACTAGATGTTCAACCTCAACTAAGACTAAATCAAACAATGAAGGATATAGTTAAGAAAAAGTCTTGAAGTTACTTAAAGTTGGTAGGATATATCAAAAAATTGCATGGGTAAGTCTGGTTCATGTAGTCGATAAGAAGGGAGATATGGTCATTATAAGAAAAGAGAAAAATGAGTTAATCCCGATACATATGCCCTCTAGTTGGAGAATATGTATTGATTATAGAAGGTTGGATTTTGACTATTATGAAGGGCCACTTCCCATTACCATTCATGGACCACATGCTTGAAATATTGTAAAGTAAAATCTTATACTCTTTTCATGATGAGTATTAAAGGTATAATCATATTGATATAGATCTAGATGATCATGAAAAGAAACCTTTCAAATGCCCATTTGGAATTTTTCACATGTAGAAGGATGGTGTTTGACCAATGCAACGCCCCTGCCATATTTCAAAGGTGCATATTTTTCATATTTGTCCATTTGATCAAAAACTTCATAGAGGTATTTATGGATGAATTTAATATTTGTGGAAATACCTTTAATTCTTGCTTGAAACACTTAGATGATGTATTGAAGAGATGCATTAGGACCAATCTAATTTTAAATTGGGAAAATGTAGTTTTATGATTATTGAAGGGATTGCATTAGGGAGAAAAATAAATTCGAAGGTAATTGAGGTGAATCAAGCTAACATTGAGGTAATAGAAATACTACTAAAACTGATAAATGTGAAAAGGATTAGAAGTTGTAAGGACATGCTAGTTTTTGCAAGTGTTTTATAAAAGACTTTTCAGAAATTTCTAAATCTCCATGTAATATTTTAGTACAGCAAAATGATTTTAACTTTGACAATGACTATCTGAACTTTTTCATGTTTATAGAGAAAAAATTGGCCATTGCATCTGTAATCGTAGCCGTAAATTTATAACTACCTTTTGAATTGTTATATGATGTTAGTGATTACGTGAATCATGTATCGTTGAGACACTTGATGAATAAAGGGGAGTCAAAACCCCTTTTACTAAGATTGGTATTGTTGCTACAAAAAATTAGACCTTGAGATTAGAGATAAGAAGGGAGTTGAAAATACTTTAGTGAGTCACCTATCAAGATTAGAAAACTCAAAAGTTATGAACAAATAGAAAAACATATTAGAAGAGTTTACAAATGAGAACTTGTTGGTGACTAGTAGAAAACCATGTTTTGATGACATGGAAAACTATAAAGCTCAAAAAATTCAGAATATATCACATGGCAACAAAGAAAAAAAAATGATGATGATAAGGGTCCGTTTGTTTTACCTTTAAAAAAATGATTTTTTTTTATATTTTTGAAAATTGATTCTACAAAAATATTTTTCAAAATATTATAAATTTTTCTAAATTTGTTTTTTATAAATTGAATTATTCATTGTATAACATAAATATACATTATTGAAGATCAAAACATAGCCAAAATCATAATTTTTTTAAAAAAATTGTATCTCAAAAATGATTTTTATGAAAAACTATTTGAAATAGCTTCAAAATTAAGTGATTTTTTGAAATTTTGATATCCAAAAAAAGTTTCGGTAAAATGATGAAATATCTAAAATAACATTTTAAGAATAACTGTTCAAACCAAATTTTCATTTGAACCTTTTATGAATTTTTTTTAAAAAAAATTATTTTTACACTAAAATATGTAACACTATAAAAATCATTTAAAAAAAACTAAAACAAACGGACTCTAAATCATATATGCAGGATGACCCGTATTTGTTTAAAATAGGTCCAAACGAATTCATCAGGAGGTGTGGCGTGGAAATAAAAGAAATAGTATCTTATGAAACTCTCATAGCTCAACTTAAAGAGGCATCGCAATGGGGAAATAACACACGCAAATGCCCTACAAAGTGGATTCTAATGGCAAACTATGTTCAAGGACAATGTATGTGACAAATTATAATGAATGCGAAACAACTTATAATATTTCCAAGAGGAATCGTAGAGATTGAACCCTTTGATTGTTGGAAAATTGAATTAACGTGTTCCTTCTCCCTTTTGTGTTCTAATTTACATATTTTAGTTTGTATTAATTATGTTAAAAAAATTGGTTGAAGCAATAGTTGGTTTTGCCAATGACACTTCTACTTTGGTTAACTTTTCGAAAATATATGTTTTTTTTTTAGGTTTGAGGTACCTAAAGTCTTGTTGAGTGGTAGAGGAAGGCATTTATGTCAAATATAAAGTACCCAAAAAGACAACTTAAGCAAATTTTGAAGAAAATAGTCAACTCATATATGAAGGACTGAGTAAAGAAATTAAACAAGCATTATGAGACTCTCATTTTCACTCAACCACTTTTTCAAATATTTGTACAATCACGTAAATATATAGGATAATAAATAAATCGCATTTACAAAACAAATCTATTTAAAGATTTATTAAAATGACATCAATATCCTCTTTCATTTCAATAACTAAAAACTAGAAGTAAAAATGATATTTATCTATGATTTTTTTTTGTCAATCATTAAAATTTCTTTTGATATAATAATAAACTTAGAAGAAATGATTACATATTTTAAAACTAAAAAGAGTTTTATCTTAACAAACCTCAACAAAGAAATATTGATAGCTACCTCTACACACTTCTTTAACTTTTACAGATTTTATTTTTGAAAGGTCAAAGAAATTATTATACGCACTAAAGGCATGATCCAAGTACATAATACATTCAAATACTTAAACTTTTACAGATTGGTTTCAGTTCATTTTAGGTGTTGGTGAGCCGCCGTTCAATTCTTCCGGTCAGACAAAAAATGATGTCTTTTTGAAATAAATCTACCTACGATACTTCCAATGTTCTCTCATCACTTTTTTTCTAAATTCAATTCATGACATCAGCAAAATTGAATAACAATATCTTTTTATTTTAAAAACAAACAAAGCCGATTCGATTGACTAAACAGCAAAAAGAAATCACATTTTCAGAAATCGTAGAAAAACAAATAACATTGTCTTTAGATTTTTTAAAAGAAACAAGCCGATTGTACTGACCAACCAGCAAACGTAAATCACAATATAATAATAACATGCTTGGATTTATCTGAACCTATATATTGCACTGCCTTAACTCCAAAATTGAAGAAGAAAAATATTAAGAGAAGGAAGAAACACAATAGACACAATGCTAGTGATAATCTCTTCCACTTTTCTCTTTCTTTTTCTTGTAATCAAATTCTATTCATATTCAACAAAAACCAAAAACTCACCTCCAAGATTACCTTTGATAGGAAATCTTCATCAAATTGGTTCATTCCCTCACCGTTCATTTTACGCACTTGCCAAAAAATATGGTCCTTTCATGCAAATGTATTTTGGTAAAGTTCCCATTCTCGTTATCTCTTCCGCTGAAGCAGCACGTGAGATAACCAAAACTCATGATCATGTCTTTGCAAACAGACCCCCCAAGATCAATTACGACATTCTTTTATATAACTTCAGAGATGTTTCATCTGCTCCATATGGAGAGTATTGGCGACAGTTGAGAAGCATTTGTATGTTACATCTTCTCAGTGCCAAGAGGGTGAAATCTCTTCGCGCTGTGAGGGAGGAAGAACTTGTTTTAATGATGGATAAAATAAGAGACTACTCTTCGAAATCGTTACCTGTGAATTTAAGCGAGTTGATTGCGTCGAAAACTAATGATGTGGTTTGTAGGGCTACCTTGGGAAATAAGTATAGTGGTGAAAGTGGGACGGGATTTGCTAAGTTGATGATGGATTTTACTGAGTTGCTTGGTACTTTTATGGTTGGGGACTATGTTCCTAGCCTTGATTGGATGACACATCTTTCTGGATATTACTCAAGAGCAAAGAAAGTGGCTAAACAATTTGACGATCTTTTGGAGGGTGTAGTCGAGGAACGTTTCAATAATCCGAAAGGCGATAACGAAGAACAGACTGATTTGGTTGATGTTTTGCTTTGGATCCAAAGGACAGAATCGCTCGGCTTTCCTATCGACAGAACAACCATAAAAGCTTTGTTACTGGTACGTAGATATTTATTATAAGAGAAAATTTACTTTTTAGATTCATTGAACAATTAATTTATCTGAACTATATATTGATATATTATATTGTTTATACGTAGGACATGTTTGTTGCGGGTACAGACACTATATCAACTTTGCTAGAGTGGGAAATGTCAGAACTCATGAAGAATCCACACATGATGAAGAGATTAAAAGAAGAAGCAAGGACAGTGGCGAACGGAAGAACATACATAACAGAAGACGATTTGAGTAACATGAAATACTTAAAGGCGCTTGTTAAAGAAGCACTGCGGATGTATCCACCGATTCCACTACTAGTCCCTCGAGAAAGCAGACAAGATGTGAAAGTAAACGGTTACAGCATAAAAGCTGGGACAAGAGTGTTTATCAATGCATGGGGAATTGCAAGAGATCCAAGATATTGGGATCAACCAGATGAGTTCAGGCCGGAGAGATTCTTGGATACTTCCGTGGATGTAAAAGGAATTGATTACCAGTTGATTCCGTTCGGATCGGGGAGAAGAGGTTGTCCGGGACTAGTGTATGCTATGGCTGCTAATGATCTTGTGTTGGCGAACCTTGTGCATCAGTTTAACTGGGAGTTGCCTGGTGGTGCTGGGGCGAAGGTGGATATGTCTGAAGCATTTGGTTTTACCGTGCACAGAAAGTTTCCTCTTATGGCACATGCAACAGTTTCTAATCAGAAGTGAATGAAACTATAATGGAATTTGAATAATTTGTGTAGTAACCCTTGTCTTTTATGGGTCCACACTTAGTTTTAAATATTCCATTAATATATAGTTAAACATGGATTTGTGACTATATACATGTATGTGTATATGTGTGTCTTTGTATCTTATTTGAATTGAAATAAATTACATTTGAGACTCCATATATTAATGTATACAATAGTTATAAACAAATTTGAAGTACACCGTAAATGAAAGCAACTCGACAGAATATAGAAATACAAAAAATTTATAAAATATTGGACGGTGTGAGATAGGATTTGTGCAGAGACAAATCGATCCAACAACTTAAAAACTCACATTTTAGCTAAGGAAGTTTTTTACTCCGTATTATATTAAAACCCATGTCCAATAAAATGCCCGGGCCAATTGATATGAAAAAATAACTAATATAAAGAAAATATATTAATATATATTTTTTAAAAGTTTACACTTATATGATGTTTTTTTTAGTGATACAAACAATTAGATGGATTTTTGCATGTAGAATCACATGTAAGGGATAAGCCTTCCTTGCTTAGGTAGTTAACCTAACACAATCACATGGAAGGACTTGCATGCTTAAAGTAATCTTACATAATAAGTTATATAGGTGTATAAGTGTATTTATATAGGTTTGTAGATAACATGACAATAAATGATTCTCAATTCTCCTATATATAAATTAATACTTTATCACACACTTACCACTACCTCTCCATCATCTACATCTTTTAACAAATAAACATAAACTACTTAAGAAATCCAATGGATTCAAACAACCCTTTCGAGAAAGAAGTAAAATTTCTCCAACAAAAAATTATTGGAAAGTTTCTCGACATGAATGTTGCAAATGCTATTGACGATAAGTACACAACTCAGATAACGAATTTGTTTGTAAGAATGCAAACATATGATATAGAGTTTTACAATCATAGTGTAAGTGATGCTTTGTATTTGTTTGCAAATACAAGTTATTTGCATTTTGTTTTTTTTCCTCATAATGATTGCCTAATCTGTTTGATTTCATTATTGCATTTTATAAAACACAAATAATGCAAAAATTTCCTTTATGTTTTACTAAAGAATTTGGAGACGAGATTGCATCATATGTGACTCTTCAGAATCCAAAAGATAATGAGTTTGAGGTACAAGTCATAAAGAAAAACGGAGAGTTATATTTTAATGATGGTTGGATCAGATTGAGAGATGTTTACGACATAAAGTTTGGTGCTTGAGTTACCTTCATATACATAGAGAAAGGTCTTTTAACTATAATAGTTACAAGTAGATTTGGCGAAGAAATTGAGTATCTTACCTCTATTCCTCAAATTAAATGACATTTGGGTAGAAGGTATGTACTTGAAAGAAATATTATATTTGGTAGCAATATTGGTGAGAAATTTTTTATTCCAAGGTTATCACTGATTCCTTTAGATAAAAGTCTTCCTTTTAAATTTTGGCGTTGGAAATTTCTAGCAATTGTTTCATTCGCTATGACTATCAACAAGAGTTAAGGTCAGTCACTCAAACATGTTCGAGTGTATCTGACCCAATCAATTTTTTCTCATGGACAACTATATGTTTCACTATCTAGATTTACTTTAAGGATGAGCTTAAAGATATTAGTAACTGACGATGAAGGTTAAGATTCAAATGTAACTGGAAATGTGGTTTACAGAGAAGTATTCAAGAATATTCAGAGTTAGTTTGTAAATTATTTATATAAAACTATATAATTTCTTTTATGGTATTTAAAACATTTTTTATTTTCATTCAACTATTTGTTTCATACTAATATAAATATTATATATGACATTTTAAAATACCTGTGCATCGCATGGGTCTGCGTCTAGTTCATACTAATATAAATATTATATATGACATTTTAAAATACCTGTGCATCGCATGGGTCTGCGTCTAGTTAGAGATAAAATAGTTTGTTATTAGTTTATTAGAGTTTATTAAGATAAAATAGTTTGTTATTAATTTGTTATTTGTTTGTTAGGGTTTATCCTATTTTCAAGGCTTGAAAGATAAATCATCCGCCTATATATAAAGGTATGTCATGTATCATCAAAACAATAAGAATATAACATATTTTTCAAGTTAACTTTCTAATATGGCATCAGAGCACGATTCTGATTCAGAAGAGATATTGGAGTATAAAAATACCTCCAAACCTGGAAAAAAAGAAACACAAGCCTATCATCTAAACAACTATGATAATCATGGAACTCCACTCGTGACAGCATTATTGAATGGAGAAACTTACAACACATGGGAAAGATCGATCAAGACGACTTTGCGTGCGAAGACGAAACTGAGTTTCATTGATGGAAGCATCAAGAAACGATCAAGTCAATCTGAAGTGTACCATGATTGAGAAAAGGAAGATTCAATGGTGACATTTTGGTTGATCAATACGACATAACCAAATATACACAAAAGCATCTCACATGGTTCAACGACTCGAGATGTATGGGTGGATCTTGAAGAACGCTTTGCTCAAACCAATGCACCACGAATCCATCCGATGTGGAGAAACTTGTGTTTAATGCAGTAACAAACCCTAACAAACTAATAATAAACTATTTTATCTCTAATAGTTATTCATCTTGTCCGCCAAATTTTTGTTCTCTGTTTTAAAGTGGACATTTTTTAAGAAACATTCAATTGCAACCTCCAATTGCTATCTTCATCATCGTCATTTATGTTAGCTTATGGTCTTCACCTCCTTTCATCTTCTTTGTTCCAACAACAAGGATTTCTCCTTTGTCATTCCGAAAGATGAACCATAATCCCCAATAGCCTTGCATCACCAAACATGCATCAAAGTTACATTTTACCCAATCCCATTCAGGTGGTTTCCATCTTGGGTCAGTGTCTTCTATACGGTTAATATTGTTCTTGGTATTCCTTTGTCTATTGTGAATGGTACGATTGTGAGTGGCATAATCTCCTGCTATGTTGAGATTGTTGGGAAAACTCAAATCTTGAAGTTAACCGACTCAATCTTGATGAACATGAATAGATCTTTCTTATTGATCACGCCTCTTGTTACTCATCCTTTACTCAGGTAAAACAACCACTCCTTGATTGCAAGATGATTCTACACTACACAGAGAAATGATAAAACAAAACTATACAATTGAAATAAGAGAAAAGGAAAATTTTGGAGGAAGAAGAAGAAGAATGTATTTCAGTGCAAACTGCACTCTAAGTGTTTGTTACAATGTGTCACTACTATAAATTTTTCTTTTAGTGACAGAGACCGAAAAAGCTTTAAAGTCGATCACTATATTGTGTTTAATGCAGTTTTTAAGAGAGCGCTTAAAAGTTCTAGAATCAGCTTCCATGGCATCTTGAAACATAATCAGTATATCAAATTTTGAATCTTTGTTCAGCATCTCCCATAAGTTCTTCCCAGTTGCCCTCTCAAAAAGTGAGAATTCATTGTCCTCATTGAACCATTTCTTGGAGGAATGCCATATTTCTAGAGAATTTGAATGAAGTGTTCCTCGAATGATTGGTGGTAAACATGCTGATTTGATTGTCATGAGAAGCTTTCAAGGAGGGGTCAAAGCATATGTTGTTTCTTCTTCTACCCTATCTTTGCATTTCACCGTTGTTTTTGCAAATAAACCATTATGTGTTAACAGGCGTAAGAATTGATAGAGGGTATTAACTTTAGAAGGGTGAAGTTTCAAAGATGAAACTAATTCAAAAAGAGTCATTTGGTTGTCCATGGTTATGAATTGCGTCTGATATGCCTAGTTCCATAGCAAACTTGAATGTTATGGAACTTACAAATTTGTAAACATGTTTGTAGAAATGGATCTGAGCATGGTACATTTCACTTTGTTCATAATAGTTTGTGTTGAAATTGATTTATATTGTTCTTATTTGTTGGTTAACTTTGATTTAAATGGATATGAAGAAATTACAAACTAGTATGTATCTTTTATATTTTTAATAATGTTGAACTGAATATAGTGAAGACAAAGCAAATTTAATACATTATCTAGTGTCTTGTTTGGATGCTGGAATTATTAATTGCGTAGAGTTGTTTGGCTGCTGAAACTATTTAGTGTCTTGAGTGTCATGACAAAGATTGAGTTCCACATCGTTTTCTCCTAGTATAATATAAGGGTTTATAAAGCTTGAACATGTGGAGGTTATTGCATAAGTGTCTTGAGATGAACGTGGATCTTTGAGAATTGAACATATGTTGTAATAAAATGGGCTTTAGATCCTGAATGCTTCCCAAAATTTAATTAATTAATTTATTAAATAAAAATTTAAATTATTATTTATGTAAAAAAAGTATTAAAAAATAAATTATCCTAGTAAGTGATTCCACGTAATTAAAAATAATTTTTAAATCCTAGTCATTACCACATATGCAAAAGTGGATGGGGACTACAAAAATCCCAAAGAAAGTAAAATTCAGAGACCAAAAATTTAGGTTTTGTAATAGGGGGATCAATAGTTTAAAACACCCAAACTATGGGGACCTAAAGTGCATTTAAGCCAACAAATTGCTCACTATTTTAAAACGTTGTTATGTACTATATGTTTATCAAATACTTATTTTACAAAACAAATCTAATCTTCAAGGTCTTGTTAAGTTTTTAGAGGCCTCGTGTATGTTTACCATGGTTTAACTATGGAAAAATAAATCGAGGCTCTATTTTTTCATAGTTTAACCATGAAAAATGTTTTACGAGGTCATTTTTAGACACTTTTTAACCGTGACAAATTTTAAACTCGCGTGGTAGCTCATCTAATATGCCCTCAATATTTTATTATTATGTGTTTTATGCTATTAGAAATTCAATACACAATATGTATCATATATGAAATTTAAAAAACTCAAAAAAGATAATAGGAATTGAGTAATGTTATTTCTATACTCTTTTCCTACACCAATATTTACATTCAACATTCTTCATCGTATTTATATTGTAATATGATGAACAATATTAAAAAATAAATATTTTAAAAAAACTATTTTTCTTTTTAATTATTAAAAAAATAATTTTGTAACACAAATATAAGAATTTGTCATTAACTAATTATTGTTGCATCAACCATAAAAATATACGTTATTAATCACATATTTTACTTATAGATAATTAATCAATTTTCACTACTTTTTTTTGAACCAATGATAACTTAGATTAATTCATAAAACGATATACACAAGGCAATCGTTAGGATTTAGCCCACAAGAATCAAAAAAGACAAAACAAAAGACCCACGACACTAGTTAAACATTAATCTAGCTATGTGAGCCATAAGTTTCCTATTACTCCACCCTCTATAAACTATTGTATCTATGACTTTCTCTGCAATACTCTTATTATGAACAACATTTTCAAAACTCGTATCATTCCTATAGCGCCAAGTTTCATAAATGCTCTCCGCCACTGCCAACTTAAGAATAATTGTACGATTCCCTTTACATTTAATATTTTGTATTATCAAACTAAACTCATGGCTCCAACAACCGAATTATGGTGCACCTGAATCCACTTAAGCATTTTCTCCCAAATGGCTTTTAGATCCTTACACTTAAAAAACATGTGTTGTTGGGTTTCAGTATCATTACAAAAATAACACTTTAAGTTGTCAATCAAACCAATTTTATGCAGTCTCGCTTTCGTCGCAAGTCTCTCATGGAAAGAAATCCACAAGGTAATTAGAGATATAGGTCTTGTTACCATAAACTAACGTCTTCCAATTAATGCGCTAGGTGCTACTATGCAACTCTTTATACATCTTCCTCATACTCCACTTTTGGCTTTGCAACACATCCTTCCAAGATTGAAGATTCTGAATACAATCCCTTTTCTTTAAGATGTATTTCATAATCTAAGAGAAATTATTCCGCACTTCAGTCTCCATGATCAAGTTGTTCTTCAAGTAGTAGGCATGCACCCACTTCACCCAAAGACCATCTGATTTCCCACTTAAGTTCCATAAAAGCTTTAGCATATTGGTTTTGTTCCAGACCTCAAGGTCAATGATGTTAAGACCTCTATGACTCTTCGGGATGCAAATCTTCTTCCAAGCAATAGAAGCTTTTCGAATTTTCTTAGTACCCCCATCCACATGAAGGTACGACAAATGGACTCAATTTTATGAATCACAAACTTAGGGAAAGGCAGACATTGCATCCAATAATTCATTTTAGCAAAGATGACACTTTTGAGGAGTTGTACGACCTACATAACTAAGTAATCTAGAACTCAAGTGTGTAATTCTCTCAACAATTTTATCAATCAACTTCATGTAATCCTTGAAAGCTAACTTTTTTCTAGTCATAGGAACTCCAAGATACCTAAAAGGAAGGTTGCCCTCCTTGAAATTCATAATCTTCTTGATATTTTCTTTCATATGATGGTCCACCCCACCAAAATAAATGCATCATTTGGCAGGGTTAACTTTGAGGCCCGTGGACTTGGAGAACTTGTCAAAATTATTCATCATTATCTCAAGAGATCTTGCATCACCTCTAGTAAACAACAATAAGTCATCAGCAAAGATAAGATTTGTGAGGCCCAATTTTTCACACTTAGCATGATGGTTGAAATTATTATTTTCCTGCATTTTATGAACACATATACTCAAATACTCCATCACAATAACAAACAACAAAGGGGATATTGGATCTCCTTGACGTTATCCTCTTTTAGCTTGCATTAGTTTGGTATACTCTTCGTTTATATTGGAGTGATAGGACACATAGGTAACAGTAGTCATGATCCACCTAGTAAACTAAATCGGGAAACTCACTTCAGTCAGAATACACTTCATAGCCCTTTAATCAACCGTATCATACGTATCATACGCTTGTTGGATGTCCATTTGCAACATGCATCTAAGAGTACCAACCTTCATATTATATCCCTTTATAAGCTCATACGTTAGCATAAAGTGGTTATGAAACCCCTGACCCGACACAAAAGCAACTTGATTAGGTCCACTGATACTCTTTATCACTCTACCCATCCTAGCAGTAAGGATTTTAGAGATTATCTTGTATACCGTACTGCAGCAAGACATAGGTCTATACTCTTTAATGGTTTTTGCCTCTTTACTCTCAAGGATAAAAGTCACTAAGATGCAGTTAGCAACTTTATAAATAAGCCCACTTACAAAGAAGTCTTGGAATGCTTTCACCATATCATATTTTAGAATGTTCCAAGCTTTCTTGAAGAAGTATGCACCATAACCATCAATGTCTGGAGCCTTCAGGTCTCCTATATATTATTTTGAGCTTTCTCAATCTCATCCTTTGTGATAGCAGTAGTCAGATTTCTCTTTTTCTCATTGCTTAGTTGGGGTCCATTTCGCAACACAGTGATATCCATACCATCTAAATAACTATCGGCTTTTCCCATTAGGTTACTATAAAACTCCATCACCTCTCTTTCAACCTCCTCAAAATTATTCAGATATGTGTCATCCTTCTTCTGCATCAATCGCATACTGTTGCAACTATTTCTAGCCTTAATTGCAGTATGGAAGTATTTATTATTTCCATCCCCCATTTTCAATCATTCCAGCTTAGCTCTTTGATACAACACTTTTTCCTCTAGCTCCTGCCAATTTATAAGGTCCCCCTATTTCTTGACCTTATCAATTTTATAAAATTGGTTAATATTAACCAATTTTATTTTACTATTTATTTTTTTTATTTTTAAAAACTTATTAACCGAATTATATATTAATGTCAAAGCTCGATTAACAATATGTATTTTATTGATTATGAAATAATGAAATTGATTAATATGTTATACGTAAATTATGTGGTTAATAATATATATTTTTGTGGTTAGTTCAATAATAAAATTAATTAATGATAAATTTTATATTTGTGTTACAAAATTAATTTAAAAAATATTTTTTATTTATAAAAAGATATTTTTATAAATATTTTCTTATAAAAAATACGGTTAAGTATTGATGTAAATTTTTTGTAGAAATACATTACTAGTTTGAATATTGATTTCCAAACCAAATTGTATATTATATACTGTAATTAACTATATTTAACTCATTCTTATTAACAAAGATTCCTGCCTTATTTGCTAGGTCAAACAAATGCTAATTCCTAATGGTGGGTGTAGGTTCAGGTCACATGATTTTGATGTGTATCCATATTGATTTGCTTAACTTGAAATTGTATGGCCAGCAGCCCCTTGGCTTGGGATATATATATTATATATATATATATATATATATATATATATATATATATATATATATATATATATTATATATATATATATATATTATATATATAATATATATATATATATATATATATATATATATATATCAGTCAATTTACAAGATAAAAAATGATATAATATCTAATATCTTTAAGTAATATTTAAATTATATAATAAATTTTGAAATAATATTGATAATTTTTAAATTAATAAAAATACTTATGAAGAATTAATAAGATCAATCAAAAATATTTTTTTTGAATCCCAGTTAGGCAGCAGCCTGATGGGGCCACTTAAGCTAAATTCATCCAATCATCTCATGGTTAGAGGAAGCAACATGGTTTTTTTTTAGGGTCTTGTCTGATCTCAGCTCTTTAATTTTAATTTTGTTGCTGGGGTTTTGGATTTTGTTTACAACTATATATTTTGGTATTTTATAAATTTTTTGTATTTCTATATTCTGAGTTGCTTTCATTTATACTATACTTCTAATTTATTTATAAATGTTGTATACATTAATATGGAGTCTCAAATGTAATTTATTTAAATTTATTTAAATTTAAAAAAATTCAAAGACAAACATATACACATACGTGTATATAGTCACAAATCTATGTTTAATATATATTAATATATTAATGGAATATTTAAAATTAAGGATGGATTCATGATTTTAAATTGCGGTTGCGGCTGAGATGTTGTTGCAGTCACTGCGGATGTGGTTATTACGACGGTTACAATGCGGATTGCAGTCGTTGCAGCGTGAATTTATTTTTTATTTAATATAAAATTATATACTTTACTAGTTATATTAGGTTTCATCTCTCTCTCTCTCTCTCTCTCTCTCTCTCTCTCTCTCTCTCTCTCTCTCTCTCTCTCTCTCTCTCTCTCTCTCTCTTCTCTCTCTCTCTCTCTCTCTCTCTCTCTCTCTCTGAATTTTTCTAATCCTTTTAAAAGACACCTTTAATCTAAGATATAAATAGGAAGGAAGGTATACCAAGTAATTTTTTCAAATAATGCGTAATATGTTGCAGGCTAATGCGGTCCGATGCGGACAAATATGGTTGTTACAGTATTATGATACGACCGATGCAACGTTATGATGCGGTTTTTAGTGTAATTTACAATCACACCGCAATTGCGGCCTGATGCGGACACCGCAACCACAATATTGCGATTGCATTAGGTGATGCGGTCCGCAATTTAAAACCACGGGTGGACCCATAAAAGACAAGGGTTGCTAGACAAATTATTCAAATTATTATTGATTCATTCACTTCTCATTAGAAACGGCTGCATATACCATAAGAGGAAACTTTCTATGCACAGTAAAATCAAATGCTTCAGACATATCCACCTTCGCCTCAGCACCACCATGCAACTCCGAGTTAAACTGATGCATAATGTTCGCCAACACAAGATCATTAGCAGCCATACCATACACTAGTCCAGGACAACCTCTTCTCCCTGATCCAAACGGAATCAACTGGTAGTCAATTCCTTTTACATCCACCGAAGTATCCAAGAATCTCTCCGGCATGAACTCATCTGGTTGATCCCAATATCTTGGATCTCTTCAATTCCCCATGCATTGATAAACACTCTTGTCCCAGCCTTTATGTTATAACCGTTTACTTTCACATCTTGTCTACTTTATGTTGAATAAACTTTAATGTTATAGTTAGTGGGTTTCTATTAATAAGTTAGTGGAGAGATTAAGAGTCTGTTGTAGTTGTAAGGTCAAGAGATAATGACCAATTAGTAGTATTTACTAATAATTATGTTTCCTAGAATAGCTGAAGTTTCTGAGTCTATATAAAGACCAAGGATGTACTCTAATGAAATATACAGAAGTTACGAAAAGATTTGCTTCCTTCTGTCAAATTGGCATCAGAGCTAATGACAAACATGTTGAATCAAATGCCGTTGCCACGTCTAACGAAGTTAAATTACGAAAACTGGAGTATCCAAATGAAAGCTCTTCTTGGATCTCTAGACGCGTGGGAGGTGACCAAAGATGGGTTTGAAGAACCAACAGATATTGTGGGATATACGACAGCTCAAAACAAGGCGTTGAAAGACATGCGATCAAAGGATAAAACGGCACTATACATGCTGTTTAGGGCTGTTGATGAATCAGGCTTCAAAAAGATTGTCGGTTCGACTACGTCGAAAGAAGCGTGGGACACGCTAGAGAAAGTGTTCAAAGGAGCAGATCGAGTAAATCAAGTTCGACTCCAAACTCTTCGTGGCGAATTGGAGAGGATGCAGATGAAGAAGTCAGAAAATGTATCTGACTACATCACGCGTGTACAAAAGGCGGTGAACCAACTCACCAGAAATGGCGAAACAGTAACTGATGCACGAGTTGTTGAAAAGATTTTGAGATCTTTAATAGATAAATTTGAGAATATTGTGTGTGCAATAGAAGAGTCGAAGGACCTTTCAACGCTCTCAGTCGAAGAGCTCGCTGGTTCCCTCGAAGCACACGAACAACGTAAGATGAAAAAGAAGGAAGAAGGAGTAGAGGACGCAAATCAAACCAAGGAGAAAATAAAAGACGAAAAGGTACTCTTTTCTCAAAATTTTCGAGGAAGAGGACGTGGTCGTGGAGGACGTGACAGTGGTTGAAGTGGTAGAGGCAGCAACTTCGAGAGAGGACAGTCGAGCCAGCAAAATTGGCGTGGCAGAGGACGTGGTCAAAGAGGTGGTAGGTCGAACCATTCCAACTTTGAATGCTACAAGTGTGGGAAGTATGGTCATTATGCGAAGGATTGCAACTCATTCAAATGCTATAACTGTGATAAAGTGGGACATCTTGCAAAAGATTGTCGAATCGAAAAGAAGGTAGAAGAAACAACCAATCTAACTTTGGAAGCTGAAGCAAATGAAGGTTTTCTCTTGATGGCTCAAAATGAGATTAACTCAAATGACAATGTTTGGTATCTTGACTCAGGAGCAAGTAATCATATGTGTGGTCACAAACACTTGTTTAAAGAAATGAGAAAGATTGAAGATGGAAATGTGTCTTTCGGAGATGCATCGAAAGTGAAGGTCGAAGGCAAGGGAACAATTCGTTACTTGCAGAAGGATGGGTTGATTGGATCAATTCAAGATGTTTATTATGTACCAAATCTTAAGACCAACATCTTGAGTTTGGGACAACTTACAGAAAAAGGTTATTCGATACTTATGAAAGAACGGATACTGCATTTGAAGGACAAACTGGGACATCTGATTGCTCGTGTCGAAATGGAGAGAAATCGAACGTACAAACTGAATCTGATAAACGTTCGAGAAAAATGTTTACAAGTAAGTGTCGAAGACAAAACGTCACTATGGCATCTACGCTTTGGTCATCTACATCATGCTGGTTTAAAAAGGTTGGCGAAAAAGAACATGGTGCATGAACTACCAGATATGGATTATGAAGGAAAGTCCTGTGAAGAATGTGTGCTTAGCAAACAAAAAAGAACTTCATTTCAAAAGAAGGCAGAATATCAAGCTAAGCATATCCTTGAATTGATTCACACCGACATATGTGGGCCAATCACGCCAGAATCTTTCAGTAGCAAAAGATACTTTATTTCCTTTATCGATGATTACTCACGGAAGACATGGGTTTATTTCTTGAAAGAAAAGTCTGAAGCATTCGAGGTGTTCAAAAGGTTCAGAGTAATGGTGGAGAAGGCAACCGACAGACACATTAAAGCAGTTCGATCTGATAGAGGTGGTGAGTATACTTCGACAGCCTTTATGAAGTATTGTGAAGAGCAAGGCATAAGGAGATTTCTAACTGCAGCATACTCACCTACAACAAAATGGGGTGGCTGAAAGGAAGAATCGAACAGTCCTTGACATGGTTCGTTCAATGCTTAAAAGCAAGAACATACCAAAGGAATTTTGGGCAGAAGTTGTACAATGTGCCATTTATGTTCAGAATCGATGTCCACATTCGAAGTTAGAAGATCAAACACCACAAGAAGCGTGGAGCGGACAGAAGCCAACAGTTTCTCATCTCAAAGTATTTGGTAGTGTGGCTTATGCACACGTACCAGATCAACGAAGAACGAAGCTTGAAGACAAAAGTCAGAAATACATACTCATTGGGTATGATGAGAAAACAAAAGGGTACAAGCTATTCGATCCCATAAGAAAGAAGGTGATAGTGAGTAGAGACGTTCGAATAAACGAAGCAAGTAAGTAGGACTGGAACAGTTCGACAGAAGTTATTGTCGAAATTGAAGAATCATCTGTCGCTGTACCACCAAACATTTCAACAAAACTTGAAGACTCTGACAATGAAGATGAACCTCCACAACCCAGAATGCGAAGTTTGCAAGATCTGTATGATTCGACAAGTGAAGTGCACCTTGTATGTCTCTTGGCAGATGCTGAAAACATCAGTTTTGAAGAAGCAGTACAAGACAAGAAGTGGAAAAGTGCTATGGATGAAGAGATCAGGGCGATTAACCACAACAACACTTGGGAGCTAGTTGAATTGCCAAAAGGTAGTCAACCCATTGGTGTAAAGTGGGTATTCAAGAAAAAGATGAACGCTCAAGGAGAAATAGAACCATACAAAGCGAGACTTGTTGCGAAGGGATACAAATAGAAAGCAGGAGTTGATTATGACGAAGTATTTGCACCTGTTGCAAGAATGGAGACAATTCAATTACTCATATCTCAAGTTGCTCAATTCAAATGACCAATATTTCAAATGGATGTCAAAACAACTTTTCTAAATGGTGTACTCGAAGAAGAAGTCTATGTTGAACAACCACTTGGGTACATGAAAGCTAGAGAAGAGAAGAAGGTACTGAAATTGAAGAAAGCGCTATATGGGCTGAAGCAAGCACCGCGGGCATGGAACACACGTATCGACACATATTTCAAGGAGAACGGGTTCGAGCAATGTCCGTACGAACATGCCCTCTATGTGAAGAAAAATGGAAGGAATGTATTACTTGTTGCTCTCTATGTCGATGATCTTATTTTTCTGGGCAGTAATGATCAAATGATAGAAGAATTCAAAAGCACAATGACACGTGAATTCGAGATGACAAACTTAGGCCTGATGAGATTCTTTCTTGGTCTGGAGGTTCGACAAGAAGAAAGAGGAGTCTTCATCTCGCAAGAAAAATATGCAAAAGAAATCTTGAAAAGATATAAGATGGAAAATTGTAATCCGGCTTCGACGCCAATGGAACCAAGAACAAAGTTGTCGAAATTTGATGGAGGAGAACGTGTCAAAGCAGGCAAATATCAAAGTTTGGTAGGAAGTCTTCACTATCTCACATGTACAAGACCAAATATCTCATTAAGTGTAGGCATTGTAAGTCGATTCATGAAGGAGCCAGTTTACACACATTGGAAAGCATTGAAGCGAATTCTGAGGTACATCCAAGGAACAGTGTCACTTGGGATGTTCTACTCGAATTCAGACAAATACAAGTTGGTTGGTTACTCTGACATTGATTGGTGCAGAGACATAGACGATCGAAAAAGCACTTCTGGATATGTGTTCTTCATGGGAAATACTGCATTCACTTGGCTTTCTAAAAAGCAACCAATAGTAACACTTTCGACATGTGAAGCAGAATATGTAGCAGCATCCTGGTGCGTTTGTCATGCAATATGGCTCAGAAGATTGATGAGTAAAATGGAGCTAAAACAGAAAGGTGCAACAACAATACAAGTTGACAACAGGTCAACAATTGATTTAGCAAAGAATCCAGTAAACCATGAAAGGAGCAAACACATTGACGTTCGCTTCCACTTCATTCAAGAACACGTGAAGGAAGGAAATGTCGAATTGAAGCATGTAGCAAGTAAGGATCAAGCAGCAGACATTTTCACAAAACCACCATCAAAAGAAATCTTCGACAGAGGCAAGAAATTGATAAGCATGATGAATAGAAGAAACATTTAAGTTTACAGAGGAGTTTTGTTGAATAAACTTTAATGTTATAGTTAATGGGTTTCTATTAATAAGTTAGTGGAGAGATTAAGAGTCTGTTGTAGTTGTAAGGTCAAGAGATAGTGGCCAATTAATAGTATTTACTAATAATTATGTTTCCTAGAATAGCTGAAGTTTCTGAGTCTATATAAAGACCAAGGATGTACTCTAATGAAATATACAGAAGTTACGAAAAGATTTGCTTCCTTCTGTCACTTTCTCGTGGGACTAGCAGTGGAATCGGTGGATATACACCCGCAGTGCTTCTTTAACAAGCGCCTTTAAGTATTTCATGTTACTCAAATAGTCTTTTGTTATGTATGTTCTTTCGTTAGCCACTCTCCTTGCTTCTTCTTTTAGTCTCTTCATCATGTGTGGGTTCTTCAAGCATTTCCCACTCTAGCAAAGTTGATATCGTGTTTGTACCCGTAACAAACATGTCCTTTATATAAAAAAAGTATATCAGGTCCATATGTAGTTCAAATACATTAATTCTTGAATGAATTTAAAAAGTAAATTTTTTGTAATAACAAATACTAGAGAGACACTTATCAATAACAAAGCCTTTATGGTTGTTCGGTCAATAGGAAAACCGAGTGATTCTGTCCTTTGGATCCAAAGAAAGCATCAACCGAATAAGCCTGTTCTTCATTATCGTCTTTCAGATTATTGAAACGTTCCTCAACTACACCCTCCAAAAGATCGTCAAATTGTTTAGCCATTTTCTTTGCTCTTAAGTAATATCCAGAAAGACGTGTCATCCAATCAAGGCTGGGAACATAGTCCCCAACCATAAAAGTACCAAGCAACTAAGTAAAATCCATCATTAACTTGACAAATCCCGTTCCACTTTCGCCACTATACTTATTTCCCAAATTAGCCCTACAAACCACATCATTAGTTTTCGACGCAATCAACTCGATTAAATTCACAGGTAACGATTTTGAAGAGTAATCTCTTATTTTATCCATCATTAAAATAAGTTATTCCTCCCTCACAACACAGAGAGATTTACCCCTCTTGGCATTGAGAAGATGTAACATACAAATGCTTCTCAACTGTCTCCAATACTCTCCATATGTAGCAGATGAATCATCTCTGAAATTATATAAAATAATGTCGTAATTGATCTTGGGGGGTCTGTTTGCAAAGACATGATCATAAGTTTTGGTTATCTCGCGTGCTGCTTCAGCTGACGAGATAACGAGAATTGGAACTTTACCAAAATACATTTGCATGAAAGGACCATATTTTTTGGAAATAGCGTAAAATGAATGGTGAGGGAATGAACCAATTTGATGAAGATTTCCTATTAAAGGTAATCTTGTAGGTGAGTTTTTGGTTTTTATAGAATAGGAATAGAATTTGATTACAATAAAAAGAAAGAGAAAAGTGGAACATTTTATATTAGTATTGTGTTTATTGTGTTTCTTCTCCTAATTTTCTTCTTCTTTGACAATGCAAAGGAAATACTTTGATGCTTTATTCATTTGAAATCAGGCTTTTAAATAGCCTTTGCAAAACAGAATCCAAACAGAATACTCCTAAAACCAAGGAAATAAATAAGCTATAGCTAAAATTATGGAAACAAAACAAAAATTAAGTTTGAGACCTATTCTACCGGCCTTTTATTAACTGACAGTAAAAGTAAAACCCTTCAACCCCTCCTTTAAACTAAAATGCAGTAGCATTTGGTTTACTTTTGGTGCTTCAACCATTCCTATCATATCTCGAAGCTTTAAGAATTGTTCCATCTTTATCGGCTTTATCATAAGATCTGCTATCTGCTCATGCATTCTACAATGCTTCAATATTATTGTTCCATTGGTCACCAAGTCCCTTAAGAAGTGAACCTTCAAATCTATATGTTTACTCTTTCCATGGAACACTGAATTTTTTGAAAGCTGTATAGTTAAGCTATTATCACAATTGATTACACTGCTTCCCTCTACCATATGACCGGGATTTTCAAGCAATTTTCTCAGCCAAATGCATTGACAAGCACAAGATGCAGCGACTATATATTCGGCCTCCACTGTGGACAAGGTTAGAATAGGTTATTTTTTTGAAGACCAAGAGACAACTCCTTTTCCAAGCTAAAACACGAATCCAGATGTACTCTTCCTGTCATTGAGACCCCCCTGCAAAATCACTATCTATGTATGCTATTAAATTAGTCATTCCTTCATTCATGTAAAATATTCCCAGCTCCAGTGTTCCTTTAAGGTATCGAAGAATCGTCTTTACTGCATTCCAATGTGCCTCTGTTGGAGAAGACATAAACATGCTAATGAGACTCATCGCATACATTATATTTGGTCGTGTTGATATTAAGTACATAAGACTACCACTAACTTGTTTAACCATTGTTGAATCAACTTTTTGCCCTTCTTCATCCTTGCAAAGCCTTGTCCCTGGCACAATAGGATTTCCCACTACATTACTATTCTCCATTCCAAATCGAGCTAACACTTCTCAAGCATATTTTCGCTAGCATATGAAAATTCCATTCTTATTTTGAATTACTTCAACTCCCAAGAAGTACCTCATTTTATCCAAGTCAGACATATCAAACTCATGCATCATTGAGATCTTAAAATTTTCCCACATAGTTTTATCATTTCCAGTGTAAATCAAATAATCTACATAAAGACTCACAATTAAAAGCTTACCACCCTCCTTTGCTTTTGTAAAGAGTGTATGTTCGTAGAAGCACCGTTTAAATCCTTCACAAGAAAAGTATGCTTCGATCCGACTGTATTATGGTCTTGGTGCCTGTTTGAGTCCATACAATGCTTTGTTGAGCTTATGCACCTTATCCTCTTTATCTTGCTTCTCGAAACCCAAAGGTTGTTGTACGTATACCTCTTCTTCAAGATCTCTTTGAAGAAAAGAACTTTCACATCTAACTGAAACACCTCCCATTTATTCTGTGCAGCAGTTGCTAGGATGAGCCTGATTATATCCAGTCGAGCAACTGCAGCGAATACCTCTGTATAGTTAATTCTGTATTGTTGTGCATATCCTTTGGCAACTAACCTTGCTCTGTACTTTTTTATCTCTCCAATTTCATTTAGTTTTTTCTTGAACACCCATTTGACTCCGATTGGTTTAACACCTTTCGGAAAATTACATAGACTTCATATGTCATTCCTTTCTATGGAGTCAATTTCTTTCTCCATTGCATCTCTCCATTTCTTACTTTTTACAGCCTCATGGTAGGTCACTGGGTCATCCTCTGACATCATCCTCACTACAACATCTTCTTCTTCTTCTTTAGAAAGTCCCTCCCCATAAGTATATTCTGACATCCAAGTTGGTTTTTTATGTTATCCTTTGGCCTTTCTGCTTGAGAGTTTAGATTGATTTCACCACATGAGTTTAATGAATTGTTCCCTCCTTCCAGTTCAGCCCCCATCATTTTCTTCCTTTTTATCATTGTCACCATACTCCAAGACATCCGAGCTTCCTTCATCCTTGTTTATCTTCCAATGCCAACCTACATTTTCCTTGAATATAACATCACGACTTATGCAACTTTTTGTGTGGTCGGATCAAAGAGTCTATATGCTTTGGACTCTTTGCTTACTCCAAGGAATACATATGCTATGCTTTTGTCCTCTAACTTGTTTCTTCTTTGATCTGGAATGTGTTCATGTGCTAATATTAAGTGCTTAGAGTCCAGAAGACAAAAAATTCCAAAAGGGTTCTGAATTTGGACTTTCTGACCCAAAGAGCTTCATAACTTCATAGGGATAATTGTTTAGAGCCAATACATCTCATAGTCAAATTTTACTCTTCAGAGTCCACACATAATAAATAGATTTTACTTTATTTTGGACAAAGTTCCATTTTCAAATTTCTCATAATAAAAACAAATCTATCTTTAGCAAGGGGTTTTGTAAAGATGTCAGACCGTTGATGGTATGTATCTATAAATTTTAATTTTATCACACCCTTCTAAACATAATATCTTATAAAATGATGTTTGATTTCAAAGTGTTTAGTTTTGGAGTGCAAAATAGGATTCTTAGATAAGAAAATTCCAGAAGTATTATCACAAAGAATAGGAATATTACTCTCACATAGTTGATAATCTCCTAGATGAATTTTTATCCAGAGAATCTGAGTGCTACAACCAGATGATGCAATTTATTCATCCTCTGCTATTGACAAAGCTATTGCTAATTGCTTCTTGCTGGACTAAGAAATGAGATTATCATCAAGAAACTGGCAACTTCCACTAGTACTCTTTCTTTCTAGTCTATCTCCAGCATAGTCTGCATCAAAATAACCTACTAACTTGCAATCTTTGGATTTTCTATAAAACAAACCAAGATTAGTATTACCTTTCAGATATCTAAAGATCCTCTTAACAACTGCTAAGTGGGATTCTCTAGGATCTGATTGAAATCTAGCACAAAGAAATATGCTGAATAAAATATCAGGTCTAGAGATAGTCAAGTATAAGAGAGATCTAATCATACCTCTATATACCTTTTGTTCTACCTGTTTGCCTTCATCTTTCTTCAGAATGCATGTTGGATGCATTGAAGTCTTGGCTGGTTTACACTTTGACAAGTCAAACTTCTTCAGAAGTTCCCTTGTATATTTGGTTTGATAGATATATGTTCCTTCTGAATTTTGGTTGATCTGAATCCCCAAAAAGAACTTTAGTTCTCCCATCAGACTTATCTCAAATTCTACGTGCATAAACTTAGAGAATTCTTTGCAAATAGTTGCATTAGCAGATCTGAAAGTAATATCATCAATTTTTTTTGCATAACTAAGATATCGTTTTGGAATGTTTTACAAAACAAAGTTGTATCTACCTTCCCTCTTGTAAAATCATTTTTCAGAAGAAAATTGACTAGTCTTTCATACCATGCTCTAGGAGCTTGTTTCAGACCATACAAAGATTTCTTGAGTTTGTAAAAAAAATATGGATTTTTGTGATTTTCAAAACCAAGAGGTTGATGTACATAAACTTATTCAGTAGTTAGCCATTCAAAAATGTACTTTTAACATCTATATGATATAGTGTGATGTTATGATTTACAACAAAGGAAATTAAGAGATAAATAGACTCTAACGTGGCCACTAGTGAAAAGGTTTTAGTATAGTCAACTCCCTCTTGTTGAATATAGCCTTGTGCAACCAATCTGGATTTCTTTCTTACCACTTCTCCTTGCTCATTCAACTTGGTTCTATAGACCCATTTGGTTCCATTAAACATGGATTCCCTTGGGTCTGGGCACAAGATCTCATACATCTTTTCTAGATAATTGATTCACTCTTCTTGCATAACCATAATCCAATATGTGTTCGGAAGTGATTCATCAATGGAAGTAGGTTCTACCAAATACATTAATCCCAAGAGAATTTCTTCAAAAGCTTTAAATGAAGATTTGGTTCTGATGCATTTTGATTTATCACCTAGAATCAATTCCTTAGGATGTGAAGAACTCTTCCTTTGTTTCCTTAGAGGTGCTTGAGAGGAAACAACTCATGGCTCAGGTTGATCAACTTTGTGTTGATACTCCTTAGATTCTTTAACTTCATATTCCTTGATTTTAGGAAATGGGTAGCTAATATCCAGATCTGCAAAATTTTCAACTAGATCTGACTTGTCAAAGTAAGGCTTATCATCAAACTTAACATGAATTGATTCCTAAAAAATTCTTGTTTTAGTGTTTTATACTTTGTAGCGTTTTGAGGGTTCATAGTATTCTAACATGATACATTTTTGTGCTTTGGAATCAAACTTTTTTAAGTTCTCTTTAGCGTCCAAAATAAAATAAGAACATCTAAAAGGATGAAAATGTTAAATGTTAGGTTTTTTTTCTACAGATCATAGGGAGTCTTACCCTGAATGTGTCTTATACATTTGCTATTTTGAATGTAACATGTTGTGTTAACTGTTTCTTCCCATAAGTACTTTGCAATATTTGTTTCATTGATCATGGTTCTGTCCATTTCTTGTAAAGTTCTATTTTTACTCTCTACAACTCCATTCTTCCGAGGAGTTCTAGGGAAAGAGAAATCATGTGAAATGCCATGTTCATCAATTCAAATTCTCTACCATGATCAGTTCTGACCTTAACAATCTTAAAGTCTTTCTAATTTTTTACTTGGGAGTAGAAGGTAGCAAACACAACATGTGACTCATCCTTGTGTTTAAGAAACTTCACACATGCCCACCTGTTGTAGTCATCAAAAATGACTAAACCATGCTTTTTACCATTGACACAGGCTGTTTTCACAAGCCGAAACAAGTCAATGTGTAAAAGCTTCAAAGGCGTAGAGGTTGAAACAACATTTTTGGTTTTGAAATAAGTTTTTAAAAAATTGCCTTTCTGACATGCTTCATAAAGAGCATCTGAAGTAAACTTTAGATTCAGAAGGCACCTGACTAAGTTTAGCTTGTTAAGTATTGAGATCCTTCTCATGCTAACATGGTCTTACCGTCTATGCATGTCCATTTCTCTTTGTTAACAAACATGAGACACTTAACATTTTGATTTTTTAAATCAGAAAGTCTAATTTTTTAAGTGTTGTTATTCCTCTTGCCATTGGAGAGTACATAGTCATCCTTCTGACTAATAGCTTTGCAAGACTTTTGATTAAATATAGTATCATGACCATTGTCATTTAACTAATTTATGGACAATAAGTTATGCATTAAACCTTTAACAAGTAAAACGTTATTTATAGACAGGAGAGAGCCATTACCAATAGTTTCAGACCTAATAATCTTACCCTTTTGATTGCCTCTGAACCCTACGGTGCCTCCAGGCTTAAGTTCTAAACTTTGGAACATATGCCTTCTTCTCGCCATGTGCCGTGAGCATCCTGAGTTCAGGTACCATGACTGGTGTTTCAACTCTACTGCTAAGGATGTCAACAACATAAATTGTTTTATCTTTAGGTACCTATATCTTTTGGGTGCTTTCTTTTTAGTTCTCCTAGATTTTTTTTAACTCGAGGGTTTTGTGCAGCATAATCATGTGCGTGCCCATAAGTGAAATGGGAATATAGAGATTTTGGTTTTGTAGCCTTTTTTCAGACTTAACTTTGATCCTATTGTGTTTAGGTGGCACATAGCCAAGACCTCTTTTACCATTTATGCTTACTCCATAGGTCATGGAAGCCATTTTGGTTTTGTCTCTGTTTTGTGCAAAAAAATAATTAAAAAGCCATGTCATATTTCTTTATGACATCATCAGAGTTTATAAGGGCTTATGAAAGAATCTCCTTTTCAAGTTATTTACTTTATCTTTTTATAGCAGAGTTATATTTTCCAAGAACATAAAACTTTTCTTTCAAAATAGAATTTTGTTTCTTCATCTCACTTAGGGCTTCAGAGTCAACTACATTGATTTTTTCTAGATCCTTGTGTCTATTCTGAATACTCTGAAATATTTCAAGAATTTTACGGAGACACGACTCAACTTCTAAACAAGTAAGATTGGAGAATACATCATTGGAGTTTGATTCTGATCTAGAGTTAGATGTTAGATGCTTCTTAGCTAGCCATCAGTTCCATGTGCGCCTTCTCTTCTTCAGAGTCATCTTCTGAAGCTTATGAGTCATCCCAGGTCGCCATAAGAACCTTTTTCTTCTTTCTAAATAATTTCCTCTTAGTCGTGATTTTGGGACAATCATTTTTGTAATATCATGGCTGCTTGCACTCAGAGCAGGTGACTTCTTTGCCAGCTCCAGACTTCTTTTTCCCAGAGGTTGACTCAACTTGTCCACCTGTTCTTTTGTGGCCTATGAACTTCGTCTATCTTTTTTTCTAGAGTTGGTTAACCCTTCCGGAGAGTACAAATAACTTATCTTCTTCTTCTGGAAGTTCTTCAGGCTCTTATTCTTCAGCTTGAAGAGCTTTGGCCTTCTCATTTTTACCTTTGGATTTTAGAGCCATAAATTAAACTTTTTCTGAGGTTCATCCTCCTCAAGTTCAATCTCATGACTCCTTAAAGAACTTATAAGTTCCTCAAAAGCAGTTTTGTTCAAATCTTTTGACACTTTCCGTGTTGTCACAATTGATCTCCTTTCTTAGGAAGACTTTTTATGATTTTCTTAACATGGTCTGAAGTGGTATATCCTTTATTTAGGACTTTCAATCCAGACACAAGAGTTTGAAGTCTTGAGAACATTTCCTCAATCATTTTATCCTCTTCCATTTTGAAATATTCATATTTCTGGATCAAAGCCAAGACTTTAGTCTCTTTAAATGGCTCATTTCCTTCATGAGTCATTTTCAAAGAATCAAATATAGACTTGGCAGAGTCTCTATTTATTATCTTTTCATACTCAGAGTATGAAATAACATTTAACAGTATAATTCTGGATCTATGATGATTCTTGTGATTATTCTTTTGTTGATCATCCATTTTGCTTCTTTCAAGCTTAACACCATTTGTATCTACAGGATGTGTGTAACCATCTAACACCATATTCCATAGGTTAGCATCATAACCTATGAAGAAACTTTTGATTCTATCTTCCTAATAGTCAAACTTTTCTCCATCAAGTATTTGAGGTTTTGCAGAATAATGATCTTTAGTATTGTTTGCTTGTGCCATAATGTGTTTTTATCTAACACGGTTAAGTGTTTGACACAAATTAGTCAAAAACCATAATCAGAGCTCTGATGCTAATTGATGGTGCAAGAAACACAAGAGGGATTGAGTTTTCTACTTTAAAAGTTTTTTCCACCCAATATATCAAACAATAAAGATAATGATAAAGATAACAACATAAGTACTTTTTAATCTTGGATCATTGTTAACTAAGCAAAGTCCAGTCCATCTGCCTGAGTGATTTTTCCTTCTCAATAAGGACTTAATCCAACAATCAATCTGATTACAACAACTCAAACACACAGAGTCTAACAGTTCTTGAGAAATTATGACTATACCCTAGTCTCTCAAGGAAAACAACTCAAATACTAATTGTCAATGACCTTGAGAATTCTGACAAAACTTAGTCTCTCAAGAAAATTAACCAAAGGTTAAGATAATAAATTTTTGGGTTACATGATGCTTCAACAAAATAGATACACAAGTTTAAAAAAAGATACAGTTAACAAAGATATTCAGAGAAAATGTGTTAAGTGTATAAGTGTGAGGAACACTTATTTTATATTTCTCTTTTCACGTATTCGTTTTTTAGTGTAAGCGTTGATATTTATTCATTGCTTCTTCTTTTTCAAATATTCAAATACCCTTTTATATAAGAGCATATTGATTAGTTGTAGGGTGAATTTGGTATATCCTCTATGTAAATGTTGAATGAAGGTTACTTCATATGCAAAATTAGAGTGGCGCTTGTAGCAGAGAGTTGGTGAGGATGATGGGATGTAAGGAACTTCTTTAGTATAAATTACAATATTTTACATAGAAAGTTAATTTTCTTTTTCACTTTTGTCACATCAATCAGTCGTTGACCTTTGATTCAAATCTTCTACTCAGAGGCTTCTTATGCAAGTTGATGAAGCTTCAGTAGAGATCAGAGTCTGTCTTCAAAACTTGATGAGACTTCAGAGTCTTGGAGATCAGGGTTCTGAGACTTTCATAAGCTGGTAGCTATAGATTGTAACAACAAAGTTTACTGTTCATAAACGTTGACTTTGACAGATCATAGTTTACATGACACATCAAAGTTAACTTGTTTAAAGAAACGATTTTATCCTTTGGATGTCTTCAGAGTCAAAATCAGTTTTCTATTTTCTGCATACTCATAAAAATAGTTAGAGTATAAAATTTTTCTCTACACTTTGTTATCATCAAATCTCAAGGATGGTTGTAGAACCAAACTTGTTCTAACACTCTCAGTCAACCATCTCTGTCATAGATCTTGAGTATTTTCTTGGACAATTTCTTCCTTCATGTAATACTTCTGCTGCTTTTTTTACCACACTAGGTAATTCTAAAATGTATTTTCATTCTTCCTATTGTAACTACATGACATCCTCATCCAATTTATTTTCTTCCCTTTATAAAAATGACATTACCCGTTCCATTCACACAACTGATGGATCTCTTATGAATGTAAGCCACAAAGGTTCTATCTCTCTGCCTAGTTTAAGTCTAACTGACATATATCTCATTCCTAAATTAAATTTTAACCTTATCTCTATTGGCCAATTATCTTGGTTATGAACTTACCTTTTGTTCCTATGGATATCGTGTGTAGGATACACTGACGGAACAAATCATTGGAACTGGATGTAAGATCGGAGGATATTTGAGATAACTCAACTGCATGTTCCTCACGAGTCTAACATTTGAACCGCTTCCAAAGATTCACCCATTCAAACTTGGCATTGCCATCCTGCCCATAGTTCTATTAGAAAATTACGTCCTCTAGTGTCTCAAGATTATTTAGTTTCTATTTTTACCTGCACCATTTAATCTTGTGCATTATGATATTTGGGGACCTTCTCCCACGCCTACTATAGTTTTTTTTTGATATCATTACTATGTAAAAGCCATTCACAACGGTTGGAAAAGGGATATTTTCGTGCATGGCCAACCGTTGTGAGGTAAGGGGTGGTTGTATGTATGTTGTTTTCCATCACGGTCATCCACCCGTGATTATAAGCTATGTATTATGCTACCTATCACAATAGTTACTTTGAACAATCGTTGTGGTATTATTTAATGCATAACGTTTAACAACGGTTATTCTAAACAAGTATTGTGATATATATATATATATATATATATATATATATATATATATATATATATATATATATATATATATATATATATATATATATATATATATATATATATATATATATATATATTGAGTTTATGATAAATCATGTGGAATGCTTATTTTGTCAATGCTCACTAAACATATAACCTTCCAATCTGATCTAGAACATTATAATATGACAAATTAAGTTATATTAGAAGAACAAGTTACACGTTCAATGCTAAACAAGAAATCTTTAACTCCTTATCCACATTTTTCACTTTAACAATTAGAACTTGGTTTAACGCTCTTAGTTTTCCAACCTCCAATTTCTTCACCTCTAATTCATTTTGCAAAATATTATTTACTTCACAAACAAAATTAGAGGTGGATAAATGGGCGGTTGAAAAACTAGAAGAATTAAACCATGTTCTAACAGTTAAAAAGCTAAATGCAGATAACGGGCTGGAAGAATTCTTGTATAGAATTGAACGTGTAACTTATTTTCTAATATAACTTTATTTATCATATTATAATTTTCTAATGAAATCTAAAAAGTTATATATTCGGTAAGGGGTTGGAAAAACAATCAACCACATAACATATAATAAACTTATCTTTTAAAAAAAACATTAACATCAACATTCATCAATAACAAACCTTAAACAACCTACCAGATGCAACAAACGACTCTTATTAAAAACAACAAAATCATCAACATACAACATAAACTACATACAACATATAACATTTATTAATAACAACAACAACAACATATCAGCTCATAGAATGCTTCAGAAACATACCTATTCCATAATGACATCCACAATGAAAGGAGAATAAAGTTGAAGTGAGAGTTATAGACTTGTGTTAATTTTGAATGAATGTCATTCTGGGGTCTTTCACACAAGTTTGCAGCGCTCACTTTGGCTTCATCCTCGTTGACTTTTTTTCATTCATCATCCCTACCTAAAAGTTAAAACAAGCATAAATTTTAAATATTATGAAACAAGCTATTGAAATATAAACAATAATACATAAACAGATTTTAAAACATAAACTGTTGTGAAAACGAACCTGTAAGGTAGCTATTTGCTAAGATTTGATGCAACAAAGGTAACCCTTTGAAGAAGACGAGTTTGCTGTATAAGTTTGGGGTTAACCGAGATTTTATGCTTTTTTAGAGCGACAAGTGAAAGAGATGTTAAGGATTTGTTTTGAGAGAGACATTTGTTATGTACTGAAGCGAGATATAATTTTGCTTATATATAAATATGTAACACCTTTCACCATGGTTGATAATACGAACCGTGATGAAATTATTGCACCTTACACCATGGTTGATTATAAGACTCATGGTGATATACAAGATCAATCCCATTATGTCAAGATAAATGGAAATTTTTTGGTGTTGGGATTCGAACCCTTTCACTCCAGGTACATTTTTCTACGGTTGTTAACTATGACTGTAGTGAAATATCTTTTATTAAATACCAAAAAATAAGCGTCCAAAAAAGAGTTATCACCATGGAAAATATGAAGAAAATTGTAATATGGTGTTACGAAAGGTCTATTTTGTAGTAGTGTATTATGTGTTATTTATTGATGATTATTATCGGTTTACTTGGATATACATGATGAAAAATCGACACGAGCTTCCACAAATTTACATTAACTTTGCCACAATGATTCAAACACAATTTTCTAACGCCATTAATATTTTTCGAAAAGATAATGCCATGGAATATCGTGACACTAAACTCTTATCTTTTCTTAGTGAGTAGGTTACATTGTCTGAATTTTCTCGTCCATACACATCTCAAAAAAATGGTCGTGCTGAGACAAAGCATAGTCACATTCTTGACTTAACCTCTTATCTAGAATGCACTTGGGGTGAAGCAACTCTTACTACTGTCCATATTATCGATCGTCTCCCTTCTTATTTCCTTGGTAATTTCTCCCCTTTCGAGCGTCTTTATCTCACTACACAAGATTACAAGTCACTTAAGGTGTTTGGTTGTACTTGTTTTGTCCTTCTTCAGCCTCATGAATATACTAAACTTGAACCTCGTGCTCGTCTATGTTGTTTTCTTGGTTATGGAACTAAACACAAGGGTTATCAATGTTGGGACCCAATCTCTCAGCGTATTCACATCTCTCTCTATGTTACATTTTGGGAACACTTAATAGTCCCCTCCTTGTCAAAATTTACATCATTCCGGTCCACTTCCACTCCTCTCTTTACTAACCTTGATGTCGATTACTTTCCTAATAACACATATATAGGTTCTAAAACATATGCAGGTTCTTATAATGAGCTTTCAACCCATTCTGATGTTCCATCCACTCGTGGTGATGATGTTCTGGTTGTTGTTCCTACACCTACAACTAATGAGCTTCCTCAAAGGGTTAGAAATCCTCCTACCTATCTTCGTGATTACCATTATTTTCCTACTATGCTTAACCTTCATGAACCCCAATGCTATAAGGAAGCCTCTACAAATCCACATTGGCAGTAAGCTATAGAAAGAATTACAAGCATTAGAGAGAATCCACACATGAGACCTTGTTGGACCTCCTTATGATAAGCTTATTGTAGGATGCAAATGGGTAAACAAAATAAAGACTCTATCTGATGGATCTATTGAGCGATATAAAGTTGGCATAATGGTAAATGGTTTTACTGAAGAGTATGGTACTGATTATGAAGAAAAATTTGCTCTTGTTGCATGTATCACCTATGTTTGATCTCTTCTTGCCATTGCAACCACTTGAAAATGGGTACTTACGCAAATAAATGTCAAAAGTACCTTTATGAATGGTGAGTTAGAAGAAGAGTTTTATATGCGTTCTCTTCCCGGATATACTTGACAGGAAAATAAAGTGTGTCGTCTTCGTAAGGATCTCTATGGTCTTAATCATGCACCTCGAGCTTGGTTTTCTAAATTTTAAAATACTATCACTCAATTGGATTTCTCTTCCGGCTCTCATGACTCTGCTCTTTTTACTCAAAAAACAAACAATGGTATTGTTGTCTTGCTTCTTTATGTTGATGACATGATTATCACTGGCGATGACTCTATTGGAATTGAAGAGCTCCATAAATGATTGTGTGAGCACTTGAGATGAAATATCTTTGACCATTAAGTTACTTTTTGGGACTTAAGGTCTTATCTTCCAGTGATGGCTTATTTATCTCACAAGTTACGTATGCTTCCGATCTTGTTTCTCGAGCAGGTCTGACTTATTGTAAATTTGAAAATACGCCTATAGAACCCAATGTTTAGTTTACTCGTCAAGATGGCACTTGCTTGACGATGCCTCTCTTTATCGGAAACTCCTAGGTAGCTTGATTTACCTCATAGCTACTAGAATAGATATATAATATGTTGTTCATTTGGTTAGTCGATTCATGGTTTCTCCACGCATCACTCATTATGTTAATGTCCTCCAAATTATTTGATATATTAAGGGCACCATATTTTATGGTCTACACTACTCAGCTGCATCCTCATTGATTCTTAAAGCCTAGTCTAATGTTCATTGAGCCGGTGATCCTAGTGATCGTTGATCTACCACATATTTTTGTATTTTCCTTCGAGATTCTCTTATTTCTTGGCAGAGTAAGAAACAAATTTCGACAACCCATTCTAGCACTGAAGTTGAATATCATGCTCTTCCTGATACGACATCTGATATATTATGGCTTTTTTTCTTCTGATTTAGAGACATCTCAACTTTCTCTGACAGATCTTTATTGTGACAATCGTAGTGCCATTCAAATTACCCACGATGATGTTTTTCATGAGCTAACAAAACATATTGAAATTGATCGTCACTTAATTCGTGAGAGCGACATCGTAATACTAAATCAAGTTTAATAATATTTATTTTTCAATAAAACATGTTATATCTCCATTAGATACTTTTGCTACTGTAAAATCACAAAAGTTAGGATATTATTGGATCTGTAAACTTTAAATGAAAAATGAATTCTAATCTTACCAAAGTCCTATGTAATTCTATAGAAATTTATATAGAGGTCAATGATACATTGATTTTACATTATTCAATTGTAATGGTTTCCCACCAAATGTATATGTGAGCTCAATTCTATTTGATATTAAAACTAATGCATATAATTGATGAAATGAGTAATCCACAATCATGCATCAGCAAAGAACTGATACTTTTGGATGTTGTCGATTATGAACCGTATAGCTGAAATAGTTGTTGCTATTGTAAGTAAAAATGAAAATAAAATGTTGATCCAATGCCATGCTTTCTTCTCAATCCTAGCTCCCTTTCCCTTTATCTTTATTCAAACCAATGTCATAAACAAACTAGTTAAATACAATAATAATAATAATAATAATAATAATATTAATCATAATATTCTACAGTTAGTAAGGACAGAGATAATAACCTTAAGAAAGAGCATGCTTGGGAACATGAAAGTGAGAGGAACAAGTGAAAATGAGCCAAGCAAATTTACAAAGTCACCCATAAAAGGAAATGCAGCAGCGACTAATGTGTTTCCGGTATAGAAGCAGACGCGTAGTAGAAACAAACGTTTAAAATTCTTTCCCGAATGCATACCCTTGCCAATTTCTAGAAATCTAGTGTCCAAAGCCTCATGAATAGGTACCACAAACATCTGCATTTGTTAAACATTAGGCGTAGCTTGTTGTCTCGTTTGTCTGCTATTTCTGTATAATCTTTATTATATATATTATCATAAGATATAAGTGGATGATTGTATGTAAAATACTTACATGTTGAGATACGATGGATTGTAGAAAAACAATGACATTAACAATGACATTGATCCATCTTGGTCCACTTAAATTTTCAGGAAGATAGGAAGATACCATTGATCCATAAGCCCAATATCCAATTATAGTAACACCATAATAAAACAAGGCTCCCACTGTATATTGTGAGAACAACGCTTTTCTCATGTTCTTCACTGCTGGTTTACGAAGAGTTGACTGTATCTCAGGGAGCATGCCACTAGTGTTGGTAACAATGATGGCAGAAATGGCACCAAAACTATTGAACACCTTGTTCACTTTGCTTCCGGTGATGTTAAAATCTTTGTTTGTATTTGATTTACCATCTTTGACAACAACAATCAGAAGAAATACTATGTAAGCGAGGGTGACGACTGCAGAAGCTCCTAGCCAATTTCTCATTGAAGATAATGTTGGAATGGAGAAGGAAAATATGAGATATGCTGCTCCTGTGATGGCTATGTAGTATTGAAGTCTTAAGGGAGAATCACTAAATTCTGAGTTTATTTCCTGTCATATAAATAAAAACGATATTTTTTTTTCTCATTCAATCAAAAAAGTAGTTTATATTTGTAGACTTTTGTTTTTACCTTAAGTGCTTTGCCTCCAAGGAGGATGAAACCCATGTTTTCAAGTAGAAGGGTCAAGAACTGTGAAATCCATGTTAGGTGATACATCTTCTTTCCTTCAGAAATTAAGGAGAATATATACTCAGATCTAGGCCACAACATCATAATTTCTTGTGTGAATTTTGTTCATTAAGAATGTATTGTGTTTAGCATATTAGTTGTTTCATGTTGTGGCTTGGTGTGTGAATTTGGACCAATCTTGAAGTTTCAGATTTATCTTTCTTCATATTATGTTTTTGGATTTAATACACATATTTTGAAGCATTCTCTATTATATTTTATGGGCTCAAGATTTGTACATCTCTTTGTGCTAGTGTAGCATGCTGTTGCCTTAGAGTATTTTTATGAAGAATTTTAATAGGAAAAAATATTTCTTTTTGAGAGAATTTAAAATTATTTGATCAAAATTTATTATTTGGATAAAAATATGGAGACTTGTTAAAATTATGCGAATTTATAAAATATTTTATTCATGTTAAATTTAAGAAATTTAAAATTATAATAAAAAATTAAAGAATTTTAAATTGCTTCTTCACTCTATATAATACAAATGTTAAATTGTTTATTATTAAATTTTTCAAATTTTGCAAGATGATCCTTATATTTTATGAAAATTTCAAATTCATTCCCAAAATTTAAAAGAAATTGTAAATGAGTCCCTAATAATTTTAAAAGTTTACAAATTGATCCCTTCAAATTTTAAAAAATTAAAAATTGATCCTTATTTTTCATATATCAAATTTGATCCAAATTTTTTAAATTTTATGAAAATGACCCCAAAATTTAACAATGAAATATTTCAATACTCCTTCCAAACAAAAGAATTTAAAAGTGAATGATTTTCAATTGAATCATTTGAATTATTTAGAATTTTAAATTCTTTAAAAATTTTAATTACCTCGTCCAAAGTGTGTTTGAATGGAGCATTCTAACGAGGAAAAATAATTTTTTGAGAGAATTTAAAATGATTTGATCAAAATGAATTATTTGGATAAAAAATATAAAAAATATGTTAAAATGATGTAAATTTATGAAGTATTTAATTCAAATTAAAATTAAGAAATTTCAAATGACACCAAAAAGTAAATAATTTTAAATTGTTCATTCACTTCATATAAGGTGAATGCTAAATTGTTTATTATCAATTTTTAAAATTTGCAAGATGATCCTCATATCTTATGAAAAAATTCAAACTTACCCTAAAAAATTTCAAAAAATTGTAAAATAAGTTCCTAATAATTTTTTAATTTTATGAATTAGTCCCTTCAAATTTTCAAAAATTGCAAATTGATTCCTATTTTTTATATTTTAAATTTGGCCTGAAAGTTTTAAAATTTATGAAAAAGATTATACAAATTTAACAATGAATCATTTTAATACGTCATCCAAATAAAAGAATTTAAAAATGAATGAATTTCAATTGAATGAATTGCTTAGAATTTTAATTTCCTTAAAATTTTGCAATTACTCCATCCAAATACACTCTAAGAGTTTAGTCTTGTTTGAAGACACTTTATTGGCTTATTAAATTCTTCTATCCATGGTTGAATTCTTAGTTTTTTCAATTAGCATATTTTGGCTTTGATGATTGTTTTTAGACGTGAAGTTCTTTATATGATGAAGAAAGAGATCAAAGAGGAGAGAAAATGCAACAAACTTATATTGATATAAGTAAAATTGGTTAGTTACAAGCTGAATTTTATAGTAAGTGCATATCCTAACTAACTCTAACAATATCAAACTAGCAACTTATATTATCAAGTCATGTAATTGACACAAAGAAAAATGATAACTTGTATTGCAAGTTACAAGTTTAACACCCTCCTTCAAGCTAAGAATGATGGGTATCTAATATGTTGAGCTTGGATATGAGATAACGATAGGTCTTGGGTGGCAAGGGCTTGGTGAAAAGATTATCAATTTCATCCTTGGTATGAAATGGAAGCTCCTTGAACATTTCCTTTTGAATCCTTTCTAAAATAAAATGACAATCAATCTCAAAATACTTAGTTCTCCCATGAAAGACAGAATTCGCAGCAATTTGGATGGCAACCTAATTGTCACAATACAAAAATGGAGGTTTGGTACATTTGACTTCTAATTCTCCAAGTAATGATATAAGTCATTGGAGCTCACAAGAAGCAAAAGAGAGAGCTATATACTTTGCCTCAGAAGAATTTATGGACACAATGTGTTGCTTCTTAGCTTTCCATGAGATCAAGAATGAGCCAAGAAAGAAACAATAACCTAAAATGGATCTTCTTGTATCCGTGCAACCTTCCTAATATGCATAAGTGAAACCAAAGAATTGCAGTTATGCAACTCTTTTCAATAGAAGTCCATACAAAGTAAACCTTTGAGATACTTTATGACTCTACAGACAGTCGCATAGTGTTTAATGGTAAATGAGGTAAGGAACTGTCTGAGTTATTGTGTAACAAAAGTAATATCAGGTCTTGTAGTTATCAGATAGAGAAGCTTTCCTATAAGTCATCAATAGCTCATAACATCTTTAAAAGGGGGTGATGAGTCTTTGTGCTATTTTATTGAAAGGTAAATAGGTGTCTTAGAAGGTCTGGCTCCAAGATATATTGTATCATGTAATAAGTAAAAGAAATATTTTCTTTGACATATGGTTATGCCAATTTTGGAATGAGCTATCTCAATGCTTATAAAGTATTTCAATTGGCTAAGGTCCTTAATCTTGAATTGACAGTCCAAAAGTCTCTTGATTTCATCAAATTCATCAAGTGAGTTTCCTGCTAGGATTACATCATCTACATACACAAGGAGAAATATGAAAGAAGAGTCTTTATGAAGAGTGAAGAAATAATGATCGGATATGGACTATTTATACCCTTGTCAACGATGATAACGCTCTTTATTTTTGTAACCAAATTTGTTTCATTTATTGCTTGAACTAAAGTAAAAAACACCACAACCACGTCCTTTGCCTTGAAATCTACATGCATCACTAACATTGAGACCATAGAGAAAATTTCGTCAATAGTTGGTAAAAGATTCATTAGTAAAACTTAGGCATGCACAAGTTTAAAATGATCACTCAATCCAATCAAAATCAAATGGAACGGATAATTTCATGTTGATGCCAGTTGGGTAGACACAACAATGAGGACATGAACAAACATGTGTAGGTAAGTAAGCTTCAATTTCTTCCCATAGAATCTTGAGAGTAGTGAAAAATTCAGAAATAGGTCTTGAATCTTGTTTCAAGCCAAAAAAATCTCACATTGTAATTCAAAAATTCAAATATCCTTGAGAACACTGTTCTTTAAGTTCATTTCATGCATCAATATCATTTTCAAAGAAATCAATGTTTTAGCAATGGTATCATGATCCAATAATGGATTAATATATTGCAATAATTTCAGGCCTTAAAATTTAGATCAAAATTAGTATGAATGGTAATAGATCCATCAACGAAATCAAACTTATTCTTACATCTAACTGCTTGTCTTATTGATCGAGGTCAAACATTATTGTTTGAATGATTGAGAAATTATTTAACTGCAGTAAATGAAGGTCCATCAAATGCACGAACATAATAAACATTTCTAAGAAATTGAGATGGATATCTAATAGGAGGATTAATTGCATTGTTGGCACCACGAATCATGATCAACAATGCGCAACAGAGTTCAAATGAGCTATGAGACCATCATAAAGTTCTTCATTGTTAGAATTAATTCATTCTCAGTAACTTGTAGAAAAAGTTTGTTAGATGGTATTTTAGTATTTCTACTTAAGTCCCATTTGTATTTAAGGAAGTGAGTGGTGTGAACATTTATCATTCCTTTTGCAGTATGTGTAGTGTAGCAGAGCAACGTGTGTGTGTTTGTTGTAACCATTATAGAGTGGAAATTTGTTATTATTCTTTCTTCCCTCTCTTGTTTACATTGTTCATTTTTACCACCTTGTGCACCAACAATTGTCATCTAGAGCTCCGGTTCAGATCCACGGGAAACACGAGTGAAATGGCGAGGCATTGTGTGATTAATTTCTGTTCGAAGAATTCATGTCGAATTTCTGATCGAAATCGTAACAGAATCACATATCTTGATTATGCGGGATTGGGAAACACTGTGTTTAGGTGAGATATGAGTGTATTGCACAAGGTTGAAGATGAACAAAAACGGTAATATGAGTACCAAACTTCTAGTGTTCGATGGTAATAACTGGAATCGTTGGATGATTTAGATGTGTGTGTTGTTTGAAGCTCAAGATGTTCTTGATGTCGTCAACAACAGTTACGCTTCACTTCCAGAAAATGCAACGGATGCGAAGATAAATGCTCAGTGTGATCTAACAAAGAAGGATCAGAAGGCGTTATCCATCAGTGTGTGGATGTGAATGTGTTTGAGAAAATCGTTGATTTAACGATGGCGAAAGCTGCGTGTGACACACTGGTATGATGATATGACAGTGATGCATCTGTGAAGAAAGTGAAGCTTCAATCTCTATGTAAGCAGTATGAGAATCTCAGCAAGAAGAAAAATGAGAAGGCTCCTGACTATATCTCCAGAGTGATTTTGATCACAAATGAGATGAAGTTATATGGAGAAACTCTCTTTGAAGAAAGTATCATTGAGAAGGTACTTAGATCTCTTACTTCTCAATTTGATTACATTGTTGTAGTAATTGAACATTCTAAGAATCTGAGCACCATGAGAATAAAAGAGCTGCAAAATAGTCTAGACGCACAAGAGTTGCGTCTGATTGAAAGAACCTTTGAGAGAGTGGTATAACATGCTCTTAAAGCTTCTTTTATCAAGAAAGACCAGAAGCAGTCCTCGTCAGAAGCCAAGAAAAGACATGGTAGGTCTCTGGAGTCAGAAGCCTCCAATTATGATGAGAAGAAACATCAGAAGCAAATGGAGAAGCTTAACAAGAGAATTTTTCAATGTTACCGTTGTAAAAGGTTTGGACACTTTGCTAATGAATGTTGGTCAATCAAGGAAAAGAAGTCAGGAGAAGCAAACATAGCCAGAGGAGATTCTGATGATGAACCTGTGCTAATGATGGCTTATGAATCTGATGATGATGAACCTGTACGATTGCCGATTTCTAATTCTGAATGAGACTTTGAATATGAGTTAGAGTCAGAAGATGACTCTGAATTTGAAGTTGAGTTTGATTCTGAATATGAGTCTGAATCAGAAGATGAGTCTGAATCTAAAGGTTCTGAAGAAGAGTCAGAATCGGAGGGTTCTAAAGCTGAGTCTGAGTCAAAAGATGACTCTGAAGCTGAAGGAGAAGTTGCCTCTGAAGAGGATTCTGCCTCTGATGGTGAGTCAGAATCAGAAACTAAGTTTGAAGGTGACTCTAAAGATGAAGAAGACTCTAAAGGCGAGTCTAACTATGAAGGTGAATCTGATTTTGATCCATATTTTGATGATGATCCAAAATCTGGAGGTAATCCAATCTCTGGAAATGGAGCTTCTGAAGATATTTATTCTGATTTTGAAGATGAGTCAGAGCCTGAAAATGATCATGTGAGTGAGTCAGAATCAGAAGGTGAGATTGATTCTGAGGAAGAATCTGATTATGATCTGGATTCTAATGGTGATTCAGATTCTGGTGATCTAGATTCTGGTGGTAGTCAAGATTCTAGGAATATTCCATATTCTGAAGGTGGTCATGCTTCTGAAGTCGGTACTTCTGGAGTTCCAGCATCTGATACTATTCTAGAATCAAAAGGTCCTGAACAAGTTTAGAGGCCACAAAGAATCATAAACATTCCGAGAAGGTTTGCAGAGTTTGACATGCTGCAAGACACTGAAATAGATTATGAAGGGGAAGTTATTCAGTGTGCCATGTTAGTGGACTCTGAATCCGTAAGTACGAAAGAAGCTCTCAAGCAGAAAATCTGGTTGAAGGCCATGAAAGAAGAACTTGAGCTTCTAAAGATATTTAAGTTGCTGAATTGTAAAGTTGTTGTCACGCATGCTGATACAAATAATAAATTGGATTTTGATTCTGATGGTGATGATGTAGATGCGACAATGTTCAAGTAGTTGGTAGGCTCTCTGAGATATTTGTGTAATACTAGACCTAGTATTTGCTATGCAATTGGATGGTGAGTAGGTTTATGAGTAAACCAAAGTGGTCTCATTACCAAGCTGCTGCCAGAATTCTGAGGTATATAAAAGGAACTTTGAAGTATGGAGTTTTGTTCCCTTCTGGTGCTGAAATTGACTCAGAACTTCTGAGTTACTCAAATTCTGATTGGTATGGAGAAAAAGTTGACAAAACAAGTACTTATGGATACTTGTTTATGTTTTTGAGAAGTCATATTTCTTAGTGTTCCAAGAAGCAACTAGTTGTTGCTTTATCAACCTATGACGCAAAATATATTGCAGGTATTGTAACTGCATGTCAAGTTGTGTGGCTTCTGAATTTACTGCACGATCTGAAGATCAAAGTAAACAAGCTTCTGAAGCTGATGATTGGTAACAAGTCTACAATCAATCTTGCCAAGAATCCAGTGTTGCATGGGAGAAGCAAGCATATTGAGACTAACTATCACTTTATGAGAAATCAGGTTTAGAATTGAGTGCTAGAAATTATGCATTGTAACACCTAGAAGCAGCTGGGCATATATTCTGAGGAAGACGATCAAGACTGATTAATTTCTCCGCTTGAGGGATGAAATTGATGTTTTTAGTTTTGGTCAAGTTGAATATGAATTAAGGAATGATGTTAGAATTAATTCATTTTCAGTAACTTATAGACAAAGTTTGTTAGATGGTATATTAGCATTTTTACTTAAATCACACTTGTATTTAAGCAAGTGAATGGTGTGAACATTTATCATTTCTTTTGCAGTCTATGTATTGTAGCAGAACAGTGTGTGTGTGTTTGCTGTAACCATTTTAGAGTAGTGAAAGTTTGTTATTATTCTCTCTTCTCTCTCTTATTTTCATTGTTCATCTTTATCATCTTGTACACCAACATTCATGATGAAGAAGAAAGAAATCAAATAGTTTAGATATGTTCATCTTTATCATCTTTATATATATATTCAAGAGAATGTTCATCTTTATCATTTTATATATTCAAGAGAAAAATTACCGAAACAAAAAAAATTAAAAAAGTTTAGATAATTTGAAAAAAAAAATCATAAAAAGACCCCTTGACCCTTTTAAATATTTAATTTAAACTAAAAAAAAGCAAATAAATAATTATATTATATAATAAGTTAATAAAATTTTTAATGATAGTTTTATTTTTAGTTTTCAATAAAAAAATTAAAAATCATTAATTTTAAATTTTATTCCAAATTCATTTTTTATTTATATCATATAATATAAAAATTTCAATTTTTTATTTATTTTTATATTATATATTTTTAGAGAAAAATCAATAAAAAATTCTTATTATATTTTATTAGTTTCTAAATCACCTCAAATTCAAAATATAATTTTAAATTTTAAACTTAATATAGTAAATTTAAAAATTAGTTTATCATATTACTTATTTTATCAGTGAATTGAAATATCCTTATTTTAAAAGGAACAAACGTGTTTAATTAGATATTTCTATACTTTAGTTATTTTATAATTATTTTAATAAGTGTTCAATAACTTGCATCTCAATGTCAATAAAAATAGAGTTTACTTGATAAATAATTTTACACCACTATTTAATAAAAATCATCAATTTACATATTATATTAATAATTTAAAAATTATAATTTGTTGTGACGGTTATTTCTTGATAATATAAAATAATTTTATAGTATTAATGCATATCTTATTTTCTCATAAAAATAACTCTAAATGGTTAATGACAGAATATATATTTTTATGCCATATTTTTGTGAAAGTTGTGATTAAATAGCATTTTTTTAAACATCTAACTAATGGGAAAAGAAAACTAACCATAAACAAATCCCATGAGATCTCTGTATCTGATGAATCTACGTCCATCTATGAAATGAAAAGCTGCCAATAGCCAATTAGCATAAGCTGTGTATAATCCAACAACAAAAAGCAATATAACACCCCAAGTCCAACCAAGTGGAACCATAATCAGGTTCGAGAAACTGAATATCCAACCACAGTTGAAGCCTGTCACCAACATCAACCCCACTTGTTGCCATGAATCTGCAAATTAAACATCATGTGAAAAACAAATTAGTTTACATAAATAAAACTTAAAACAAAATTTAGCTGAGGAGAATAGAAGAATACCTCGGTCAATAGTATGGGCTGTAGAAAGGTCATAACTATCATTTGGTATATCCTTTTCTTGACCATGTTCGGGGTTGTGAGTGAGAGAGTTATCATTGGCGTTGCTTGTTCTTCCTTCCACATCCATGGTTAACCTTGATTCAAGATTTTGGTTTGTCAAGTATCGAAAAGCTTGGAGCAAACTAAGGGTGCAAGTCAGTGTCAGTGTCAGTCTCAAATAATTTAGATGGATAAGTCATTGCCCTCAAGAGAAGATAAATGATTGGAATTTTGTTATCGTTAACTTAAGGTGTATATTCAAACTTATACTATTTGAAGATGTAAAAAACAAAACGAAAAAGGTGTGACAATTAGTATCTTTCAGTTTTTTAGTGGAGGATAAGTTTATTTGCCTTTAGTCTTAATAAAATTATATGGACGGAGAATATATTGAATAAAATTATTTGCCTTTCAATTTTTATAATTCATACACTTATTTCTTTAAATTTAATTTCGAGAAGAAAATGTGGTGTCAATGTCTCGTATGGTCATGTCTCGTTGTAGTTCTCGTAATTTCTAAACTCTCCAATAAGTCGTATCAAATTTGATGGTTTAATTAAGGAATCAGTTTCTTGAAAGTCTTACTGAAATGATAAGATAGTGGTCAGGTGACATGTAATACATAAGTGTTCATGATGTAGTAAGGATGTCAACGACAGTCTAAGTGTATTTGGATTAAAGTTTCTTCTTGAGAGGATCATATAAGTAGATTAACTCACATGAGGGAGAGATTGTTGTGATACAAATATGAGTTAGAAATCTCACATTGCTTGAAAAAGTGAAAGTTAAGCACCTTATCATATAAGTAGATTAACTGACATGAGGGAGAGATTGTTGTGATACAAATATGAGTTAGAAATCTCAAATTGCTTGAAAAAGTGAAAGTTAAGCACCTTATAAGTGACAAGGCTCATACCTAATGCCTTAAGATTTTGAGGGAATGTTTAGTGTTTCTCTCACATGTGTGGTTGCTCTTGACTCAATGTGGATGCTCCTCTCATGACTTAACAAGTGATATAAAAGCTTGGTTCGGCTTGGTGGGGAACGAAAGTTGGATCCTTTGTTGGATCTTGTTATAAGATCTGAGAACTTACACTTGAGGAAGAGTTTTGAAATTCAAGTGTCTCGCATCGACTATAACGAATGTTGGATATATGAGAAAAAAAGATCCATACACCTATTTCTTGAGTTTTGGATGAATATATGGTATCAATGACTCTTACAGTCATTGGTCATGTTGTAATTGAGATATTATATACGAAAATCATATTTTATTATTATTATGATTTAGAACTTTAGTTCAAAATATCATTGGCAAGCCTACGAATGATAACGTGATGGCGGGATTGATCGAAGTACCCATTGTTGGCTTAAGTGGAAGACCTGCAAAGTACATGTAGACACTATGACGTCTAAGTTAGTATTGATTAGGGTTTTTAGGGTTAGAAAGTGGGTTTCTTGAAAGGTGGTAGTGTTAAGCTTATATGTCCTTGAAGTTGTGGTATTGAGTTTGGGTCAACCAAACTCTCAGTCCAAAACATTATTTTTGAAACCTTTAGTTGATAAGGTATGATAAAAGTTGGGGTCTAGTGTTTCATCGAGGCTGCAAATAACATATGGAATCATGTAATGGTTTGAATATGGAGTTTTCTGAGTATAAATCCCTTGTTGGGACTATTATTAAATGAATCGGTTGTATTGATGATTGGTCTCATAACAAATTTGAATTGTGAACATAGTCATTTTTGTCTTTAATGATTTTTTTTCTATGTGTTAGTGTCGTGGGTTTTGCATGACCCTTCAATGTTATACACTGATCATGTTTTTTCTTTTTTGTTTATATAATGTTATTGATCCAAACGTCTTTGAGAACAAGTCATTTGTCAAAATATAAATGTTATCATCCCCACTCCCAAAGAACAATACTCTGATTGAGGTGGGCATGGAGTAATTATCTGACAACCTGGTACCTAACTGAGAAGTGGGTGAATCAGAGAGTGTCAAAATTCTCCCTCAATCAAGCGTGTGAGCTTGGAGACGAATCTAGTTTGCGGAACTTGGGATCTAGGATTCTCAGTCGGCTAAACATAGGAGTTTGAAGGTAAGAGTGAGAATGGATCACACCAACTAACGGGGGACTTATGACATAACCTACACATGACTAGACCATACCAGGCTTTTTGAAAATGGAAAAGGCGTACATTTTTTATAATTCTATTTAGTTAAAAAGACTAGGTTCAAATAAGTCAATGCAAATAAATTTATAGTGACATTAGTCTTTTTGTTGGTTAATCTATTTAAATATTAGTTTAGTTTCTTAATTAATTATATTCAAATGAAATATAATTTTAAGTAGGCTAACATGCCAACCAAGCCTTCGAAAAGACCAAGCTCATGCATAAAAATAAGTCAATGACAGGCTACAAATCAGGCTTAGACCTTGAATTTTTTCGTAAGCTAGGCTTAGGTTTGGCAAAGCCTGACTCGATCCTGTCTATTTCCACTCATACTCGGAGGGAAGTTTGGTTCAGGATTCTCACTCAACCAAGCACGTGAGTTGGTAGGGGAGATTAATTTACTATCATTCATAAAATAAATATGTATCAGATAAAAAATAGTTAGTTAACATGTATATAAATTAATTAGTTGAAATTGAGTTACGTTGCTCAAGGTGTTTTGATCGGTTAGCTTCTTCAGATGTGAATCCATATTGATGGAGTATGTGACACATTTGTATTCATATAAGGGCCTTGATAAATGTTTCTCCTTCCATCTCCGATGACAAGAAAATCAAAAGGTAACAAACTCGAATATTACTACTTTATAAAATTATAAGTTAACTTAATGTAAATATGGTGTGTAACGTTTTTTTCTAAAATGAAAGATGGAAATGCTCTTTTCATTATATTTGGAAAGTTAAGTGAGCTATCTTAGTTTTTCAAGTTATCCGGACACTCGTCTTCTCACTTAAAGAGTTAAACGATGGGGATGACTCTAATGTTATTGAGGTTGTTTTTAGTATCTTTATCGTCAAAAAAATTACAATACGGTTGTTTGAAAAATTGTGAATTAGTAATATGAATCTCATAACTTAAATGTATTTATTACACATGAAAAAGCTATATATGAATGTGAATATAAGACCGTCCACTCAGAGTTTCCATGCTTTGGAATTGTTGTCTTTCATTTCTCTTTTAATATTTTTTAGGGTGTATTGTAACACCCCGATAATAATATAATAATTATTTAAATTAAGTTAATAATCTATTTATTAATTTAATTAAATAACTGGATTATTATTATTATTATTATTATTATTTTGGAATAATAATTATTGGAATAATTATTTATTGGAATATATATAAGTTGGAATAATAAAAAGTCCCAATTTTTGGAAAAAGGGTTTTCACGTGAAAAGGAAAAGAGAAGCGGCTGAAAGAGAGAAAGGGCAAAAGGCAGAGCAAGAGAAGAGGAAGAGCTTGAAGCTGCAGAATTTGCCGGATTAACTCAGGTAAGGGGGGTTTATCGTTGATTAACGGGTATTATATGATAATATGTCATGGGTAGTGATAGACCTTTAAATTACCTCTGAATTGGATGATTATGATGAATTGTGAACCTTTTTGGATGAACGAAATTGGGGTAGAATCGAGAGGAAATTCGTAGGAATTTGATGTAACCGTGTTAGATTTTGTGAAATCAAATAAGATATGAATTGTGTTGAGAATATGGACGATTATTTGATGTAAATTGGACTGTGAAAGGTTGGATCGGATAGGTTTCGTAATAGGGAAAACCATTGTAGATCTGAAATCTGGTTTCTGTAGCAGAGGGTTCTGTTCGCGCGCGATTCGCGGCGCGAAGCCCAGTTCGCGGCGCGAACTGGCAATTCCAGAAGGGTTCTGTAACGCACCGTTCGCGGCGCGAACCCTGCTGCGCGGCGCGAACTGTGTTGTGCAGAAGTTGATGTTGGATGGTGAATTCTGTGTGGTGGTGATGCAGTTTTGGCTGTCTAGGCTGAATGATGTGACTTAGCTGAGGACCGATGTAATAGGGATCATTTCCCGTTGTTTGAGTGGCATAGGTATTAGTAGGGTGTGCTAATACTATGATTAATTATATGGCATGATATGATATGCTTTCGTGATAAAATGTGTTGATGATATGTGATGGTATGCATAATGCTGTGGATGTATCGGTTATGTATGCATTGTGAATAAACTGTTGTATGACTTATGGTGTGAGCATATTGTCTATTCTTGAGTTGTTGTTGATGCTGCATTGCTAGATGATTAGCATGCATGGCATAGCCTGTGGGGCTGTAGCTAATTCCCATGGTGAGGAATTAGTGAGTGAATCCTTGTGAAATTGTTGTTGATGTTTGCATACTAGATGAGTAGTGTGCATAGTCTAGCCTTTGGGGCTGTAGCTAATTCCCATGGTGAGGAATTAGTGAGTGAGTCATTAGATCTCAATGAGTGGGACTAGTGAGCTCAGTAGCCGTATCCGGAGGGATCGGTGAGCTTGGACTATATGTTCAAGAAGAGTTGGTACCGCATTTCATGGAGTCTCATTGCATAATGAATGCATGGCATAGCCTGTGGGGCTGTAGCTAATTCCCATTGTGAGGAATTAGTGAGTAAATCGTTGTGTTGTGTTGTTGGTGTTGAATATGGTTTGAGACTATACATATGATATATATTATTGTTGAGTATAATGTTTGCGTTGATACTGCCGTTATGGAGTGTGTAGTCTAGTTAGGGTGATTTGATGCGTTATTTACTTAACATTACATAATGTTGTATAATGCTTATTATATTGATTGAGGAACTCACCCTTACAACTATTTTTCAGGAAACGAGCAGTGAGTTGAGTAGAAGCAAATGCTTGGAGTCTAGTGTAGTCTCCTAAGTGGGTCATGCTCTGATAGATGTAACATCGGGATGGGACGTTTGAATATTTTATTGATTGGTTGTGAACCATTTTGCATGTAATATGTTACATGTTTGGAATAATTGAATTGATGTCTATCCGCTGCGTATTATGCAGATACTTTATGTTTTGAATTAAATAAATGAGCATGACAGGACATATTTGATGGTTATTGTTTGATGATCGTGTGACACCCTTCGGGGCATAATTACTCTGATTATTATATGTTATTATTTTAAATTAATATTTTGGGGTATTTAGAAGGGTGTTACATTAGTGGTATCAGAGCATAGTCGGTCGTGTCGAGTCGTAACTATTCTATTTCCCCTGTACGGGATAGGTGTTGTGTAACCCTATCAGTACTTATTGTTTAGCTTGTTTGAGTTTTCAGAATAGAGATGGCTGGAAGAGGTAGAGATGATGCTGCGATTGCTGAGGCTCTGGGTATGCTAGCTGGAGTACTTGGAGGAAATCCGAATGTTGTGGGAATGGGAGCTGCTCGTCAGTTGAGTGAGTTCCAGAAGAACAATCCTCCAATGTTCAAGGGAGCATACGATCCAGACGGTGCTCAGAAGTGGTTGAAGGAGATTGAGAGGATCTTCAGAGTAACTGAGTGTGCTGATAACCAGAAGGTCAGGTTCGGTACACATATGCTGTCAGAGGAAGCGGATGATTGGTGGGTTGCTACCCGCACTGAGTTGGAATCTGCTGGGAATGCTGAGATCACTTGGGCTGTGTTCAGGGAGAGATTTCTGAGGAAGTATTTTCCCGAGGATGTCAGAGGAAAGAAGGAGATAGAGTTCTTGGAATTGAAGCAGGGTAACAGGTCTGTTACGGAGTATGCTGCTAAGTTCACAGAGCTGTCGAAGTACTACACTCCCTATGCTGAGGCTGCTGGGGAATTTTCGAAGTGTGTGAAGTTTGAGAACGGGTTGCGTCCCGAGATCAAACAGGCTATTGGATATCAGCGTATTAGAGTGTTTCCTGATCTGGTTGACTGTTGCAGGATTTTTGAACAGGATTCCAAGGCCAGAGCTGAGAGCTATCAGCAGAGGGTTGATAGGAAAGGCAAGAATCAGATTGATCGTGGAAAACCGTATACAGCTGGCAAAGGTTTTCAGAGGCAGAGTGGGGTGAAAAGGCCTAGTGGGGGAGACTCTAGTGCTCCTGTTAAGTGTTACCGATGTGGTCGGGCTGGACATCGTGTTCATGAGTGTACCAGTGCTGAGATGAAGTGTTTCAAGTGTGGAAAGGGTGGTCATTTGGCTGTAGAGTGCCGGTCGAAGAATGTGACTTGTTTCAACTGTGGAGAGGTGGGTCATATCAGTCCACAGTGTCCTAAGCCGAAGAAAGAGAATCAGTCAGGAGGCAAGGTTTTTGCTTTATCGGGTTCTGAGACTTCTGCAGATGATCGTTTGATCCGAGGTACGTGTTATATTAATGGCTTTCCTCTTGTAGCTATTATTGACACAGGTGCGACTCATTCTTTTATATCTTTGGATTGTGCTGTGAAACTTAAGTTAGAGATATCTGAGATGTTTGGTAGTATGGTGATTGATACTCCTGCGAAGGGTTCAGTGACTACTACTTCAGTTTGTTTGAATTGTCCTTTGAGTATTTTTGGTAGAGACTTTGGGATAGACCTTGTGTGTCTCCCGTTAGTGCAAATTGATGTTATTCTGGGTATGAACTGGTTGGTGTTTAACCGAGTCTATATCAACTGTTTTGATAAGACTGTGATTTTTCCTGAGATTGAAGAAGAAAAGAGTTTGTTTCTATCGGCAAGGCAAGTGAATGAGGAAGTAGCTGGTGGAGCAGAGTTGTTTATGCTGTTAGCGACTTTGGAGGCTAAAGGTAAACTGGTGATTGGCGATTTAGCTGTGGTGTGTGATTTTCCTGATGTGTTTCCGGAAGAAGTGAATGAGTTACCGCCAGAGCGTGAAGTTGAGTTCTCGATTGAATTGGTACCTGGTACTAGACCGATATCGATGGCTCCGTACCGTATGTCTGCTGTTGAGTTAGCTGAATTGAAAAGTCAGTTGGAAGATTTGTTGGATAAGAAGTTTATTCGTCCAAGTGTGTCACCGTGGGGTGCACCAGTGTTGTTGGTTAAGAAGAAGGAAGGTACTATGAGGTTGTGTGTGGACTACAGGCAACTGAATAAAGTGACGATCAAGAATCGGTATCCTTTGCCGAGGATTGATGATTTGATGGATCAGTTGGTTGGTGCGAGTGTGTTCAGCAAGATAGATTTGAGATCTGGGTATCATCAGATACGTGTGAAAACTGAGGATATTCAGAAGACTGCTTTCAGAACGAGGTATGGACATTATGAGTATTTTGTAATGCCTTTTGGTGTGACTAATGCGCCTGGAGTATTTATGGAGTACATGAATAGGATTTTCCATCCGTACTTGGATCAGTTTGTTGTGGTGTTTATCGATGACATTTTGGTGTATTCGAAATCTGAAGAAGAGCATGCTGAGCATTTGAGAGTGGTTTTAGGAGTGCTGCGAGAAAAGCAGTTATTTGCTAAACTGTCTAAGTGTGAATTTTGGTTAGAAGAAGTTAGTTTTCTTGGTCATGTGATTTCAAGAGGTGGTGTTGCTGTTGATCCTTCTAAGATAGAAGCGGTATCTAAGTGGGAAGCTCCGAAGTCTGTTGCTGAGATTCGAAGTTTCCTTGGTTTGGCTGGTTATTATAGGAAGTTCATTGAGGGATTTTCTAAGTTGGCGCTACCGTTGACGATGTTGACTAGAAAGGGACAAGCGTTTGTTTGGGACTCAAAATATGAAGGAGGTTTCCAAGAGTTAAAGAGAAGGTTAACTACTGCTCCTATTTTGATATTACCGAGTTCGTCGGAACCATTTGAGGTTTTCTGTGATGCTTCATTGTTGGGTTTGGGTGGTGTGTTGATGCAGAATAAGCAGGTTATAGCTTATGCTTCGAGACAGCTGAGGGTTCAACGAGTGGTATTCTGGAGGAGATCAGAGAGGGTCAGAAATCCGATATGCATTTGGTTGATAAGTTGACTTTAGTGAATCAAGGTCGAGGTGGTGAATTCAGAGTTGATGAGAATGGTGTTTTGAAATTTGGTAGTCGGGTGTGTATTCCGAATGTTATTGAGCTTAAGAAGAGTATTCTTGAGGAGGGACATCGTAGTGGCTTAAGTATTCATCCTGGAGCTACGAAGATGTATCATGATTTGAAGAAGTTATTTTGGTGGCCGGGAATGAAAAGAGAAATTGCGAGTTTTGTTTATTCTTGTTTGACTTGTCAGAAGTCAAAGATTGAGCATCAGAAGCCGTCTAGACTAATGCAACCGTTGGCTATTCCAGAGTGGAAGTGGGATAGTATCAGTATGGATTTCGTTTCTGGTTTACCGAGAACAGTTAAGAATTTTGAGGCTATTTGGGTGATTGTTGACAGATTGACGAAATCGGCTCATTTCATTCCGATCAGAATGGATTATCCGTTAGAGAGATTGGCTGAGTTGTATATTGAGAAGATTGTAAGTTTACATGGTATTCCGTCGAGTATTGTTTCGGACAGAGATCCTAGATTTACATCGAAGTTTTGGGAAGGTTTGCAGAAGGCTTTGGGAACTAAGTTGAGATTGAGTTCTGCATATCATCCGCAGACTGATGGTCAGACTGAGAGGACGATTCAGTCATTAGAGGATCTTTTGAGAGCTTGTGTTTTGGAAAAAGGAGGTGCTTGGGATTGTTATTTGCCTTTGATTGAGTTACCTACAACAATAGTTTTCATTCGAGCATTGGTATGGCACCGTTTGAAGCTTTGTATGGTAGGAGATGTCGGACACCTTTATGTTGGTATGAGTCCGGTGAGACTGCTGTGGTTGGACCGGAGATCGTTCAACAGACTACAGAAAAGATTAAGATGATTCAGGATAAGATGAGAATTGCTCAGAGTCGTCAGAAGAGTTATCATGACAAGAGGAGGAAGTCACTTGAGTTTCAAGAGGGAGATCATGTGTTTCTTCGTGTTACTCCGATAACTGGTGTTGGTCGAGCCTTGAAGTCGAAGAAGTTGACACCTCGATTTATTGGTCCTTATCAGATTTTGGAGAGGATAGGAGAGGTAGCCTATCGTATCGCTTTACCGCCGTCACTTGCGAATTTGCATGATGTTTTTCATGTGTCTCATTTGAGGAGATACATTCATGATCCGTCGCATGTTGTCCAAGTAGATGATGTACAGGTGAGAGATAACCTGACTGTTGAAACATCGCCTATGAGGATTGAGGATCGAGAGTTGAAGCAGTTGCGGGGTAAAGAGATTGCCTTGGTGAAGGTAGCTTGGGGAGGACCAGCAGGTGGCAATGTAACTTGGGAACTGGAGAGTCAGCTGAAGGAGTCTTATCCGGAGTTGTTCGTTTGAGGTACGTTTTCGAGGACGAAAACTCTTTTAGTGGGGGAGAGTTGTAACACCCCGATAATAATATAATAATTATTTAAATTAAGTTAATAATCTATTTATTAATTTAATTAAATAACTGGATTATTATTATTATTATTATTATTATTTTGGAATAATAATTATTGGAATAATTATTTATTGGAATATATATAAGTTGGAATAATAAAAAGTCCCAATTTTTGGAAAAAGGGTTTTCACGTGAAAAGGAAAAGAGAAGCGGCTGAAAGAGAGAAAGGGCAAAAGGCAGAGCAAGAGAAGAGGAAGAGCTTGAAGCTGCAGAATTTGCCGGATTAACTCAGGTAAGGGGGTTTATCGTTGATTAACGGGTATTATATGATAATATGTCATGGGTAGTGATAGACCTTTAAATTACCTCTGAATTGGATGATTATGATGAATTGTGAACCTTTTTGGATGAACGAAATTGGGGTAGAATCGAGAGGAAATTCGTAGGAATTTGATGTAACCGTGTTAGATTTTGTGAAATCAAATAAGATATGAATTGTGTTGAGAATATGGACGATTATTTGATGTAAATTGGACTGTGAAAGGTTGGATCGGATAGGTTTCGTAATAGGGAAAACCATTGTAGATCTGAAATCTGGTTTCTGTAGCAGAGGGTTCTGTTCGCGCGCGATTCGCGGCGCGAAGCCCAGTTCGCGGCGCGAACTGGCAATTCCAGAAGGGTTCTGTAACGCACCGTTCGCGGCGCGAACCCTGCTGCGCGGCGCGAACTGTGTTGTGCAGAAGTTGATGTTGGATGGTGAATTCTGTGTGGTGGTGATGCAGTTTTGGCTGTCTAGGCTGAATGATGTGACTTAGCTGAGGACCGATGTAATAGGGATCATTTCCCGTTGTTTGAGTGGCATAGGTATTAGTAGGGTGTGCTAATACTATGATTAATTATATGGCATGATATGATATGCTTTCGTGATAAAATGTGTTGATGATATATGATGGTATGCATAATGCTGTGGATGTATCGGTTATGTATGCATTGTGAATAGACTGTTGTATGACTTATGGTGTGAGCATATTGTCTATTCTTGAGTTGTTGTTGATGCTGCATTGCTAGATGATTAGCATGCATGGCATAGCCTGTGGGGCTGTAGCTAATTCCCATGGTGAGGAATTAGTGAGTGAATCCTTGTGAAATTGTTGTTGATGTTTGCATACTAGATGAGTAGTGTGCATAGTCTAGCCTTTGGGGCTGTAGCTAATTCCCATGGTGAGGAATTAGTGAGTGAGTCATTAGATCTCAATGAGTGGGACTAGTGAGCTCAGTAGCCGTATCCGGAGGGATCGGTGAGCTTGGACTATATGTTCAAGAAGAGTTGGTACCGCATTTCATGGAGTCTCATTGCATAATGAATGCATGGCATAGCCTGTGGGGCTGTAGCTAATTCCCATTGTGAGGAATTAGTGAGTAAATCGTTGTGTTGTGTTGTTGGTGTTGAATATGGTTTGAGACTATACATATGATATATATTATTGTTGAGTATAATGTTTGCGTTGATACTGCCGTTATGGAGTGTGTAGTCTAGTTAGGGTGATTTGATGCGTTATTTACTTAACATTACATAATGTTGTATAATGCTTATTATATTGATTGAGGAACTCACCCTTACAACTATTTTTCAGGAAACGAGCAGTGAGTTGAGTAGAAGCAAATGCTTGGAGTCTAGTGTAGTCTCCTAAGTGGGTCATGCTCTGATAGATGTAACATCGGGATGGGACGTTTGAATATTTTATTGATTGGTTGTGAACCATTTTGCATGTAATATGTTACATGTTTGGAATAATTGAATTGATGTCTATCCGCTGCGTATTATGCAGATACTTTATGTTTTGAATTAAATAAATGAGCATGACAGGACATATTTGATGGTTATTGTTTGATGATCGTGTGACACCCTTCGGGGCATAATTACTCTGATTATTATATGTTATTATTTTAAATTAATATTTTGGGGTATTTAGAAGGGTGTTACATTAGTGTATCATGTTGTTAATTATATTCTTATATTTGTGATGGACGCACAAGGGGTCACATGGGAAGAAAAACAATGTATCGCCCAAACTGCATCTTTTTCCCCCATTTAATGGATCAATCGCATGTTTATTGGATGTAACACCCATTCCTCAATATGTCACTCATTTTCTAGATAAATCGCCTGTGTTGAACATATGACTCCATACACAAGAAGAGGAGTTGAATTGTGGAGATTTGAAAAACGATTATTTAAAGAAAAATCATTGTCCAAATAAGAGTTTAAAAATATTTTCTAAAAAAACGTTTAGATTAGCAACAGAAAATAAGGATAAAGAAAATACGTGAAAAGTAAAGAGTTAATGGAAGAGAGATAACATAGGATATTTATAGAGGTTTAGCTTAAAGAAGTAACATACTCCTCTCTCCAAGAACTGATCTTGAAAGTAGGGGTGGCAAACAAGTATGCCTACCCCATTTAGGCCCGCCCTGCAGAAGCCCACAAAAAAACAGGGCGGGGCGGGGCAGTCATATTTAAGAATGTGAGCCTAAAACTTAGGCTCACCCCGAAAAAAAGTGAAGGGGACGGGGAAAGCTCGTGGGAACTACACTCTTTAAGTCTAAAAATGAAAAAAATTATATAAATGTTCATGGCCGCAAAATCTCACAAAGAAAACAGAGCGGGGCGGGGCAAACACATTAGAGGGTGAGGGCCTAAATCCTTGGCCCAACCTGCATTAAAGTGCGGGAAAAACGGGCGTTTCCAACGGGCCATACCCGTTTTGCCACCCCTACTTGAAAGTATTAAAAATTGTTTGGGAGTTGTAAGAAGGTTAAGCCTACAAATCCATTTATACAAGGAGAATAAAATTTCAGGTTAACTTCTAACCAAACTACAAATAGGGGAATAAAACGATTAGTCTTCACGTCAAGCAACAAAGAGATCTTCGAGCAATTAGTTTATAAGCCAAACTAAGATTTGTACAGGCTGATCTGAAACCAATTTGGATTTTTGTGTTGGCTATCCTCTGAATCAAACCAAGGTTTTACTCGGGCTAACCGCAAACCGAATTGATATTTTTACCAGGGTGATCTCGAATCGATAAAGCTTTTAATCAGGATGAGCTATAGAACCTTTGTGAAGATTTTTAGCTGGTTATTCTTCATGAACCCAAAATAAGAGCTTTTCTTCAATGTCGGAGCTAACAAACCAAACAAATACTTTCTAAGGAATAATAATTTATTCAATAGGACAAAGAAATATTAGTAAATTTACAGTAATTCCCTTACCCATAATAGTTTTTCCACTAAACTCATGAACGCTCTCATAGCACTATGACTAAAGATGCGAGAGAAAGATAAATATTTTTTTAGAGATTGAGAGAGAGAGAGAGAGAGAGAGAGAGAGAGAGAGAGAGAGAGAGAGAGAGAGAGAGAGAGAGAGAGAGAGAGAGAGAGAGAGAGAGAGAGAGAGAGAGAGAGAGAAAAGTGAGATATTCATGTTTTTCTAGATGAAATAAAATAAAGGGAAACTCTTTATTTATAGAGTAATAGATTATTCATTTTAGGAAACAATCCATGGGCAAAACTAATGACCTAATCAATTAGCTAAATGCAATAATTAATTATTGTTGCCGAAATTAGAAGGTTTGATAGAGAGTCATTACTTTTCATTAAGAAATTGTCAAAATCGATTATGAACCTGATTCTCCCTCATATGATTAATTACGTATTTGTTCTAATTGGTTAGATAGTTTATTTAGAAACTAACGATCATTGCACATAACAAGTGCATCAGCATCACAATTCACAACGATTCATATCAAGTTCAGATCATAACAACTAAAACTGTCATAGAAAATCATTAACCAATTATTTAAGCCACAAAATCAGTGCCAAGACAGTTTTACTTCATAGTAGATTCAGTACATAACTTTTAACTAATAAATCCACTAACTATTAACACTCTTAACTAATTGAATTTTCTACTAACCTTAACTGTCAAAAGCAGTTAAGTATCACTAACTATAACTTACATCAAGTTCAATTCTAACTACCAGGTTTAATTCACACTAACTCATAACAGTTTCTAACCTCTAACACTAAACTAATTCAGTTCAAAACTAACAATCTAATAGAAAATCTAACTCTATTAATTCTCATAACTAACTTCTTCATTGAATTGTTTAACCATAACTTCTGCCCTAACTCTCAACCACCTGACCCAACCTTCTCGATTCGGTTATCCAATTCAACTCTATATAACAGTTAATCTCCTTCAAGCTTAGGGGATAAACAGTCATTTTCTATAAATAATTCTCCTTCAATGTTCATCACCAAGCTCAATCTACAAAATCCTGACCAATTTTCACTCTCTAATCAGTCTCTTAATTCTCTTAATTCTCTTAATTTTCTCAACAACAACTCTTGTATCACTCTCCTCACACACAAAAGAGCAACATCACAGAGCAACAACAACACACAACCACTACAAGAAATCTTCCTATAGGATACGCAAGGAGAAGGATAAGAAGAATATTACATTGATATTAACAGATTCAAATTTCTTACCTCAGAAGAGCCTTTGGTGCTTGCTTCGTCTTTATCTTATCTGTTTTAGCAAAATTTTAGGACAAGCTACAGTCTCACAGGTAGAAATTTGATTTCCTCTTCCCTTTTCTCTAATTTCCTTGACAAAAATGTAGATTTCAGTGAGGGGAATCGAAGCCCCAAGGTGGAGTGGCTTAATTCCCCTCTACCAGTGTTTAATTTCACTTTTGCACCCTAGGGTTCTTCAGTAATAAGCACAATTTTGAATTTTTTTTGAGGCATTGTACGAAATTAAAATTTAGATTAGGAGAGGGGTGGTCTCCTATCGTGACTGTATATAAAATATAGTCTACCGGATACTTGACTGCAAGTGCACAATCTAGTCGTTTAGTTTTAAAAGATATCGAACCCACAAGGACCGATGGTCAAACTAATGCTATCGATGTTACTATGTTTAGCTAAGGCGGTAATTTTTAGAGGTTCGCTTCAACAAAAATTAAATCTAAGAAAATTAAGTTTTTAAGAAAATATTAATGAAAGGATATCGGTATGCAACACATTAATTGTCAGGGACTCGATAAGTCACCGGTGTATATTTTAATTACCAAATACCTTTTAGTAGAAAATACTCATTTAAAAGGCTTTATGTCACACTCTCGTGATTGTTGACTCAGACTATACTTTTAAGTCAGAATGTACGCTCTCGCTGTCCCATTTGAAGTTAAAAATACTTTTTGAAAATAAATAAGTTCTAATTGCTTTTAAAGTGGTCTCACTGTTTTTAAAATCAATGCCTAGTTTTTACTATCCAGTTCGACCCTTACGCTCTCGCGATTGTCGGTTCTAACCTTAGTTAATTTCCCACTCTCGTGGCAAAACCGTATTAAATAGCTTCTCGCTCTCGTGACAAAGTTAATTAAATTCAAATTAAAAACCACAGCCAGAAAGATTATTTGAGAAAAGAAGTTTACACCGATTATTATTAAATCTCGTCTAATTAAATTGTTTACATACCGATACCGGTAGTTTAGCCGGACATGTTAAATAATGCAAACACAGACGAACAGAAACAATTTAACAATAAAGCAAACATGATTATTTAATAATAAAGCAATAATAATAATTGAATAAAAAACCTGGAACTTTGATTAATTGAATAGGCTGAATCTTGAAGTACTTGAGCAGTCCTCCACAGGTCGGTAGGATTCTGCTTCTTCGAAACAAATGCTTAAACTAAACTAACTAAGTTGCAGTCATTCCCCAATGTAGGAAACTACTACTTTTGGCAATGTAAAAAATGGAAAGGAAAAAGGGAAAAATCAAAGCTCTGGATGGGAAGGTAAACAAATTGCATTAAAAGAAAATAATGCGTGCTGAAGAAAAATAACGTGAAAACAAAATTGCAGGAGTGGAAAGAAAGAAAAGCAGAGAGATAGGACGAGCGAGCGCTCTGGAAATTTCCAACTTCCATTCTTTTATAATCCCTCTTGGTCTTCGTGCTTGAGAAAAGTAAGGAGGACCTAGTTGGGTGAGGGATTCACGGGAAGGTGGTTTAAGGAGCGAAGACTGGGTTGAGTTGAGGGCGACATGGACCACTTCTGTTTGAAACCCATTACACTGATTTTGCATACGTGACGGTCATGATAGACTTGTGGCGTTCGTCACACTTAAGGGTAGCATGACGATCGTGATGGTGTGTGACGGTCGTCATATTCACAAAGTTCATATTTTCTTATTTTTCTATTTTTTCTCTTCTGTTTCTTCTTCTTTTCCTTCCTTTTTTATACTTTACTCATTTAAGCATGGGAATTGAAATACCTGCAAAAATAACTTGAACACTTGCGGAATAATCGGATATAAATGAAAACGGTACGACTTTTGAATGTAAATCAAGGCAAATATACGATACATTTTCGTGTTATCAAACTCCCCTATACTTGAATCTTTGCTTGTCCTCAAGCAAATAATCAGTATAAAATTCGAAACACTAGTTAAACGCGAATACATGACACATTTCCAATTCGTACGTGGTTGTTAGGTATTTCGTTAGAATGACAGATACTCAAGTAAAACACTAAAGATACACTAACGACACAAGCAACAAGCATTAACATAAACCTCTCCTCTATACGAACCAGTTCGAATCATGCTATTATAGCTCAACCTAATGCTTCTCGTTTCTATTTCACCCGGTTTCATTCTAGCGCAATCACATTAAGCCCTTTGCCTTTACACACACTTAGTGAAGTAGCCGGTTAGTGACTTTGATCCTTTTTTAGCACGGAGTCTAGTACGCGAGTGTGGTAACCCTTTATATATCCCAATTGAAGGTTGTGGGGGATCGAGCCGCAGTTCGCCCTACCGAGTCCAGTACCAGGTACCTCTGAACCAACCGACAACGGGTTTTTCTTTCTTTTTGTATATCTTGCAACCGTTTGTATGGTGCATTTTCAATTTCTCAATAGCAAAAGTATGAAGGATCTTTTCAATTTGTAGGTATCAATCACTTATATTCATCGACTCTTCACATGGTTTGTGTTTAAGACGGTGCTGACTACTAGTATAAACTACTAGGGGTTAATCTAGAACGGAAACTTAAGGTATTTGTATAATGGGTATTCAAACTGATCTCGCAAAAGTGAGAGATCTAAGGTGTCAGGACGATATCAATCTTGTTATATTTTTCTCAGCTTCCTAACAGAACCTTTGTAAGACAACCTATATACTCGTAGGGTATGCATTTAAAATAAAAAAAAAATTGTTATGGCTTATTAGAAAGAAGCAAATAAACGAAATGGTAAGGATTCACTCCCACACTTAGACCGAGCATTGTCCTTAATGCGACAAAATAAAGTGAGAAGCTCTTCACCATGACGTTGGGCTCTACGTGCTCTAGCTCTTGCTCGTGCACGTTCACTTCTACCACGCTGGTTAGGATCCAAACCCACATGCTAAGTGAATTCCTGAATGGCATCAACACGATGTGTCAAGGCATGCATTTCTTCGGATAATTCCGCCATCCCTTGGTCATGCCAATTTGCATAGTCATGATGGTCTCTTTGTATTTGCTGGATCGCTTGCATCATTTCAGTTTGGCGCTCTTCCGTCCTTTGGTTATGTCGTAACATCTCAGCATAGATGTCTTCCATGGTGGCGGGTTGGCGCTCATTTCTTTGTTGGTTTCGGGAAGATGTCTCTGCAGCATGCTCAAGAGGTGGCTGTGGGATCTCAACAGGTAAAGGCTGGGGCACCTGTCGGTCCAGCTCTTCTTCAATTTCATCAGCTCCATTATTATTAGGATCTTCTTGTTTTCTGTGGAAATTGGTAAACAACCGCTGGTCCTCCCTAAGCCTTAAAACTAAGGGTTACTTGCAGGATCGACCAGTTGATCCTAAGACATGTGCTAGTCTTATAGGGTGATTTATTCAATTCGACAGACAATTAGCTTTGTCAGAAACGGCTTCTGACAAAGTATTGAACAAGCACATGTTTTTTCCACACGAAATAATGATGATGATATAGCCTATGGGTGACTCGTGATCGACAGCACTACAACATTCAAAAGACGTACACGACGAACACGCTTTTGGTGAATTCTATTATCGTAATAGAATCAGTGTCGACAACGTAGACGACAACGTAAAATGATAATTCAAACGTAAATGAAATTAAAATCAAGTGTTCAACTGGAACAATTGAAAAATAAGGAAGTTGCATTGAAATAAATGTGGTGATTAACGTATATAGCACTCTTAAAAACTTGTGCTTCCTCGCGCTGGGAATATGAAGTTTTTTACAAGTGATTTTTGTACAAAGTGAACCCCCGAGTCCTATGTGGGATCCCCTATTTATAATAACCTAAAGAAACTGCCTACAAGCAAAACTCCTAAAAAATAACAGACGTCGTGCCACACGATCTACAAACTGCTCCATAACCGACATCGTGCCACACGATCTACAAACTGCTCCATACTCTGGCGCTTATTCTCCCTGTAACTGCTAGTCATTTTGAATTTCAAACTTTTCCCGCTCAGGTATTTAGGTCGACACCATCTCCTATATGTTTGACACAACCAGGAATGTCTTAAGTCCCAATCTTCAGTTCAGTCGACAGAATGGACTTCGACCAAACATGATTCTTCTGTCGGTTGCATCTTCTAGTAACTTGTGGTTTTCTCAGCTCTTGTTTATCTTGGGCTTTCAAACCTCCCCTTTGTGGGGTATAATCCTTAAATCCATAAGGCCCTTTCATTGATAATGCCTTCAACTACCCTATCAATTTCTTGTGGTAACAAAATGCCCCCCAGAGATGCCATTTTCGAATGTCGACTTTTTGTGAGATAATGGCATCTTTGAGATGTCAATTTGTTCTTCACCAATTCCACTCTGTTTGTCTCACGCTGCTGACGTCATCTAATCATGACAAACATCTCCTTTTTTCCTCAAGACACACAAAATCACGTCTCCATCACTTCACATCTTTATGACGGAAACGTGTTTACCATCATAACTGCCTCTTCGCCTCCCCGTGTCTGCAGACGTGGGAATATGGGTACATGTGTCAAAAAGGAAAATCAAGCATTCACTATTTCTTTTCTTAGGGTTTAACTCTTATAAAACCCTTGTTTCTTCTTCTTCTTTCCTTTTTTCTCCCTCTGCTTTAGTAAACGAAAACAACCTGCCCTCTGCTTCAGTAAACGAAAACAACTTTTTTTCTCCAAACCTTCAACTTCTTCCATGGCTAGTTCAAGCAAAAACAAAACACTTCCCTCCGCTGCGAAGCTCACACAACCACTCACCATTTATGGCAAGGAGTATGTTCCTGAACCTCCCTTTGCTGAAGAAAAAGCCAAAATCTGGCGTTCCCAGGTATTAATCCCTTTCTCCCTGTCTGACAAACCATTAGCATTCTTAGGTCCACTTCCAGAAAATCGTCGTCATGAGATAACCAAGACAAATTCCTTTTTCCCCACCAGTCATCTTTCTGAACCTCTAGTTTCTTCCCAAAACCTTTCTCCCTCCGTTATGTCGAAAGGAATTTTAGGCCTACTCCTCCCAAGAACTGTCTTAAGTTTTGTGCTTGGATGGATCGTTTAGAAACAGAAAAAATCGACCACTGGAAATAGATAAGTATTTATACCCTTCTGCAGATTGCCCGTTGTGGCCCTCCCCTAATCTTGTGGCATGTTGCTGGCTGCCCTCCAGTTTTGGGACAGTTCGACCAACTCCTTTCACATAAAATGTGGCATGATTACGCCGACACTCTTAGACATTGCTGCCATTACAGGCTTAAAACCGACTGGCGAAGTCTTCGACTATGAAGTCGTCGCACCAATCTCTCTAAGGTTTGACGTTGGTGATTCTCACAAACCGACATACAATAACTTTATTGATCATCATGCTACATCTCCAGGCCCTATGACCACTGAAGAACATGTGGCCTTTCTGACTCTTTCACTGTCTCGTTTTGTGTTCTGCTCTAGATCAACGTAGATAGCCAAACATTTTGCTCTTCTGGCATCTCAGCTACACCAGGAGCATGACATCGCTCTCAGCCAATTAATACTGGCCTCTCTTTATGAATCTTTATCTGGAGTTGTCTGCCAAATCAAACTCTTTGACCCTGAGAACTTAAAAAATAAGAATGTTTTGGCCCACGGTCCTTTTTGGTTCCTACAACTGTGGCTTAACGCCACTTTTTCTAAAGACATAATGTCCGATAGGATGAGAAGGGTTGCGTGTCCCCCAGAAGAACGACACCTTTTTTGGAAGCGACTGATCTCGTTGACGCCCATCGACAAAACCTTTCCTGACGTCAAGGTGTTTCGCCTCTTGTTTACCATCATGTTGACTCACGCCGACTTCTACCCTTTTATGGCTCCTTTCAGTAGTCGGACTGAAGGTCCTGAATGGCCCACCAGGGCTTTTCCTTCGACTAAAGATGAGCATAAAAATGAAACCTTTGTTATCTGGAGACGTTTTCTGGTCCCTTAATTTCTGTCGGCTGTAACCTCCGGCACCAACTCTGGCCTAGTTGCTTACCAACCCAACTTGGTAGCCAGACAATTTGGACTTTGTTAGTTCGTCCCCAAGTCCCTGTATTCTTCTCTCGACATACTCACAAACATCCTTTGTGATCAACCCTGGAGTATGATCCAAGAAGATATTGAGGCCCTTTGGGCAAACCAACCAAGGCTCCATTCCATATCATTTCTACCAGCCTTCTTCTGCACCAAGGAATTTGATGATTGGTGGCAATCATATCTTGCTGCTTACGTTGGTGCTCCTGAGGCCAAATTATCTGAACTAACTCAGGCTCTTGTTTATTTGCAGGCGAAATCGACCAAGTGTAAGACTTTCCATGCCAAACAAATTCAAGCTTTTCAGAACTATTTCCGAGTTGTGTATCGACCTGATAATCTTCGTCGGACCATCTCTGAGGTCGCGTCCGAATTAAAGGAGAAGGTAACCGACAGGCTCCCAAAACTTAAAATCCCTGGTTACACGAAAGACAAGTATCTTTACGCCCTTCATTTTGGAAACATCAAATTCCCTCCTTTGCCATCTAGCCCATTGGCTTTGGCCTTTGGCAATTCAATTCCAGATTGGTATTATTGTCCCTTTTCAGAAGTGCAAAATGCTTATAAGAAAAAGGTCGATAGAGTGGTACCGACGAAGCATTATCTGCTCTACTACTCAAGGCCACTTCATATTGATCCTCAATATGTTAGAGTGCTCGATTCCACACAAATTGGTAACACTTTTCTGGAAAGCTAACACCTCCTTTTATTTGGATTTTATCGCTTACTTGATTTTCTATGTTTCCTTATAGCAATCCCCATAGACCTTGTGGATCACGTTTCTGCCAATGAACCTATCCTTTCGACACAAGAGACTCAGGTTCAACTCTAGCTGATTTGCCGTTTTCTTTTACTTTGGTATTTACTCTTAACTGTCATTTCCACTCTTGTAGGCTGCTCTTGAGAAGTCCTTTGATGATGATGAGCGATCCATTGCCCACGTTTTGAAAAAAACCAGTTCTTCGGTATGCACCTATATGTAGCAATCTCACTCAACCTTGTGATTTCTCTAAGGAAAATCATACGTGGTCTCTAACTTCTTACTTATGTGCAGGGTCAACCGCGTTCGACAGATCCATCTGTCTCTTCTCAATCCAGGAAATCCAAAAAACATAAACGTTCTGCTGCCACTGGACCTGAGGTATTTCTTTTCGGCTTGTCTGATCTTCTGACTAGAATACCTGCTTATAACCTCTCTTCATGTCTTCAGCCGACTCCACAGCCGACTCAGCCATCTTCTCAACACTCCTAAAAATCCAAAGGCCACCAGGGCCATAAAAGGAAGAAGCATGATTCTCCCTCTAGGAGTGGTGAAGCCAAGAAGAAAAAACACCACAAAGTGCTCACTCCAGAGGCTCCTTCTCTAGACTCCGACACTATTGTGGTTGACACGTCTATCCTTAATAAAGTCCCTAATCCAGCTGTGGGGACTTCGAAGTCGACCAACACCCCTGTTGTTGCTGTCTTGGAGGAAGAAAATCCAGATGTCGTTCTCCAACAGGCTGATGCTTCTGGTGAGCCATCTCACCACATCACAAACTATACTCACTCGTCGCCGGCTTCTTCTCCATCTCACCAAGCCCCCTCTGTCGACACTGATGGTGAGTTCATTGGCTTCCCTATCCAGATTAGTGATAGTGACTCTGATTCAGTCACTAGCCCTGCAACGCACATGGATTCCAGTTCGACTAGTTCTAACTCTAGTCTTTCTTCAGCTTCCTTGCCTTTGCAGGATTCAAGGGGACCATGGGATGTTGGCATCGCAAAAAACTAGCCTTCTCAAACTACTCCTCTATCAGCTACTTCCCCTTCATCTTCCCAGGGGTTGGCAATAAAGCCTTTTGCTCTAGAAACAATTGATAGGCTTTGTAGCCTAGTAAGATCACGTGATGCTTCTTCAGATTTTGAGCAGCTTCACCATTCAGGTAAGATAGGTTCTGAAGCGACAAAGGTCAAAGCTCTAATGGACAAGGTTCGTTTTCACGCCTTGAATCCAGATCTCCCCCATGTGCTTATGAGTGAACCTGTTGTCGGCCCAGAACTCTTGCATGTGCTTGCCCAACTCAAAGAGCTTCAACTGTCTGAGTATGCTAGGTGTGCAATGGCCGCTTTAGAAAAACATCGGGTTCCCATGCTACATCATCTCGACAACGTTAGGGAAAATGAACACCAAATTATAACTACAGAGGCCTTTGTGAAGGAGAAATGGGAGCTGGTGATGAAGGCCGACGAAGAGGTCACCAAAATGCTGGGAACGATTGAGGAGAAGAAAAAGGAATTGGCCTCCAAACAAACAAGAGCTGCTGAGATACACCAGCAAATTGATGACCTTCGGCGTCAAATTGCTGCTTTGAACAGTGAGTTGGAGTCAATTACTAAGGAGGAATCGTGTATTGTCGACAAGGTTATAAAGTCGGCCCAAGATATCTGGAGCAAACCACCAACGATACCTTGGTTGTAGCTGAAGAACTTTCCAACGTTTAAAAGAAGCTTGAACAACTTAAAGTCCAGGGCGACAACTTGGAACCTAAGTCTCTGCACTACAACCTTGAGCTTCAATCATTTCAATCTAGATTCGGTCAACTTTAACCGATTTTATTTTTTATGTAATATTTGAACAATGGCTTTTTGCCAATTTTTATGCCATTATTTTATTTTTTCAGCACTGTGTACATTTAACTTTCTGTGCTTTTATAGCTGGTTTCAAACATAGTTTTCTCCAACCTAGTTTATTCGACACCCATTTAGCATGTCGAAATCTTGACCTCTTGAAGGAGAGGCCTATACTTTTTTAAGTATTTTCCATTTACCCTCAAGATTCGCCTATCTGGTGCCAACTCTTCGATGTCGTAGGCGTTATTAGAGAAAACCTGCAAAACCTTAAACGGTCCTTCCCAATTTGGGGACCATTTTCCCAAAACTCTATCATTTCTATCCATAGGCAAGATCACTCTCCAAACTAAATCGTCGACCGCGAACATTTTGCCTTTCACCTTCTTATTGTAGGCTCTAGCGACTTTTTCTTTCTGCCTTTGTAGTGAATCCAAGGCTAACATTCTCTCCTCATCTAAATCGACCAGTTCGTCCGCCATCATGCTCCAATAATCTTCAGAAGGTATTTCGTATTGCCTCTGGATTCTGACTGCATGAACCTGAATCTCTACTGGTAAAACTGTGTCGTGCCCATATACCAGTCAAAATGGAGTTGTTCCAGTTGCTTCTTTTGGTGACGTTCGACATGCCCACAAAGCTTGATCTAACGTCTTATGCCAATTTCTTGGCTTCTTGCCTCCATGTTTCTTTATTAGGCTAATGATCACTTTATTGGCCGCTTCGACTTGGCCATTATCATAAGGGGTAGAAGTCAATAATTTGATTCCCATCTTTTTTGCAAAATCTTGCACTTTTCGACCAGTAAAAACTTACCCTTGGTCGGTTGTAATTGTTTCTGGGATACCAAATCTGCATATGATGTGACTTTGGACAAAGTCTATCACAGCCTCTTGATCTACATTTGTCAATGTTACGGCTTCGACCCATTTTGTGAAATAGTCGATACCGACCAAAACATACCTTTGTTGTTTCGACGAAGCTGGTTTTATTTCTCCAATCACATCCAATGTCCACCCTCGAAAAGGCTAGGGCTTCACAATTGTATGGAACTCGCTTGCAGGCACATGCTGTATGCCCCCATGCAATTGGCATTCTTGACAACTTTTAGCAAATTCAATTCAATCTTTCAACATTGAAGGCTAATAAACTCCTGAGTGCATCAAAATTCATGTCATCTTCAGTCCCGCTTGATGCGCCCCACACGCTCCACTATGTACACTCGACACAACCACATATGCCTCACTTTCTCCCAGGCATTTTAGCAAAACTCCTTCAGCTGTCTTTTTGAATAATTCATCATTCACCAGGACATAGCTGAGGGCCCTATATTTTACCTTTCGATCTGTCGACCCTATAGGATTACGTAAATAATCGACTAATAGTTTACGCCAATCATTTTCTCCCCCGTCGTCGACGGTTAGAATTTCAAAATGATATCTATCTACAGCTCCTAACTTTATAATCGACAAATCTAATGGTGATAACAATGTCGCTCGTACCTCCTCTCTTACTTGGACCTCTTCTTTATCCTGGTCTTTCGACGCTTTGTACCCTGAAGCTTCATGCGCCAAATCGTTTGCTCTCTGGTTCTCTTTCCGTGGTATATGCTGGAGGCTTACTTGCTCAAACCTCTTGAGTAATCTGATGGTAATCACAAAATACATGATTAAATTTTCTTTGACACACCTGTATTCTTTTTATACCTGTTTAATTACTAACTCAGAATCTCCCATAATTTCGACATTCCTTTCCCCCAATTCCAGCAGAAGTTCAAGTCCTGTGATCAACGATTCATATTCTACTTCATTGTTTGTGCATACTCCTTCAATTCTGTATTTGAACTCTGTTGGAATTCCATCTGGAGAAATTATGACTCCCCCCATCCCATATCCGTTCTTATGTCTTGAACCGTCGAAGTACAATCTCCATGGCACTATGTCTACATAATTTTGAGCCATTTCGACCATTGAATGATCGACAAGGAAATCTTCCACCACTTGCCCTTTCATCGCTTTTAAAGGAACGTACGTCAGAGAATACTCTGTTAACGCTAAAGCCCATTTACCAATTCGACTATGCAAAATTGGTTTAGACAACATGTGCTTAATAATATCAAAATGAGAAGATACGTACACATCAACAGGCTTAATATATTGCTTTAGTTTCATACAAGAAAAATGCAGGCATAGACATAGTTTTTCTATATCATTATACCTAGTTTCAGGATCATTAAGCATTCGACTAAGGTAATACACAGGTCTTTCGACACATTTTTCATCCTTTTGGACTAACATACTTCCTATAGTCGATTCTGAAGCTGCAATATACAACCTCATTGGCCTATTCCTGACAGGAGGGGCCAGTACTGAAGGCTTAGTCAAATATTCTTTAATTTTGTCGAAAGCCTCTTGGTGCTCTTCTTGCCACTTAAAATCCTTATTCTTCAGTCGAAGGAGTGGTGAAAAGGCTTTAGTTTTACCACTAAAAATTGATATAAATCTTCTAAGAAAATTTATTTTGCCCAACAAAGATTGCAGTTCCTTTTTGGTCGACGGAGGCTTGACGTCCATAATGGCTTTTGTTTTGCTTTGGTTTACTTCAATACCTTTTTTATGCACCACAAAGCCAAGGAAATCACTCGCCTGCACAAAAAAAGCACACTTTAATGGATTCATTTTCAATCCATATTTCCTCATCCTCAAAAAGGCCTTTCGGAGATGTTCGACATGAGTAAGTCGACCATTTGATTTTATCATAATATCATCAATGTATACTTGCATGAATTCTTCAATAAAATCATGGAACATTGAGTTCATTACCCTCTGATATGTCACTCCGACATTTTTCAGGCCGAATGGCATGACAACCCACTCATATGTACCTAAGGCTCTTGGGCATCAAAACGCCGTCTTCGGCACATCTTCCTCTGCAATAAAAATTTGGTTATATCCGGAATAACCATCTAACATACTTAAATATTCAAAACCAGCGGCAGAATCGACCAACATATCTGCTATGGGCATGGCATACTCATCTTTGGGGGTAGCAGCATTTAGGTCGCTAAAGTCAATATATACTCTTAAAGACCCATTTTTCTTTATTACTGGCACAATGTTGGCCAACCATTCAACATACCTTGCAGTTTGTATGAACTTGCTTTTGAGGAGCCTTTCTATCTCAGCTTTTATCTTTGCCATGATATCTGGTGCGAAACGCCTAGGCGTCTGCTTTACTGGCTTTCTTCCAGCTTTTATTGGTAGTTTTAGCTCTACCAAATCCCTACATAAACCAGGAATTTCGTTATAATCCCAAGCAAAACAATCCTTAAATTCTTTAAGTAGAGATATTACCTCAGATTTTAACTTTTTGTCGATGTTGGCGCTGATGTATGTTGGCCTTTTGTCGCCATTTTCGCGAAGGTCGACTTCTTCTAAGGGGTCTTTTGGTCGCATCTTTTATGGCGCCTTTGGATCTTTTTCAAACCCTAAAGGTTAATCGTCATAAATGCAGTCCAAATGCTGCATTTTGACGTTTCCTTTAGCCAAAACTGGCTTATCTAGAGGCTCTGGCTCAATAGCCAAATCACCTTCTTTCTTTACCACATAGTTTTCGACAACAATGTTTTCTTCATCCTCTAAGGCCGATTTTATTTTGTTCTCAGCAACATATGCCAAAATCCTTTTTAGAGCTTCTAGCTCAGTCATCATCAGTGACATCCCCCCGACCTGTCGGTCGGATATCTGCATAGGATGGATCATCTAAACGTTCCAAATCCCAAATGAAGGCATGAGTCTCGTGCAAAGTTAGAGAAACAAAAGCTTCACTCAGATTAGCATACACATCCTCAGCTGGTAAACAAGGAGAAATGTTAGCCAGCTTTCTCTCGAATTCCTTCTTGCCGACATTGTTCACGTCAGCCATGAAGTAACCTTGATCAACTTCAATATTTTCGACCACTCCATCTTCTCTCCAAATCACCAATCTTTGATGTGCTGAAGATGGTACAACTCCGACACCATGGAGCCATTCTCTGCCAACTAGCAAATTGTAACTTGGCTTGGCATCTATTACCATAAACAGTGTCGGCCTAGTTATTGAACCAACAATGATATTCACCATGATCACACCCATGGTGCTTTTTGTCTTTCCCCCGTAGTCAGACAAGACCACGTTGTTGGATCTAATATCAGTATCATACTTGCCAATCTTCCTCAGAATATGGTGTGGCATGATGTTAATAGTGGCGCCACAATCTAGCAACACTTTGTTGATAGTCACCCCTTCCACTTTGGCCCTAATGAACAAGGGTTTCAAATGACTTTTCATAGTCATTGTGGGCCTCTCAAAAACTGCTTCTTGGCTCTCAGCAGAACCATCATTCAACACAAAGTAACATCTTGGCTTGTTTAACGCCATCTCTTCAGCATCGGCATCATCTATCGACTCCTTCACCTTAGTCACATAATTATATTCTTGTGGTAGAATTGACACCACGTTGAATAAGATGTCCAAACTTGCTTCCGATTCTGAATTGAAGTCATCAATAACCTCATCAGAACATTTTTCAGTTGGTCGATGGACATACTCCCTGATCCGTTCCTTAGTTGTCGTGTCGACCTTCACAACAACTTTCTTTCCAGCATTCACCCCACTAGCCATGCCTTTCCCATTTATTCCTCTAGCAGCCTCTCTTTCAGCCTGCTTGTGCCGCTGAAAACGTCTCCATTGAGTTCTCGACATGGGGTTCTTCCCCAAATAATTTTCAAAGACATGAGTCCTTTTCACAGACTTGAACTCACGCCTGTAGTTAATTGCTAAACCTCCTATGGCAGCAGCAACACCTTGTGGGGTTTCTTGTTTTCCCTGAGGCTTGATCCAGGTGCCTCTAGGAATGCTTGCTGATGGTACGAAGCTCCTAGGCCTCGCCTAAGCATTTTCCACAACCTTCTTTGGGACTCTTTCATTCTGGTGTGCTCTGGTCAACCCACTTCTTTTGCTTTTGCCCAATTGCAGCTTCTGGAAATTTTCAGCAGTAACTTTGTCGGTGACAACACCACATCTAGGGCATAAGCAGACTTGTGAACCCTTATTCTTGCAGCGATATAGGAAATCTACCAAATCTTCATCAGCCCTTGGGTAAACTTCAGTTATGTCGACATCTGGGCTTTCACCAGTTTGCTCTGGCATGTCGGCCTCATCATATTAAGTGATCTCGACTGGCTCAACGAATAGAGCTTCCTCCTGGTGGAGAGGGTCAACGTCGATCTTCATTTTGCAACCAACAAATTTCAGTCTGCCTTCTTGAATTGCTTTCTGAACCAGATCCCTGAAAAGATAACAATTAGAGGTATTATGACCAAGATAATTATGATACTTACAAAATCCTCTTTTCTGTCTTTGTTCTAATGGTGGTATTTTAGTACCAGGTGGCACCACCATTTGACCATCTTTAACTAATAAATCAAAAATTTCCTCACACTTTGTCACATCAAATGTATAAGTTTTTGAAGGGAATTTTGGATTGTTTTCGACAGGATTTTTCCCTTGTGTAGGAAGTAATGATCGACACTCATAAGCAGATCCTGGCTTTAACTCAGCCATGTCAATTTCTAATTCGGTCGATGAGGCATAATCAACCTCATATATTGGATATGTCGTGTCATAGTCGACGAACGCTACTTTTTCTTTCTTAGCCTTATTGTGTCCTACCTTTTCTAACCTTAGTCGTTCGAGATGTCGAACTCTATCAGCCAATTGTGACATACTCTTTACAAAGGTTGGGTCTATTTTCTTCCTAATGGAATAATCTAACCCCCCAGCAGCCATTTGAACAAGTTCATGTTCTGGTACTTGCGTAAAGCACCTGGCCTTTAATGATCTAAATTTATTCAGATAATCATCAATACTCTCCGCAAACCTTCTCTTAATGCAAGACAATTCTGCCAAACTAATTTTGGAGTGTCCTTCGTAAAACTGTTCATGGAACTTCTTTTCTAACTTGGCCCACGAATCAATCGAACTTGGGGCCAAAGAAGTGAACCATGTGAAGGCAGCCTTAGTCAGAGAGGAAGGGGAGTTTTTTACTCTCAAACACTCATTATGAGCCAAATCTCCTGACTCTGTTAAATATCTGGCAATATGTTATATTGTCGACTCACCAGATTCTCCCCTAAACTTAGTGTATTTAGGCACTTTCATTCCTCTAGGTGCCTCGGTTTGGAGAATAAATTCAGCCAATAGGGAAGCATATAGTGGCCTTTGCAATGTGGCACTCATACCATTCCTAGCCATAATCCTTTTGACAATAGTTGCCAAATTATTTTCTACTGCTAAGTCTTCTTGTCGATGTTGATCGATAATTTGATCAGCATCCTGATGTAGGTTAACCAACACCATCTGGTTACGTCCTGCTACTCCTGATTCCACGCCTTGATTTTGTTGGGGTCTAAGGATTTGTCCCTCATGGACTGTCTCATCTTCTGCTGCCCCTGTCTCCACTTGAAAAAGAATGGTTTTCCTGTACCCATTTGATTAGTTAACATATTAACCAACTCATGGTTACTATCATCCATTTTCTTCCTCAACACCGCTATTGAAGTGTTTGACAATGACATGGTTCTATTCTGAGTATTATTCCTATTCTGAGAATTGCCCACTTGCGCTGATCCTTGTAAGGAGGGATTCGTATTTTGAGCGTTGTCATAAAACAATGCTGCACTTGATGTCGACTGATATCCTGGCATTAAGGAATACGGCATTCCATAAAGAGGATCTGTGGTGCCAAAGCGAGGTACATAAGGTCTGAACGTCGTTATCGTTGATCCTGAACCTCCCGGTGGAGGTAAGGATTTGCTGCTCCAGCCGCACCCGTAGTCAACATCGTTGAGGTTGCACTTGTCATCCGAGGCAAAGTTGCAACCTATGAGACTACTGTTTCCGTAGTGGATAAAGTCCCTTATGGCACTTCATCTGTATTGGAGTTTGACATTTTCACAGTTTCTTGTGGCCTACTATATAGTTTGCCACTTCTAAGTTTCATGCAATTGCGTAATTACACTAGCACTGGTCCCACTGGGTGTGCCATTTTGTTTACTGTGGAAATTGGTAAACAATCGCTGGTCCTCCCTAAGCCTTAAAACTAAGGGTTACTTGCATGATCGACCAGTTGATCCTCAGACATGTGCTAGTATGATAGGGTGACTTATTCAATTTGATAGACAATTAACTTTGTGAGAAACGGCTTCTGACAAAGTATTGAACAAGCACATGTTTTTTCCACACGAAATGATGATGATGCTATAGCCTATGGGTGACTCGTGACCGACAACACTACAACATTCAAAAGACGTACACGACGAACACGCTTTTGGTGAATTCTATTATCGTAATAGAATCAGTGTCGACAACGTAGACGATAACGTAAAATGATAATTCAAACGTAAATGAAATTAAAATAAAGTGTTCAACTGGAACAATTGAAAAATAAGGAAGTTGCATTGAAATAAATATGGTGATTCACGTACGTAGCACTCTTAAAAACTTTTGCATCCCCGCGCTGGGAATGTGAAGTTTTTTACAAGTGATTTTTGTACAAAGTGAACCCCCGAGTCCTCTGTGGGATCCCCTATTTATAATAACCTAAAGAAACTGCCTATAAGCAAAACACCTAAAAAAATAACAGACGTCGTGCCACACGATCTACAAACTGCTCCATAACCGACGTCGTGCCACACGATCTACAAACTGCTCCATATTCTGGCGCTTATTCTCCCTGTAACTTCTACTCATTTTGAATTTCAAACTTCTCCCGCTCAGGTATTTAGGTCGACACCATCTCCTATGTGTTTGACACAACCAGGAATTTCTTAAGTCCCAATCTTCAGTTCAGTCGACAGAATGGCCTTCGACCAAACATGATTCTTCTGTCGGTTGCATCTTCTAGTAACTTGTGGTTTTCTCAGCTCTTGTTTATCTTGGGCTTTCAAACCTCCCCTTTGTGGGGTATAATCCTTAAATCCATAAGGCCCTTTCATTTATTACGCCTTCAACATGTTCTGCGGATCTATACGATTCCTGTTAGGCAAAATAACGCATTGGACTATCTTGTTCTGAACCACAGGGTGATATCTCCCATCGTCTCTGACTTTGATAAGGTGCGAGGAGCGGCAATAGTTGGTATTAAGGAACTCGGTCTACAAGGAAGGTAAGTTAGTAAGCCTATCTCCCAGATTCAAGCCCAATGCTATGGAAGTGATTATTCCTCCAAAACAGAATGATGTGTTGCCTCTCATGCAGTTAGCCCGGATCTTGGCCAATAAGAATGGGGTAGCATTGAACACCACCGGAGTGAACACACAATGAAGGAAGAAAAGCTCCTTAGAGTTTACTTTATGGTTTTTGACTCTTCCGAAGACCGTGTGTCCTAAAACTCAGTGGAAATATTTGATAGTCGGGTTGTGTATGTTTGTTGCGTTGAGTGCATCCCAGCTTGTGACGTTAACATTGGTAAGACTGTGCCATACTCCAAACGCTATTTCAGGCCATCCGTCAAGGATACGACAGTGAACTCCATCTCTATGTCAGAAACCAAGTATTTGGGCTATTTGTGTTTGGTTCAAAGAATACTCAGTGCCGAACATTATGAATGTGCTAAGCCCGGTGAGAAACTGAGTTGCACAGGGAGGTGTTATGTAGGAGAATGAACTCAAAATTTCTAGGGTCAAAGCTTCATGTGTTGGTTGTGTGTTGGTGAAGAGCTGCATTAAGCCAGAGTTGTTTAACATCCATCCCACGCCATCTAAAAGCCCCAACTCCTTCAGACAATCATTATCAACGTACCTCGTGGGTTGAACTGAGCGTTGATAGTACTCGACATTCACCTGCCTCTCCCTCTCTGAATATGATAGTTGAAAGGTCGGGAGCAGGTCTCTCTTGATGGGCCATGCAAATTGAGATTAGGAATAGAAGAAGTGGGTTTTGTTTGAGATTAAGGTTTCGTGAGTTATAGAAAACTCACTTGTTTCTGTTTAAATAGGAAGTGATGGAAGGGGTAATGGAGTGAATAATTGGGGGTTAATGCAGAAATAAATGGGTGTGAGTGAGACGGTTATGGTGTGGGTTAAAGGATAAGAATAATATTACACTGATATTAACAGATTAAAATTTCTTACCTCAGAAGAGCCTTTGGTGCTTGCTTCGTCTTTATCTTATCTTTTTCAGCAAAATTTTAGGACAAGCTACAGTCTCACAGGTAGAAATTTGATTTCCTATTCCCTTTTCTCTAATTTCCTTGACAAAAATGTAGATTACAGTGAAGGAATCGAAGCCCCAAGGTGGAGTGGCTTGATTCCCCTCCACCAGTGTTTAATTTCACTTTTGCACCCTAGGGTTCTTCAGTAATAAGCACGATTTTGAAATTTTTGTGAGGCATTGTACGAAATTAAAATTTAGATTAGGAGAGGGGTGGTCTCCTATTGTGACTGTATATAAAATATAGTTTATCGGATACTTGACTGCAAGTTCACAGTCTAGTCGTTTAGTTTTAAAAGATATCGAACCCACAAGGACCGATGGTCAAACTAATGTTATTGATGTCACTATGTTTAGCTAAGGCGATGATTTTTAGAGGTTCGGTTCAACAAAAATTAAATCTAAAGAAAATTAGGTTTTTAATAAAATATTAATGAATGGATATCAGTATGCAACACATTAATTGTCAGGGATTCGATAAGTCACCGGTCATTTAAAAGGCTTTATCTCACACTCTCGTGATTGTTGACTCGGACTATACTTTTAAGTCAGAATGTACGCTCTCGCTGTCCCATTTGAAGTTAAAAAAACTTTTTAAAAATAAATAAGTTCTAATTGCTTTTAAAGTGCTCTCGCTGTTTTTAAAATCAATGCCTAGTTTTTACTATCTAGTTCGACCCTCACGCTCTCGCGATTGTCGGTTCTAACCTTAGTTAATTTCCCACTCTCGTGGCAAAACCGTATTAAATAGCTTCTCGCTCTCGTGACAAAGTTGATTAAATTCAAATTAAAAACCACAGCCAGAAAGATTATTTGAGAAAATAAGTTTACACTGATTATTATTAAATACCGTCTAATTAAATTGTTTACATACCGATACCGGTAGTTTAGTCGGACAAGTTAAATAATGCAAACACAGACGAACAAAAACAATTTAACAATAAAGCAAACATGATTATTTAATAATAAATCAATAATAATAATTGAATAAAAAACCTGGAACTTTGAATAATTAAATAGGCTGAATCTTGAAGTACTTGAGGAGTCCTCCACAGGTCGGTAGGATTCTGTTTCTTCGAAACAAATGCTTAAACTAAACTAACAAAGTTGCAATAGTTCCCCAATGTAGGAAATTACTACTTTTGGCTAAGTAAAAAAACGGAAAGGAAAAAGGGAAAAATCAAAGCTCTGAATGGGAAGGTAAACAAATTGCAGTAAAATAAAATAATGCGTGCTGAAGAAAAATAACGTGAAAACAAAATTGCAGTAGCGGAAAGAAAAAAAAGAGCAGAGAGATAGGACGAGAGAGCCCTATGGAAGTTTCCAACTTCCATTCTTTTATAATCCCTCTTGGTCTTCGTGCTTGGGAAAAGTAAGGAGGACCTAGTTGAGGGAGGGATTCACGGGAAGCTGGTTTAAGGAACGAAGACTGGGTTGAGTTGAGGGCGATGTGGACCACTTCTGTTTGAAACCCATTACGCTGATTTTGCATATGTGACGGTCGTGATGGACTTGTGGCGTTCGTCACACTTAAGGGTAGCATGACGATCGTGATGGTGTGTGACGGTCATTACTATCATAAAATTCATATTTTCTGATTTTTCTGTTGTTTCTCTTTTGTATCTTCTTCTTTTCCTTCCTTTTCTATACTTTGCTCCTTTAAGCATGGGAATTGAAATACCTGCAAAAATAACTTGAACACTTGCGGAATAATCGCAATATAAATGAAAACGGTATGATTTTTGAACGTAAATCAAGGCAAATATATGATACATTTTCGTGTTATCAAACTCCCTTATACTTGAATCTTTGCTTGTCCTCAAGAAAATAATCAGTATAAAATTCGAAACACTAGTTAAATGCGAATACATGAGACATTTCCAATTCATACGTGGTTGTTAGGTATTTCGTTAGAATGACAGATACTCAAGTAAAACACTAAAGATACAGTAACGACACAAGCAACAAGCATTAACATAAATCTCTCCTCTATACGAACCAGTTCGAATCATGCTATTATAGCTCAGCCTAATGCTTCTTGTTTCTATTTCACCCGGTTTCATTCTAGCGTAATCACATTAAGCCCTTTGCCTTTACACGCACTTAGTGAAGTAGCCGATTAGTGACTTTGATCCTTTTTTTAGCACGGGGTCTGGTACACGAGTGTGGTAACCCTTTATATATCCCAATTGAAGGTTGTAGGGGATCGAACCTTAGTTCTCCCTACCGAATCCAGTACCAGGCACCTCTGAACCAACCGGCAATGGGTTTTTCTTTCCTTTTGTATATCTTGCAATCGTTTGTATGGTGTATTTTCAATTTCTCAATAGAAAAAGTATGAAGGATCTTTTCAATTTGTAGGTATCAATCACTTATATTCATCAGCTCTTCACATGGTTTATGTTTAAGACGGTGCTGACTGCTAGTATAAACTACTAGGGGTTAATCTAGAACAGAGACTTAAGGTATCGGTATAATGGGTATTCAAACTGATCTCGCAAAAGTGAGAGATCTAAGGTGTCAGGACGGTATCAATCTTGTTATATTTTTCTCAACTTGCTAACAGAATCTATGTAAGACAACCTCTATACTCGTAGGGTATGCATTTAAGATAAAAAAATTGTTATGGCTAATTAGAAAGAAGCCAATAAACGAAATAGTAAGGATTCCCTCCCACACTTAGACCGAGCATTGTCCTCAATACGACAAAATAAAGTGAGAAGCTCTTCGCCGCGATGTTGGGCTCTACGTGCTCTAGCTCTTGCTCGTGCACGTTCACTTCTACCTCGCTGGTTAGGATCCAAACCCACATGTTGAGTGTATTCTTGGATGGCATCAACACGATGTGTCAAGGCACGCATTTCTTTGGATAATTCTGCCATCCCTTGGTCATGCTAGTCTGCATAGTAATGTTGGTCACTTTGTATTTGCTGGATCGCTTGCATCATTTTAGTTTGGCGCTCTTCCGTCCTTTGGTTATGTCGCAACATCTCAGCATAGATGTCTTCCATGACGGCGGGTTGGCGCTCATTTCTTTGTTGGTTTCGGGAAGATGTCTCTGCAGCATGCTCAGGAGGTGGTTGTGGGATCTCAGCAGGTATAGGCTGGGGCACCTGTCGGTCCAGCTCTTCTTCAATTTCATCAGCTCCATTATTATTAGGATCTTCTTCAATGGGCTCAAGAGCATCCAAATCAAAAGTCCAATTTGCCATGTTCTGCGGATCTATACGATTCCTGTTAGGAAAAATGACGCATTGGACTATCTTGTTTTGAACCACAAGGTGATATCTCCCATCGTCTCTGATTTTGATAACGTGAGAGGAACGGAAATAGTCGGTATTAAGGAACTCGGCCGACAAGGAAAGTAAGTTAACAAGCCTATCTCCCAGATTCAAGCTCAATGCTATGGAAGTGATTATTCCTCCAAAACAGAATGATGTGATGCCTCTCATGTAATTAGCCTGGATGTTGGCCAATAAGAACGGGGTAGCATTAAACACCACCGGAGTGAACACACAGTGAAGGAAGAAAAGCTCCTTAGAGTTTACTTTATGGTTGTCGACTCTTCCGAAGACCGTGTGTCCTAAAACTCGGTGGAAATATTTGATAGTCGGGTTGCGTATGTATGTTGCGTTGAGTGCATCCCAGCTTGTGACATTAACATTGGTAAGACTAGCCATACTCTAAACGCTATTTCAGGCCATCCGTCAGGGATACGACGGTTAACTCCATCTCTATGTCAGAAACCAAGTATTTGGGCTATTTGTGTTTGGTTCAAAGAATACTCAGTGCTGAACATTCTGAATGTGGCGAGCCCGGTGGGAAACTGAGTTGCACCGGGAGGTGTTATGTAGGAGAATGAACTCAAAAATTCCAGGGTCAAAGCTTCATATGTTGGTTGTGGGTTGGTGCACAGCTGCATTAAACCAGAGTTGTTCAACATCCATCCCACGCCATCTAAAAGCCCTAACTCCTTCAGAAAATCATTATCAACGTACCTCGTGGGTTGAACCGAGCGTTGATAGTACTTGAGGTAGTTGTCTCTTTGCCGTTCACCTGCCTCTCCCTCTCTGAATATGATAGTTGAAAGGTCGGGAGCAGGTCTCTCTTGATGGGCCATGCAAATTGATATTAGGAATAGAAGAAGTGGGTTTTGTTTGAGATTAGGGTTTCGTGAGTTATAGAAAACTCACTTGTTTCTGTTTAAATAGGAAGTGATGGAAGGGGTAATTGAGTGAATAATTGGAGTTTAATGGAGAAATAAATGGGTGTGAGTGGGACGGTTATGGTGTGGGTGGACGGTTAAGGAAACAGAAATGAGTAGATGAGGAAGAAGAAAAGGATAGTGCGCCTCTGTTTTAATTAAAACAGAGAACACGCATTTTGGCGGCGTGACGAGCATCACGTACCTGTTAGGGTCGTAAGACGCGTAACGGTCGTGACGTTCATGTGACGAGCATCACATGCGCATCTTTTGTTTTCTGGTCTGCAACGGTCATATTTTTGCCTATGAAAAATGGAAGGAGAAGGATAAGAAGAATATTACACTGATATTAACAGATTCAAATTTCTTACCTCAGAAGAGCCTTTGGTGCTTGCTTCGTCTTTATCTTATCTGTTTTAGCAAAATTTTAGGACAAGCTACAGTCTCACAGGTAGAAATTTGATTTCCTCTTCCCTTTTCTCTATTTTCCTTGATAAAAATGTAGATTACAGTGAGGGGAATCGAAGCCCCAAGGTGGAGTGGCTTGATTCCCCTCCACCAGTGTTTAATTTCACTTTTGCACCCTAGGGTTCTTCAGTAATAAGCACAATTTTGAAATTTTTGTGAGGCATTGTACGAAATTAAAATTTAGATTAGGAGAAGGGTGGTCTCCTATCGTGACTGTATATAAAATATAGTCTACCGGATACTTGACTGCAAGTGCACAGTCTAGTCGTTTAGTTTTAAAAGATATCGAACCCACAAGGACCGATGGTCAAACTAATGCTATCGATGTTACTATGTTTAGCTAAGGCGGTGATTTTTAGAGGTTCGGTTCAACAAAATTTAAATCTAAAGAAAATTAAGTTTTTAAGAAAATATTAATGAAGGGATATCAGTATGCAACGCATTAATTGTCAAGGATTCGATAAGTCACCGGTGTATATTTTAATTACCAAATACCTTTCAGTAGAAAATACTCATTTAAAAGGCTTTATCTCACACTCTCGTGATTGTTGACTCGGACAATACTTTTAAGTCAGAATGTACGCTCCCTCTGTCCCATTTGAAGTTAAAAGTACTTTTTAAAAATAAATAAGTTCTAATTGCTTTTAAAGTGCTCTCGTTGTTTTTAAAATCAATGCCTAGTTTTTACTATATAGTTCGACCCTCACGCTCTCGCGGTTGTCGGTTCTAACCCTAGTTAATTTCCCACTCTCGTGGCAAAACCGTATTAAATAACTTCTCGCTCTCGTGACAACGTTAATTAAATTCAAATTAAAAACCACAGCCAGAAAGATTATTTGAAAAAAGAAGTTCACATCGATTATTATTAAATCCCGTCTAATTAAATTGTTTACATACCGATACCAGGAGTTTAGCCGGACATGTTAAATAATGCAAACACAGACGAACATAAACAATTTAACAATAAAGAAAACATGATTATTTAATAATAAAGCAATAATAATAATTGAATAAAAAACCTGGAACTTTGATTAATTGAATAGGCTGAATCTTGAAGTACTTGAGCAGTCTTCCACAGGTCGGTAGGATTCTGCTTCTTCGAAACAAATGCTTAAACTAAACTGACTAAGTTGCAGTTGTTGGTGTAAGCCCTAGAGGCCAATACTTTTGATACTTGTATCGAATTATTTATTCATAATAAAAGTCTTTTTCTTTATTATGTTTGTTTAATAAAGTCCCTAGAATAGATAGTCCGTTTAATGTATCAAGTGTGCCTTAATCATGAGATCACATTAAACATAAGGACATTCTTCTTAAAGTATCCGTAGTCGAGATTTATTGTGAAGTGGGATAACATTAAAGCATTAAGACTATTATGTATATAGACTGATGATCACATCTCATGGATCATGGATAAGGAGTCATCAAGTCTTAAACATAGGTATGAATATTAAGAGTAATATTTATACTGGATTGACCCGCTATGAGAATACTGTATAGAATGTTATGCAAAGTGTCATAAGTTATTCTCATGGTGATAATGGTGTATACCACCCTTCGACCTGAAACCACTATGGACCCTAGATGTAGAGTCGAGTGCCTTATTGCTGATCAAACATTGTCTGTAACTGGATGACCATAAAGACAGTTGATGGGTACTCCACGAAGCATGCTAAGGGACATGAGTGACCTAGATGGAATTTGCCCATCCTGCGCTACAGGATAAATGTCTATGGGCCCAATATTGAACTGGACAAGGATGACATGGTCTATGTCTTGTTTTCAATATAGACATAAGGGCAAAAGGGTAATTATACACATAATTATTATCACAAAAGGATTTGTCAGATCACATGACATTTTCGTGTCTTGGGTAGCAGTGATATGTTGCTAGATACTGCTCACTATTTATTATGTTAAATAAGTGATTTAATATATTTGCCAATGCCGCGAAAACCTACAGGGTCACACACAAAGAACGGATTGATGAGAGATAGAGTAACTAAGGAATACCGTAATGTACGGTGCCCTTAAGTGAATTGTAGAACATCGTAAGGTACGGTGTACTTAAGTAGAATACGAAATATGGTAAGGTACCACACGCTTAAGTGATTTTGGCATATTATAAGATATGGGCCATATACACTTGAGTGGGATTTTTAACTTGCAGCCCACATAAGTGGTTCTATAAATAGAACCCTTGTGTAGAAGAATTTGTGCAGTTGCAATTTCGTTTCTCTCTCTCTCTCTCTCTCACTCAAAGCCTTCATTCGTAGCAGCTAGCACTAAGATTGAAGGAATCCGTTCGTGTGGACTGAGTAGAGGCGTTGTCATCGTTCAATGTTCCTGATCGCTCCGTAGATCTGCATCAAAGGTTACAATCGCCACAAGAGGTAACGATTCTATCACTGATCATGCCCATTCAAAAGGATCATTAAAGGAGAAATTTTAAAATTCCGTTGCATTTTGGATCGCCCTTCTCCTTCAGTGGTATCAGAGCCACTTACGAAACCATGCATCTGATAGCTGTTTATTTTCTGTATTAATACGATTAAAAGACAGAATGAATCAAAGAATAAACGAGTAATTAAATTGAGATCGATCAAGTTATATATATGATATAAGTAATCCTGATGCAAACTACGGTATATATGATATATTGTTTCTGTTTCGTTCACTAAAACACTTAATGGTTATTTTCCTTTGAGCGATCAATGGTCATTTTCTTCTTGATCCGACATTAGTATGGTAAAGCAATGAAGTATTGATCAATCATACTGAATCAACAATCGAGATGTGTTTAACGGTCTGAAATTGGTGCATTAGGGTTAGTGATGACACAAGGGTTGTGTTGTCAAAGATTTATGCATTAGGGTTAATGACGGCACAAGGGTTGTGTTGTCAAAGAGTTATGCAATTAGGGTTGTGACTGCGCAAGAGTTGTGCTTTAAAGTATCAAGTGTTGATGCGAAAAATGACGTCGATTTCAAATGAATTGTTCATTAAAATTTTCGGCCAGGGGCGCTGCCCCCTTGACCTCCGTCTGCTGATCGGTCAGCGGAGCCACCGTCTGCTCACCGGGCAGCGGAACACCCGTTCCCGCTGACCGGGCAGCAAACCCCCGGCTAACTCTGCGTAGTGTGATTGGTCGCCGAAATTTAATTTGGTTTTAATTAATTAAAAGAATTAAAATTAATAATAATAATGTGTTTATTATTATTGTCTTGTGGTGATCGATTATGGCCTTAGTTTTCCTTTATTTTGTTTTGGGTTTTTAAAATACGACCTGCGTGTCGTGCCTCTCTTTTAATCTCATAATGTAACTTCTTTTCTCATCTCAGTCCCTCTAATGTAAAACGAGTTTCTTTTATGTAATATAATGTTATGAAGAAAGAGAAGAATTCAATATCAAAGGAGGACAACCTTGAAGGTCTTGCTTGGAGAAGCTTAGATCGTTATTAGGTTAGCTTAGGTTCTCTCATTGGCTTGGGAGAACAATTGCGCTAGGGGCCATAACTGTTTCATTATGTATGTATGTTGATGCATGTGAATGTATGTTGATGCATGTGAGAGACGATTTATATGATAAATAAGCCGGTGAGATAAGAATAATTGAAAATTCCCTCAAATTAAATATTAAGTTTATGCTTTCCAAGTTTTAGCACTCATCAAGACTAGTATCGGATAATGTAGGTTTCACCTACGCGAGGTGCATGTTCTATATTAGTAAGGCGCGATGGGATAATTGTAATATCCAATTGCTAAAACAATGGGTCAAACTTAACTAAACAAATTATAATAAGATTATATATGTTTAGAAGCAAGAGTTGGAAATGATCCATGTGATGGATTGGAATAAGGAGTTATTCACCCAACTAAAATATTCGAGAGTTGTATTAGATACAATTGGAAGGAGTTCCTACCTAAATAACCTAGTTTTGTGTAATCCGCCTACGCGGACTTAAAACAAAGTGAAATATGGATCTCGACCCACTAGAAAATCTTCCAACGGGATTTTCCGAATCAAATGGTGAGGGTCATTTGTTTTAAGTAAAATAGTGGGAGCATATTTAATTAAAGGCCTAATTAAATATATTATTGATGCTTATATTTTCATTATTTTCATGTAGATTACCATGAGAACAAACACCTCTAACAATAATTTGCGATCAATCTTTAACAAGGAAAAATTCTCTGGGACAAATTTTCTGGATTGGCACCGAAATCTGAGGATTGTCCTCAAACATGATAGAAAGTTGTATGTCTTGGAGAAACCTGTTCCTGAAGAGGAACCTCCTAGTTCTGCACCTAAGGCAGAAAGAGATGCTTATAAGAAGCATGTCGATGATGCCAATAAAACTGCTTGTCTCATGCTAGCTACCATGAACTAAGAGTTGCAAAAGCATCATGAGAACATGGCAGCGTTCGATATGATCGAACACCTCAAGATGCTCTATCAAGAGCAAGCAAGGCATGAAAGGTTTGAAGTTTCAAAAGCCCTTTTTCAAGGCAAGTTAGCTGAGGGAGCCCCTGTATGTCCCCATGTGCTCAAGATGATTGGGTATGTGGAAAACCTTGAGAGGTTGGGTTTTCCCCTCGGAAAGGAACTATCGACTGATTTAATCTTGCAATCGTTGCTAGATAGATTCAGTCAATTTGTCCTAAATTTCAATATGAATGATATGGATAAATCTTTTCCTGAACTGCTAGCCATGTTAAGAACTGTTGAGCAGAATCTGAAGTCAAAAGGGAAGTCCATTCTGATGATCGGAAATGGAAAGAGACAGAACAAAACACCCACCAAGCAGGGTGATAAATGGAAAGGCAAAGAAGTTGCCAAACCCAAACCCATTGTTGTTGCTTTGAAGCCTAGTGGAGGCATAGCAAAAGAAGGCACCTGCTTCCATTGCGGTAAGATCGGACACTGGAAGAGAAACTGTCCAAAGTACCTGGAAGATAAGAAGAATGGAGTAGAGACTTCAACTTCAGGTATTTTTGTTATTGAAATTAAATTATCTACTTCTGCATCAGGGGTATTAGATACTGGATGCGGTTCTCACATTTGTACCAATGTGCAGGGACTAAAAAGGAGTAGAGATTTAGCAAGAGGTGAAGTTGACCTACGAGTTGGCAATGGAGCAAAGGTTGATGCTTTAGCCGTAGGAACTTATGTATTGACTTTACCTAGTGGTTTAATAATTCAGTTAGAGAACTGTTATTATGTACCTGCAATTAGCAGGAATATTATTTCCGTTTCTTGTTTGGACAAGTTTGGTTTTTCATTTATAATAAAGAACAATTGTTGCTCAATTTATTTGAATGATATATTTTATGCTACTGCACAAATGAAAATGGACTATATGTCCTTGATCTTGAAATGCCTATTTATAACATTAATACTAAAAGGATGAAACCTAATGAGTTAAATCCAACTTACCTTTGGCATTGTCGATTAGGCCACATAAATGAGAAACACATTTCCAAACTCCGTAAAGATAGACTATTGGACTCTTTTGATTATGAATCATATGAGACATGCAGATCTTGTTTAATTGGAAAGATGACAAAGTCTCCATTCACCGGAAAAGGTGAAAGAGCTAATGATCTTTTGGCCCTCATACATACTGATGTATGTGGACCACTGAACATACCAGCCAGAGGAGGTTTTCAGTACTTCATCACATTTACTGATGATTTCAGTAGATATGGGTATGTGTATTTAATGAGACACAAATCAGATTCCTTTGAAAAGTTCAAGGAATTCAAGAATGAAGTACAAAACCAACTAGGTAAGAATATTAAAACTCTTCGATCAGATCGATGTGGTGAGTATTTAAGCCTAGAGTTTGATGACCATCTGAAAGAGTGTGGGATCCTATCCCAACTTACTCCTCCTGGAACACCCCAATGGAATGGTGTATCTGAGAGAAGAAATCGAACCCTGTTAGACATGGTCCGATCCATGATGAGTCACGCCGATCTTCCAAACTCCTTTTGGGGACATGCACTATTGACAACAGCTTACACACTTAACCGCATTCCATCCAAAAAGGTTGAGAAGACACCATATGAGATATGGAGTGGTAAGAAACCACATATGTCTTACATGAAGATTTGGGGTTGCGAAGGTTATGTGAAACGACAAATTTCAACTAAGCTTGAGCCCAAATATGACAAATGCTTATTTGTGGGGTATCCTAAAGAAACAAGAGGGTATTACTTCTACAATCCTTCTGAGGGCAAAGTGTTTGCCGCTCGAACTGGAGTTTTCCTAGAAAAGGATTTTATTTCCAAAGGAATCAGTGGGAGGAAAGTAGATCTTGAAGAAATTCAAGAATTACAAAGCATTGATACACCTATGGAGGAATTAGAGCAGGAAACACAAGTAGTTGTGGAAGAGCAACTTGCTCAAGTAGAACAAGACCAACGTAGGTCAAGCAGGATACGTCACCAACCTGAGAGATATGGATATCTCATAACTGATCAAGGTGATGTATTACTCATGGATCAAGATGAGCTTGTGACCTACCAAGAGGCCATAACTGGTCCCGAGTCTGAGAAGTGGCTAGAAGCCATGAAATTTTAAATGGATTCCATGTACACAAACCAAGTTTGGACCTTGGTAGAGCCTCATGTAGGAGTTAACCCTATAGGATGCAAGTGGGTCTTTAAAAAGAAGACTGACATGGATGGTAAGGTACATACCTATAAGGCAAGACTGGTTGCAAAAGGATATAAACAAATTCATGGGGTTGACTATGATGAAACCTTTTTACCAGTTGCAATGCTTAAATCTGTTCGGATTTTACTTGCTATCGCTGCATATCATGATTATGAAATATGGAAGATGGATGTCAAAACTGCTTTCCTTAATGGGAATCTTCTTGAGGATGTGTACATGACACAACCTGAAGGATTTGTCATACCAGAAGAAGCCTAAAAGATATATGAGTTACAAAGATCAATCTATGGATTGAAGCAAGCTTCCAAAAGCTGGAATCTTCGTTTTGATGAAACAGTAAAACAGTATGGATTCATCAAGAACGAAGATGAGCCTTGTGTCTACAAGAAGGTTAGTGGGAGCATGATCGTTTTCTTGGTATTATATGTAAATGACATATTACTCATTGGAAACAATGTCCCTACCCTACAACAAGTAAAGTCTTGGTTGGGGAAATGCTTTTCTACGAAGGACCTAGGTGAAGCAGCCTATATATTAGGAATCAGAATCTATAGAGATAAATCACAAAAACTGCTTGGCCTAAGTCAGAGTACGTACGTAGACAAAGTGCTGAGACGCTTTAATATGCATGATTCCAAGAAAGGATTCATACCTATGCAACATGGCCCGTGTCTATCAAAAACACAATCCCCTTCAACTAAGGAAGAAAAGGATCGCATGAATAAGATTCCATATGCATCTTCAATAGGATCTATCATGTATGCCATGTTATGTACTCGACCAGATGTCTCGTATGCTTTAAGTGCAACGAGTAGGTACCAATCTGATCCTGGCGATGCTCATTGGGTAGCTGTCAAGAATATCCTTAAGTATTTGAGAAGGACTAAGGACTCATTCTTGATATATGGAGGTCAGGAAGAGTTGGCTGTAATTGGATACACCGATGCTAGCTTCCAGACAGATAAGGATAACTTTAGATCGCAATCTGGTTATGTGTTTTGCTTAAACGGTGGCGCTGTGAGCTGCTAAAGTTCAAAGGAAGATACAGTTGCTGATTCTACAACCGAGGCCGAGTATATTGCTGCCTCAAGTGAAGCAACGGAAGTTGTTTGGATCAAAAAGTTCATTAGTGAACTTGGCATAGTTCCTAGCATTGTGGATCCCATTGGTCTCTATTGTGATAACAATGGTGCTATCGCATAAGCTAAAGAGCCTAGATCTCACCAACGATCCAAACACATACTTAGGCGTTATCACCTCATTCGAGAGATAATAGATAGAGGAGATGTGAAAATATGCAGAGTACCTACACTGACAATATTGCTGACCCACTGACAAAGCCTCTTGCGCAGCAGAAGCATGATGGCCATACTAGATCTATGGGCATTGGGGGTATGCCTGATTGGCTCTAGTGCTAGTGGGAGATTGTTGGTGTAAGCCCTAGAGGCCAATACTTTTGGTACTTGTATCGAATTATTTATTAATAATAAAAGGTTTTTTCTTTATTATGTTTGTTTGATAAAGTCCTTAGAATAAATAGTCCGTTTAATGTATCAAGTGTGACTTAATCATGAGATCACATTAAACATAAGGACACTATTCTTAAAGTATTCGTAGTCGAGCTTTATTGTGAAGTGGGATAACATTAAAGCATTAAGACTATTATGTATATAGACTGATGATCACATCTCATAGATCATGGATAAGGAGTTATCAAGTCTTAAACATAGGTATGAATATTAAAAGTAATATTTATACTGGATTGACCCGCTATGAGAATACTATATAGAATGTTATGCAAAGTGTCATAAGTTATTCTCATGGTGATAATGGTGTATACCACCCTTCGACCTGACACCACTATGGACCCTAGATGTAGAGTCGAGTGCCTTATTGTTGATCAAACGTTGTCCGTAACTGGATGACCATAAAGACAGTTGATGGGTACTCCACAAAGCATGCTAAGGGAAATGAGTGACCTAGATGGAATTTTCCCATCATGCGTAACAGGATAAATGTTTATGGGCCCAATATTGAACTGGACAAGGATGACACGGTCTATGCCTTGTTTTCAATATAGACATAAGGGCAAAAGGGTAATTATACACATAATTATTATCACATAAGGATTTGTCAGATCACATGACATTTTCGTATCTTGGGTAGCAGTGATGTGTTGCTAGATACTGCTCACTATTTATTATGTTAAATACGTAATTTAATATAATTGCCAATGCCACGAAAACCTACAGGGTCACACACAAATAACGGATTGATGAGAGATAGAGTAACTAAGGAATACCGTAATGTACGGTGCCCTTAAGTGAATTGTAGAACATCGTAAGGTACGGTGTACTTAAGTAGAATACGAAATATGGTAAGGTACCATGCGCTTAAGTGATTTTGGCATATTATAAGATATGGGCCATATACACTTTAGTGAGCTTTTTAGCTTGCAACCCACACAAGTGGTTCTATAAATAGAACCCTTGTGTAGAAGCATTTGTGCAATTGCAATTTCATTTCTCTCTCTCTCTCACTCAAAGCCTTCATTCGTAGCAGCTAGCACTGAGATTGAAGGAATCCGTTCGTGTGGACTGAGTAGAGGCGTTGTCATCGTTCAACGTTCGTGATCGCTCCGTAGATCTGCATCAAAGGTTACAATCTCCACAAGAGGTAACGATTCTATCACTGATCATGCCCATTCGTAAGGATCATTAAAGGAGAAATTTTAAATTCCGCTGCATTTTGGATCTCCCTTCTCCTTCAACAGTAGTTCCCTAATGTAGGAAACTACTACTTTTGGCTAAGTAAAAAACGAAAAGGAAAAAGGGAAAAATCAAAGCTCTGAATGGGAAGGTAAACAAATTGCAGTAAAAGAAAATAATGCGTACTGAAGAAAAATAACGTGAAAACAAAATTGCAGGAACGGAAAGAAAAAAAAGCAGAGAGATAGGACGAGAGAGCCCTCTGGAAGTTTCCAATTTCCATTCTTTTATAATCCCTCTTGGTCTTCGTGCTTGAGAAAAGTAAGGAGGACCTAGTTGAGTGAGGGATTCACAGGAAGGTGGTTTAAGGAGCGAAGACTGGGTTGAGTTGAGGGTGACGTGGACCACTTCTGTTTGAAACCCATTACGCTGATTTTGCATACGTGACGTCGTGATGGACTTGTGGAGTTCGTCACACTTAAGGGTAGCATGACGATCGTGATGGTGTGTGACGGTCTTCATATTCACAAAGTTCATATTTTCTGTTTTTTCTGTTGTTTCTCTTCTGTTTCTTCTTCTTTTCCTTCCTTTTCTATACTTTGCTCATTTAAGCATGGGAATTGATATACCTGCAAAAATAACTTGAACACTTGCGGAATAATCGGAATATAAATGAAAACTGTACGATTTTTGAATGTAAATCAAGGCAAATATACGATACATTTTCGTGTTATCAAACTCCCTTATACTTGAATCTTTGCTTGTCCTTAATGTCGCATCCGCGAAAAACAACTGGCGGGCTAAAACAAAACAAACAGAGCCGCCACCGTGCGTTATTTATCCCAAAGAGGGAAAGGAAACGCTCGAAGTAAACCTGGAAAAGACATGGTCCCGCGACCAAAGAGAGATGGGATCGGGAGTCGGTTATGCGAAGGGAAGGTATTAGCACCCCTACGCATCCGTCGTACTCGACGGGATCCACGCTCAAAAGAATAGAAGAAAGGTTGCTAAATACTGCTCAAAAGAATGCACACACACACTGGAAACAACACAGGTGGGATAAAAGGGGAACGGGCTCGCTAGAATATCGCATCCTATGCCTACGTATCTCATCTGGAATGAGAATCAGAGCTATCGTAGTTTGGCTCACGCACGCCAAACAAAACCCACACAGGAAACCGACTGCCAATCGCTGGACTTACGTCAGACTCCACACAAACAGGCAAACAAGGAAACCGAATGCCAATCGCTGGACTTACATCAGACTCCGAAACAACAAACACACTCAGGAAACCGACTGCCAATCGCTGGACTTACGTCGGACTCCACACAAACAAACCACACATAGGAAACCGACTGCCAATCGTTGGACTTACGTCAGACTCCACACAAACAAGAGGTTAACCGAACGCTGAGTCGTCAAAAGCAACAAAGAAGTTGAGCAAACAAGCTAACAGGGAGTCTGGTACTCGAGCCTGCTAGTTGTCAAGCAAACACACACAAAAAGAAAAAGGGTGCCCGGAGAGATCTCGTACGATCTCCTGCCTACGTACCTCATCTGGTATGAGGATCAGGGCAACGTAGTTCCCCTTAACAGGGGAGAAACTTTCTCCTAACCAGAGACTGGGAAATGACAAACTAGAAGGGAGACTGACTCGAGCCTAATAGTTATCATGCAATCCACAATGGTCCTAGGTTGAGGTTTCTATCTAACTTGCTCAGGCAGCAAGCTATCCTAAACAGCACAAGCAAAGCAAACATACACACAATTAACACACACTATATACAAACAAAGTGGGCTCACACAAGGTTAGGCTGTGAAACACAAGCCAACTGGAATCGGGTGTAGTTAGCTCTTAACCCTAACATTGAGAGTTAGGGTGAAGCAAATGAAATGGGAAGTGAGGGTAAGACCTCACAGCTCTTATCCCTGGCCTGGGAGAGCTTCAGACAAATGAAAGTGTGGGAGTTCAGAAAGTTGGAACTCTTCTCCACATATGACTGACACAACAAAGATCTTGGGTTAATATCCACAATGCATCAACACAAGGTGTGTGAGCAAAGTGGATGACACACTGAATAGCAGGAGATGGATTGCACATCTCTTTTATCTGCTTATTGCCTTATCAAAGGACTTTTCCTGCTTGGCACAAAAATAAACATTCACAAACATTGCCTCTTAAGGAGGGCTTCAGACAGGTGCCTGCCCAAGTAACAGGACAGGTCTTCCTGGCTACATGAAGTCAGAGAGTTATACCTATGTGGTTAAGCAACCAAGCAAAAGCAAGTTCAAATTGAACTTAAGCAACTTATGTACCTGTGGAAACATCAAACAAATCAGTTCAACTGTACAGACAAACAGATAACATGAATATCAAACAATCAAACCCAATGAGCAAAGGCATAAGCCCACAAGTCAAACTCAAATGAGTTAACAACCCTACAAAACACACAAGGTTAGTAGTCAAAAGTAAACATCAAAGGCTCAAGTGATAGAGCACCAACAACTATGGAACTTGAATGCTCAACCTGAAATCAAAGCTCAAACATAAGCAACCAACCACTAGGTCAAGGCCTAGGGTCAAAGATGGAGAAAAAATTCAAAACAGAACATGAAATTCAACATGAATCAACTTCATTCAATCAAGAACACACTCCAAAAGGTCTCATGTCAATATCATTCACCAAATTCATTTCATGAACCAAACATGGCAAGGTATGCACATGGTAACCACATTGTGACATCAGAATGAACAAATGCACATTAAATCAAAAATGATTCAAATAATCTTGGCAAAATTCATGAGCAAACAGGACATACAACATGATCATCACACAAAAAATTAGAGCATTTGGACAACATTAGGCATGGTAATCAAATTGCATAAGTCAAGGTAAGCACAAACAAGCACATATGTGGCACAACTTGATACACCAACTTAGCACAAGCCTAAAACAGAAATGAATCATGGTAAAAAACTTAAACCAAAGCCAAAACACCATTCAACATGTCTAGAAATAGTGTGCCAAATTTCACATCCAATGGATAAAGAACAAGCATTTCACAATCACATGAAGATCAAGACACTTCAAAAGCTCAAAAATGACCATCCAGAATGAAAAATCTCAATTAAATCAGAAATCAATCCAAAACTTCCACCAAAAATCATGAGCATTCACAACATCCATATCAAGCATCATACAAAAAATCAGGGCATTTGGAATTCATTTGGCATGGCAAACAAATTAATCAAGTTGAACAAGCCAAGGTGTGACACAAATTGTCACACCTAACTTAGAAAAATCATAAATCAGCAATGGCAATTGATAAAAATCCAAACTCAACACCAAAATGTCCAGCACGATGTCTAGTTTCAACATGCAAAATTTCATGAGCATTGGATTAAAAATGAGCATTTTACAAATGATATAGCAAGGCAATGTCAAGAATGGACATGTATACACAAACCCTAGCACAAAAAATAAACCAGCCATGCACAATTTGCAAAGTAATATTCATAAAAAACTAGACAAAAAATGTGACATAATGCAAAAAACCACACAATTTTTGGATCATTATTTAATCACTTATGAATTTTTAAAGGTCATGAAAAATTAAAAAAAATGCATGAGAAGCATATGGAAATGATAAAGGAGAAAATGAAATAAAGCATGTGAACAAATGCCAACACGGAGGATCGAACACAAGAGCAATTTGAATTGCTCAGCGCGCCCAGGCAAAACGAAAACGTTTCACCAAGCCAAGCCCTAGCGCGCGCTCAAAACATGTTTCAAAAATCCGCAGGAAATTCCCTAGGTAGCGCTATGAAGGTTGCAACAAAATTCGCAGGAAATTCCCTATGTAATCTGGAAACACATGCATCATGAAGAACACGATGAATGTTCTTCATGCAAATTTCCAGCAATTCTCAAACACTCCAGAAATTAATAATGATCATATCATTAGGTAGATCTTGCTTCATACATTAAGAATCAATAATCAATTTAACAAGAAACAACAACACATGCATGAATCGAAGGATTTAAAATTCATCATCCAAACTTGAATCACATAGTTCTCCATGGATATGGCATCAAATTGCTCGATTCAAAGTGCAGATTATTCAGCATTCCACGAACTACAAGAATATATCAACAATTTTGAGAATTAAGGAAGTTGAAAAAATGACCTCTTGATGAGCAGCACTTGGATCCACGTGTTTCTTGGCTTGGCAATGCTTCACTCTTGCTCCAATATGCTTCTTAAGGTGAGTGATGATGAATATGAGGCTCAACAATGAAGGAATCAAGCTAGATCTTCACTTGCCATGGAAGCTTCACCTCTTGAATATGAACAAAATAGCAACCAATTCCTCTGTTTTCACGTGCAAGAATGCTCAATAATGGCTCAGGATCATGAATGAATCAAGGAAAAGTGCAAGTGATTGAAGAAATTTGGAGAAAAAAGTGAGAGAGAATTTTGAGATTTTTGGGATTCTAGATCTAGAATTGGGAAATGTGATGAATTCTGTTATGATTAGGCATTTATAGTCCATACTAAACATGATTAGGAAGAGGTTTAAGCAAATGCAAATGAAATTAAGCAGCTTGTGGTGTTTATGCAAAAAATGAATTTTCATGCTCATGCACCCTCATGCAAGCTTGGCCACGTGAACAGTGCCATCACTTGGTCAAATTTCACTTAAAAACTTCCCATGCCAGGTTTGGAATGGTTTTGGTAGGCATGTATTCAACCAAAATGAAATTATGCAATTTTCCACAAAAATCTTCATGCTTGAACCAATGCCATGCAAATGAGATTTCATGCCAAATGATTGTATGCTTGGAAAATACATGTTACAAGGATTATTGTGCAAAAAGAGCCACCCAAATTGGCCTTGTGGTTTGAAAGTTATGCCCATTTGAAGTTCCATGCATCCTTTGTCAAGTTTTGATCACATCTCCTTAACCACACATGAGAAATTGATGATCTTGGACTTTTTGGAAATGGGAGAGAAAGATCTACAACTTTCATGTTCAACAAAATTTCATTTGAAGCTTTCTTAATGATGTAACCTTGAGTTGAAAACCTTTCCATTTTTGGCAATTTCAAATTACAGGTCACTTACTATTTTTGGAAAGTTTTGTCCTGACCTTATTTTCTTCAAAGTTGATGTTTGAAATGTCAAATGAGACTTGTTTGAACATGAATGAAGTATTTCTAATCACTTCCCACCTCCAAATCCAACAGTTGACTTTGCAGTTGACTTTTGTAGTTGATAGATGACTTGGCCATGCACAGATGATTTTGAGCCTCAATCTCTTGATGAAATGGCTCCAACATGAAACCCTAGCTTATACAAGCTCAACAAAATCATATGATGATCTCCATCCCACTAAAGACCTCATCTCCTTGAAAAACCCTGATTGGTATAATTGGTATAATACAACTGATTAGGGTTGACCAGAGGTCAAAACCCTAATCCCAAGGCACATGATCAGAAATAATGAACCATGATGATGATGGGACCATTCCAACCAAGATAATACTCAACCTCCTTGAGGAACCAAGAAACCCTAATTGAAACACAAACCTCAGATGATTAGTGATCAATTCATGAGACCCTCAAGCTTGAATCTTTTAACCTCTCTATCTTCTAAGAAAGACCTAGGAGGATGACTTGCTCAATGTTTCCACATGATATGCAAAGATGTAATGCCTAATGTCCTAAAACATGAGATGCAATATGCTAAGCTAGTCCCAAGAGAGGAGGGCAAATTTTGAGGTGTTACACTTAAGCAAATAATCAGTATAAAGTTCGAAACACTAGTTAAACGCGAATACATGACACATTTCCAATTCGTACGTGGTTGTTAGGTATTTCGCTAGAATGACAGAAACTCAAGTAAAACACTAAAGATACAGTAATGTTCATGTGACGAGCATCACATGCACAGATTTTGTTTTCTGATCTGCAACGGTCATATTTTTTCCTAGGAAAAATGGAAAAATTGAATGCATGCTTTATGACTACTGACATTAATTTCTAACTGTTTGCATGTTATGAGTAAATCATACTGTCAGTACCATAGCAAAAATAGACATTATAATAACTAGAAGAAAGCAAGACAATAACAGTATAGAAACAGAGTAACAAAACAATAGCAACAATACAAATAAAATAGAAGTAGTATGGAAACAAAATAACAAGACAGTAACAGTAGTAAAAGTAACAAAATTGAACTGACAGAGGTAAATTAAATTGATCACAGAAGCAAAAAAAAGCAAAAAAAAACTAACAAAAGCAAATTTTATTCCATAAAAGTAAGAAATAACAATTGTCATTTAGATTAAATGTAAAGACTAAAGTTAAAAGTAACAGTAAGCATTAAAAGAATAATAGCAGTAAAGTGCTCCCTCCCCACACTAAAACAAAACAGTGTCCTCATTGCTTTAATGTGAGTAGAAAAATTCAGCATTCGATGTAATTAGCCACTGTGCTGTCCCAAAGAAGCTATAGCCTGGTTCAAGTGATCAAACTGTTCGACGGTGAAATCCATTAAGCCTAAGACATCAAGGAGCATGCTTTTTAGTTCATCTTTCACATTAGTAATTTCAGTACGGAAACCATCCAAACGGGTAAGAATTATGGTCATATTTTTGGCATAAGATGGAATTTCTGGTTCATTCAGATTATAGTAGTTTGGAGGGGTTTTAGGGTCAGATTCATCAACAGAGATAAGGTCATCAAAATACTCATAAATAGGTGGTGTCTCAGGAGGTGATGGTGGAGCAATGTGATGTTCATCTAAATCATATAGCTAGTTATTACGGTCATGAACACTCGTTCTCTCATGGTTTGATAAGGTAAATAGATGGACAACTTCATTATTAATTAGGTAGTCAAAAGTGCCCGGTCCAAGGTTTCCTAAAATTCTTCGGTCGAAGCAAAAGTCAATATCCATGGGTCGGATGGGTCCAAAAGGTGTGCGCTTGTTAAGTGGGTGTCTAAGTCCAATAGCATCAGCTATCATGGTTACTAGGTCGCCTATTAAGATTGGGGCACGATTGTCCTGTGCAAGGTAAACAAATCTTTCCATCATGAATGTTACAACATTGACATGTCGGCCTTGGTCGACATAGAGTAAGATGAAAAGTTTATCCCTTGACACTAAGGTGTTGTTCTCTTCTTTTTCAAATAGGGTGTGGGCTAGTATTTTGTGGAAGTAGCGAATAACAGGGTTGTGTATCGCATCAGAGTGCATATGGTGCGGGCCAGGGTGGTGATCTCCAGTTAAACTACCCCAAAAGTAATCCAAGTCAATGTCATTGATTAATTCCTCCTGGAAGGTAGTGAATATAAATGGGCCACTAGGAAATCCTAGAAGGTCAGTAAGGTCTCTACGGTTATAAGTGAAATCAATAGCAAACAACCTAAAGGAAATCAACCCTTTGTTGAGTCCGTAACCATGCTCGGGTATGTAAACTAGGGAGCTAAGGAATTCTAGGGTAAGCTCACGGTATGTGACATACCTTCTCTTAATAGCAGCATTCTCCCAACCTAGCTGGTTAAACAAAAACAAGATACTATCGTGGATACCTAGCCTATCCATGGTAGGTCCATCATAATATATGGATAAATCCATATACTTCTGAGCTAAATAATCATAACGCCTTCTCTGAACCCTGCCTCTGAAAAGTGTATCTACTTGTTGCATGATGAAAATTAGTTACTAACTAGTTTTAAGTTTGCCTGTTAATCAGTAGCCAATATTACTAAGTTAGTAACGAAAAACAACAAGTACGTTATTGCATAGAATCAAGGAAAGGGAGCAAAATAAAATTAATAATCAAAGAAAGAAAACACTTAAAATGCAAAACATAAAAATAACAAAATCAATAACAAATTAAAAAGAGGCGGGTTGTCTTCCACCAAGCACTTTGTTTAATGTCGTAAGTTCGACAGTAACATCGCGATATATCAGTTTTGGGGTTGAGCGGACAGCTCTATAAGTCTTAGACTATTTGAATAGTCTCTATTTTCAATATTATGATAATGATTTAATCGCTGCCCGTTTACAATGAACGGTTCACTATTTCTACCCTTGATTTCTATCGCACCGCTTCTAAAAACTTTAGTAATTTCGAAAGGACCTGACCACCTAGATTTAAGTTTTCCCAAAAAAAGCTTAAGTCTTGAATTAAATAGTAACACTACGTCGCCGATATTAAACTCTTTCCTAGATATATGTTTATCGTGCCATTTTTTAGTTCGTTATTTGTATATCTTGGCATTCCAATAGGCATCTAGTCTAAGTTCTTCCGATTCGTGAATGTCTAGAATTCGCTTCTCGCCTGCGGAAGTATAATTTAGATTTAGGGTCTTAATTGCCCAATAAGCTTTGTGTTCTAACTCTACAGGGAGATGACATGATTTACCATAAACTAATTTAAAGGGTGTGGTCCCTATTGGGGTCTTGTAGGCTGTCATATATGCCCGCAGAGCTTCATTTAGTTTAGATGACCAGTCTTTTCTAGATATTGCGACAGTCTTTTCTAGAATTTGTTTGATCTCTCTATTCGAAACTTCGACTTGCCCACTGGTTTGTGGGTGATAAGGTGTTGCTACACGGTGTCGGACTCCATACTTCAAAAGAAGTTTTCCAAAGATATTTGATATGAAATGGGAGCCACCGTCACTAATTACACCGAATCTAGGAAAGATTACGTTCTTGAACAACTTAATCACTACTTGTGTGTCATTTGTCGGAGAAGCTACAACCTTGATCCATTTTGAAACATAATCGACAACTATGAGTATGTACTTATTACCAAAAGAAGATGGGAATGGTCCCATGAAGTCAATCCCTCACACATCAAAGACTTCCACTTCTAAGATGCCTGTTTGTGGCATTTCGTCGCGTCTTGAAATGTTACCAGTGCATTGGCACCGGTCGCAATTTATAACCGCATTATGGACATCTTTCCATAGAGTAGGCCAAAAGAGGCCAAATTGTAAGATCTTAGCACAAGTTTTTGAAGTGCTTGCGTGCCCACCATAGGGAGCGGAATGGCAATGAGAGATTATATCATCTATTTTATCCTTAGGAACACATCGACGGAAAATACCGTTGGCGCCTCTCTTGAAAAGCAGAGGTTCATCCTAGTAGTACTGTTTTAGATCATGAAAGAATTTCTTCTTTTATTGGTATGATAGGTCCGGTGGAAGTGCTCCAGCAGCTAGGTAGTTGACAAAGTCAGCATACCATGGTAGAGTTATATTCGTATGAATTTCTTCCATGGATTCTTCTATTTCGGTATCATTTAAGGTTAGCTCAGACATGTCGCTTTCCATTTGGGCTATAAGTCGTTCGTAAGGGAAATCATCATTGATTGGAACTTGTTCAGGCTTATTCCCTTCGATTCGTGCTAAGTGGTCTGCTACTATGTTCTTAGTACCTTTCTTATCTTTTATTTCTAAGTCAAATTCTTGTAAGAGTAGGATTCATCTTAAGAGTCTCGGTTTGGCATCCTTCTTACTTAGCAAGTATCTAATAGCAGCATGATCAGTATAGATGATGATTTTCGCTCCTACTAAGTAAGAACGGAATTTGTCTAAAGCGAACACAACAGCTAGAAGTTCCTTTTTAGTGGTGGCGTAGTTCATTTGGGAAGGATCTAAGGTTCTACTTGCGTAGTAGATGACATGAAGTTTTGTATCCTTCCTCTGTCCTAGCACTGCACCTACGACATAGTCACTCGCATCACACATGATTTCGAATGGTAATCTCCAGTCAGGTGGTTGCATGATAGGTGCGGTGATTAAAGTTGTTTTTAATTGTTCAAACGTTGTTAAACATTTCTCATCAAAGATAAAGTCAGCGTCTTCCATTAATAAACCAGTCAGTGGTTTGGTAATTTTCGAGAAATCTTTGATAAAGCATCGGTAGAAACCGGCGTGTCCTAAGAAGCTTCGTATTTCTCGTACGATTTTTGGAGGTTGAAGATTTTCTATAATTTCGATTTTAGCTTTGTCTACTTCAATTCTTTTATCAGATACTACATGTCCTAGCACGATTCCTTGTTGGACCATGAAATGGCATTTCTCCCAATTCAATACGAGATTCACCTTTACGCATCTTTCAAGTACCATTTCAAGGTTTAATAGATATCCTTTAAGGCTCTGCCCACAAACAGAAAAATCGTCCATAAATACTTCCATAATGTCGTCTATAAAGTCAGCGAAGATTGACATCATGCATCTTTGGAATGTTGCAGGAGCGTTGCATAGTCCAAATGGCATTCGTCGATAAGCAAATGTACCATAAAGGCATGTGAAGGTTATTTTCTCTTGGTCGTTAGGATGGATAGGAATTTGAAAGAATTCTGAATAACCGTCTAGATAGCAGAAGTGGGAATGCTTAGCCAATCGTTCAAGCATTTGATCAATGAAAGGCAGAGGAAAATGATCCTTTCGAGTGGCTTTGTTCAGTTTCTTATAGTCGATGCACATTCTACTTCCGGTTACAACTCTTTGTGATATAGATTCGCCCTTCTCGTTCTTAACAACTGTAACACCCCCTTTTTTGGGTACTACATGAACGGGGCTAACCCATTGACTATCGGAGATCGGATATATGATTCCTGCATCTAATAACTTCTTTACTTCATCCTTGACTATAGTACTTAAAATTGGGTTGATCCTTCTCTGGTGTTCTCTAGAGGTTTTACAATCTTCCTCTAGCATAATGCGATGCATACAGATAGAAGGACTTATTCCTTTTAGATCAGCGACGTTGTAGCCTAACACAGTTGGATATTTTCTTAAGACATCTAGTAACTTTTCAGTTTCAATCTGTCCTAAGTATGCGTTGACTATTACTGGTCTTTTGAGTTCAGTGTCTAGGAATTCGTATCTTAGGTTCTTGGGTAATGTTTTTAATTCTAAGTCTGGTTTTTTCGGGCATGGCATGTGATTGGGTGTAAGTGCTAAGCATTCGCTTAGACTGTCATTTTGGTATGGTTCACACCAATTATCATCTTCAAATATTGGAGGGATTTGGATTTTCATTATATCAGAATATGTGGTTTCTTGCATCTCCATCTCTCTTACGCACTCGTCTATGACATCAAGTAGATAACAAGTATCGTCTATAGATGGCGCTTGTAAGAATTGTGTCAAGATGAATTCAATTTTTTCTTCTTCAACTTCAAATGTTAGCTTGCCTCTTTTCACGTCTATTATGGCTCCGACGGTAGCTAAGAATGGCCTTCCTAATATAATAGTTGTAGTGGCATCTTCTTTGATGTACATGATTATGAAGTCGGTAGGAGTGTAGAATTGTCCTAGACGTACTAGAACATTCTCTAGTATACCAACAGGATATTTGATTGAGCGGTCAGCTAGTTGAACAAACATCTTGGTTGGTCTTAGTTCTCCCATGTTGAGCCTTTTACAGATGGATAAGGGCATTGCACTAATGTTGGCTCCTAAGTCGTATAAAGCTTTGTCTATGACGAACTTTCTAATGACACAGGGTATGGAGAAACTACCTGGGTCTTTCAGATTGGGAGGCATGCTGTTTTGGAATATTGTGCTACACTCAGCAGTAAGTGTAATTATTTCGTTATGCTTGATCTTTTTCTTATTGGATAGGATCTCTTTAAGAAACTTGGCATATGAGGGCATTTGTGTAATAGCTTTTGTAAAGGGTATTTTGATATTTAGTTGCTTCAGAAGTTCAACAAATTTCTTAAATTGCCTGCAGTTTTAGAATTTGCGAATCTTTGAGGATACGGAATGGGTGGTTTATAAGGTGGTAGAGGTACATAAGGTTTTTATTTCTCTTCGGCCTCTTAGGTATTATCTTCCTTCTCTTTCGGTTCACTTACCTTCTCAGTTGTTGTTTTGTCAGGTTTTTGGTACATGGCAGGATTTTGAAGTCTTGCATCTACGGGTCCGTCTAGTTCTTTTCCACTTCTCAATATAACGGCATTTGCATGTCCTTTTGGATTAGGTTATGGTTGTCCAGGAAATGTGCCAGCAGGGGCATCAGTAGATGCTTGTTGTTGAGCCACTTGTGAAATTTATGTTTCAAGCATTTTGTTATGGGTGGCTAAAGTGTCTACTTTGTTTGCTAATTGCTTAAGTTGCTCACTAGTGTGTATGTTTTGGTTCAAGAAGTCTTTGTTGTTTGAGCTTGGGTAGCTATGAAACTTTCCATCATTAATTCAAGTTTGGACTTCCTAGGAATGTTAGGAGCATTAGTAGCTGGCTTTTGATATCCAGGTGGAACAACAGGTGATTGGCCAGGTGCATACAAGGCGTTGTTGTTCTTGTACGAAAAGTTAGGATGGTTTTTCCAACCTGGGTTGTGGGTATTCGAATAAGGGTTTCCTTGAGCATAATTCACTTGATCAGTGGAGACTCCTACTAATATCTGACATTCTGGTGCAGTGTGTCCAGGAACTCCACATAACTCGCAGTTTGGAGTTACGGCAACCACAGTGGCTGTGGGTGTTATGGTCAAGTTATCTAACTTTTGAGCAAGGGCATGTACCTTAGCATGGACATGGTCAAGGCTACTGATTTCGTACATTCCACCTTTTGTTTGGGACTTTTCTACTGGAGTTCTTTCACCTCCCCATTGGCAACGATTTTGGGCCATGTTTTCAATGAGTTGATAGGCTTCGTTGTATGGCTTGTCCATAAGTGCACCGCCCGCGACAACGTCTACTATCATTCTTGTGTTGTACAGAAGCCCATTGTAAAATGTGTGAATGATCACCCAGTCTTCGAGACCGTGATGTAGAGACATCCTCATCATGTCTTTGTATCTCTCCCACGCGTCGTAGAGAGATTCTGCATCTTTTTGTCGAAATCCGTTGATTTGAGCTCTCGACATAGCAGTTTTGCTCGACAGAAAATATTGGGCTAAGAAAACATTCTTCAGTTCTTCCCATGTAGTGACTGAGTTGGATGGAAAGGAATACAACCAAGCACAAGCTATGTCTCTTAGAGAGAAAGTAAAAAGACTTAGTCTTATCGCATCTTGAGATACACCATTCTCCTTCACAGTGTCTGCGTACTGCACAAATTTGGTCAAATGTTCATTAGGATTATCCGTAGGATTTCCAACAAATTGATGTTGTTGGACAATTGATTACAATGAGGATTTCCTCTCGAAATCGTTTCGATCGATAGCAGGGGCAGCAAAGCTATTGTGAGGTTCTTGTTGGGACGGGGTAGCGTAGAACTTAAGAGGACGATTATGTGGTCCCACTACAGCCATGGTTGGTTCTTCAACTGGTTCAGTAGTAGGAATGATGATAGCGGGAATATTGTACCTTCGTTGGTACTCTAGTATTCAGCGTCTTAAATATAATAAACGCTCTAATTCTGCGATTGGTGGTACTAATTTTTCGCCTTGTGGGCACGTACTTGGCATACAATCGAGAAATAAGGGAAAGGAAATTAGTTTTTTTCCTTAGTCTATACTGCGCAACGAAAGAATCACACTATTTGACTAAATCAGTCTCCGGCAACGGCACCAAAAACTTGGTCTCCTATTGTGACTGTATATAAAATATAGTCTATCGGGTACTTGACTGCAAGGGCATAGTCTAGTCGTTTAGTTTTAAAAGATATCGAACCCACAAGGACCGATGTTGAAACTAATGCTATCGATGTTACTATGTTTAGCTAAGGCGATGATTTTTAGAGGTTCGGTTCAACAAAATTTAAATCTAAAGAAAATTAAGTTTTTAAGAAAATATTAATGAAGGGATATCAATATGCAACGCATTAATTGTCAGGGATTCGATAAGTCACCAGTGTATATTTTAATTACCAAATACCTTTCATTAGAAAATACTCATTTAAAAGGCTTTATCTCACACTCTCGTGATTGTTGACTCGAACTATACTTTTAAGTCAAAATGTACGCTCTCGCTATCCCATTTGAAGTTAAAAATACTTTTTGAAAATAAATAAGTTCTAATTGCTTTTAAAGTGCTCTCGTTGTTTTTAAAATCAATGCCTAGTTTTTACTATCCAGTTCGACCCTCACGCTCTCGCAATTGTCGGTTCTAACCTAAGTTAATTTTCCACTCTCGTGGAAAAACCGTATTAAATAGCTTCTCGCTCTCGTGACAAAGTTAATTAAATTCAAATTAAAAACCACAGACAGAAAGATTATTTGAGAAAAGAAGTTTACACCGATTATTATTAAATATCGTCTAATAAAATTATTTACATACCGATACTGGTAGTTTAGCCGGACATGTTAAATAATGCAAACATAGACGAACAGAAAAAATTTAACAATAAAGCAAACATGATTATTTAATAATAATAATTGAATAAAAAACCTGGAACTTTGATTAATTGAAAAAGCTGAATCTTGAAGTACTCGAGCAGTCCTCCACAGGTCGGTAGGATTCTGCTTCTTCGAAACAAATGCTTAAACTAAACTAACTAAGTTGCAGTAGTTCCCCAATGTAGGAAACTACTACTTTTGGCTAAGTGAAAAACGGAAAGGAAAAAGGGAAAAATCAAAGCTCTGAACGGGAAGGTAAACAAATTGAAGTAAAAGAAAATAATGCTTGCTGAAGAAAAATAACGTGAAAACAAAATTGCAGGAGCAAAAAGAAAAAAAAACAGAGAGATAGGACGAGAGAGCCCTCTGGAAGTTCCCAACTTCCATTCTTTTATAATCCCTCTTGGTCTTCGTGCTTGAGAAAAGTAAGGAGGACTTAGTTGAGTGAGGGATTCACGTGAAGGTGGTTTAAGGAGCGAAGACTGGGTTGAGTTGAGGGCGACGTGGACCACTTCTGTGTTGAAACCCATTATGTTGATTTTGCATACGTGACGGTCGTGATGGACTTGTGGCATCCGTCGCACTTAAGGGTAGCGTGACGATCATGATGGTGTGTGGCGGTCGTCATATTCACAAAGTTCATATTTTCTAATTTTTCTGTTGTTTCTCTTCTGTTTCTTCTTCTTTTCCTTCATTTTCTATAATTTGCTCATTTAAGCATGTGAATTGAAATACCTACAAAAATAACTTGTACACTTGCGGAATAATCGGAATATAAATGAAAACGGTACAATTTTTGAATGTAAATCAAGGCAAATATACGATACATTTTCGTGTTATCAAGGGGACACTGAGAGATTCAATTTGGTGGTTTTGGTGTTTTATTTGGTTTACTATGTCGCATCTGGTATGGCGGAGCTCAGCGCCGGCGAGAGAGTCTTTGAGAAAAAAAAAGAAGGAAACACGTAAAGGAGGGAAGTGAGATGTTCTTATAGGCTTCATTCCTTTGGCCATTGTATATTGGTCCTTATGGTCCTAAACCCACAGAATTAAGGCCGCACACCCCCTATTTCCAATACACCTTTCTGTTCTAAACCTCACAACAACCTTAGGCTTACCACAAGGCCCAATGTCTCAACTTTCCTAGCAAACTCCATTCTAGGCTAATACACCCCTACTTTAGTTTTTTGTTTTAGTTTCTTTGTTCACTTTAATCATTTTTTTAATCTCTTTTTCCAAACTTTTTCTAGATACTCATTTTGATACATAAGAAAAAATACATTTTATTTTTGTTATTAAAAAACACTTTGAAAGTTAATGTTTGGTTCTCAGATTCAATTAGGAATTAATACACTTTAGAAATAATTGAAAATAATCATAGTTAATATATATTTAGTTTTAGTCTTTAGAATTAATTTTCAATTAGCCTTTTAGAAATCAATATGCTTGTTAATATTAGATTTTGATTAACATTTAGTTAGTTTTGATTTTAGTTAACTCTTTAGAAATTAATATGCATGTTAACATTTTAATTTCTTTATGATTTTGGTCCTTAGTAAACTACTTGTGCTTTTATGCCCTTATCATGTCCCTGATTGATTGATTGATCAAAGTCATCTTTGATCAATTAGTCACTTGACATTTGTCTATTTCCCATATCCAGTCAAGTGATCATGAGCCTCTTGATCAATTGATGGGATTATACCTTGGTAATTTCATTTCATTGGATCTCTCAAGTCAAACTCAAACTCAAGACATCATGCAAGACTTTGAAGACTCTGCATCAAACACAACAAAAATATTCTTCTCTCAACACTTGTCACTCATAATGTGAATTGTGCGTCACGAGTCTTAAGCAACTGAGAAGAATGAGAGTGATTATTCCTATCCTTGTTTTGAGTATCTTTGGGTATAGGGCGTAGGCCCCAGTTATTCAAAGTATTCTCCTTCGTTCATAGACTTTAGTGCAATTCAAATCAAATGACTTTCAAGTCTTCTTCCCCCACAGACCACACAACAACACTTCAACAATCAACATCTACAACAGTTGTCTCTTTGGACCAAAAACACATTCTATTTGACATACATACATTCTTTGGGTCAATTACCTCATGGTTAAACACCCATCTCTGAATCAAAACCTTCTCATGCATTTCTCTATGGAGCCATGTGCTTTGGAAACCTTCATGCATTGCTCTGTGAAGCCTTGTGCTATGGCGAACCCTTTTATTTTATTTTTCCCAATGGATCTCAATACTATGGAAACCTTCATGTATTTCCCTGTGGAGCCTTGTGCTCTGGCAACCTCATGCATTGCCCTGTGGAGCCCTTTGATCTAGAAACCCCCATGCACTACCCTATGGAGCTCCATGCTCTAGAAACCCCTTTTTCGAGTAGGTCTTGATCCCTAGATCTAGGAAAAATCCTATAATTTTGCATTGGCCACACCATCTACTAGTTAACGCAACACACTCTTTGGTTCAGACACACCTATCCTATGGGTTCAAATAACACAATGATGGTCCAAGCAACATTGTCACCACATCCAAGCAACACTTTCCTCATTTCACAACACCTTTGAAATTCAAGCAATTCTCTCTTTTATTTCATTCAAGCAACTCTTTATTTTCTTTTATCACTCAAACTTTTTCAAAGCAATTTTCTTTTTTTTCTTCATAAAAGAACTATTATAATTTGTTCCTTAGCAGTTAGACTAAATCTTAGATCATCCAAACAAGGATCAAAATCAACTAACATCTACACACTTCTAGGATACGATTATGATTGTTACCTAAAATCAACCAACACATTTGTAGTTTCTACCATGAAATAAAAAGCTCTGCTTTTCTCATTGAACTACGAGAATATGTAGGCACGAGGCTTCGAATCCTTGGCGAGCACACTGTTAGAACAAGATTTGGTTATGCATCTATACCTTGAGTTTTGATGATAACAATAGTGTATTTGTGTGAGAACAATTTTGGTACACTAATGGTTTGTTATTGTGTAGCTTTAACAACCAATTTTGATTATGATTATATGATGTACAACGTCATCAATTTCTGAACTTTGCGTTCCAAATCCGCTTATGCGCTTGCTATTAGAAGTTCTGAAAGATGTCAATATTGTTGCTGCAATGTTCTTTCTGCTTCTATGTTATTTCACTCATCAGAAGCTTCTAAGGAGACATTATGTTGTTGATGCAATGCTCTCTCAGTTCTTACTTCTGGATGTGACTCTAATCACCTAACTTCTGAAGAACGATAAGCTTCTGAAGTTGTGTTATGTAGCTGAAGATTTTGAAGATCTCAAGACAGACGATTGAAGTTATTAAGGTTATGACTGAGGATTCTGAAGATCTCAAGCCATATTACTGACGCTGTCAAGGTTCTGACCAAAGGTTCTGAAGTTTATGAATCCAGCTCTCTGTTTCTTCATTTCATGCTTCATCAAGTTTTCATCAGAAGCCAGTGAATTTGGAGATAAGATCAAAATGGTAATGTGATAAAATAGTACATAGTACAAATCGAACAACCTTTTCACTACCTGATTTCATGGGCAAGGATAGTATTATACATCACATATGTCACTACTTTTGTGGGGGAAAAGACAATACGCAGTATCATTCCTTTCCCATCCAACAGTGGACAACCGCTCAAAGAAGCTTTCCCTATTTTTCCCTACAATTGTCACATGCTTATGGTATTTAAGAATGCATTGGAGACTTGAAGAAAATGTGGTTGCACAAATATTTTGACAAGTTACTTTCTTTGTGAAAAGCTATAATTCTTTGTATACAGTTTTCTTTAAGTGTTTGTTATTCATTTGTGTAATATCTTCTTGTGTAGAAGCATCTTGCAACACACAAAATATTCTTCAAACTATTTGTTTGATTCCTTAAGGAGGTTATCCTTGAGAATACAAAGAAAGTTGTTCTTTGTGAGTCCTTGAAGAGACTAAGGTTTAGTTGGATCCTTGAGAAGACAAAGAAGGTTATTCTTTGTGTTTAATGTAATCTGTTGATTATAGTGGATTAAGTCCTTATGTATAAGGGAAATCACCTTGGCAGGTAGACTGGATTCGCTTTGAGTTTCAAGCGAACCGGGATAAAAATACTTGTGTTTTTATATCTTCATTATTAACTTGTTAATGGTGTTCTTGTTTTGGAAAAAGCTTTTGCTTGTAAAACCCAATTCAAACCCCCATTTCTTGTGTTTGTCACACCTTTAGTTGGCATCAGAGCTATGATTCTGATTGTGATAAAAATCTTTTATCAACACCTTACAGTGTTCAGTACTGATCCAATTTGTGTGAGAAACAATGGCTGCAGCTAACACTGCTAACGTTGTTAATAATAATGATAGATATCATTATAGTGCTAAACCACCTATTTTTGATGGTGATTTGACTACTGGAAAGACATAATAGAATGTTCCTTTCTTAGTTACGATGTTGATCTCTGGGATCTTGTAGTTGATGGCTACATTCACCCAGTAAATGTTGAAGGAAATATTTTAGCAAGAAGTGTTATGTCTGATCAACAGAAGAAAGACTTCAAAAATCATCATAAGGCCAAAACCATTTTTCTCAATGTTATCTCTTATACGGAGTATGAGAACATAACAAACAGAGATTCTGCCAAATCCATTTTTGACTCTCTGAGGATGACTCATAAGGTAAATGCTCAAGTTAAGGAGACAAGGGATTTAGCCTTAATCCAGAAATATGAGGCATTCAAAATGGAAGATGATGAGAAAGTTGAAACTATGTTCTCAAGGTTTCAAATGCTTGTCGCATGGCTTAAAGTTATGGACAAAGGGTATTTTATAGATGTTCATGTCAAGAAAATTATCATAAGTATTCCCAAAAAATGGAGACCTGTGGTAACTGCCTTGAAGTTGGTAAAGGATCTCAATAACATCAGTCTTGAAGAACTTGTTGGTTCTTTAAGAAGTCGTGATATTGAGCTAGAAGAAGATAGACTTCAGAAGAGAGGTAAATATGTTGCTCTAAAATCCAAGCCTGAGAAGACTAGAGCAGATGAAGATGAAGAAGAATCATAAGGATCTGATGAAGACTTAGAAGATGATGATGAACTGTCTCTAATCTCAAAGAGAGTCAACAGAATATGGAAACACAAGCAAAGTGCTCAAGGGAAGTTCATAGGAGTCAGAAGGACTGTTGGTCGCTTCGAATCTTCGTATGGACAAAAGAAGCAAGCTTTTGGAAAAGAAGTTATCTGTTTGAGTGCAAGGATTCAAGCCACTACAAAAATGAATGTCCTAAGTTGAAGAAGGACAGAAGGCCCAAGAAGAAATTATCCAAAGTCAAGAAGGGGTTGATGGCTACCTAGGATGACTCAGAATCTGAAGAAGAAGATTCTGACGAAGAAAAAGCCAATGTTGCATTGATGGCAACTACTGAGGATCCCACAAGCTCTGAGAAACCAGAAGACAAGGTATTATCAGAATCAGAATCCGACTCGGACTTTGAAGAGATATTTTCTAACCTATCTCATTCTAATATTGAATCATGTCTCTCTGAAATACTAGAAAAGTACCAGAGTCTTCAGAGTAAATACAAGGACCTTAAACAAGTCCAAGTAACTACTTCTGAAACTCAAAAAGAGCTTTAGAAAGATATTTCCTCTCTAAATGAAAAAGTATTTTCTTTATAAAGTAACAACTCTGCTTTGAAAAGCAAAATTTCAAAACTAGAAGAGGAAATAACTTCATAAGCTTCTGGTACTGATTGCGTCATCAGATATGACAGAACATTCTAGTACTTTCTGGCTAAAAGCATATCTAGAATAAAAATGGCTTCCTTGATATATGGAGTTAGCATAAATGGAAGGAAAGGTTTAGGTTGTACATAATCTATAAAACTTGACGAAAGTCAGAAGGTCAAACCAAAACTTTTCTATTTGTATTTCGTGCCTGCTGGCAATGAGCTTGATACTTCTGCATAGACACAGAAGCATACTAAGAATAAGAAATTTATTCTAAAACCTAAGTATCATGCACAAATATCTCATGATTATCCTTTTTCTAAAAGACCCAAAGTTGTAAGAAACTCTGGGAAAACTAACAAAAGAGGACCCATAAAGTAGGTACCTAAGGATAAAATAATTTATGTTGCAGACATCCTTAATAGCTCAGTTGAGACACCAGTCATGGTACCTGGACAGTGGATGCTCGCGACACATGACGGGAAGAAGGTCTATGTTCCAAGAATTGGAACTTAATCCTAGAGGTTTCGTTGGTTTCGGAGGAAACCAGAAAGGAAAGATCATTGGCTCTAGAACCATTGGTAATGGTAAACTTTCTTCTATTACTAATATTCTTTTAATTGATGGTTTGATGCATAGCTTGTTGTCTATTAGAAAACTTAGTGACAATGGTTATGATATCATCTTTAATCAAAAGTCTTGTAAGATTGTTAGTCAGAAAGATGGTACAGTCCTTTTTAACGGAAAGAGGAAAAACAACATTTATAAAATTAGACTTTCTGATCTTGAAGATCAAAATGTAAAATGTAAAATGTCTAATGCCTGTTAATGAGGAGCAATGGGTCTGACATAGATGTTTGGACCATGTTAGCATGAGCAGGATTTCTCATATAAATAAGCTTTAATTAGTCAGAGGTCTACCCAAACTAAAGTTTGCTTCAGATGCTATTTGTAAAGCATGTAAGAAAGGCAAGTTTTCTAAAACTTATTTCAAAGAAAAAACTGTTGTTGCTACCTCTAGACCATTAGAACTTCTGCACATTGATTTATCTGGACCAGTGAAAATTGCTTCTATCAATGGAAAGAAGTATGGATTGGTCATAGTTTATGACTACAGTCATTGGACATGGGTAAAGTTCTTGAAACACAAGGATGTGTCACATTCTTTGTTTTCTACCTTCTGCTCAGTAGTGCAAACAAAAATGAATTGCAAAATAGTCAAAGTCAGAAGTAATCATGGTGGAGAGTTTGAAAACAAACATTTTGAAAAACTTTTATTCAAATGGTATTTACCATGATTTCTCATGTCCAAGAACTCCACAGCAAAATGGATTTGTAGAAAGGAAGAATAGGACTTTGCAAGAAATGACTCGCATCATGATCCAAGAAACTGATATGGCTAAGCATTTCTGGGTAGAAGCGGTTAACATAGCGTGTTACATTTAGAACAAGATTTTTATCCGACCTATTCTGGGTAAGACTCCTTATGAATTGTTGAAGAACAAAAAGCCCAACATTTCTTATTTTCACCCTTTTTGATGTGAATGTTTGATGTTGAATACTAAAGAGAATCTTGACAAGTTTGATTCTAAAGCACATAAGTGTTTACTATTAGGATATTCTGAACGCTCTAAAGGATATAGAATCTTTAACACAGAAAAACTAATTATTGAGGAATTAATTCATGTTAGATTCAATGATAATCCTGACTCTGAAAAGTCAAAACTAGTTGAGAAATTTGCAGATCTGAAGATCAATCTCTCAGAATCCAAGGATATTGATTCTGGAGAAAAAGACTAAGAAGGCAAAGCCAAAAAAATATTAAGAAACAACTCAACCGGAAGCAATCGTTGATCCAACTCATTAGAAGAAGAGTAGATCAAGAACTTCTTATTCTGAAGAACTAATTCTGGGAGACAAGAATGCTTCCGTCAGAACTAGATCTTCATTCAAACCTTCTGAAGAGACTCTTCTAGGTTCAGTGTCTCTGAAAGAACCCACATCAATTGATGAAGCTCTTTTGGATAATGAACGGATTCTGGCCATGCAAGAAGAACTGAATCAATTCACCAGAAACGATGTTTGGGATCTTGTTCAAAAACCAAAAGGTTTCCATGTCATTGGAACCTGATGGGTCTTCATAAATAAGTTGAATGAGAAAGGTGAAATTGTCAGAAATAAAGCTTGACTGGTAGCACAAGGTTATAGTCAGCAAGAAGGTATAAACTATACAGAAACCTTTACTCTAGTTGCCAGGTTAGAGTCTATTCGTCTCTTAATTTCTTTTGTAGTCAATCATAACATCATCCTTTATCAAATGGATGTTAAGAGTGTATTCCTGAATGGATATATTTCTGAAGAAGTATATGTGTATCAACCTCCTGGTTTTGAAAGTTCTCAAAATCCTGATTTTATTTTTAAATTGAAAAAATCTTTATATGGTCTTAAGCAAGCTCCCAGAGCTTGGTATGATAGACTAAGCAACTTTCTTTTGGAAAATGATTTTACCAGAGGGAAAGTGGACACAACTCTCTTTTGCAAAACCTTCAAGAATGATATTTTGGTTGTGCAAATTTATGTTGATGATATTATTTTTGGTTCTGCTAATGCGTTGTTATGCAAGGATTCTGCTAAGTCTATGCAAACAGAATTTGAATGAGCCTAATGGGAGAACTTAAGTTCTTTCTGGGAATCCAAATTAATCAACAATCAGAAGGAACTTATATTCATCAGAGCAAATACAGAAAGTAACTTTTGAAGAAGTTCAACTTATCAGAATGCAAGCAAGCAAAGACTCTAATGCATCATACATGTATTCTAGAGAAAGAAGAGGTAAGTAGTAAGGTAAATCAGAATCTATTCAGAGGTATGATAGGTTCTCTTTTATATCTAACCGCTTCTAGACCTGATATCTTATCCAATGTCTTCTTATGTGCTCGCTTCCAATCAGATCCTAGGGAAACTCACTTAATTGTTATTAAGAGAATCTTTAGGTATCTGAAAGGTACTACTAACCTTGGTTTGTTTTATAAAAAATCAAGTGAGATAAATTAGTAGGCTATTGTGACACTGACTATATTGGAGACATAATTGAAAGAAAAATTACTTCTAGAAGTTGTCAATTTCTGGGAGATAACTTGATCTCATGGTCCAACAAGAGACGGTCAATAATCGCGCTTTCAACAGCCAAAGTTGAATACATTGTAGCTTCTGGATGTAGCACTCAAATACTCTAGATGAAGAGTTAGATAGAATATTATCAGATATTTGAGAGTAACATTCATATTCTCTGTGATAATACTTCTGCTATTTGTTTATCTAAGAATCTTATCTTGCATTCTAGAGCTAATCATATTGAAATAAAATATCACTTTTTACGTGACTATGTTCAGAAGGGAATTTTTCATTTAAAATTTGTTGATACAGACCATCAATGGGCTGATATTTTTACAAAACCCCTTGCTGAAGATATATTCGTGTTCATTCTGAAAAACTTATTTATGAAACTTTTTCCATAATGAAAAGATGTATTTCATAAGGCTTAAGTCTTCAGAACTCTAGATTAGATTCTAAAATTTTTATGCCTTCTGACTTTGAAATGTGAGCTTTCTGAAGTAAGAAAGTTCTCATGAATCAAAAAGGTTCTGATCAGAAGAAATCTTATCGATTTGTCTTCATGGTTATAAACAGTTGCTGCATTAAATGGTTGTTTTGTCGTTTAATTTCATGTGGTTCTTAGTGGAAACAACTGTCCCACATTCTGAGCATGCATGGTAAAAGCGTGACACTTTGGGTTTAACAATTCTCTGAATTATGTCTAAACTCTTACACTTCCCCCTATGGCAGTGTATTCCCTTTTTGTCATCATTGAAATTTTTTCTATAAAACCCCACTTCACTCATATTTTCACACTACGCGCACATTTCTCCCACACTTTAAGTTTTCAAACCTAAACAACCCTCTCTCTCTCTACAACTTTTCTTCATCTTCATCTTCTTCAAATGGCTGATCAACAACAACAACCTTCAAGTTCCTCAAAGGAAACTTAAAATAGAAACCCCACATTGGAAGGGATACATAAGTTGACTCTTCATACTCTTGTCAAAGAGCTTGTGGTGTTATATGAAACCATAGTTGATTTTAAAAACTTAAAGGAAAACAAATTTGATTTCAGTAAGATCTTGGAACTTCAAGGATGGCAAACTTTCTTCGAAAGACTCATAGGCCCAGTTTATCTTGTATTAGTAAAGCAATTTTGGATTCATGCAACTGCTATGAAGGAAACCATCATTTCCTATGTCATGAATATGAAAATAGCCATTACTGATAAGTCCATAGCTGATCTCATTGCTCCTGATGGTAAAGGGAAAAAGGATTCACAGTGCTAAGACCACCTCCAAGAGAGAAGTTGTTATCTCTCCAGTTATCTTCAAGGAAGAAACTAACTTTGCTAATGAAAAAGGTCCTAGTGCTAAGGACTTAACAAGGAACCTAAGAGTGTGGTTCAAGATTATTTTGGGTTGTATTCATCACAGGCCAAACACAAATAGCTCTAACTACATAAACACTCATCAGAAGTTCATGATATTCTGTTTGGAGAAGGGTGTCAAGATAGGACTTCCTTCCATTATTTTTAAGTTCATGAGGAATTCTATCAGAGAATCCAGAACTAGTGGATCTTCGAAGAAGACAAAGAGCAAATTCATTCGAAATGGCAGATTATTTTCTGATATTCTTGTGGAAAGTGGTTTAGTGGATGAGCTTCTGGTCAGTGGTTTGACATAAGAGTTGGCGAAGGATGCTGGAAAAGTATTATGGGGGAAGAATCTGAAAAGTATGGGTCTCATCTCCAGAATTCAAAGAACAGATTTCATTCTTTCTAAGGATGATATCTATGATACAAGGAATCCTATTGATGACTACCCAATTTTCACAAAAATTGATCCTCCACGGGTTCTGATGGCTTATTTGGAAAGTTGTTGAAGGATGGACTTGACCCATTGGTGGATCCATTCAATCTTCCAGAAACCTTCCTTGATGTTCATTGGAAGAGAAATAAGGAATTCAAAGGTGAATGATCTTCTAGAGCTCAGAAGAAGAAGAAAATTGATGTTTGTCTGGATAAAGACGAGGTGCCTCTAAGTGAGTGTCAAAAGGCAATGATTCTGAACGATACTTATGGAGTCGTCTTGTCTTCAAGATCTTCTTACGTGGCATCTGGTAAGCTTCCTACTGATAGAACTCCATTAAATTCTGATTCAATTTTGTCTCAAAGGATCTTACAAATCCAACCCCCTCTTTCATCTCAATCCACTATTTCTGAACCAATCCCACTCCACCACTAGAATCAACTTTTATAAATCCTATCATAGAAAATCCAATCATAGAAACTCCTATTATAGAAATGCATATCACAGAAACTCCTTTGGTTTATGCTCCTTTGTTAGAACAACAACAGATACCACCATCATCATCTCCTCCACAATTACAAAATTCACCCATCTCACCATCAAATATTAAGGCTCCCCAACCAACAAATCCAAATATAACAACTCCTAGAACATCTCCCTCAAGAGTTTCTGACGGACACGTTTCTGATGGAACTCCTGAAGGTATGTTCAATTTTGAATCAGAACCCATTTCACCTGAATCACCTCATGTTATTATACCATCAAATCCTTTTGTATATGGTCCTGACTTTGATGAGTCCATAATCAACCTTATACTCAAATACCCCAAACTACTAACAAAATCCTCCCTTAACTTTGGTAAGGCTCTGAGGAAATTTGAATCAAAATCTAAAAGTCGTTTGCATAAAGCAATGACTGTCAGTTATTTTTCTGCAAATCATGTTGCGAGTGATTTAACATAGGAAGCTTACAGAAGCTGAATGAACTCCAAGATTTCTAAGTTGAAGGATGTTGGGTATACTCTTGCTGAAAGCAAATTCTGTTCTGGGTTCGTGCCCTTAATGGAACTCTGGAAGCTAAGAAACTCCCAACTTTGTATTTTGGCTCCATAAATCAAGGAAACTTCTCCTAAATGGAAGAAAAAGTTGCTCCAGAAACTGAGATTGTTCAGTATATTGATTCTGCTCCAGAACCTGTTGCTGCTTCTGAACCTCAAGATTGTGTTATGAAAGAAACTGCTACTCAAATAGTTGTCTCAGAAGCTTCTGCCTTTCAATCTATCCTTGTTGCTCTTCTGAAGACAATCGAGGAAATCAAGGTTGACAATGCAAGGGTCAATGAGTGTCTAGACAAGCATGATCTTATGTTTTAGATAATTCTCTCAAGGCTTTCTCCACCTCCTTCTCCTCAGAACATTTAGTTTTTATTTTTAGTTTCTTGAAAATTATCCTTTGTTTTCTTATCAATTCTACTTTGCACTGCCTTTTGGCTATATTTTCAATGAATAATGTTTTGTTTCTCTTTATTTATTTCCGTCTTATGTCTTTTTGATTGATGACGAAGGGGGAGAAAACATAATGTCTAAATGGGAAGAATTAGTGTTTATTTTGATATCTAATTTCCTTAAGTAAAAACCCAAAAATTGTTTAATGCCTTTGCTAACAAATACTTCGAAAAAGAGTTTGTTAAGTGTTTTGCAGGGTTATTTCTCATAAATCAGAATGGTTCAAAATATGACTTTCAGAAAATCATGATTCTGAAATCCAGTAACCAATTTTAAAGGTTCTTCTCAAATAACTCAACAATGATTCTGAAGCAAAGCTTCTGAAGAAAAGATTATGAAGTAAAGCCTATCAGAATGATGATGTTATCAACCAGTGCTTTGGACAACATCAACTAACTTCTGAAGATAAACCAGATTCTAACAGAAAATGCACTTTGGTACTTCAAAAAGGTTAATCAAGAAAGTTTCTTTCATTCTGATTTTATCTTTATAGGATTACACATATCAGGGGGAGCTTTATGCTTTTGTAAGATGTATTTTTCCGTGATTACCCTGTACAAAATTGTTCCTTAAAATACATGTTTTGTCATCACCAAAAAGGGGGAGATGGTTAGGATAAGATTTGATTATGCATCTATACCTTGAGTTTTAATGATAACAAATGTATTTGTGTGAGAAAAATTTTGGTAACCTAATGGTTTATTATTGTGTAGCTTTAACAACCAATTCTGATTCTGATTATATTATGTGCAACGACATCAGTTTATGAACTTTGCATTTCAAATTCGCTTCTGCGTCTACTATTAGGAGTTCTGAAAGACGTAAATATTATTGTTGTAATGTGCTTTCTGCTTCTGTGTTATTTCACTCATCAGAAGCTTCTGAGGAGACACTATGTTGCTGATGCAATGCTCTTTCAGTTCTTGCTCTAGGATGTGACTCTGATCACCTAACTTCTGAAGAACGGAAAGCTTCTAAAGTTGTGTTATGTAGATGAAGATTCTGAAGATCTCAAGACAGGAGATTGAAGTTATCAAGTTTCTGAATGAGGATTCAAAAGACTCTGAAGACCATGAAGATTCTGAAGATCTCAAGCTAGACGACTGACGTTGTCAAGGTTCTGACCAAAGGTTCTGAAATTTTTTAATCCATCTCCCTATTTCTTCATTCCATGGAACAAATAAATCTCGGTGGAGACTATGTTATTTCTTTGAGCGCGCGATGCACTCAAGTATTTCTCGCGCCACAACACTAAGGGATATGAGATCCAAGCCCAGAAACTCCCATATTCTCGGGGCATCTTTATGCCGGGGCACAACAACTCCACCTAGCTCAAGGAATTTTGGAACGAGGCATGCATGACTTTGAAGTTAAGTTCAATAACATCTTCGAGCTTCTCTAGCAACCCCGATAAACACCAATGATAATACTCATCCTTGGAGTGTGAATATCCTTCTCATTATTCATGGTAGTCTCTGCCTCTTCAAACTTGGTAGAGGAAGAAGTAAGTGTTTCCCGAGCATCATCCAAACATTTCTCCACCTTAGTCAGAAAAGACTGAACCTCCATAAGGGTTTTCTCTTTTTGTTTTAGCGACACCTCCAAAAGAGTGACCTTAAAAGAACAAACATATTGTTTCTTCAAAAGCTCTTTTTCTTTCCTCAAGTTACCAAGAACCAATGGATCCTCAGTGGTCAATAAAGTAATAGCCTGATGCGTTTAGTATGTTATTTCTATCATTGATTCCTACTTGGCCGTGTTAGAAAATTCTGAAAATAAGCATACTCTCCTTCAAGAAAGAAAGATTTCACTTCTTTCATAGTATAAAGACCCTTATTTCTGAAGAATTGTTACATAGAATTAGTAGAAGGCGCACTACGGTAACCACCCATGATCATTTTCTCACTAGGAGTTTGCGTTGACTTAGTCCTCTTCGCAAGATGTTTCTTGTGAGTTGTATGCTTACCTTTATCCCTCATGGCAAGGTCAGTATCGGTGGGCTTTGATCAATCCACGACCTTTTCACCTTGTCGGTCGTGGGATTTCTTACTACAACCCTCTGAGACCTGACATTCCTAGTCCAATTTATCTTCCCGTTCAGCTTGTGGCAGAAGCGTTTGATCAAGGTTTAAGGCGTCACATCTTTCCATGATCGCCTCCGACATTGCTTCATTAGTGTCTTTAGTTGAATTTGTTGGAGGAGGCGGAGGAATATTCTTTGTCGCCAATGCCTTCTTCCTCTTCATCACTTCATGGATCAATCTCATGTTATCTTCAAAACAAAATAAAAGAAATGATTAGGTCATAAATTAAATAATTGTAGAGACAAACAAAATGATGGTTCCCTCCTTTCACTAAATAAATTTCTTCTCTCCTGTGTGTCGGTTGCCTTCGCTGACGACTGTGTGTCAATATACTGCCTCTTTTGTTGGTTCGGCTGAACGTCTGTGGGATCGATCGCATCTTCGATGCCTACCCTTTTCTAGAGAACAAATAAGTCAACCTTCAACTTCACTTCTTTCAGACTCGATTCTTCCAAAGGGAACACATACTTGCTTGGAACCCTAAACAAGTGATTTCGATTTGAGTTCTTTGGAAATCCTCTTCTTTCAGAATCAATTCTTCCGAAGGGAACACATACTTTCTCGAAACTCTAAAAAGTGATTTCGTTTCAAGTATTTTAGGAATTGGTCTTTACATCTAGTTGTTTTTCGAGCCGGGGGGACAAGAAGGATTATCCTCCAGCAAAACACAAAAGCTCAAGTGGACTTTACAACTCTAGGGGACAACTAGAAAATATTGGTCTTTGATGTTCTTCGAGCTATCAACATAGACATCGAACATCTTTTTCAACTCACAAAATGAGACAACCCTTGTACCTGCTATCCTCTAGTAAAAGTACTTATTACACTACCCAAGTTGAAGAATAACATCAAGGTCGGCACTCCACCTTAATACTCTCACCAATGCTAAAACACTTTCACGTAAGTTCAATTCACCGGGTAAAGTTGAGAAAGAGCAACTCTAAAGTGATTAGTCCCCACCTCGAAGTTGTTGTGGGGAGCCTGAATCCCAATCTAGAAAACATTCACTCCTTGAAAACCATTGAACATTCAACATTACATTATATATTTGATATAAAAATGAATATGTTGAATATATACTTATCAACAATTTGCCATGTAACAATAGTTTTACATTTTCAATTTTACAATGGTTTTTGACCTTATGCATATGTAAGCTTAATTTTATTTCTTACTGAAACTAATGCATATACTTTATGAAATTGTCAATCTGCAATCATGCATCAGCAAAGAACTGATACTTTTGGATGTTGTTGATTATGAACCGAAGAGCTGAAATAGTTGTTGCTATTGTAAGTAGAAATGAAAATATAATGTTGATCCAATGCCATGCCTTCTTCTCTGTTCTAGCTGTCTTTCCCTTTACCTTAATTTAAACCAAATGCATAAACAAATTATCAATAAAAAATAATAATAATTTATAGAATCTATCTTATATTTAGAGACGGAGATACTAACCTTAAGAAAAATCATGCTTGGGAACATGAATGTTAGGGGAACAAGTGAAAATGAGCCTAACAAGTTTACAAAGTCACCCATAAAAGGAAATGCGGCCGCGATGAATGTGTTTCCTGTGTAGAAGAAGACTCGTAGAAGAAACAAACGTTTGAAATTCTCCCCTGAATGCATACCTTTGCCGATTTCGAGAAATCTCGTGTCCATAGCTTCGTGAATTGGTGCCACAAACATCTGCATATTTTAAACATTAGGCACAGTTTGTTGTATAATTTTTATTATATATATTATCATGAGATATAAGTGGATGATTGTATGTAAAATACTTACATGTTGAGAAACTATGGATTGTAGAAAAACAATGACATTAACAATGACATTGATCCATCTTGGTCCACTTAAATTCTCAGGAAGATAGGAAGATACCATTGATCCATAAGCCCAATATCCAAGTATAGTAACACCATAATAGAACAAGGCTCCCACTGTATATTGTGAGAACAATGCTTTTCTCATGTTCTTCACTGCTGGTTTACGTAAAGTCGACTGTATCTCAGGGAGCATACCACTAGTGTTGGTAACAATGATGGCAGAAATGGCACCAAAACTATTGAACACCTTGTTCACTTTGCTTCCACTGACGGTGAAATCTTTGTTGGGATTTGAGTTCCCGTCTTTGACTGCAACCGCGAGAAGAAATGCTATGTATGCGGTGGTGACAACCGCGGAAGCTCCAAGCCAATTTCTCATCGAAGATAATGTTGGAATGGAGAAGGAAAATATGAGGTATGCTACTCCTGTGATTACGATGAAGTATTGAAGCCTTAATGGAGAATCACTAAATTCTGAATTTATTTCCTGTCAAAAAGTGAAATCATTAGTTTTTCTTTTAAATATGACTCATTTAATTATTTATATTTATGGACTTTATTTATTTACCTTAAGTGCCTTGCCTCCAAGGAGAATGAAACCCATGTTTCCAAGTAGAAGGGTCAAAAACTGAGAAATCCATGTTAGGTGATACATCTTCTTTCCTTCACAAATTAAGGAGCAACAATTCCGTTAAGAATGTTGATTACTTTAAAGGTAAAGGCACGATTTGAGGAAAAGATTTGTTATGAACTAGACCACGACATAGTCACATGATTTTTGTTACACACGTTACAATTTTTTATGTATCAACACATAAGTCATGTGATTTAGGTCCTGACATCATGGTTTTTCTTGTCTATGTACACCTGAGACATGATTTGTGCACTAGACATCACAATTTTTTTTGTCTCAGAGCATTAGTGACAAGATTTAGGCCATGATCAACTACTGTACACTTTTTTTTTTTTTTTTGATGTTTCTTGTTTTATTTAAAATCATGATATCATGAGTATTTGTCTATTTGCGCATCAGACACATGATCTAGACTAGAACATCATAAAATTTTCTGCTTGAACATCATTCATATATGTTTTAAGCAATGATATCTTAAGTTTTTATCTATGTACGCATCAGACACATGATCTAGACCAGAACTTTATAAATTTTATGATTGTGTATCGTTGGCATCTAATTGTAATTTTTTAAAAATCTTAAAGATTGTGTCTGAATAGGTGACCGTGATTAACATACTTTAAAACATTCAACAAAGAACTTGAAACGAAACACTTAGTTAAAGAAAAACTGACCATAAACAAATCCCATGAGATCTCTGTATCTAATGAATCTACGTCCATCGATGAAATGAAACGCTGCTAAGAGCCAATTAGCATAAGCTGTGTATAATCCAACAACAAAAAGCAATATAACACCCCAAGTCCAACCAAGTGGAACCATAATCAGGTTCGAGAAACTGAATATCCAACCGCAGTTGAAGCCTGTCACCAACATCAACCCCACTTGTTGCCATGAATCTGCAAATTAGACATCATGAGAAAAACAAACTAGTTTATTACATAAAACAGAATTTAGCTGAGAATAGAACAAACAATATACCTCGGTCAATAGTATGAGCAGTAGAAACATCATAAGAATCATTTGAGGAACCATTTTGTGGATCATGTTCGAGGTTGAGAGTGAGAGAGTTATCATTGCTTGGTCTTTGTTCAACATCCATAATGAATATTCTTAATTCATTCAAAAAGAACAAGAGTTTAGTATTTAAATATGAAACGAAAAGGTTAGAGCACAATAACGTGCATGTCAATGTCAGTCAAAAATTATTTGGATACATAAATAAGTGGATTCAAGAGATGGGTGATGACTAGAAATTTTTTTATCGTTTAGTGAAGGTATTCAAACTTTATAATTAGACAACTCAGATACTATAAAAAGTGTGAAAATTAAAGTTTTTTCGGTTATTTTTCTTCTAGAATAATAGATGACCGGCCTTTACTAGCAGTTTTTTAAATTATTTTTTTACCATCCAGTCTATTAAATTGATTAATTTGATTTAGGATCAGTTTTACATCAAATGGTGGTTCAATCTCAATCGTAATTAGCATGGAACCTTAGTTTTCCTACTAAATCCATCATCAATTATTATTGAAACAGTTTTTTAAGGTTTTTTTTTCACCCATACTATTGCTTTTTTAAAATAATTTTTACAGTACCACATTTTTTTTAAAATAAAAGAAAATTTTTAAAAAAGAGAAAACTTGATTTCAATATCTTCTCATACAAAAACAATTTTAAGTATTGTATTTTTAACAACAAATTTTTTTATGAAAAAATTTCTGAATACTAAATTCAAAATAAATTTTATTATTTTTGTCCCATGCAATATAGGTGATTTTTAAAAAAATTATCCGATAAAAAAAAATTTGGATTTCCTTTAAACTTTAAAAAGATTCATCTATTTTGATCTTTTAAGAAATCCAATCATCAAAAATAATTATAGGTCAATCTTTTTTAAAAAAAAATTTAATGATGTGAATTATCAAGTTAGTATTTTTTATTTATTTTCTTATTAAATCTAAGTGGCTTATTGAAATTTTCAATCTTAAAAAAATAAAAAATAAAAGCCACATAGATTTAATAAAAAAAATAATTAAAAATTAAAAAATGGCAACTTAACAATCCATGTCATTAAAAGAAATTTAAAAAAAAAAGTCTGACACATCATTATTTTTTATGACTTTGTTTCTTGAGGGGTCAAAATAAGAGAATCTTCAAAGAGGCCGATAGGGACTCCAAACTCTTTTTTACATGAATTTTTTTTCAAAAATCGCCCATATAATAGTAGAAAAATAGATATTAACCCTGTTTTTAAAAAATATTCCATAAAAAAATCATTTTTATAAATATTAAATTATTTTTCTTAAAAATTTATGACAAAGAAAACAAAAAATAAATAAATCTACGTAAATGTGAGTTGAATCATTATTGACTTTAAGTTAGAATTAATTCTAATTGAAAGCAACCTAGATTAGGATAATTTTGATTGACCTTAGAAGATAACAAATCATAACTCAGTCGGTCTAAGAAGCATTACAAAGGACATTAGACTTTTAGGCAGACATGACGTAGTGGGTTATGGGCTGCATGTGCTGACCCATCCCACTCATGGGACGTGTTCCCCGCCCCATTTGCATATTTATTCAAAGATAACTAAATGGTTATGTGAAAAATAATGTGTCACTTAAATGGGTCGGTAATGGCCACTCTATTAACCTGGAGAACTGGTCTTATGGTTCCTAATAGTAGGGTGAACCACTCTTCATATCTATATGCTTTAGTAGTCAAGCAGTTGAGAGGGAATTATTCTTTACCCATATACGTAGCCCATAAGTTAGGCCTATAAATATCACAATCTTGAGGGTTGGAATGGATCATTCAGTTTTTACATATTCAACACAATTAAACCCTCTTGCGATCATCGACGTAAGCAGGGTCCTCTTCATTGTATTTTGCAAGTAAAAATTGCACCCACTGTATGGCCTCAGTAAAAATAATATATGTCACACTTACATCAAACTTTTACTCTCCTCAATGATCTTCTTGCAAATTGTGACAAGACGAGGAACCGCAACAACTACCAGTATCGATAGTAATGAGAACAACATCTTAGCAAAGATGTGTGATACTATGTAAAAATTGTGGTGTTCCAACCGAGATTTCTAGGAGAATATCCTGACCCTTGAAGAACGACATCACGAAGAAAACCAAATAGAAGACAAGGTCTTGGGCCCCCAACCTCTCTCCAATGAGATATGGGGAGATCTAGTACTATAAAATGTCAAACCACCATCACTGGTGAAGTTTGACAGGAAGACAACCCCCGAGAACACGTTGTCGCCGTTAATAATAGGATGGAAATCATAGGTGCCTCTGACTTCTTGAGTGCAAGCTCTTGTCCAACACTTTTAAGGAGGTTACCCTCGGGGGGCTCATGGACCTCCACTGTCTTTCAAGGACTAGTTCTTGAGACGTCTCGAGGAACTGACCCATCAGCTTTTGGCGAGAAAGCACTAAAGGTTTTAAGAACTAGTTTATTCAATGTCCACTAAGGCCATGCTAAGTCATTAAGAAGTATTCGAAAATGGTTTGAGGATCGTGCATTTCAATGAGTCTCTCGCCTAGAACCTCATTTCTTTCAAGAGTGAAATCATGGTGCAGGCTAAATGTTATATTAAAAGGGGAAGAGATAAATGCAAAGAAAAAGGTCAGAGATGTTAGAGAATGTTCCTTCGGCGAATATGACTTGTCGTAACAACAACACAAAAGCCACCACACCTCGCTCATAAGGGATATGATGTCTTTCAAGAATAGTGGGATACCCTTAGAACTTCACGCCCATTCAACACTCGCTTAGAGAAGATCTTCCGTGAAGTTCTCCACACCTAAGACATCTCTCCTCCACCATCTCCCAAGTCTGAAACCATGAGGCTTAAACTTGAAAAGTAGTTAAAATATCGCAAGGTGAATTATCATCACAATGATGATTGCTACCATTTCAAAAGAGAGATTAAGTGGGTTATCCAAGAGGGCCATTTGAAAAAACATGTCAGAGGAAGTTCTCAACAAGCAACAGGCAAATCTAGAACTAAGGAGTGAGATGAATCCACAAGCCCTAGGTCTAGAAAAGACAAAGAACTAATGATAAAATAGAAATATAGTCTATTCCATCACACTCTCAATACCATAGTAGGAAGGTTCTCCGGGGGTAGAGAATTTATCTCCTTCCGTAAAAGATCTGCCTGCCAAGTCATGGTAATAGAAGATGAATTATGTAATTCTCCAAATGTTAAAGAAGCCTTACTTGGTGGGTATGATGGTATCATGGACCAGTTGAAATATCTGAATAAGATATCCATTTTTTACTTAGAGGAACATAAAGTCTCAAGTACTTACATATTTCTTAGTAGAGTTTAACTCCCTAGTGGGTAAGGAAGTTCTCCATGTCTAGACATTATTAGTAGATGGCGCCTCAAACCTGAAGGAAAACACCACTAGGGTAGTACTGGAAGGCCCATATAACATTCTCATAGATCAATCCTTGAGGTTTCAGTTGAAGTCCAATAATAACCAAGCTGAATATAACTCCCTTATCGTCGGAATGGACCTTTCCAAATAAATTGGCGCTTCAAACCTTAGAGCATGAAGCGATTCCAAATTAATTTCCAATCAATTCGTCTGTGAATATTAAACAAAAGAGACTCAACACATCAAATACCTTTAGAAAGTAAAATATTTGGCAAAGAATTTCAAAATATTTGAAATATTCTATGTACCTAGAGAAAGGGGTGGAAACATAGGCATGCCTGCCCCGTTTAGGCCCGCCCCGCAAAAGTCTGGAAAAAAAACCCGGCAGGCATAGATAAGGGTGTGGGCCTAAAACATTGGTCCGCCCCAATAAAAGTGAGGTAAGGGCGGGGAGGGCCCGCATGCACTACACCTTTTAAGGCTAAAAATACATAAATTTATATTAATGCCCGTGCTCGAAAAAGCCTACAAAAAATGGGGTGTGGTGTGGGGCAGGCACATAAGATGGTGCGGACCTAAACCCTTGGCCCTCCCAACACTAAAGTGCGAGAAAAACAGGCATGTCCAATGGGTAGGCCCCGTTTATCTACCCCTACCTAGGGAGGAGAACGTGCGAGTGAATCTCTTATCGAAGCTCGTCAACACCAAGAAGCACGACCATAATAAGACAATGATACAAGAGACCCTAACCGCGCCCAACACCGAAAAGGAAGAATTTAACACCATAAATGTCACCCACGCCTGAAATTGGATGATGTATATAATTCGTTATTTAACAACAAATGAAATTCCTCCAAACGAGGTCAAAGAAAATACGATAAAAGAGATAGAAGCAAAGTACATTGTGGTAACATGAAAGATATACAATGTGGGAATTACTTCCCTCATGTTGAGTTTTTGTGGAAGCCATACTAGTGAGAGAGCCCTTTCTCATAAGGTAATGAGATTTGGCTATTATTGCCCGACCCTGATGGAGGATAATGTAGAGTTTGTTAGAAATTGTGACAAATGTCAAAGGCATTCCAACCCTTACCATGCCTCAGCCAAAATTCTCCAGCTTGTCACATCTCCCTAACCTTTTTATGAATACGACATGGACATTTTTGGGTCGTTTCTCCTTAGTGCTTGGCCACGTAAAGTTTTTACTTGTGGGAGTAATCTACTTCACGAAATGAGTAAAAGTATAGGTCATATCAAAAGTCGCAATAGAAAGAGTATGAGGTTTCTACTATAAGCAAATTATTTGCAAGGTTGGTTTTCCAAGAAGTATCATCTCAGATAACAGGACTTAGTTCCTTTGATTAATTGAAATGGCATTCTTCCACCAGCTAGGAATTCAAATGAATTTTATTTTAGTTGTCCACCTGCAAGCTATTGAGCAGGCCGAGTCAACCAACAAAGTGATCCTTTGTGGGATAAAGAAGAAGTAAAATATGCTAAAGGTTTATAGGGAAAAAGTTGCACGAGGTTTTGTGGTCGTATCATACAACACCCATTCCATCACTAAGGAAACACCATTCTAGATGGTTTATGGCACATGCGCCATGTTTCCAGTTGAGATTGACACACCCAATGGTGACATGAACATTTCAATTAGGAATATAATGAAGCATGGCTTAGATACACGTCTAACATGATCGACGAGACTAGATAAAGTATGCATATTCTTGAATTCATACACAAGCAAATAGCGGAGAAACAATAAAATTCCAGGGTGGTCCAAAGGGATATGAAGGAATGTGATCATGTTCTTAACAAAATATTCACACCTACTTGGATTGGAAACCTACTTCCCATTTGGGAAGGCTCGTTCTTAGTGCACCAGAAGTTACCACATGACACATACAAACTTGAAGAACTGGATGGACGACTAATCCCCATAACTTAGAACATAATGAACCTGAGATATTATGTTATGGACTACTTAAACATAACACATAGTTAAATGTGTTATGTTTCCCATTGATTGAATAATGCGATGACATTTATCCCTCAAATGTATGAATTATCAAGACTTTTTTAATGAATAGTAGGTAGGGTGGCACTCTTTTTCCCCTATAAGGGTAGGTTTTTTATGATACGCCTATTTTCTTAACTTGCTGGTGCCATGAATTCTTTATATGATGCATATCTTGCTACACCTTTACAAATGAGTCATTTTCTGCTTATCAAGCCATCTTGTTGGACCTATACAAAGGAATATTTGTTTCCTTATCAGACTATCTTATTGGACCCTAACAAATGGATCCTTGTCGCTTTATTAGGCTATATAATTTTATCCTTACAAAGGGATCATTATCGCCTTATCATGCTATCCTTTTGGACCCTTACAAAGGTATCTTTGTCGCCTTATTAAACTATCTTGGTGGACCATACAAAAATATTCTTTCCATCTTATTAGGTTATCTTGTTGAACTGTTACAAAAGGATCCTAGCCTCCTTATCAGACTATTTTGATGGATCCTAAGAAGGAGTATTTTCCTGCTTATTAGGCTACTATATTTAACTTTGATAAAGAGACATTTCCTACTCAATATGTCATTCACCTAACTCCAAGATAGGATACCTAATAAGTAACACACCTCAGAACTATGCCATAGTACTACGAATAATAGAAGAGTCATAATTCTAAGAATTTAATAAACAACCCTCCAAAAGGCGTGAATTTTTTTCATTGAACGAGTGAAAGCACAAACAAAGGTTACAAAACAAAAGACACGATTACAACAATAAAAATCCTAAAAGTTGAAGGGGTGGACATAAGTGGTTCGCCCTCTTATAGAACTCACCTCTCCTCATTGATATGCGTAACCTTCAAAGAATTCACATTCTCTTCCTTAGTACAAGAGTGTTTCGTGAGTAGGGGATCGTCTCATGATCGGGATTTTCCTCCTTATGCACAATTTGATAATCATCTATGACTTCGAACATGTCAAGCTCGCTCAGGTCTAGATCAGGACAGAAGAAGGCCATTTACGCCATGGATCTCTAAAAAAAACTTATCAGTAGCATCGACCATATCCTCCTTGCAATATGATAGTTATTCTTCTTACTTATTCTTGACGAGGACCTTTTCCTTGAGATATTCCTTTGAGGTATTGAGCTGGCTTTTTTACTTGGGCAATCTTTTGCCAAGATTATTAGTGTCTTCTTCTTCTTCTTCTTCTTCTTCTTCTTCTTCTTCTTCTTCTTTCCTTTAGTTATTTTAAAGAATTGTATGCCTCATCATGCTCCTCAACCATAGATTTCGCTGATTGTTGGGTATGAGTAAGTGTCTCCCTTATTGTATTCAATTTGGTCTTATAGTCCATAATAAACCTATATGACCGCTTTTGGGCGTCGAAACATCATATGTTCCAGCATAATACTTGTTAGCATATTGGTTTCCACCAAGTTAGACATATTTCTCGACCCTAATTAACTAGCCATCTTGTGGTCATTTGGGAATCAACAAATAAGTTTAATTGATCGCTACATAACTCTTTACATCAGAAGTCCATGTTTCAAAGGGAGGGTGTCATTGTGCTCTTTGAAGGAGCCCCAAAGGTGGTTACCCTTATGAGGGATCCGCCATTATCCACAACATCATCATCGTCTAATTTGGCGGTCACCAAAGGATGGACACCCTTACCTTTATGACCTTTAACAGGGGATGAAATCCCTTTGACCTCTTTAATATTGAGAATCTTGATAGGCTTGAGAGAAAGGATTGTATCCCTTTTAACATGCCTCTTCTTTCCTTTGATTAGTAGGCTGCTAGAGTGGCTTTTAGGATCATAGGACAACTTTTCACCCACTCATAATTTTTTCTTGAACGACGAGCTTTCCTCTCATCAATATTCACGGGAGCATCATCTCTGTAAATAGAAAAATAAACATAAGATAAAGATAAAGACCCGACTATGAACACCTAAACAAAAACAAAACTTACACAAATATTCATCAATTAAACTCTCACAATCGTCACATTGGTCAAACTCCACCATTTATCTTGAGATTATAATGGAAAATTCCTCCAAGATCGTGATAGCCTCCATCTCTGTGATGATCAAGTAATTACAATTAAAGTTGTTAATGGCCACAGGGTCATCCGTCCAGTACAAAGGGAATTGGTAGTCAATGTCTTCCCTGAATATTATCATAGATGTACTATCTCTCCCCTTACTCTCATGAACACATCCTTCCTAAGTTTTGTAGTTGTTTAAGCGAGCAGTAAAAAGAGTCCTCTCAAGAAAGGCGCCTAGGGTCACCCATCCCCCCTTGGTCGTCATTTTAGTACCATAAAAATAAAATAAAAATCCCTTCGTAGGTGTGACTTCTAGACATCTGCAAACAATTCTTAATGCCCTTACTAAAACCTATGTGTTGGGAGATATCTGAGAAGGTGCAACCTTTATGGTCGTAAAGATCTCATATTCGAAAAGTGTAAAAAAAATCAACACCCCTAAGTCATAAATAATAGGAATGTGCATGTAAAAAAATTATTGTACTAATTAGAATGGGAGACCATGTTAATACACTCGTCATCAAAGCAGAGTTCCAAGGTGATATCTTCTTCATCACCCTAACTAGATAGGTGTATGCCCTTGCAAAGAGAGACAATTTTTTCTTTAATTATGTACATAGTCTCAAAGTCTTTGACTCTTAAACGTCTCGAGGAACCGATCGCGATCAGTAAGTTTTACTTTCTTGAGAAATAATAGGGTAAACTTATATCACCATCACTACTAGAACTGCTATTGTAACTGTCAAACATGCTTAATTCTACAAGTTTGTAATCAATTTTTTTGTCCATCTGCTTCACATTCACCACACATTGTCTCCACATTTACACAACATCCCCATGATTGAAGAGTTTGATAACCTGGTTACTTACATCAAACTCTTTTTCAATTGCCATCCCCTAGAAAATGAGAAAATACAAGTAAAGAAAAGAAGTTTAATAACTGACTAGGGTTCAATAATGGTTGTGATTGGAAAAATTAAACTTAGAGATGAGATAGTTAGAGAAGATTGTTTGCTCAGGAAATATGATGACTTTGTATGCAAGAGTATGTAAATAGGTAGGTATTCCTTTATTTATCAATCCAAAAACCTAGGTTGAGTAGGCATCATTGTCAAATCGTAGGATTGCACCTACTTGTAAGTGGTAGGACATTTGCGGGCCAAATTAGACCCATGCAGATAAATCAACGAACCACAATGAATGCACCTAGGGGTGGCAGACATGCATGCTCATCCTGTTTATGCCCTCCCTGCAAAAGCCTGCAAAAAAGGGGGTAGGAGGGACAGGGCGGACATAATTGAGGGTGCGAGCCTAAAACATTAGTCGCTTACTAGAAAAATGAAGGTGGGGCGAGGCGGACTTGCGAGTACTACACTTTTTAAGCCTAAAAATAAATTAACTTAGATAAATTCCCGTGTGCGCAACACATCAGGGGAAACATGTTTTAAGTTGAGGGTCTAAAACCTTGGTTCGCCTTGTGGAAAAATACAGGAAAAACAGACATGTCCAACGAGTTAGGCCCATTTTACAATCTCTAAATGCGCCTTCCCAAGACAAAATTCATCATTCCTAAGCATTAAATGTCACAGATGTTGCCCTACACAATGCTTGGGAGACTCTCCCCAAGCAACACTTAAGAGGCCTGTGCTAAGTAATGATTGAGGGACCCATATTAAACAGCGCTTGTCAGACTCGTTCCAAGCAACACCTGAGGGACTTGCCATGAGAAGCACTTCCCTCTAACAACATTTAAGGGATTTGTCCTCTAGCAACACTTAAGGAACTCGCCCCTAAGCAATGCTTGAAACGCCCACCCCAAGTAACGCTTGAGGAAATTTCCCTCTAAGCTTCGTCTAAAGGAGCCGCTTCTTTATAAAGAGATCATCGTCTCATAGGTTAAATCACTTCGCCTTTCCCGTGTTTGAGAGATTTTGAAAAAATATTACTTTGATTAGACCCTAAAAGAGGTTAACGCATAAATAAGTCGGGCCAAGAAGCATCACAAAGGGACATTAGACTTCTGGGCGAGCGTGACCTAACAGGTCATAGGTCGCCTGTTCCGATCCATTGTGCCCACCAGGCAGACCACTTGGCCCATTTACCTATCCATTCAAAGATAACTTAATGGTTATCTGTCAAACCACATGTCCCTAAAAAGATCAACATTTATCGTACTCCCAAAGAAGAAATTGTTTCTTTCTATTAATGTGGAAAGTTAGTCTCCTAGTTCCTATTAATGGGAAGAACCGGTCTCCCCATCCCTACGTTCTAGCCATATGTTGGGAGGAACCAGTTCCTCGTACATCAACTTGACTCATAAATAAGACATATAAATATCTCAATTCTAAAAATTAAAATAGATCAAATATCTTTTTCTACAGTATATATAAATTAAATTTTAATATATTTTTTATTTTAAAGATAATATTTTTTTATAGAGTATGTTTGTTTGACAGATTAAAATTATAATCTCGAAAATATTATTCTTAAGAATATTATTGACACAAACTTTATTTTTATTTTTATTGATGTATTTAATAAATGAATAAAGTTTTTAAAAATATTTTTAAATTTTATTTTTTATTAAATTTTAAAGTTAAAACATAAAAAATAAATATATTAAAAGAATTTAAAAGTGAGAAGTTACATTTGATGTATTTTTATAAAAATGTAAGATTTTTATCTTTTAACATGAAAATAAAAATTAAGAAGTGGATGAACAAATCATACTCTTAAAAATAAAAGATACTCAAAAATAATTTATTAAAATTTAAAACAAAGCAATTGTGTTTATAAAGCAAACATTACATGTACTATAGTAAGATGAGTAAAATAAAAATTCTAGTTTGGAGTACACTAACTAGATAGAGAAAGTAATAGACATGCTTACCGCAAGGTGAGTACTGTTTATGCTTCACGTGCACTTGTAATCTTGATTAGTTTGAAGAATAAAAGTGTGTTTAGGTAGGAGTAGATAAGAAAGTGAAAACAAAAAACTCTTTCACTGACTATATGCTTTTGAAATTGCAACAATTATTGAGTGCAGTTCATGTTTGTTGGATGTTTAAAGCTGTGAAAAACCATGGCTTTATATAGAAGAGGGAGAAACGTAAGGGATTAGTAAGTTCCAATATTTGGAGCTTTCACAAAGGCGGTTGAGTGGTATCTTCACAACCTATCAATGGTTAACTTTTAATAACAATCATAGGACGCTCACGCTCAAAATTTGGAACTTTCACAAAGGCGGTTGAATGGTTAATGATTAAGTTTCCTTTTCTATAGAGAAGGTTTCATTATAAAAATGGTTAAGCATCTTTTATAAATCGAGCACTATTCAATTTTAATTTTTAGAAAAAATTTCTTTTGATTTGGTAAACGTTTTTCATTCTTAAATTTGGTCATTTCCCGGTGTCAATATGTGGCATACCTTTGATCCCATTGAACGAGTGAAGAGGGCATTATATCAAAGACAAAAATAAAATAAAATAAACACCTTGATTGACATGTACGTAGGGAGGTAGACATCTCACTCGGTGCAATGAATGAAGGAGTGCGTAAATCGTTCATTTTTAGACCCCGCCTAAACACTCACTCCTACAATGAAAAGAGAGTCATTATGGTAGGGATGTGAAAAAAACTCATTATCCATAATTAAATTGATATCCAATTTTTTATTTTTTATTTTATAAACCAAATTAAATATCAAAATAAAAAATTAGATATTTATTTTATTATCCAAATATAAATTTTACGATTCGTTAAATTTTATATTTATCTGTTTTTATGTTTTCTCATATTATAAATCAATTTTATATTTTAAATTTTTTAAAATTTCATAAAAAGTTATTTTAAAAATGAAATTCAGAATTTCTTTTCTTTTTCACGAAAAATATTATATTTGGATGTTTTTTTTTAAAAAAAATTATATTTGATATTTTTTTCAAATAAAATTATTATTTTCTTCTAAATAAAAAAGATATTTTTTATCAAAAATATTTTGTATTTTTTTCAGTAAAAAAATATTTTTTTAAATATTTTTTTTTGATAATTTTTTAATTTTCAAAAAGGTTATTTTTTCAAATTTTCAGAATAAAAAAACATTTATTTTCAGAAAAAAAATAATTTTAAAAAATTTAAATTTTTAAAAATTTCAGAATAAAATTTATTATTTTATTTTCAAAAAAAAATATTTTTGATTTCCATTTTTTTAAAATAATTTTTTTTCAGTTAATTTTATTTTTTGGAATAATTTTTTCAGAATATAATTTTATTATTTTTAATTTTTTTTCTTAATATTTGATATTCTTTTCTAAAAAAGATTGTTTTTTTTTATGTTTTTTAAATTTTTAAAAAATATATATTTTAAAACCTCATAAAATTTGTTTATGAACAATTATGAGAGATTTTAGAAGTTTTAACAATTTTTTTTATGAATTATTTATTTTATGAACAATTATTATTTATAGAGATATGATTCATAATTATTTTATTTTATGACCGCTTTTATGTAACACACCATACATGGGATTATTTTTAATGGAGATATTATTTGTGGTGATTATAAAAGTCAAATTTAAAGTATTTTTTTAAAATAAATATTTTTTTTACATAAAATAGTTTTATAACTAGTGAAAATAAAAAAGTTAGTTAAAATAAAATAAAATTATTTTTGATATAAAATTGATTTTTTAAAAATATAGTTTTAAAAACTATTTTTTTTATAAAATTGATTTTTTTAACAAAATGAGAAATTGGTTTTAAAGAAAGTGATTTAAAACTGTTTTTTTAACTATTTTTTTTGGTTAAAAACCGGTTTAAAACCGAACCGATACACTTATAAATCGGTTTTAAGAAAATAAATTGGTTTTATGAAAATGGTTTTAAGATCCAAACCGAACCATATATATGGTTCAATTTGGTTTGGTTTATGATCCATGCACACCCCTAATTATGGCTAGATCATAAGAACGCACGAAACAAATAAATCTACAAAAACTAATGGTTGAGAAAGAATTATATGGACTGGTGAGGCTTTTATTGCTGATTCAACTCAATCGACATATGAAACTAGCTCAGATGTTGCCTCCCCCTTACGGTGTTGCTCCTGATTCTCTGTCAACTAAATGAAATCAACGACCAACTATTACCTGAGTCAATGTAAATTGCATCGATAGGAAAAATTGCATTTCTTATTGTCAGAGGTTTATATAAAATATAGATCTCAATCTCGCTTTCGAACCAAAGAAAGACTATGGCTATAAAAACAATAATGGTTGCAAACTACAGTTTCTTCCGTAATTTTATGGTGGTGCTTAGATAATCCCGATGTTGGTTTAGAAAAAAATATTTAAATTGTAATTTCTTATATACCCTTAAATATTCAATTAGTTGGTTCATATGCAGTCTATCTCTTGTTAATTTGAACAATTAGAACTTTTATGTGCTCTAAATGTTGTCAGTTGGGATCAATAGAGTAATCAGTGAACTCTGAAGAGACTAATTATTAATAAAAGAAATACATCAATATTAATAAGTACATGAGAAAATATTTTGGTAACATTAATAATTGATCAATTGATATTAGAAGACAAAATATCAATTGAGATATTTTGTATTACTACCTAATATTAATATATATATATATATATATATATATATATATATATATATATATATATATATATATATATATAATATATATATATATATATATATATATATTTGGTGGAAAGAAAAGGAAAAGAAAATATGGATAAGAAGAAAGAGAGAATAGAGTCTTCTTTGAAGAAAGAAAAGAAAGAAATAAGAGAAATGAAGGAAAAGAGAAAGGGAGAGAAAGAAGAAAAGGAAGGAAGCTCAAGGAAGAGCAAGACCATGGAACTATAATCATCTTCATCAACATCAACATCTTATCATCTCCATATTCATTTTAGGGAGAGTCTCATAGTTAGAATTAGCTATGGATGAGTATTGGAAAAAATTGAAGAAGTTATGCAAAATTCGGATTCTTGACATGTCTTCGTTCAGTAGGTAATAACTTTCTCCCTATAAATCAGAATTGAGTGATTCTTGAATTTTCAGAAACTAGACGAAATTCCCTTCATTTTAATCACTAATTTCATATGCCTAGGGTCTATGATAAGGTCGGAAACGTCTTTGAAGTTGCAAGTCTGATGCATAATTTTGCAGGAAATTGCCTATGGGCTCGACAGGTTTCGAGCGACCCGAGAGCATGGGAAGTGAAATCGGAGCATAATTTCAGGTTCTTTGATCCAAGGCGAGTTCCATAGATAGAATTAACTTTGGGTGAGATAATTTAATGAAGGGATAATAGGGTTTTGTGATGTTGTTGTTGTTGATCATCACATGATGATATTGCTTCCATGTTGTCTTTGACGTCTTGTGATGGATTAGGGTTGTGTGTTATGTTAATATTGTTAATGTTATGATAAAACCATAAGCTATGTTATTATGTTGAAATCATGTCATGTGTATTTGGAACTATGTTGTTATTCTTTGGGGCATGATGTTCTTTTTGTCCTTCATGTACATTTGTGTGATCCATGTCTTATTAATGCTTGGGGTGTAAGAATGATGAAACTCATGGTATGAGATGATTGGGCATGTTAGGAGGTATTTATACATGGCTTAGATTGGATAAAAGATGGCACAGTAGAGTTTTATAAGTGTTGAAACTGATTTTACTGATATGTCCAGCCTGAGGGCGTTACGCGTAACCCCAACCACTTCCTGGGGCTGCTAGCGCACTACTAGAGTATGGTCTCTGTTTTCCAGGCGCATAGCCCACTTTCTGGCGCACAACGCGGCTGATAGATTCGCGTTTTCCCCTTTGCACTATGTGTGGCGTAACTTGAGTTTCATAACCCCGTTTAACACACGATTAGAAGCGTTGGATATATCTTTCTATGATCTATTAGATGGTGAAATTAAGACATTATTTTATGTAAATTATTGATAGCATAGTAAGGATGAACTATTATGAATTGTTGATTGAATACCATGGTTCTTGTTTCCACCATAATTCAAGAACCGTGAATCCGATTGCTATGAGACCTAAAGCTTTGGAAAGATAATCCAATGGGATATTTCATGGTGATAAGATACCATGAACTAACTAAGGATATTTGGTAGAGGATGGTAATGACTATGTTTGACTTCTTTGTGCATGACAACTTGAATAATGTAAGATAATAATGAATGAGTTGTGAGATGGATTTACCTAGGGTTTATTGTGACATGTTATGCTACTATGTGTGTTTCATGTATGGAATTTTGTTATGCTAATGTGTATGATATGAATTGGTTGGATGTTTGATTATGAAATAACATGATTAAAAACCTTATAAATATGAGTGAGGAAACCTAGGAGAATAACTTGATTAATAACTTAGAAAGATAATCTAGGTTATGGAAATGGGTATACAGTGATTCTTTGATGCAAAGGTACCTAGGTGTGTATCGTGGACAAGTATTCTCCTGATAAACGAATCAATATGCTTTGTATGGAACATGTGGATTAATATGTGAATGGGTGGATATGAACACCTAGTATTTAATGAATACCATGAAAATTCTGTTAATAATTGGAGAGGAACCTTTGTTCCAAAAGTCCTATTTGGTGAGGAGCTTTACTCCGTAAGTCCTATTTTATTTTTGAGACTTAATCACGTATTTGGATGTGATTGTGCACATATCGCTTAGGTAAAGTGATAAGTGGGGATGTGGCACCAATGATTTGTGACTCAATTGGGTTTGAGTCCCAACCATGGCAGATATGGGAGAAATATGGACACCTAAGTGGGTTAGAGTCCTATAATAACATTCCAAAAATCGTGTGGATCAAACCCTTCAGGGACTGCACTCGGTTCGTATAGTGAGAGTCGGAGGATACTGTAAGACCCTAATTTTGTCCCTAAGATCCCTCATGGCATCATATCATATCATATCATTGCCTCAAGGATCTTTGTGCACCTTTGCTTCCCTCCTAGTGGGTGGGTTATCTTGTGAGTGTGGTTCTTGATCACCAAGCATGTATTGCATTTGTATATCATTGCTTTTCATCTGTCTATTAACCAAAAGTACAAAAATATTGTCATCTAACCATGTTACTTGCAGATGAAGCAAGCTAGGTCAAAACAGTCAAATCAGCCATTGAACAGTGGATGGTGGCCATTCTTGAAGAATTTGGGCACCATGATCATTCATAAAGAGTTCATATGAGTTGTGACATCATTTTGAATCAAGATATCAAGTGGTAGGGGTTTGGAATTCATCAGAACATGGTTCAGTCAACCAAAACCCTAGCAAAGTCAACTGAAGTCAACTGTGGTCAACTGTGCATTTAATCAGTGATTTGATGGTGGGAATTGGTTTGAGAGGTCTCATTCATGTCCATATAAGCCTCATATAACATTTCAAACATCCACAGTGAAGAATTTGAAGTCAGACAAGAAATTTCCAAAAATAGTAAGTTGACCTGTAATTGGAATTTGCCAAAAATGGAAAGTTCTTCTCCTCAAAATTACATCATCATACAGGCTTCAAATGAATTTTTGTCCAACATGAAAGTTGAAGATCTTGTTCTCCCATTTCCAAAAAGTCCAAGAACACTCATTTCTCATGTGTGGTTGGCAAGTTATGATCAAATCATTCTCAAACATTTTTGAACTTCAAAGTGAGATAACTTCCAAACCAGTTGGCCAAATTGAGTGAGGTTTTTTGCTACAAGTCATATTTGATGTGCTCTATCCAAATCCTTCATCACATTTCACCAAAAATCAACCAATCAAAATGGCCTTTTTCAAAGTGCATTGAATTAAAAAGGGAGGTGAAAAAGTGACTTTTCAAATTAACCATTTCCAATACATTCTACCAATTGCAAATGTTCAGAAATCTCATTTGGGATGTGTTGCCTAAGCCCATTTCGCACTGTAGCACATGCACATGCAATTTGAGTTAACTTGACTAATTGGCCAAAACATTTCCATTTGAGCTAATGTGATTACCACTTCCTTAACCAAACTTAAGCTTCATTAATCAGAGTATATATTTCACATTTCAGACAGAAAAAACCCTAGCCACTATTCACCAAACCAGATCCAAATTCATTTTCTCTCAAACTCTCTCATTTCCTCACTTGGTTTTTTTTTCTGAAAATCTTCAAAGAACTCGTGTTCTTGAGCTTTGGTCCATCCTCTACCATCATTTTTGAGCCTTTTGCAAGCAACAATCTACAACTATAGAGCTGTTTTCGTGGACTGTTGGAAGAAGCACCTCACATGGCAGTTTTCGATTTGAGCACAACCCAGCATTGTTGAGCCACGATTCTTCACTTATTCATCATTTGGAACATCTTTGCACTGCTGTTTAAGCTCAACACGACCAAAGAACCACCAAATCATTACTGCTCTTCATAATCAAGTACCATTAGTTGCTAATTGTTCTTTGAGAACTTGCTTTGCTTTGCTTGATAGCATTTGCATTGAGGTAGAATCTCTTGTCTTCATGTAGTCTGGAAGACCTGGCCTGTTACTTGGCCAGGCAACTGTCTGAAGTCCTCCTTAAGAGGCGATGTTTGTGCTTGTTTACTTTTGTCCCAAGCAGGAAAAGTCCTTTGAATAAGGCAATTGGTAGACAAAAGAGATATGTAACCTATCTCCTACTATTCTGTGAGTCACTCACCTTGCTCACACTACTTGTGTTGATGCATAGTGAGTAAAAACCCAAGATCTATCGAGTCTAACTTGTGGAGAGAGTTCCATCTTTCTGAGCTCCCACACCTTCTATTATTCAATGCTCTCCCTGACCAGGGATAAGAGTGATGAGGCACACCCCTCATATCCTTTCATCTGCTTCACCTTGGCTCTCAATGTCAAGGTTAAGAGCACCTTTAACCCTATTCCAGTTGGCTTCAATGCCTAACCCTTTTGTATGAGCCTTATTGCTTGGTTATAGTGTGTGCTGAATGACTTTGGTTGATTGATTACTTAGTTCATTTGTACATGTCTGCTGCTATGCCTTGTGCATTTATCATCATTAATTGCTCATTAGTGCATGATCATTTCATTTGTCTCTGTGACATATCTTTGTTGTTTGCCCATTGAGGACAATTGTGAGACCATTCATTGGCCATTGTTCCTATGATATGGAAGTGAGTATAAGACCATTTCACTGGCCACTCATCTTCTCTTTGCTTGATGCATTTGTTTGATTTATGTGAGGATGCAATTGTAAGTCCATGTAATTTGGCATTTATTTTCCCATGATCATATGTTGGAGGTTAGAGTAAGCCCAGATAGATTGGCATCTGACATCCAAGTGTTTGCTTTGCTTTTGTTGGAGATTGGTATAAGTCCAGATAGATTGGCATCCGGTATCCACTTTTTATTTCTTTTGTTGAGGAGATTAGTATAAGTCCATAGAGTGGCCTCTGATATCCAGTTCTGTTTTAGGAGATTGGTATAAGTCCAGTAATTGGCATCCGGTATCCGCTTTTGTTGACTTTTTTCCTTTCCTTTGCTTTATTGCTCATTGTCTATTCCAAAGGACACACTTGAATCATCTTCTATATGATTTCAAGAGGTGAACCTTCTAGGAAGTTTTACACTCCATCTTCATCCATTCATCCCATTTTGTCCTAGACCTTTTCACACATTACTTTCAAAACTTGAGATAAATATTGTGCAAACATCTTCATGCTTTTAAATTAAAAACCTGGACCCCAAGTCCTTGACTTTTTTCAAACTCCATTTTCATAATACTTCTTTTGAATCAATCTTAATCATACTTTGACCCTCCTTTTGTGAATAATCATAATCAATTAACTTCACCCATTCAATTGTTTTATGGCTTTGTCCATTCTTGTTAAGCTTTCATACATTAGCCGTAGATTTGATTTATCCTAGTTGGTTGATATTAATCTCACCTATTTGTCCTTAGTTGATTGAATTGTAAGTCTTCCTTGCTTATTATAGGGTTAACCCCTCACTAGCAAGTTGAAGCTGTTCTCACATGGTGGACTTGTTGTTTGTATAAGGTTGAGTTTTCTCCCGTGGATAACGTAAGACCTTAGGGCTTGTGTTTAAAATTGAATCCACTAACTTTTGGAAATCTTTTAGCCGAACTACGACGTTTTGATCCTTACCTTTGATGGAAGGTACGTAGGCAACGGGTTCATCCGTTCGAACACAAAAATAATAAAAATTGTATATTCTTTTCTCATCATCCCATTCATGTTTGCACAATAAATATTTCATAACAAATAACAATTTAGTACAACAAGTGTGAAAAGGGCTCCCTAGGAGTACCTAGGACGTAGTGGGTGCCTAACACCTTCCCATTGCGTAATTTACCCCTTACCCAGACTCTCTGATCTTTTCATTAGTTTTCTACGCGTAAAACTTCTTAGGCTTTTGTTCGTTTTTTAGCCAGTCCTTTGGATAAATAAAAGTGCGGTGGCGACTCGATTCATTGTATGCTTTGCTTATGGTTTAATCAATAAATCATATAGCGACGAATACACCGCTACAAAAAAGTGGCGACTCTGCTGGGGAAAAATCCTTGGTGGTATTGCCTACTTTTCACCCTTGTTGTGTGCTATATTGTTATTTGTTATATGACATATTTTTGTACCATTTGGGATGACTGTATTGATTGTAATGTTTGAATTGCTTGATATACAATTGATGTTTGCTTTGGTGATCTGTGAGATGAGTTCTATACCCGAACTCGAGTGCACTCTAGGATAGGAGAATGGCATAGTCTTGTTGACTGGTGTGGAGTATTCCTTAGCCAGTTGACTTGCGAGTCCATTCACTTGGTGGAGGTCATGTTGGATTAATAATGTCACACAAGTTATTTGTGGTTAGGCATTATTCTTTCAATCATGTGCCGCAGAAGCCAAGGACCGTAGTTTACCAAACCTATCTTGGCCTATTTTTTAGGAACGTAGTGCGGAGATCGTTCAGAAGTAAGTTCTGATGCGATTGTTACGCGATACTACACTCATAAGAGTTCCTCTTGAGAATATTTTTGGAATACGAGTATTCTTTCCTCCGATAATATTCGAAAGATGGAACGATGATTATGGGAACCTCTGGTAGAACATGTCTGGCAGGTTTAAACCCTAGTACACTCCCTTTGGGTGGTTCTTAACCGAGACTCCATGCTCGTGACTCTCAGCAAACCCTTGATTCGTGGTTGAGTCGTTCAGACAACCTTAATATCAATGGAACCTGGGTGTTGATCAGGTATAAAACCTAAATCCCCCAAAACGGATGGTTGATATTAAGGATGTTCGAGCCGGATCATGTACCGTTAATATCAATGGAACTTGGGTGTCGATAAGGTGAAAACCTAAATCCACCAAAATGGATGATTGATATTAGGGATACAATGAGCTTTCCCACGACCTTTGTTTGGTGTGACTTGTTTGATCCTTGAGTGTGATTGTTGCATTCATGCATTCATGCATTGATCTGCACTTCATGTCATGAGAAAAAGAAAATTTTCAAGGAACTTAAAAGGGTTTATTTGCAAAATTTTCAGACATGGAAAGACCAAAAAGGCATACGAAGAAGTACAGCTTTAAACAGCCCGATGTAAAAGAGTTAAGGAATCTGACATCTTATGTATTAGATCCCTTGGGTTTCAAAGCTCGCTATGGGAAGCTTCTACCTCTGTTGACTACTCAGGTTGACGAAGGGCTGATGAGTACTCTGACTCAGTTTTATGATCCGCTGTATCATTGCTTCTCATTTCCGGACTTCCAGTTGCTGCCAACTTTGGAGGAGTATTCTCATCTCATTGGGATTCCGATTCTGGATCAAGTGCCGTTCAGTGGCCTAGAGAGTATTCCGACTGCTCGAGAGATTTCCAGCTTGTTGCACATAGATGAAGATCTGATTAGGGCTAATCTGACTACCAAAGGCGGAATTCAGGGTTTTCCTTCCGAGTTCCTCATTGCTCAAGCTACCTTTTATAGGAAGGCCATGAGTGAGGATGCCTTTGAGGCCTTGTTTGTGCTGCTCATCTATGGATTGGTGTTGTTTCCCAACTTCGACAAGTTCGTGGACATGAACGCCATTAGGATCTTCTCAGTTCTTAATCTCGTTCCGACTTTGTTGGGCGATGCCTATGTCTCTTTGCATCTGAGGAACGCAAAGGGTGGAGGAGTTATTGTCTGCTGTTTACCCCTGCTGTACAAGTGGTTTATTTCGCACTTGCCGCAGACAGTTGCTTTCAAGGAGAACAAGGGATGTCTACGGTGGTCTCAGAGACTTATGTCTCTCACCAATGATGATATCACTTGGTATGATCGTGTGTATGATACTGTCCAGATCATTGACTATTGTGGTGAATTCCCTAATGTGCCTCTTCTTGGCACATGTGGTGGGATCAGCTACAATCCTATTCTCGCACGACGTCAGCTTGGGTTCCCCCTGAAGGATAAACCTCATAACATTCTGTTAAAAGGCGTATTCTTTCAGGAGGGTAAAGATCCCCAAGGCCTGAAAGCCAGATTTGTCCGTGCTTGGCGCAATATTCACAAGAAGAGTAGGAATGAGTTGGGTCCAAAGAACTGCATTGCTTTGGAGCCATACACCTCTTGGGTCAGACAGAGAGTTGCCGTGTACTTGATGCCGTATGACCACCCGAGACCTACACCGTTGGATGTGGCTGGGCCTTCAACCCTCCATACCCAACGTGTAGAGGAGTTGAGAGAAGAAGACCTTTCACGTGCTTGGATCCGTGAAAGAGAAGAATTGCTTCAGCAGCTTAAGGAGAAGGACGCTATGATTGAGTTCCTCGAGCATCGAGTGATCGACGATCCGAACGACACTTGGACCTCTCTGCTTCCTCAGTCTTCCAAATTCTGGAAGAGGAGGTATGATCGACTTGCAAAGGAGAAAGCAGATATGGAAGCGGCCTATGAGAGGGAGATCAAGAAGCTGTGTACTTCTCGTCTTCCAGCATCCCGAGCTTCTAGGGATCCATAGGATGTTTATTTCCCTTTTCTCTTTGTAATGATCAAAAATGTTGTACTTCTTTGTCTCGATATATTGAATGAGATATTTTCCATGAGAAATTAAAATGCTTTAACTATTCAAAATATTGCAAATAATACCCTAAGGGTTCCTTTGAAAATAAACAAAGCATCTGCACAAGCATTTCATGCATCATTTTTGCATAAGCAGGTACCCTTTGTTTCTGGTCTTCTTGTCCTAACTCTGTGTTCTTCATTTATTTTGAAGAGACAAGCTGACTCACCGGTATTATACTCGAGTCAATTCTGCGAGAGTTATGGAGCAGCTAGAACAAGAGAACAGAGAATTGAAAGAAGAGGTCGCCAGACTTGGCGCTTTAATGGAGCAACTCCTCGCTGCTCAAAATCAACCTGCTCAACCGCCTGCAACTCCTGTCCAGAGGACGGTCATTTCAGAGGTCTCCACTTCGACTGTGCCAGCCAGTGCTCATGTGCCCAATGCTATGCCAGCCGGTTTCCCTTGGGGAATGCCTCCAGGTTTTATGCCTGATCGGCCTGCTCCAACTTTTGCTCATATGCCGGCATCTAGCCCGGTCCCTGTCGCCGCTCCTCCTGTCGTGCATACCATGCCAAGGGTAGACGACACCATCTATCACTCCGAGCCGTCTGAGGGCCCGAACGTTTATGAAAAGATGGACGCCATGAACGACCAGTTCCTTGAGCTGAGAAAGGAATTGAAGACTCTTCGAGGTAAAGATTTGTTCGGCAAGTCTGCTGCCGAGTTGTGCCTTGTTCCCGGTGTGAAGATACCGATTAAATTCAAAGTACCTGACTTTGAAAAGTATAAAGGGAACACCTGTCCACTCGCTCACCTGGTCATGTACGCCAGGAAGATGTCTACCCAGACTGATAATGATCAGCTTCTGATTCATTATTTCCAAGACAGTCTGTTTGGTGCGGCGCTCAGATGGTACATGAGCTTAGACAGTGCCAATATCAGATCCTTCAACGACCTTGGCGAAGCCTTCGTCAAGCAGTATAAATATAACGTCGATATGGCGCCTGACCGAGATCAACTCAGGTCCATGTCGCAGAAGGACAAAGAAACTTTTAAGGAGTACGCCCAGAGGTGGCGAGAGCTGGCAGCTCAGATTACTCCACCGCTGGAGGAGAAAGAAATGACCAAGATCTTTTTGAAGACCCTTGGCTCATTCTATTATGAGCGTATGGTAGCAAGCGCTCCCTCTGATTTCACCGAGATGGTGAACATGGGGATGCGTCTTGAGGAAGGTGTCCGTGAAGGACGATTGGCGAAGGATGAGAGCTCTTCCTCTAAACGATATGGAGCGTTTAAGAGGAAGGATGGGGAAGCACATGCTGTGCAATCCCATCCCAAGCACAGAAGACCCTCTGCTCAGAGGAAGCCTGCACGTCGTGCCGGTCATCAGCACCAGGTGGCTCATATAGCACCTGTCTTCAAAGACAATGCTCAGCAACATCAGCAGTATCAACATCAGCAACAATATCAACAACCTCAGTACCAGCAACAACACCGTCCACAGCAACAGGCTTACCAGCCTCGTGGAAGTACAACCAATCAAGCTAACTTGGGTTATGATAGGAAGAAAATCAGCTTCGATCCAATCCCTATGACATATGCAGAGCTTTATCCTTCCTCGTTGGAAAGGAAATTGGTTTCTCCCAGGGATCCTTCTGCCATTCCTGCAAATCCACAATGGTGGTATAAACCAGATCAACATTGTGTTTACCATTCCGGTGCTCCGGGTCATAACATCGAGAATTGCTACCCACTCAAGACTAAGGTTCAAGACCTTATGAGATGTGGAATCTTGAGTTTTGAAGATTCAGGCCCGAATGTCACCAAGAACCCATTGCCTGCGCATGGGAAGTCAGTTAATATGGTTCAGGAATGCCTTGGGAAGTACAAGGTCAGATATGTAAGCCACATTAGGCAGTCGTTGGTTGAATTACATCGTTTGCTGTGTCAATACAGCTACTTGGAGCATAACCACGACAAGTGCCGCGTCTGCTCGGTTAATCGCTTGGGTTGCGATCAAGTACGAAGAGAACTCCAAAAGTTGTTGGATGAGGGTACCATTGAGATTCTGCAGAATCGCAATGTTGACAAAGACGAGCCTGAGGTGAATGTGATTTCACCAGTGTTCAAGCTGCCCGAGCCTGTTGTTATTCGTTACAATAGCAGCAAGCCGAAGGCTTCCCCTTCTCTGGTCATTAAACCTGCCGGCCCTGTGCCTTACTCTTCAGACAGAGCCGTACCATTCAGATACAATCCTGTCGCTGTGCAAGATGGGGTAGAAGTGCCTTTGCCTTCAACTTCCGTGACCAACGTCGCTGACGTAAGTGGGTTGACCCGAAGTGGTCGTGTGTTTTCTGCGCCTCCTAAGGCTGTTGCTTCTGATACTGTCGAGCGTCCGGTTGGGACAGCTGTGAATGTTCAGAATCAGGCACGTGATGTTGCTAAACCATCCTCCTCTGTACACAAAACTCCTGTTTCTTCGGTTGGCCCGAGTGGCATTGTAGATGAAGAATCTGATGAGATGCTGAGGCTCATCAGAAAGAGTGAGTACAACGTTATAGACCAGCTTCTACAAACGCCGTCTAAGATTTCCATCCTTTCTATGCTGCTGAATTCAGAACCCCATAGGGAGGCTCTGCAGAAAGTCTTGGATCTGGCGTATGTTGATCACGACGTCACCATCGAGCAATTTGATAGTATTGTTGCAAACATTACCGCTTGCAACACTTTGAGCCTTTGTGACGCTGATCTCCCTGAGGAGGAAGAGACCACAACATGGCTTTACATATCTCCATGAATTGAAAATCTGATGCAATGTCCAATGTGTGGTGGACACTGGATCTTCTTTAAATGTATTGCCAAAACCACACTCTCCAGATTGTCATATCAAGGTCCTCCTATGAGGCAGAGTGGGGTTGTTGTGAAAGCATTCGATGGGTCGCGTAAGACCGTGATTGGGGAAGTTGATCTCCCTATCAAAATTGGACCAAGTGATTTCCAGGTTACCTACCAGGTAATGGATATCCACCCATCTTATAGTTGTCTCTTAGGCAGGCCATGGATTCACGAGGCTGGCGCCGTGACATCCACCCTACACCAGAAGCTGAAATTTGTCAAAAACAAGAAATTGGTTGTAGTAGGGGGAGAAAAGGCTCTTCTGGTTAGCCATCTGTCTTCTTTCTCGTACATTGACGCTGAGGATGAAGTTGGAACGCCATTCCAAGCTTTATCTATTGATGAACCAATCGAGAAGAAGTCTCCTTCATTCACCTCCTACCGTGATGCAAAGCTGGCCATTGAATGTGGTGCAGTTGCTGGATTAGGGAAGGTGATTGAACTTGAAGACAATAGATCCCGGGCTGGCATTGGCTACTGTTCTGGGGCATGTAATGAGCAAGGTTTGTTCACAAGTGGAGGATTCATCCATGATGATCAACCTGAGGAGGAAGCTGCTGCTATCTTGGAAGAGGATGCAGAAGACATGAACAATTTCGTTATTCCTGGTGGTGTCTGCCACAATTGGGTCGCTGTAGATGTTCCTACGGTCATCCATAGATCAGAGTAATTGTTCACCTTGTTTAAAACCCTTCTCCCATGCCAAAAGGAGAAGTGATGACATTGTTGGCAAAGCATATATACAATGATGTTTTCATTCAATTAAATGCATTGTTAAACATTTGTTTTTCCTTTGTTTTCACTTTTTGCTTTTTTGCATGAAATCAGTGATCACAAAAAACCCATAAAAACAAGAATAAAAGCAATCTTTTTCATCTGCATAATGGTTTGCTTGTTTAAATTCTAAAGTTTTTCATTAACCAAAATCATTATGCAGGTTGATCCTAAAACCCATTGAACATAATGATCCAACGCCATCTCCCAATTTTGAATTCCCTGTATTTGAGGCAGAGGAAGATGACGTTGAGGGGATTCCTTATGAGATTACCCGTCTCCTTGAGCACGAAGAGAAGATCATTCAGCCGCATCTCGAAGACTTGGAAACAGTCAACTTGGGGTCTGAGGATTGTGTTCGCCTGGTGAAGATTGTGGCACTTCTTGAAGGGTCTGTCAAGGAAGATTTGATCAGTTTGCTACGAGAATATTCAGATATCTTTGCTTGGTCCTATGAAGACATGCCGGGTTTGGATATAGATATTGTGCAACATTTCCTGCCTTTGAAGCCTGAGTGCGTGCCTGTGAAGCAGAAGCTCAGAAGAACTCATCCAGATATGGCAGTGAAGATCAAAGAGGAAGTTCAGAAGCAAATTGATGCGGGGTTTCTGGTGACTTCTACATATCCTCAATGGGTGGCCAATATTGTGCCTGTTCCTAAGAAGGACGGAAAAGTCCGTATGTGCGTTGATTATAGAGATTTGAATAAAGCTAGTCCGAAAGACGATTTTCCTCTACCACACATTGATATGTTGGTAGACAATACAGCTAAATTCAAAGTCTTTTCCTTTATGGACGGATTTTCCGGATATAATCAAATCAAGATGGCACCAAAGGATATGGAGAAGACAACATTCATCACACCTTGGGGAACATTCTGTTATCGAGTGATGCCCTTCGGTTTGAAGAACGCCGGAGCCACATATCAACGAGCTATGACTACCTTGTTTCATGATATGATGCACAAGGAAATAGAGGTCTATGTTGATGATATGATTGCTAAGTCCCGAACGGAAGTTGAGCATATTGAGCATTTGTTGAAGCTTTTTCAGCGTTTGAGGAAGTTTAGACTTCGCCTGAATCCGAACAAGTGTACATTTGGAGTCCGTTCTGGCAAATTGTTGGGTTTTGTGGTAAGTGAAAGAGGTATTGAGGTTGATCCCGCAAAGGTCAAAGCAATACAAGAGATGCCTGCACCCAAAACTGAGAAGCAAGTCCGAGGTTTTCTTGGCCGCTTGAATTACATTTCCAGATTTATATCCCACATGACTGCCACATGTGCGCCGATATTCAAGCTTCTCCGGAAAGATCAGTCTCATGATTGGACCGAGGATTGCCAGAAAGCTTTCGACAGTATCAAAGAATATCTGTCTGAACCTCCGATCTTGTCTCCGTCTATGGAAGGAAGACCTCTGATTATGTATTTGACAGTTCTTGAAGACTCGATGGGTTGTGTACTCGGTCAACAAGATGAATCAGGGAAGAAGGAATTTTCTATATACTACCTCAGTAAGAAGTTTACTGATTGTGAGTCTCGGTACTCTATGCTTGAGAAGACGTGCTGTGCTTTGGCTTGGGCTGCTAAGCGTTTGCGCCAGTACATGATAAATCATACAACTTGGTTGATATCCAGAATGGATCCAATTAAGTATATCTTCGAGAAGCCTGCTTTAACTGGGAGGATTGCCCGTTGGCAGATGTTGTTGTCTGAGTATGATATTGAGTATCGAGCTCAGAAAGCTATCAAAGGTAGTATCTTGGCTGACCATTTAGCGCACCAGCCGATCGAAGATCATCAGTCTGTTCAGTATGACTTCCCCGATGAGGAAATTCTGTATTTGAAGATGAAAGATTGCGATGAGCCTACACTTGATGAAGGTCCGGAACCTGGTTCCAGATGGACGATGGTGTTTGATGGCGCTGTTAATCAATATGGAAATGGATTGGGGGCAGTGATCATTACTCCTCAAGGTTCACACATTCCGTTTACAGCAAGGCTAACTTTCAAATGCACGAATAATATGGCGGAGTATGAAGCCTGTATTATGGGACTTGAAGAATGCATTGATTTGAGAATCAAGTATCTTGATGTGTATGGTGATTCGGCCCTGGTTGTTAATCAGATCAAGGGAGAATGGGAGACGAATCAACCTGGTCTCATTCCGTACAGAGATTATGCAAGGAGAATTTCAACATTCTTCACAGAAGTTGAATTTTATCACATTCCTCGAGAGGATAATCGGATGGCAGATGCTCTTGCTACGCTTGCCTCCATGATTGTGGTCAGACGGTGGAATGATGTCCCCAATATTACTGTGATGCGCTTGGATAGACCAGCTCACATATTTGCAATCGAAGAAGTGAAAGATGACAAGCCTTGGTATTTTGATATCAAGAATTTCCTCCAGAACCAGGTTTACCCGCCTAGGGCATCTGTGAAAGATAGGAAAACTTTGAGAAGGTTGTCAGGCAGTTTCTACCTCAGTGGTAAAGTGCTGTATAAGAGAAATTTTGATATGGTTTTGCTCAGATGCGTGGATAGACACGAAGCAAACCTGTTGATGACTGAGGTCCATGAGGGTTCATTTGGTACTCATTCCAATGGACATGCCATGGCTAAGAAGATGTTGAGAGCAGGCTACTATTGGCTGACAATGGAGTCTGACTGTTGCAAGTATGTGAAGAAATGTCACAAGTGTTAAATTTATGCGGATAAGATTCATATTCCTCCGACACTGCTAAATGTGATTTCATCACCATGGCCTTTCTCCATGTGGGGAATTGACATGATCGGCATGATTGAGCCGAAAGCGTCCAACGGACACTAGTTTATTCTCGTAGCAATTGATTACTTCACCAAATGGGTTGAAGCCGCTTCGTACGCGAATGTAACCAGGCAGGTGGTTGTGAAGTTTATCAAAAACCATCTGATTTGCCGTTATGGTGTGCCAGAGAGGATCATTACTGATAATGGATCTAATCTGAATAACAAGATGATGGATGAGTTGTGCGCTGAATTTAAGATTGCACACCATAATTCCTCTCCCTACAGACCTAAGATGAATGGGGCTGTTGAAGCTGCTAATAAGAATATCAAGAAGATTATCCAGAAGATGACTGTCACGTACAAAGATTGGCATGAGATGCTGCCATTTGCTTTGCATGGGTATCGTACGTCTGTACGCACTTCAACAGGGGCAACCCCTTTCTCTCTTGTTTACGGCATGGAAGCTGTTCTCCCAGTAGAGGTGGAGATCCCATCAATGAGAGTCTTGATGGAAGCCAAGTTGACTGATGCTGAATGGATGCAGAGTCGTTATGACCAATTGAATTTGATTGAAGAAAAGCGGTTAACTGCCATGTGTCATGGTCAGTTATATCAGCAGAGAATGAAGAAAGCATTCGATAAGAAGGTCAAGCCGTGTGTGTTCCGAGAAGGTGACCTCGTGCTCAAGAAAGTCCTGTCTTTCGCGCCCGATTCCAGGGGCAAGTGGACTCCAAACTACGAGGGTCCATATGTTGTTAAGAGAGCCTTTTCAGGCGGAGCTTTGATGCTTACAACAATGGATGGGGAGGATTTCACTCGTCCTGTGAATTCAGATGCAGTCAAGAAATACTTTGCCTAAAAAAAAGTATATGCAAATGAAAAACAGAATAGCTCGCTAAGTTGAAAACCCGAAAGGGCGGCTTAGGCAAAAATGAGTGTCTCGGTGGAAAACCTGCAAGGGTAATCCAGGAAAAAATTAGAGACTTGGAAAAAAGAGAATATTTGCATCCCGCTAGATTGAGTACCTCACTCTGGGGCAATCTAGGCAAAAATTAGGGATTTGGCAAGTAACTGCATCCTGACAAGACTTTCTGTTTCACCAGCTGTCATTTTGTCAGAGGATTCTCGATTCGTCGTCAAACTGAAGCTTCGAATACATCGAGATTCAAATTGGTAGAGAAAGGATCATTATGTTCAATGTAGCCCTCTTCCAATATATATCACTGATTTCAAACTTGTACAGATCTATGGAGTCTTGCCATTTGCAGGCTACCATTCCATCAAATGAATTTGAGCTTTTATCCAATTATTTGCACTCTTATTTGTTTCAATTCAACAAATGTTTTGCATGTTTTAATTGATAAAATATCATTGTTTTTTTAAACAAATCAAATTTTTTCAAAATTTGCTGTTTTAAACAAAGTGAATCGCCATAAGGTTGAAAGGATACTCAAGAATATCTCAGTGCTCTCCCAAGGGTGGCATGATCTCCAACAGGTAAGACATTTGGTTCATATTCCTGGTTTGGTTGTATCTTCTTTCTCCAGATCTTGTGATGGGGTTGTTCCCCAGCATAGTTGCAAGCAGTGTTGTTGAAGACTTAGTTTTCTCCAGCAGCAGTTTTCCCCAGTAGAGTTGCTTATGCAGTTGGATTCTACTTGGATGATGTTGTTTTCCCAGTGGGTTGTTCCCCGGAGTTGTTTGGAGTTGCAAAGCTCTTTGTTTCTCAGTTGATGCTGAGATCCCCTGCGGATCTTCGAGATTTTCTCTTGTTCCCCAACAGATTCGTCTTGGTGGCTGTTTTGCCCGTTGTGACTTTCTGTACCCTGGTTGGGTTGTTTGCTGATCCATCACTCAGAGATTTGGTGTTTCCTGATATCTCTGATCCTCTGCTCCCCCAGCAGTACCAGCAGATCTATGCTTTATAGCATATAGATCTCTGCAGATTGACTTGCCATTTGGTTTTTCCCCTGGAAGTATAATACCGGGCGTTTGATTCCTGGACCTATTTGTGTTAGATATGTCTGTTTTGTCAGCATTCATCAAACATAAATCACGCATATTCATGCATATCCATAAACATTCAGATATTCATGTTGCATTTCTTGCCATATATCTTTTGTTGATTGTTCCTTGCTATGGTGGTGTAGATCCCTAATAGATCTCCCCTAGCAGATGCCGGGTGTTAAATCTCTCCATATAGAGTCAGCCCCATAAGCAGAAAGTGTTGTCTTTCCTTCTGCAGTTCCCCACTGAGATATATCCTCGTGGATGACGGTTTCTTCCGTTTCCTCCCAACATATATATTGGGATGGATTTTCCTATTTGAGTTACATCCTCATTAGGACGTGTCTTGATTCAGTCTGTCTTTTCGGATTATTCCCGGATTGGCTATTTGTCAATTGTCTTGTACTTCCCAGTGGGTTGTTCCTCAGCGGAGTTTTTTCGGGCCTCTACCCTTATACCGATAGTTGTAAGTCCTATTTTCCTTGCCCTTTTGATGGAATTGGTGGTTATATACCTTTATTCCGCGGCAAGAGTTTTGATTTTCTACCTAGCAATCGGTAGTTGTAAATCCTTTTTTTCCTGCTCTCCAGCAGTTTGTGGTTTGTTATGAGCCCTATTTCAGTTTCCCGTGCGGATTTGTGATTTGTTCTATCCCCACGCAGAGTTGTTGGTTTTCTACCCAGTATTCGGTAGATGTAAACCCTAATTCATAATTATCCCCACCAGAGTATGGCTATTACTCCGTATTCGGTAGTTGTAAGTCCTATCTCTTTTTCCCTAACAGAGGTAACCTTTGTGGTTCGTCCTGATTATAAGTGGATTCCTGTTGTTACGGTTTTATCCCTAACAGAGTTGGTGTCTCCCTGTGGTGATTTCTATCCCCAGTTGAGTTTGTGGTCTTCTACCCCGTATTCGGTAGTTGTAAATCCCAAGTGTTGATGTTTCTCCCTAGCGGAGTTTGTGCCTTGTGGTACAGTTGTGGATAATTGCCGGATGCTTGCAATCTATCCCCAGTGGGTCTCCTTCCATTTACCCTTGTGTTGGTAATGTTGTTGTTCCCTTTGATTGGTCATCATTATATACCTAGTTTGGTATCCCGATGCCTTTCTTTTCGGTTGATTTATCCTTTATTAACCCAGTAACCGGTTGTGGATAATCTTCCATGCGAGTATGTTATTCACGGTCTGCCGGTAATGAATAATATATCTCATGCACTCTTCAGTCGAAGCCTTTTGTGTTTCCCTGATCGAGTAAGATTCGTTATTTCCCTTTGCGGAGTCAAATATTCTTTGTTATTGGATAATTGCCGGATGCTTGCAATTTATCCCTTTGAGTTATCTTTCGTTTACCCGGATGCTTGGTATCGATTGTCTCTCTTCTTATTTAGTCACCTATTATATACTTTGGTATCTCTGGTGTCTTTTCCTTTCGAGTATATTATTCACGGTCTGCCGGTAATGAATAATGTGTCTCATGCGCTCTTTAGTTGGAATCCTTTGTTGATTTTTCCCCAGCTGAGCAAGATTCGTATTCTTTGTAGAATCGAATATCCATCATTTAACCAGTTTGTGTTTCGGATGATGAGTGTTTTGGCATATATACCAATTCACGTGTTCGGTAGATCACCTATTATATACCTTGGTATCTCTGGTGTTTCTTACCACGCGAGTTTATTATCTACGTTCTGACGGTAATAGATAATATATCTCATGCGAGTTTTCTTATCCACGGTCTGCCGGTAATGGATATTATATCTCATGCACTCTTTGGGTTTGTATCCCCGGTTGAGTAAGGTTCGTTTTCCCGTTGTGGATTCGAATGTCCATCCTGTAAGTCGATTTGCTTTTTTCAAGCCCTCCTTTCGGATGATGAGTGTTTTGGCATATATACCAATTCACGCTTTGGTCGGTCACCTATTATATACTTCGGTATCCCTGGTGTTCCTTCCCCTTCTGCTCCCTATTATGACCTCGGTCCCCTGTGGAGTCAGATTTTCCTGAGTTTATGTACCTTTTCCAGGTCTTCCTCAGATGTTTGGTTGATTGATATCTCTCACCCTTATACCGGTCTTAGATATTCATTCTTCCTGAGTTTGTTGCCCTTATACCGGTAACATCTCATTCTTTGGTGCTTCCTCAGTGGAGTTTCCTATTGCTTTTCCCCAAGAGTCAACTTGTGTCTCTCCAATGGATGTTTTTCCTTTGGGATTTTCTTTTCCCCAGTGTGAGTCCTTCACTCCCCAGTGAGGTCTCCAGTCTGATTTCTGTTATCACCCTAATCAGAGTCGTGTCTTGTTTACGCTGTGTCAGTTTTGTTTTTCCCCAACTTGAAGTCGTGTCCTGCTCACGCATTCTTTTTCTTTTACTATCCCCAATAAGAGTCTTGTTAGAGTCTCTGTTCCTGGTGAGTGTATTACTCTGATGGATCGTCTTTTCTTCTGTGTGAACTGTATCCCCACGGAATTTGTGTCTTTTGCGTACATACATTTGCATCATGAGGTCTCTTAGGGACCAAAATTTGTCTCATTACCGTTATTTAAGCCCATTCTACCGCGTCGAGATAAATATTTCTAAACTTCACTTCTCCGGCTAGAATGACCTTAAATAGGGGCATCTGTAAGACCCCAATTTTGTCCCTAAGATCCCTCATGGCATCATATCATATCATATCATTGCCTCAAGGATCTTTGTGCACCTTTGCTTCCCTCCTAGTGGGTGGGTTATCTTGTGAGTGTGGTTCTTGATCACCAAGCATGTATTGCATTTGTATATCATTGCTTTTCATCTGTCTATTAACCAAAAGTACAAAAATATTGTCATCTAACCATGTTACTTGCAGATGAAGCAAGCTAGGTCAAAACAGTCAAATCAGCCATTGAACAGTGGATGGTGGCCATTCTTGAAGAATTTGGGCACCATGATCATTCATAAAGAGTTCATATGAGTTGTGACATCATTTTGAATCAAGATATCAAGTGGTAGGGGTTTGGAATTCATCAGAACATGGTTCAGTCAACCAAAACCCTAGCAAAGTCAACTGAAGTCAACTGTGGTCAACTGTGCATTTAATCAGTGATTTGATGGTGGGAATTGGTTTGAGAGGTCTCATTCATGTCCATATAAGCCTCATATAACATGTCAAACATCCACAGTGAAGAATTTGAAGTCAGACAAGAAATTTCCAAAAATAGTAAGTTGACCTGTAATTGGAATTTGCCAAAAATGGAAAGTTCTTCTCCTCAAAATTACATCATCATACAAGCTTCAAATGAATTTTTTTCCAACATGAAAGTTGAAGATCTTGTTCTCCCATTTCCAAAAAGTCCAAGAACACTCATTTCTCATGTGTGGTTGGCAAGTTATGATCAAATCATTCTCAAACATTTTTGAACTTCAAAGTGAGATAACTTCCAAACCATTTGGCCAAATTGAGTGAGGTTTTTTGCTACAAGTCATATTTGATGTGCTCTATCCAAATCCTTCATCACATTTCACCAAAAATCAACCAATCAAAATGGCCTTTTTCAAAGTGCATTGAATTAAAAAGGGAGGTGAAAAAGTGACTTTTCAAATTAACCATTTCCAATACATTCTACCAATTGCAAATGTTCAGAAATCTCATTTGAGATGTGTTGCCTAAGCCCATTTCGCACTGTAGCACATGCACATGCAATTTGAGTAAACTTGACTAATTGGCCAAAACATTTCCATTTGAGCTAATGTGATTACCACTTCCTTAACCAAACTTAAGCTTCATTAATCAGAGTATATATTTCACATTTCAGACAGAAAAAACCTAGCCACTATTCACCAAACCAGATCCAAATTCATTTTCTCTCAAACTCTCTCATTTCCTCACTTGGTTTTTTTTTCTGAAAATCTTCAAAGAACTCGTGTTCTTGAGCTTTGGTCCATCCTCTACCATCATTTTTGAGCCTTTTGCAAGCAACAATCTACAACTGTAGAGTTGTTTTCGTGGACTGTTGGAAGAAGCACCTCACATGGCAGTTTTCGATTTGAGCACAACCCAGCATTGTTGAGCCACGATTCTTCACTTATTCATCATTTGGAACATCTTTGCACTGCTGTTTCAGCTCAACACGACCAAAGAACCACCAAATCATTACTGCTCTTCACAATCAGGTACCATTAGTTGCTAATAGTTCTTTGAGAACTTGCTTTGCTTTGCTTGATAGCATTTGCATTGAGGTAGAATCTCTTGTCTTCATGTAGTCTGGAAGACCTGGCCTGTTAATTGGCCAGGCAACTGTCTGAAGTCCTCCTTAAGAGGCGATGTTTGTGCTTGTTTACTTTTGTCCCAAGCAGGAAAAGTCCTTTGAATAAGGCAATTGGTAGACAAAAGAGATATGTAACCTATCTCCTACTATTCTGTGAGTCACTCACCTTGCTCACACTACTTGTGTTGATGCATAGTGAGTAAAAACCCAAGATCTATCGAGTCTAACTTGTGGAGAGAGTTCCATCTTTCTGAGCTCCCACACCTTCTATTATTCAATGCTCTCCCTGACCAGGGATAAGAGTGATGAGGCACACCCCTCATATCCTTTCATCTGCTTCACCTTGGCTCTCAATGTCAAGGTTAAGAGCACCTTTAACCCTATTCCAGTTGGCTTCAATGCCTAACCCTTTTGTATGAGCCTTATTGCTTGGTTATAGTGTGTGCTGAATGACTTTGGTTGATTGATTACTTAGTTCATTTGTACATGTCTGCTGCTATGCCTTGTGCATTTATCATCATTAATTGCTCATTAGTGCATGATCATTTCATTTGTCTCTGTGACATATCTTTGTTGTTTGCCCATTGAGGACAATTGTGAGACCATTCATTGGCCATTGTTCCTATGATATGGAAGTGAGTATAAGACCATTTCATTGGCCACTCATCTTCTCTTTGCTTGATGCATTTGTTTGATTTATATGAGGATGCAATTGTAAGTCCATGTAATTTGGCATTTGTTTTCCCATGATCATATGTTGGAGGTTAGAGTAAGCCCAGATAGATTGGCATCTGACATCCAAGTGTTTGCTTTGCTTTTGTTGGAGATTGGTATAAGTCCAGATCGATTGGCATCCGGTATCCATTTTTTATTTCTTTTGTTGAGGAGATTAGTATAAGTCCATAGAGTGGCCTCTGATATCCAGTTCTGTTTTAGGAGATTGGTATAAATCCAGTAATTGGCATCCGGTATCCGCTTTTGTTGACTTTTTTCCTTTCCTTTGCTTTATTGCTCATTGTCTATTCCAAAGGACACACTTGAATCATCTTCTATATGATTTCAAGAGGTGAACCTTCTAGGAAGTTTTACACTCCATCTTCATCCATTCATCCCATTTTGTCCTAGACCTTTTCACACATTACTTTCAAAACTTGAGATAAATATTGTGCAAACATCTTCATGCTTTTAAATTAAAAACCTGGACCCCAAGTCCTTGACTTTTTTCAAACTCCATTTTCATAATACTTCTTTTGAATCAATCTTAATCATACTTTGACCCTCCTTTTGTGAATAATCATAATCAATTAACTTCACCCATTCAATTGTTTTGTGGCTTTGTCCATTCTTGTTAAGCTTTCATACATTAGCCGTAGGTTTGATTTATCCTAGTTGGTTGATATTAATCTCACCTATTTGTCCTTAGTTGATTGAATTATAAGTCTTCCTTGCTTATTATAGGGTTAACCCCTCACTAGCAAGTTGAAGCTGTTCTCACATGGTGGACTTGTTGTTTGTATAAGGTTGAGTTTTCTCCCGTGGATAACGTAAGATCTTAGGGCTTGTGTTTAAAATTGAATCCACTAACTTTTGGAAATCTTTTAGCCGAACTACGGCGTTTTGATCCTTACCTTTGATGGAAGGTACGTAGGCAACGGGTTCATCCGTTCGAACACAAAAATAATAAAAATTGTATATTCTTTTCTCATCATCCCATTCATGTTTGCACAATAAATATTTCATAACAAATAACAATTTAGTACAACAAGTGTGAAAAGGGCTCCCTAGGAGTACCTAGGACGTAGTGGGTGCCTAACACCTTCCCATTGCGTAATTTACCCCTTACCCAGACTCTCTGATCTTTTCATTAGTTTTCTACGCGTAAAACTTCTTAGGCTTTTGTTCGCTTTTTAGCCAGTCCTTTGGATAAATAAAAGTGCGGTGGCGACTCGATTCATTGTATGCTTTGCTTATGGTTTAATCAATAAATCATATAGCGACGAATACACCGCTACAAATACTAGCCAACTCCTCGACGTATAACTCATGATAATTGTAAGACCCCAATTTTGACCCTAAGATCCCTCATGTTATCTCATCATATGCATTGGCATTAGGATCACACCTTGGCATCCTCCTCATCCCTCATTCATTAGGTTTGCAGTGGGAGAGATCACCAAGCATATTTGATTGTATTATACTTTGTTTTTTATTATTTACTAACCAAAATACAAAAAATATGTCAATGTATAGTTTGTTGCTTTTGTAGGTAGTGTGTATGCTCACCTATGATCCATCAAGCTCATATCTAGGGTTTGAGATCCTTAATGCAAGGAGCTCAATCAAGAAATAGTTCACATTGGCTCTAACCATCATATATGGATCCCCATGATCTTCACATGTTATTTTGATCAAGTAATCATCAATAGTTTGGAGTTTGTTTGCCTTGGAAACCTTAATCCATCTGGGTATCTTATGTGACTTCTTCAACAAGTTTCTTCAACAATTGATCAAATATTTCAAGATATACTTCATATTACATCATTCTACACATATATGATCCTCCATGAGTCCCAAAAGTCAATAGAATATCAAGCTATCAAGTTGGTTCATGGTGGTTGACCATAAAAAGTCAACAGGTCAAAACTAGGATTCCCTAGACCTTATCTCCTATAATTTGTGTCATATGAAAATCATTCCAAAAGAAACGTTACTCTAAATAATATTACAAACAACTTTAATGTTGAAGTCAAAAGCTAGTTTTGTTTGTAAGATCATCTTTTATGGTGAAAGATTATAGGTCATTTTGTCTAAACCCTAGTTTGAAGGTCAATTTCCCAAGACCATAACCTTCTCAATTTTTATGATATGAAAGCCATCCAAATTGTATGATCAAATTCAATATGTATACTTCAACTTTTATGTTTGGAGTAAGTTCAAATTGAACTTGCAAATGCATATGCCAAGAGGAAACATTACAGGTCATTTTGGGCCATTACCATTGAACAAGTGATTTTCCTCAACTTATAAAATGCATAACTCCTTCATGCCAAATCTAAATGAGGTCAAATTTATGAAAAAATTGAAGAGGTTTGAAAGAGCTATAACTTTGGTGGAGGAACTTTTCTCATTTGAAGTCTATAGAAAAAGTTACTCAAGGTGGAAAAAGTGAACATATGGCTTGGTACTTAGAAAATTTTCAAATATGTTTGATTTCCCAAACTTCCACCTAAAAATTCATCATGATCCAAGCTTAAAATGAAAACTTGTTCAACATGAAAGTTGTTCCCCTTGATTCCACCTTTCCATAAAGACTAAGATCATCTCATTTGCCCAAAGTATGAAGGACTTGCGCATGGGTGCAAGTTGAAGGACCATTTGGATGATTTCCACTTCCACTTTTCATACACATATAAAAAAAAGGCTCTCTAGGAGTACCTAGGACACTTTGTGTTCTTACACCTTCCCTCTGTGTAACCAACCCCCTTACCTGTAATCTCTGGCATTTTATTAGTTTTGATTTGAAAACTTCTTACCTTTGGGTTTTGTTCGTACTTTTCTGTTTTCCTTTGGAAACAATAAAAGCGTGGTGGCTACTCTTGTCTTATTGACGTTAAGTTTATCCATAGCTTAATGGTCATGAATTTACCGCTACTGAAATTAAGTGGTGACTCTGTTAGGGAGTAGTCCCCAGTGGTTTTAACCTACTTTTTTATGTGTATATATTTGTATATTTAATGCTTGTATATTTGTTTGTGTGATATAATTTGTTTGTTGTGCTTGGTGATCTCTGAGTGGTGAGATAAGTTCTAACCTGAACTTGAGTGCAATTAAGATAGGAGGATGGTATAGTTATGTTCGACTTGTGTGGAGTAGTCCTTAACAAGTTGGCTTGAGACCCATTTACTCAGTGGAGACCCTTTTGGAGTTACTGATGTCACACAAGTTATTTGTGGATAGGAATTACTTTATCTGATTTGGGGTTCGAGAAGATGGGGATCGTAGAATATTTAACCCAACTTGGCCTATTTAGGACGTAGTGCGGAGACTGTTCAGGTGTAGACTTGATAATAGTTATTACGAGATACTACACTCAGACGAGTTTCTCTTGAGAATATTATGGGTTGATGAGTCAGTCATCCTAACCTATAATATCCGATTGATGGAATTAAGACTATGGGAACTTTTTAGAACATGATCTACAAGTTGATATCCTTAGTACACTCCTTTGGGATGGTTCTTAACCTGACTCCATGCTCGTGACTCACAATAAACCTTTAATTCTTGGTTGATCCAATCAAGTCTTGTCAATATCAATGGAACTTGGGTGTTGATAAGGTGAAAATTATAATCCACCAAAATGGATGATTGATCTTGACGATGACTTGGTTCATCCCTTGACCTTTGTTTGTTTGCCTTGTGTGTGATCCCTTATTTGTGATTGTTGCATTCGTACATTCATGCGCATTTTAACATTCATCACACGAAAAAATAACTTTGAGGAACTGAGGTTTTATTTGCAAATACTTTCAGACCATGGATTGTGGACGAAGGAACACTAAGAAGTACAGTTTCAGATGTCCGGATTTGAAAGAGATAAGGGAGTTATCATCTTTTGTATTAGATCCCTTAGACTTCAAGCAACGCCATGTGAAGCTTTTGTCCGTGTATCTTCTAATATGGTTGAAGGAATCTTGAGTGTGTTGGTTAAGTTTTATGACCCTCTCTACTGTTGCTTCACTTTTCCCGATTATCAGCTCATGCCTACGTTAGAGGAGTATGCCCATCTCTTGGGAGTACCTGTTTCTGACAAAGTGCCCTTTAGTGGATTGAAGGAGATTCCCAGATCTCATATTATACCTAAAGCTCTTCACTTAAAGAAGTCTGAGATTGAGGCTCATTGGGTGAAGAAAGGAGGAATGTTGGGGTTGACTTCTGAGTTCCTCATTGAAAAAGCTATTGTCTTTGCTCAAGCCGGTAGTGTGGATTCTTTTGAAGCTATCTTTGTGTTGGTCATCTATGGTTTGGCTTTGTTCCATAACATTGAAGGTTTTGTTGATGTTAACGCCATTCGAATCTTCTTAATTGGGAGTCTTTATTTCGCTTGAAAATCAAAGATACTTCAGTCCACCCGGCCAAGGTGATTTCGCCTTCAATAAGGACTTAATCCAATAATCTAGAAAGATTACAACAATCGTCTAAGATTTTAACAATCTCTTAGCCCTCTCAAGTCTACAGACTTCACAAGTCACTTGAGGAATTATAACAACTATTGAGAATTACAAGAATGTGTTTGGTGCTTCTAGATAAGCAATATGAGCACGATTAAAAAAAATGATCAATGATCACACTGAGAGCAACAACTCGTGTGTGATAATTGAATGATAAGAATTTAGTATATGATTCAAAATGTATATGCAGTCAGCAACACTCTTCCCAAATAAGTCTTTTTCTCGTAACGTCTTCAACTCCTTTCGCAGCTCAAGGAACTGATCCTTCATATCGTCCATATTTTCATATACATCTGGGCCCTCAGATGGCTCAGAGTTATAGATCATGTCCTCAACATGAGGCAAAATGTGAACGACTGGAGGTGGCACAGACATGACCGAGCTAGATGTTGGCATAGAGGCAAAGGTGGGTGCAAACCCTTCAGGCATAAATTTTGGTGGAATTCCCCATGGGAATCCAGCAGGCATGGAGGACCGGATTGGCTAGCAGCGATGAGAACAGTTGAGGTAGAAACCTAAAAAATAACAGTCCTCTGGGGAGGAGTTGTGGGAGTTGGTGAAGACTGATTATGTGCAGCAAGAACAGACTCCATCATAGCAGTCAATCTGTAATTTCATCCTTCCGCTTTCGATTCTCTTGTTCCAAATTTTCCATGATCTTGGGTTTATTGGCTCAAGTGTTGTATCAGTGAGTCAGCTTGGCTGAAGCACAAAAGAATAACCGATAAGACATATGGAAGAAGAAAACCTGCTATGCAAATGATGCATGAAATGCAATGTTTTTGTTGCCTACTCTGTTGGGTGACGTGTACTTCTCTTTTCATTTGAGGAACTCTAAAGGTGGTGGAACTATTGTGTGTTGTGTTCCTCTTCTATACAAGTGGTTTATTTTGCACTTGCCTTAGACGCCTGCTTTTGTGGAGAACAAACAATGTCTACGGTGGTCTCAGAGACTTATGTCTCTCACTAATGATGATATAGTTTGGTATGACTCTGAATTAAGTAGCTTGGAGATTATTGATAGTTGTGGTGAATTCTCTAATGTACCCCTTATTGGTACACAAGGAGGAATTGACTACAACCCTTTTTTGGCTCGTCGTCAACTTGGGTTCCCCTTGAGAGACAAACCTAACAACACTCAGTTATAAGGCATTTTCTATCAAGAGGGTAAAGATCCCCAACATTTGAAGTAGAAGATGATTCATGCTTGGCATAATGTGCATAGGAAAGGAAGATCTGAGCTTGGTCTGCGCAACTGTGTAGCTTTAGAAGCCTACACTCTTTGGGTGGAGAAGAGAGCTTTGGAGTTGAAGATGTCGTATGCTTGTGAGAGACCTATGTCTATGGTTGTGGTTGAGCCATCAACTCTTCCAAACCAAGATGTGGAGGAGTTGGAAGACGCACTCGCCAAGATGAAGCAAGAGAAGGATATGTGGGAAGAGTGGTTCCATGCTTTGAGCCAAAAGCATGAAGAGTTGCAGCTTGAATCGAAAGACAAAGGTGCTCTTATTGAACTTCTTGAAGACCGGGCAGTGAAGAGACAGAGAGAGCCAGAGGTTCCATCTCCCTCTAGTATGCCTCAGCCTTCCAGTGCTTGGAAGAAGATTGTTGATTAGCTTATCCTTGAGAAGGCTCAGATGAAGACTTCTTTTGAGCCCGAGATCCAACGCATCCGAAGTAAGTACGCGTCAGCAGCTAGATCATCTGACACTATTGTGAGGGGATCCTTAGGATGATTAGTTTCCTCTCCTCTTGTATTTGTATTTTGGTTTTTGAAATTGTACTTAGTGTAATACTTCGAAATTTTATGAATAAAAGAGATTTTCTATGGTCGATCAAATTGTTATTATATATTTGCATATAAAATAGTATGTTCCTTGACAATAAAAACAAAAAAAAACATTGCATTTCATGCATCATTTGCATAAACAGGTTTCTTCTGCCAGATGTATTATCGTTTATTCTTCTGTGCTTTACCCAAGCTGACTCACCGATATAACACTCGTGCCAATCAGTCAAGAATCATGGAGCACTTAGAGCAAGAGAACCGAGAATTGAAGGATGAGATTTCTTGTCTAACTGCTATGATGGAGTTTGTTCTAGCGGCTCAGAACCAATCTTCTCCCACTTCTGCAATTCCTCCTCCTCAAAGGACTGTTATCTCAGAGGTTACTGCCTCAACTGTGCCTGTCGTTGCTACTCAACCTGGTCTAACTATGCCTGCTGGATTCCCGTGGGGGATGCCACCGAATTTTATGCCTGAAGGGTTTGCACCCACTTTTGCTTCTATGTCGGCATCTAGCCCGATCATGTTTGTGCCGCCTCTGGTTGTTCATACCTTGCCTCGTGTTGAGGACACCATCTACCGTTTTGAGCCTTCTGAGGGCCCTGATGTTTATGACAAGATGGATGAAATGAAGGATCAGTTCCTTGAGTTGCGTAAGGAATTGAAGACATCGAGAGGAAAATATTTGTTCGATAAGAGTGTTGTTGAACTCTGCTTGGTACCAAAAATTAAGATCCCAATGAAGTTCAAAGTCCCTGAATTTGAAAAGTATAAGGAAAATACCTGTCCGCTTAGCCACCTTGTTATGTATGCTAGGAAAATGTCAACTCAAATTGATAATCATCAGTTATTAATTCACTACTTCTAAGACAGTCTGACTGGTGCCGCTTTGACATGGTACATGGGGCTAGATAGTGCAAGTATTCGCATGTTCAGCGATTTGGGTGATGCTTTTTTGAAGCAGTATAAGTACAATATGGATATGGTTCTTGATAGACACCAGCTGAGGTCTATGTCTCAGAGGGAATCCGTGAGGGACGTTTGTCTAAAGAAGAGGTGTCATCTAGTAGGAAGTATGGAAGTGGTTTTGCCAAGAAGAAAGAAGGAGAAATTAATGCAGTATCTGTAGGGAGGCAGAGGAGGCCTCATGTCAGAAGAAATCCACAACCACGTCAACATCAACAACAAGTTTCATCAATTATTCTGGTATTTTCAAACAATCAATCAGTTCCAGTTCAACAACAACGTCAACAACAGCCGCAACAAAGAACCAACAACTACAGCGACAATAACAATAATCAACAACAACAAAAATTCGAAAGGAAGAAAGTCTCTTTTGATCCTATTCCTATGACATATGCCTAACTATATCCATCCTTGGTTCTCAAGAACCTCATTCAACCCAGAAATCCACCTCAAATTCCAGAACCACTTCCATGGTGGTATAAACCCGAACTCCGTTATGCCTTTCATCAAGGAGCTCCCGACCATGATATCGACAACTGTTACCCGTTGAAGTACGAGGTCCAGAAGCTTGTAAAAAGTGGGATGGTGTCCTTTGAGGACCGTGCGCCAAATGTGAAATCCAATATGTTGCATGTTCATGGTAATTCCTCTGTCAATATGGTGGATGGTTGTCCAGGAAATTTACGGGTCTTCGATGTACGACATTCGTAGGTCCTTGGTGGAGATGCATAATGTAACACCCTTCTAAATACCCCAAATTATTATAATTAAAATAACAATATATATTCATCAGAGTAATTATGCCCCGAAGGGTGTCACACAATCATTTCACAACAATTATCAAAATATCCTGTCATGCTCATTTATTTAAATCAAAATAAGGTCTTTTGCATAATTCGCAGCGGAATCAAATTCAACATCAATGTAAAACATGTAACACTATACATGTAAATCATCCAACAACCAATATCAAATTAATTAAAACATTCCCTCCCGATGTTACATCTATCAGAGCATGACCCATAAGAACAACTCTAGACTCCAAGCATAAGCTTCTACTCAACTCATTTCTCGTTACCTGAAAAATAGGCGTAAGGGTGAGTTCCTCAATCAATATAATAAGCATTATAGAACAATATGTAATGCCAAGTAATTAACACATTAATTCACCCTAATCAGACTACGCATTCAGCGACAGCAATATCCATTCAAGCATCCAGCATCATATTTAACGGTAACATCTCAATCACATTCAACATTAACAAAATAACACACAACACACATATAATACTGGAATACATCCATTCATATTATATGCCATACATTCATTATGCAATGAGACTCTATGCATGCGGTACCGACTATTTTGTGAACATATAGTTCAACCTCACCGTCCAAATCCAGGCACGGCTACCAAGCTCACTAGTCCCACTCATTTGAGACATAGTGACTCACTCACTAATTCCTCACCATGGGAATTAGCTACCACCCCAAATGGGCCATGATATGCACGCTAATCACCTAGCATGCAAACAACAACAACAATCAACATGATTTACTCACTAATTCCTCACCATGGGAATTAGCTACCACCCCAAATGGGCCACAACATGCATGCTAATCACCTAGCAATGCAACATCAACAATAATCAAGAATAGACACATGCTCACACTCTAAGCCATAATACAGTCTATTCACACATGTACATTCACATCATCATGTATACCATCACACATTATCAACATAATTAATCACAAAAGCATATCATATCATGCCACATAGTCAAACACAGTATTAGCACACTCTACTAATACCTACACCATTCCAAACAACGGGAATTGATCCCTACAACATCATATCTCAGCTAAGTACATCACTCAGCCTAAACAACCAAAAACTGCACAACAACAGTTCAGGAAAATCCCAACTATGCCCATACGCGTACTGCCCATGCCATACGCGTATTGCCCAAACCTGGCCAACTCCATACGCGTAATGCCCACTCTCATACGCGTATTGCGCCTTTCCTCGCTCAACTCATACGCGTATCACCTGTCTCATACGCGTATGCTACGCGTAACAATATCCCATTACGCGTACCACCAGAGACCAATTTACGTTCAAAATGTCATCTTTCTCTCCCATACGCGTAAGGCCTCCCCCCATACGCGTACCAACATCTCATACGCGTATTGCCTAGTGCCATACGCGTATGACCAGAGATCAGAGCTCGCAGATCTGCAATGGCTTTTCTGCTACGAGTTCTATCCGATCTAACCTTCCACAGTCCAATTTCGCACATAATTCCTTCCTATTGTCTAACACAACACAGATCCTATCCAATTCTACAACGTCTAACAATTTCCACGCCTAATTCCTACGAATTCTTCAATTATAATCCAATTTTCGTTCATCTCAACAGTTCACAAATTCAACATATATCATCCAAATCAGAGGTAAAACAATGGTCTATTACTACCCAGTACATATCATCCCATAATACCCGTTAATTGATGATAAACCCCCCTTACCTGAGTTAATCCGGCAGCTTCCGAGCTCCAAGCTTCTCCTTCCTTCAACCTTCGTTCTCTGGCTTTTTGCCCTTTCTGCCTCTTTTCCCTTTTCACGTGAAAACCTTTTTCCAAAAATTGGGACTTTTTATTATTCCAACTTATATACTCCAATAATATTATTCCACTAATTAATTATCCCAATAATTATTATCCCAAAATAATAATAATAATAATTCAAATATTCTAATTAAATTAATAAACATATTATTAATTTAATTTAAATAAATACATATTATTATCGGGGTGTTACAACTCTCCCCCACTAAAAGAGTTTTCGTCCTCGAAAACATACCTCAAGCGAACAACTCCGGATAAGACTCCTTCATCTGACTCTCGAGTTCCCAAGTCACATTGCCACCTGCTGGTCCTCCCCAAGCTACCTTCACCAAGGCAATCTCTTTACCCCGCAACTGCTTCAACTCTCGATCCTCAATCCTCATAGGTGATGTTTCAACAGTCAGGTTATCTCTCACCTGTACATCATCTACTTGGACAACATGCGACGGATCATGAATGTACCTCCTCAACTGAGACACATGAAAAACATCATGCAAATTCGCAAGCGACGGCGGTAAAGCGATACGATAGGCTACCTCTCCTATCCTCTCCAAAATCTGATAAGGACCAATAAATCGAGGTGTCAACTTCTTCGACTTCAAAGCTCGACCAACACCAGTTATCGGAGTAACACGAAGAAACACATGGTCTCCCTCTTGAAACTCAAGTGACTTCCTTCTCTTGTCATGATAACTTTTCTGACGACTCTGAGCAATTCTCATCTTCTCCTGAATCATCTTAATCTTTTCTGTAGTTTGTTGAACAATCTCCGGTCCAACCACAGCACTCTCACCGGACTCATACCAACACAAAGGTGTCCGACATCTCCTACCATACAAAGCTTCAAACGGTGCCATACCAATACTCGAATGAAAACTATTGTTGTAGGTAAACTCAATCAAAGGCAAGTAACAATCCCAAGCACCTCCTTTTTCCAAAACACAAGCCCTCAAAAGATCCTCTAGTGACTGAATCGTCCTCTCCGTCTGACCATCAGTCTGCGGATGATATGCAGAACTCAATCTCAGCTTAGTTCCCAAAGCCTTTTGCAAACCTTCCCAAAACTTTGATGTAAATCTAGGATCTCTGTCCGAAACAATACTAGACGGAATACCATGCAAACTCACAATCTTCTCAATATACAACTCGGCTAATCTCTCTAACGGATAATCCATTCTGATCGGAATGAAATGAGCAGACTTCGTCAATCTATCCACAATCACCCAAATAGCCTCAAAATTCTTAACTGTTCTCGGTAAACCCGAAACAAAATCCATACTGATACTGTCCCACTTCCACTCTGGAATAGCCAACGGTTGCATTAGCCCAGACGGCTTCTGATGCTCAATCTTCGACTTCTGACAAGTCAAACAGGAATACACAAAACTTGCAATTTCTCTTTTCATTCCCGGCCACCAAAATAACCTTTTCAAATCATGATACATCTTCGTAGCTCCAGGATGAATACTCAAGCCACTACGATGTCCTTCTTCCAGAATACTCTTCTTAAGCTCAGCAACATCCGGAATACACACCCGGTCACCAAATCTCAAAACACCATTCTCATCAACTCTGAATTCACCACTTTGACCTTGATTCACTAAAGTCAACTTATCAACCAAAAGCATATCGGATTTCTGACCCTCTCTGATCTCGTCCAAAATACCACTTGTTAACTTCAACATCCCCAATTTAACACTATTGTGAGTACTCTCACACACCAAACTCAAGTCTCTAAACTGCTCAATCAGATCCAATTCCCTAACCATTAACATGGACATATGCAATGATTTCCGACTCAACGCATCAGCCACTACGTTTGCTTTACCCGGATGGTAATTCAAACCAAAATCGTAATCCTTCAAAAATTCTAACCATCTCCTCTGTCTCATATTCAGCTCTTTCTGATCAAACAAATACTTTAAACTCTTATGGTCACTAAAAACTTCAAATCTTGACCCATACAAATAATGCCTCCACAACTTCAGAACAAATACCACAGCTGCCAACTCTAAATCATGTGTCGGATAGTTCCTCTCATGAACCCTTAGTTGTCTCGAAGCATAAGCTATAACCTGCTTATTCTGCATCAACACACCACCTAAGCCCAACAATGAAGCATCACAATAAACCTCAAATAGTTCCGACGAACTCGGTAATATCAGAATAGGAGCAGTAGTCAACCTTTTCTTTAACTCTTGGAAACCTTCTTCACATTTTGAATCCCAAACAAACGCTTGTCCCTTTCTAGTCAACATTGTCAACGGTAACGCCAACTTAGAAAATCCCTCAATGAACTTCCTATAATAACCAGCCAAACCAAGGAAACTTCGAATCTCAGAAACTGACTTCGGAGCTTCCCACTTAGACACCGCTTCTATCTTAGAAGGATCAACAACAACACCACCTCTTGAAATCACATGGCCAAGAAAACTAACTTCTTCTAACCAAAATTCACACTTAGACAGTTTAGCAAATAACTTCTTTTCTCGTAGAACTTCCAACACCACTCTCAAATGTTCAGCATGTTCTTCTTCAGATTTCGAATACACCAAAATGTCATCAATAAATACCACAACAAACTGATCTAGATACGGATGAAAAATCCTATTCATATACTCCATGAATACTCCAGGCGCATTAGTCACACCAAAAGGCATTACAGAATACTCATAATGTCCATACCTTGTTCTGAAAGCAGTCTTCTGAATGTCTTCAGTTTTCACACGTATCTGATGATACCCAGATCTCAAGTCTATCTTGCTGAACACACTAGCACCAACCAATTGATCCATCAAATCATCAATCCTCGGTAAAGGATACCGATTCTTGATCGTCACTTTATTCAGTTGCCTGAAGTCCACACACAACCTCATAGTACCTTCTTTCTTTTTAACCAACAACACTGGTGCACCCCACGGTGACACACTCGGACGAATAAACTTCTTATCCAACAGATCTTCCAACTGACTCTTCAATTCAGTTAACTCAACAGCAGACATACGATAAGGAGCCATCGATATCGGTCTAGTACCAGGTACCAAATCAATCGAGAACTCAACTTCACGCTCTGGCGGCAATTCATTCACTTCTTCCGGAAACACATCAGGAAAATCACACACTACAGCGAGATTGCCAATCACCAGTTTATCTTTAGCCTCCAAAGTCGCTAACAGCATAAACAACTCTGCCCCATCTGCCACTTCCTCATTCACCTGCCTGGCTGATAGAAACAAACTCTTTCCTTCTTCGATCTCAGGAAATATCACAGTCTTATCAAAGCAGTTGATAGAAACTCGGTTGAACACCAACCAGTTCATACCCAGAATAACGTCAATCTGCACTAATGGAAGACACACAAGATCTATCCCAAAGGCTCTACCAAAAATATTCAAAGGACAACTCAGACAAACAGAAGTAGTAGTCACTGAACCCTTCGCAGGAGTATCAATCACCATACTACCCAACATCTCAGATATCTCTAACTTAAGTTTCACAGCACAATCCAAGGATATAAAAGAATGAGTCGCACCTGTGTCAATAATAGCTACAAGAGGAAAGCCATTAATATAACACGTACCTCGGATCAAACGATCATCTGCAGAAGTCTCAGAACCTGATAAAGCAAAAACCTTGCCTCCTGACTGATTCTCTTTCTTCGGCTTAGGACACTGTGGACTGATATGACCCAACTCTCCACAGTTGAAGCAAGTCACAGTCTTCAACCGGCAATCTGCAGCCAAATGACCACCTTTCCCACATTTGAAACACTTCTTCTCATTACTGGTACACTCATGGATACGATGTCCAGCCTGACCACACCTGTAACACTTAGCAGGAGCACTAGAATCTCCCCCACTAGGCCTCTTCATCCCACTCTGCCTCTGGAAACCTTTGCCAGCTGCATACGGTTTCCCACGATCAATCTGATTCTTACCTTTCCTATCAACCCTCTGCTGATAGCTCTCTGCTCTGGCTTTGGAATCCTGTTCAAAAATCCTGCAACAGTCAACCAAATCAGAAAACACTCTGATCCTTTGATATCCAATAGCCTGCTTGATCTCGGGACGCAACCCGTTCTCAAACTTCACACACTTTGAAAATTCCCCAGCAGCCTCAGCATAGGGAGTATAATACTTAGACAACTCTGTGAACTTGGCAGCATACTCAGTAACAGACCGGTTACCCTGCTTCAATTCCAAGAATTCTATCTCCTTCTTTCCTCTGACATCCTCGGGAAAATACTTCCTCAGAAATCTCTCTCTGAACACAGCCCAAGAAATCTCAGCATCTCCAGCAGTTTCCAACTCAGTGCGGGTAGCAACCCACCAATCATCAGCTTCCTCTGACAGCATATGTGTACCGAACCTGACCTTCTGGTTATCAGCACACTCAGTTACTCTGAAGATCCTCTCTATCTCCTTCAGCCACTTCTGAGCACCATCTGGATCGTATGCTCCCTTAAACATTGGAGGATTGTTCTTCTGGAACTCACTCAACTGACGAGCAGCTCCCATTCCCACAACATTCGGATTTCCTCCAAGTACTCCAGCTAGCATACCCAGAGCCTCAGCAATCGCAGCATCATCTCTACCTCTTCCAGCCATCTCTATTCTGAAACCCAAACAACTAAACAATAAGTACTGATGGTGTTACACAACACCTATCCTGTACAGGGAAAACAGAAAACTACGACTCGACTCGACCGACTATGCTCTGATACCACTAATGTAACACCCTTCTAAATACCCCAAATTATTATAATTAAAATAACAATATATATTCATCAGAGTAATTATGCCCCGAAGGGTGTCACACAATCATTTCACAACAATTATCAAAATATCCTGTCATGCTCATTTATTTAAATCAAAATAAGGTCTTTTGCATAATTCGCAGCGGAATCAAATTCAACATCAATGTAAAACATGTAACACTATACATGTAAATCATCCAACAACCAATATCAAATTAATTAAAACATTCCCTCCCGATGTTACATCTATCAGAGCATGACCCATAAGAACAACTCTAGACTCCAAGCATAAGCTTCTACTCAACTCATTTCTCGTTACCTGAAAAATAGGCGTAAGGGTGAGTTCCTCAATCAATATAATAAGCATTATAGAACAATATGTAATGCCAAGTAATTAACACATTAATTCACCCTAATCAGACTACGCATTCAGCGACAGCAATATCCATTCAAGCATCCAGCATCATATTTAACGGTAACATCTCAATCACATTCAACATTAACAAAATAACACACAACACACATATAATACTGGAATACATCCATTCATATTATATGCCATACATTCATTATGCAATGAGACTCTATGCATGCGGTACCGACTATTTTGTGAACATATAGTTCAACCTCACCGTCCAAATCCAGGCACGGCTACCAAGCTCACTAGTCCCACTCATTTGAGACATAGTGACTCACTCACTAATTCCTCACCATGGGAATTAGCTACCACCCCAAATGGGCCATGATATGCACGCTAATCACCTAGCATGCAAACAACAACAACAATCAACATGATTTACTCACTAATTCCTCACCATGGGAATTAGCTACCACCCCAAATGGGCCACAACATGCATGCTAATCACCTAGCAATGCAACATCAACAATAATCAAGAATAGACACATGCTCACACTCTAAGCCATAATACAGTCTATTCACACATGTACATTCACATCATCATGTATACCATCACACATTATCAACATAATTAATCACAAAAGCATATCATATCATGCCACATAGTCAAACACAGTATTAGCACACTCTACTAATACCTACACCACTCCAAACAACGGGAATTGATCCCTACAACATCATATCTCAGCTAAGTACATCACTCAGCCTAAACAACCAAAAACTGCACAACAACAGTTCAGGAAAATCCCAACTATGCCCATACGCGTACTGCCCATGCCATACGCGTATTGCCCAAACCTGGCCAACTCCATACGCGTAATGCCCACTCTCATACGCGTATTGCGCCTTTCCTCGCTCAACTCATACGCGTATCACCTGTCTCATACGCGTATGCTACGCGTAACAATATCCCATTACGCGTACCACCAGAGACCAATTTACGTTCAAAATGTCATCTTTCTCTCCCATACGCGTAAGGCCTCCCCCCATACGCGTACCAACATCTCATACGCGTATTGCCTAGTGCCATATGCGTATGACCAGAGATCAGAGCTCGCAGATCTGCAATGGCTTTTCTGCTACGAGTTCTATCCGATCTAACCTTCCACAGTCCAATTTCGCACATAATTCCTTCCTATTGTCTAACACAACACAGATCCTATCCAATTCTACAACGTCTAACAATTTCCACGCCTAATTCCTACGAATTCTTCAATTATAATCCAATTTTCGTTCATCTCAACAGTTCACAAATTCAACATATATCATCCAAATCAGAGGTAAAACAATGGTCTATTACTACCCAGTACATATCATCCCATAATACCCGTTAATTGATGATAAACCCCCCTTACCTGAGTTAATCCGGCAGCTTCCGAGCTCCAAGCTTCTCCTTCCTTCAACCTTCGTTCTCTGGCTTTTTGCCCTTTCTGCCTCTTTTCCCTTTTCACGTGAAATCTTTTTCCAAAAATTGGGACTTTTTATTATTCCAACTTATATACTCCAATAATATTATTCCACTAATTAATTATCCCAATAATTATTATCCCAAAATAATAATAATAATAATTCAAATATTCTAATTAAATTAATAAACATATTATTAATTTAATTTAAATAAATACATATTATTATCGGGGTGTTACACATAAGACCCTGCGTACCATTAGTGATTGTGAACACGACCATGATGGTTGTGCAATTTGTAGTGTAAACCCTCGTGGGTGTTTGATCGTCAAGAAGGATATCCAAAAGTTGATGGATGAGAATGTAATCCAGATTCAACAGTCTAGGAATATAGATGATGTCAATGTGATTGTTCCAGTGTTTAAGACTTCGGAGCGGGTAGTGATTCAGTTTGATAGCAGCAACAGTAACATCGTCAATAGATCGGTATCGCCGTTAGTGATACGGTTAGCGGGCCCTGTCCCGTATGCATTTGATAGAGTTGTTCCTTACCATTATAATGCTACAATGATGGAGAATTCTAAAGAGGTTTCATTGCCTACGACCAATTCTGTTATGAATATTGCAGATATTATGAAAGTGACCCGTCGCGGTCGTGTTTTTGGTCCCGATTTCCTGAAAGATGTAGAAGATGTTTCAATTGGTAAGAAAGTTGATGTACCTGCAGTAAGCCCGGTTAGTGCTCCAATGTGTCAGTCTAGTGAATCCATCAAATTAAAGCCTAATGATGATGATGAGGTACTAAGATTAATCAAGAAGAGTGAGTTTAATATGGTGGAGCAGCTGCTCCAAACTCCTTCAAAGATCTCAGTGTTGTCTCTACTAATGAATTCTGAAGCGCACAGAGAAGCATTGCAAAGAATGTTGGAGCAAGCCTTCGTCGAGCACGATGTAACTGTGGATCAGTTTGACCATATTGTGGCTAACATTACTTCCTGCAACAACATGAGTTTTTGTGATGAAGAACTTCTCGAGGAAGGCAGAAATCACAATCTGGCACTACATATATCGATAAATTGCAAGGAAGATGCATTGTCAAATGTGTTGGTTGATATCGGTTCTTCTCTGAATGTACTCCCCAAATCAACTCTGTCAAGGTTATCCTATCAAGGTGCCCTGATGAGGTACAGTGGTGTGATTGTCAAAGCTTTTGATGGTTCTCGCAAAACCGTCATTGGAGAAGTGGACCTTCCAGTCAAGATAGGTCAGAGTGATTTTCAAATTACTTTTCAAGTAATGGATATCCACCCGGCCTATAGTTGCTTGTTAGGAAGGCCATGGATCCATGAAGCTGGAGCTGTAACATCCACTTCGCACCAGAAATTGCAATTTGTGAAGAATGGTAAGCTTGTCATTGTGGGTGGAGAGAAAACGCTGTTGGTAAGCCATTTGTCGTCCTTTTCATATGTGGAAGTTGAGGAAGAGGTAGGAACTCCATTCCAGGCCTTATCTATTGTTGAAGAAAAGAAAACTTGGGCACCCATGTCTTCTTTCAAGGATGCTCAGAGAGCTATTGAGGCAGGCAACACAAATCAATGGGGCCGTATGGTAGAGGTCGCCGAGAACAAGAACCAAGCCGAATTGGGATTCCAGTAAGGACCGTCTAATGCTAGAACTGAATAAGTGAACCGAGTTTCCGTAGCGGAGGGTTCATCCATGGTAATGAACAAAACTCAACTGCTGTGATCGAGGGTGATAAAGATGAAGACTGCGCCAACTTTGTGACACATGGCAAGACTTGCAACAATTGGGTTGTTGTTGATGTTCCTGTTATTGTCCATCGCTCTAAGTATTTTTTTCTCATTATTTTAAGAAAAATCCTTCTCCTATGCCTAAGGGAGAAGTGAACATTGTTGGGCATTTCTCAATTATCATCAATACAATGCAATTCTATTCATCCACATCTATGATGTTTTTATTTTTACTTTTTTGCTTTTCTGAAAATGGTAATCACAAAAAAGAAACATAAATAAATAATAATTGTCCATCTGCATAATATTTGGTCACAATTCAATTCTCTAAAATCAAAATATCAAATCATTATGCAGGTTGGTTCCCAAACCCATTGAGTACAATGATCCTGCTCCCTCTCTAAATTTGGATTTCCCTGTGTTTGAGGCTGAGGAAGAGATTGACGATGAAGTATCTGAGGAATTGTCTCGCCTACTTGAGCACGAGGAAAAATCCATTCAGCCATTGGAAGAACAGATTGAGCTAGTCAACTTGGGTTCCGAAGATGATATGAAGGAAGTCAAGATTGGGTCTCAACCGTGTCCAGAGGTTAGGAGAGGTTGGATGATATTCTCCGAGAGTATTCAGATATGTTTTCCTGGTCCTATAAAGACATGCCTGGTTTGGATTATGAGATTGTGGAGCATAGATTGTCGTTGAAGCCAGGATGCCCTCCAGTCTAGCAGAAGTTGAGGAGGACTCATCCTGATATGGCAGTAAAAATCAAAGAAGAAGTGCAAAAGTAGATTGATGTCGGTTTCCTTGTTACCACTGAGTATCCACAGTGGGTGGCCAATATTGTGCCTGTTCCGAAGAAGGATGGAAAAGTCTGTATATGTGTGTTGATTATAGAGATTTGAACAAAGCTAGTCCGAAAGTTGATTTTCCTTTGCCACACATTGACATGTCGGTAGACAACACAGCTAAATTCAAAGTTTTTTCATTTATGGATGGATTTTCCGGTTATAATTAGATCAAGATGGCACCTGAAGATATGGAGAAGACCACATTCATTACACCATGGGGAACATTCTGTTATAAAGTGATGCCTTTCAGTTTAAAGAATGCTGGTGCAACATACCAGAGAGCAATGACCACTCTTTTCCATGATATGATGCATAAAAAGATCGAAGTCTATGTTGATGATATGATTGCTAAATCAAGTGATGAAGAAGAACATGTTGCATATTTGTTGAAGTTATTCCAGCGTTTGAGGAAGTATAAACTCTGCTTGAATCCCAATAAGTGTACATTTGGTGTTCGCTCTGGTAAGTTGTTAGGCTTTTTCGTCAGTGAGAAGGGCATTGAAGTTGATCCTGCTAAGGTCAAAGCAATACAAGAGATGCCTGCGCCCAAAACAGAGAAGCAAGTCAGAGGTTTTCTTGGCCGCTTGAACTATATTTCAAGATTCACATCGCATATGACTGCCACATGTGCGCCTATATTCAAGCTTCTTCAGAAAGATCAGTCTTGTGATTGAAAGACCTTTGAACCTTCGATTCTATCTCCGCCTATTGAAGGAAGACCCTTGATCATGTATTTGACTGTGCTTGATGAAGGTATGGGTTGTGTTCTTGGTCAGCAAGATGAAACTGGAAAGAAGGAATACGCTATTTGCTACCTCAGTAAGAAGTTCACCGACTGTGAGACTCGGTATTTTATGCTAGAAAAAACTTGTTGCGCATTGACTTGGGATGTTAAGCGTCTACGCCAGTATATGTTGAATCATACTACTTGGTTAATAACCAAAATGGATCCAATCAAGTACATTTTTGAGAAGCCTGATTTAACTGAGAGGATTTCCCGTTGGCAGATGTTGCTATCAGAGTATGATATTGAATACCAGTCTCAAAAAGCAATTAAAGGTAATATCTTGGTTGACCATTTGGCTCACCAACTGATTGAAGATTACCAGTCAGTTCAGTATGATTTTCCTGATGAAGAGATCTTGTACTTGAAAATGAAAGATTACGATGAACAATTGCTTAAAGAAGGGCCATAACCTAGTTCTCATTGGGGCATGGTATTTGACAGAGCTGTTAATCAGTATGGTAATGGCCTTGGGGCAGTAATTATTACTCCTCAAGGCACGCAGTTTCTATTTACAGCTAGATTGACTTTCAAGTGTACGAATAATATGGTTGAGTATGAAGCTTGCATTATGGGGCTTGAAGAGGCCATTGATCTCAGAATCAAATATTTGGACGTCTATGGAGATTCAACTTTGGTTGTGAATCAGATCAAAGAAGAATGGGAGACGAATCAACCCGGTTTGATACCATACAGATACTATGCGAGGAGGATTTCAACTTTCTTTACAAAGGTTGAGTTTCATCATATCCCTCGAGATGAAAACCAAATGGTAGATACTCTTGCAATGTTGGCTTCGATGATTGTAGTGAACTTTTGGAATGAGGTTCCCAATTTGACTGTGATGCGTCTTGATAGGCCAGCTCATGTGTTTTCTCCAGAGTCAGATTTACCCGCCCGAGGCATCTTTGAAAGATAAGAAAACTTTGAGGAGATTAGCTGGAAACTTCTACCTAAATGGGGATGTGCTTTACAAGAGAAACTTCGATATGGTTCTGCTCAGATGCGTGGATAGACACGAAGCATACCTATTGATGACTGAAGTCCATGAAGGTTCCTTTGGTACTCATTCCAATGGACATGTTATGGCTAAGAAGATGTTGAGAGCAGGTTACTATTGGCTGACAATGGAATCCGACTGTTGGAAGTTTGTGAAGAAATACCACAAGTGTCAAATTTACGCAGATAAGATTCATGTTCCTCTGACACTGTTGAATGTCATTTCCTCTCCATGGTCTTTCTCTATGTGGGGAATTGATATGATTGGCATGATTGAGCCCAAAGCTTCGAACGGACATCGTTTCATTCTGGTGGCTATTGATTACTTCATAAAGTGGGTTGAAGCGGCATCGTATGCAAATGTAACCAAACAAGTTGTTGTGAGGTTTATCAAGAATCAGATCATATGCCGGTATGGTGTGCCAAGTAAGATCATTACTGATAATGGATCTAACTTGAATAATAATATGGTGGAAGCTCTTTGCAAAGACTTCAAGATTGCACACCATAATTCTTCTCCCTACAGACCTAAGATGAATGGGGCTGTTGAAGCTGCAAACAAGAACATCAAGAAGATCATTCAGAAGATGGTGGTAACATACAAAGATTGGCATGAGATGCTCCCATTTTCTTTGCATGGATACCGTACATCCATCCTCACTTCAACAGGGGCAACCCTTTTCTCACTTGTTTATGGCATGGAAGTTGTGCTCCCAATAGAGGTTGAGATCCTATCATTGCGTGTTTTGATGGAAGCCAAGTTGATCGAAGTTGAATGGTGTCAAACCAGATATGATCAGCTGAATTTAATTGAAGAGAAGAGGTTGACTGCCATGTCTCATGGTCAGTTATATCAGCAGAGAATGAAGAAGCCATTTAATAAGAAGGTTAGGCCTCGTATGTTTAAAGAAGGAGACCTTGTGCTCAAGAAAATTCTATCTTTTAAACCATATGCTAGGGGCAAGTGGACCCCTAATTATGAAGGCCCATATGTTTTTAAGAGAGCCTTTTCAGGCGACACTTTGATTCTTACAACTATGGATGGTGAAGAGTTCACACGTCCTGTGAATGCTGATGCATTCAAGAAATAATTTTCCTAAAAATAAAAGAACAACTCGCTAAGTTGAAAACCGAAGGGGAAGCTTAGGCAAAAATGAGCGTCTCGGCGGGTTGAAAACCCGAAAGGGCGATCCAGGAAAAAATTAGAGACATAAAACAGAAAAATTCATCCTGATAGGTTGAATACCCCACCTTGTGGTAATCTATGCAAAAAGGGGATTATGGCAAGTAAATGCATTCAGTTGATCTCCAGTCTTGGAACAATTTTGAGCAAGTCAGTCAAATTGGATTCATCATTTTTTACCGAAGCCAAGAGCACAGTGGATAGCAAAGTTGGTAGAAGGATTAATGATCATTATATTCAATTTAGCCCTTTTCCATGTAAATTATCATTTTTCAACTTTTGTAAAGATCTATGGAGTCTTGTCATTTACAGACTACCATTCTATTAAATAAAGTTGAGCTTTTTATCCAATTGTTTCTACTCTATTTTATCTTTCAGCTAAAATAGAATTAAATTTTTATGATGATAATTTGGAAATATTTAAATAAAAAATATTTTTTATTAAAATAATAAAAGCAATTACTTTCAAAAGCAAACGTCTTCATTTAAGAAATATCAACAACAGTCTGAGAATAAGTAAGTCTTTAAAATACAAAACATTATTGGTCTTCCCTGAGCAGTTGGTTTAATCACCTCTTCCTCTCCAATAGCAAGTCAGTTTCCCTAGCCGAGTTTGCAATCACCTCCCCAGGTGAACTAGAGCACAAATTCTTGAGTAGTATTTTTGTTCCTCTGCGAGGTTGTCTCTCATTTGGTATGGTGTCGACCTAAAATTCCCCGCAGGGTTGGTGATTCAAATCCTCAGCAAATTCTCTTGCTTTCCCCATCCAGGGTCAAGCCTTTGAGATGGATGGTTTGTGTCCATCCCCAACTCTTTTTCTCTAGTCTATGCCTCCATCCTGCCAAGATTAGCCGAGTGTTGTATCGATGATTCATACTGTTAACAATTGTATCCTTGGTGATTATTTTTGTCATCATAATCATCAAACATATACATATAAATTCATAGATTTCATTATTGAATTATTATTGCACCTTTTGATTCATCATTTTTCTGGTCCTCTACTACGGCGATATTATTTCCCCATGCAGATTTGTTGTGTCTGTCCTCCCTCAATTGTAGAGTGTCAACCCCTTAAGAAGAAAGAATTTAACCTTTCTCATTCCCCACTGAGTTGTTTTCTCGTTCATGAATATTATTTCAGCTTCCTCCCCAGTTGATTATCTGGATGGAACCACTCCCTTTGAGTTATATCCTCACCAGGTTGAGTCTTTGATTGACCGTTTCTTTCTAGCTCTTACCTAGATCGATGCTCTTGGTCCCCTGAGAGTCTATCACCCAGTAACTGGTAATATTCTTCTCAATTTGCGAGTGCCTTACTTTTACCCAATGCCCGATAATAGTAATATACTTTTCCTTGTTTTCCCTAGAGGATTCATTTTACGTTTCCCCAGGTAGTTTATCCTTGATATGCTCATCTTAACCGATGACGAATATTATTTCTTTTAAGTTTATCCTTGATATGTTCACCTTAACCGGTGACGGATCTTCTCTCTTTTTGGTTTCCTACCCAATAAAAAGGTAGTCGTAATCCCTACTTCATTCCTCATAGGGTTAATCCTTGATATGATCATCTTAACCGATGACGGGTTTCCTCCTCTTTGTGGTCTTCTGCCCAGTAACCGGTAGTTGTAAATCCTATTTTCCCTTGCCGAGTCTATCCTTGATATGTTCATCTTAATCGGTGATAGATATTCTCTTTTCGGTATTCTATCAAGTAACTGATAGATGTAATTCTTATTCCTCCCCTCTGATTCTATCCTTGATATGTTCATCTTAACCGGTGACGGATATTCTCTTTTTGGTATTCTATCCAGTAATTGGTAGATGTAATTCCTACCTTTTCCCCTGGAAGTCTAGCCTTGATATGTTCATCTTAACCGATGAAAATTTTTCTTCCCTTTAAGTTTATCCTTGATATGTTCACTCTAACCGGTGACGAATATCCTCTTCCTTTGGTCTTCTGCCCAATAATTGGTAGTTGTAAATCCTATTTGGCTTTTCCTCAGCAGGTTATTCTTACCCAGTAACTGGTAATGAATACACCTCCTATTGCCCTCAGCGAGTCATCCTTGATATGTTTACCCTAACCGGTAACGGATGTCCTCTTTGTCAGATTATATTATCTCCTTACCTAGTAACCAGTAACGGATAATATACTCCTGTCACTCCCGTGTGGAAGTTCATTCTTCCCCCAGTTGAATTTGAGTGTGTATTTTCGCAGTGAAATCGTCGTCCCCTATTTAGTCGAGTATTTCAGTTATGTCCTGATTTACCCGTTTCCCCTGCAAATTTTTCCTTTATCCCTGACTGAGGCCTTCCACTGATTTATTTTCACGGAATCCCTCGTGTCCCCCAGTAGTTTTAAGTCGTAGCTTGGCCTACACACAACTTCTTATCCCCCAGAGTATCTGTCTCCCCAATGAGTTTTCCTTATGGAATGCATCATGCTCCTGCGGGCTTCCAGTCTCTCCGGATCCTTTTCCTTTGTGGAAACATTTTCCCCGCAAAGATCATTTTTAACATTTCATATCATATGCATCATGAGGTCTCTTAGGGACCAAAATTTGTTTCTATTGTTGTTATTTAAGTCCATTCTACTAAGTCGATACGAAGATTTTAACCTTCATCTCCTCAGCTAGAATGTTCTTAAATAGGGACAACTATAAGACCCCAATTTTGATCCTAAGATCCCTCATGCTATCTAATCATATGCATTGGCATTGGGATCACACCTTGGCATCCTCCTTATCCATTATTCATTGGGTTTGCAGTGGGAGAGATCACCAAGCACATTTGATTGTATCATACTTTGTTTTTCATTATTTACTAACCAAAATACCAAAAACATGTCAATATATAGTTTGTTGCTTTTGTAGGTAGTGTGTATGCTCACCTATGCTCCATCAAGCTCATATTTAGGGTTTGAGACCCTCAATGCAAGGAGCTCAATCAAGAAATGTTTCACATTTTCCCTAACAATCATATATGGATCCCCATGATCTTCACATGTTATTTTGATCAAGGAATCATCAAGATTTTGGAGTTTGTTTGCCTTGGAAACCCTAATCCATCTAGGTAACTTATGTGACTTCTTCAACAAGTTTCTCCAACAATTGGTAAAATATTTCAATGGATACTTCATATTACATCATACTACACATATATGATCCTGCATGAGTCCCAAAAGTCAAGATAATGTCAAGCTAGCAAGTTGGTTCATGGTAGTTGACCAGAGAAAGTCAACAAGTCAAAACTGGGGTTCCCTAGACCTTATCTCCTACAATTTTTGTCATATGAAAATTATTATAAGATAAAAGTTACTCCAAGTGACATTCTAAACAAGTTTCATGTTGAAGTCAAGAGCTAGTTTTGCTTGGAAGGTCATCTTTTATGGTGAAATATTATAGGTCATTTTTTCTAAACCCTAGTTTGGAGGTCAACTTCCAAAGACCATAACTTGCTCAATTTTTATGATATGAAATCCATTAAAATTTCATGATCAAATTTAAGATGTCTAATTCAACTTTTATGTTTAGAGGAAGTTCAAGTTCAACTTTCAAATTCATGTGCCAGGAGGAAACATTATAGGTCAGTTGGGGCCATTACCATTGAACAAGTGATTTTCCTCAACTTCTATAATGCACAACTCCTTCATGCCAAATCCAAATTAGGTCAAATTTATTACCAAATTTAAGAGGTTTTAAATAGATAAAAATTTTATGAAGTAACTGTTCTCATTTGAAGTCCATAGAAAACGTTATTCAAGGTGGAAGAAGTGAACATATGGCTTGGTACTTAGAAAATTTTCAAATATGTTTGATTTCCCAAACTTCCACCTCAAAATTCATCATGATCCAAGCTTCAAATGAAAAAGTGTTTAACATGAAAGTTATTACCCTTGATCCTACATTTCCAAAAAGACCAAGATCATCTCATTTGGCTAAAGTATGAAGAACTTGCACATGGGTGCAAGTTGAAGGACCATTTGGATGATTTCCACTTCCACTTTTCATACACACATAAAAAAGGGATCCCTAGGAATACCTAGGACACTTTGGATGCTGACACCTCCCTTCTATGTAAGCAACCCCCTTACCTGTAATCTCTGGCATTTTATTAGTTTTGATTTGAAAACTTCTTACCTTTGGGTTTTGATCGTACTTTTCCCTTTTCCTTTGGAAATAATAAAAGCGCGGTGGCGACTCTTGTCTTATTAACGTTAAGTTTATCCATAGCTTAATGTTCATTAATTTACCACTATAATAATTATTAAAAAGATGGAATCAGAGAGTACCATAGTAGTACCTCGTAGTGTCAATCCGCCATTTTTCCAGTTGGAACTCAAGTGTACTTAAAAATTTAAATGTGATGCGCTCATAAGTAGGCGCCTCGAGACTCATGAATTCCAACATACCTAACACATGGAACATCCTGTAAATTTCAATCTTTAAGCCTAAGTCATGACGGGTTTGTTCACACATGTACCTGGTGTGGGTTAACTTCCGCTTTCTATGAATGGAGTACCGTCGCTCCTGCTCCGGATTGTCGAAGACAATGTTGTGCGTGTTCAGATTATGGTTGATACTCTTACATGGCCTTGAGGTCTCAACCATTTGTTGCTTCCCCTGAACAATCCTCCTCGGGGGCATTTTTGTACCTGCCAAAATTAAGAGAAATTCGAAATTAAAATTAGAAAAAATGGACACCGTGGATGTGATGAGGGCGAAAAATGGTGAGGGATTTGTAAAGGGAGTTTTTGATTTGGGGTTGATATGGTGGTAAAGGTGGAAGCTTTTGAGGGAGATTTTAATGGAGGTTTAGGTTTTTGAGAGAGAGATGATGGAGAAGATGAGGTTTGTGAGAGATGATTAGTGGAGAATGAGTGGAAATCAGATTTTGGAATATGTTATGTGGGTGTAATGAGTGGTTAATGGGCTTTAATGAGGGGTGTGGTCCACACGAGCATCCAAACAATTTTCACAATTTCAAATTCGCAGGCCTGACATGGGTTGTGTCAGCTGACACGGGCGACTGTGTCAGGCGTCTGTAAGTCCAATTTTTGACCACCATCCTTTAGTGGTCCTGACACGGGCCTTGTCAGGCTTCTGCCAATGTGAATTTTTTCTTTAGCGGCTCTGACACGGGCTCTGTCAAGCACCACGGTCGGCCGTGTCAGGCTGTTGTTACTCCCATTTGCAAGTCTATTTCATGGCCCTGACATGGGTTGTGTCAGCTGACACGGGTGTCCGGTTCAGGTGAGTGGTTGGGCTTCAAAAAAAATTCTTCTCTCCTTTATTCATATTTGGTCTTTGCTCCCGGTACAACTTCCGCATTAACGTTAGTGCCTCCGCCCATTTATGCAAGGCACTGTGCATACCTGAACAACTTAAAACACTAAACAAAAACAAAGATAATGATTAGAAATAAAATGTGTGGGTTACCTCCCACGAAGCCCTTCGTTTAACGTCACATGGCTCGACAGTCGTCCATCTTATCAGGTAAGATGAACATCATCTATCAGACCACTCTCTTGTCCTTTGTAGTATGGTTTTAATCTCTATCCATTCACCTTAAAAGTATCCCCGTTTGCTGGATTTTCGAGCTTAATTTCTCCATGCGGGAATACTTTGTGAATCACAAAAGGTCCAGACCATCTTGACCTCAGCTTTCCAAGGAACAACTTCAACCTGGAATTAAATAATAACACCAATTGTCCCTCCCAAAATTCTTTTTTTCTGAATTCTTTGGTCATGCCATTTTTTTGTTTTCTCTTTGTGTATTTTAAATTTTTCATAAGCCTGATTTCTAAACTCTTCTAGCTCATGTAGTTGAAGAATATGGGATTCCTCGGCTTTTGAAAGGTCACAATTCAGGAATTTGGAGGCCCAAAATGCCTTGTGCTCTAGTTCGAGCGGTAAATGACATGTTTTATCGTAAACCAATTGAAAAGGGGACATACCTATTGGGGTCTTAAACATTATTCTGTACATCCACAATGCATCATCCAACATTATTGACCAATTATTTCGAGAAATATTGACAACTTTTTCCAGAATCTGCTTTATCTGTCGGTTAGATACTTCAACCTGCCTACTCGTCTAAGGATGATACGGTATGGCAACCTTGTGCTTACATTGTATTTCCTCAACGGATTCTCCATCAACTTGTTTAGAAAAGTATTACCTTCTTCACTGATTAATGCTCTTGGCACCCCAAACCTAGAGAAAATGTAGTTTTTGAGGAAATTGACCACCACTTTAGCATCATTTGTGGGTAATGCTACAACTTCTACCAACTTTTACACATAATCAACAATGACCAAAATGTAATGCTTTCCAAATGAAGGTGGAAATGGTCCCATGAAGTCTATTCCCCATATATCGAACAACTCTACCTCCAACATGACATTTTGAGGCATCTGATTTATCTTCGAAATATTACCCGTCATCTGACATCTATCACATTCCTTCACTATACTTTGAGCATCCTTGAACAATGTAGGCCAGTACAACCCAGACTAGAGGATTTTTGCCAATGTTCTATTGCCACTAAAGTGTCCTCCATATTCTGAGTCATGACATGCTTTGAGGATCTCCCTTTGTTCTTCCTCTGGAACACACCTTCGAACCAACCCATCTATTCCTTTTTTTTACAAGAACGGATTGTCCCATAAATAAAACCTGCAATCATGCAAAAACCTTTTCTTTTTGTTAGAATCAAGATCGTCAAGTATTATTCCAACCACTAAATAATTCGCATAATCTGCGAACCATGGAACACCAGTAACAACTAGGATCCGTTCATCGACGAACTCATCTTTGATTCGGTGTTTCTCCTCTATTTATTATATTGGGGACATCCAGGATAAGTGACCGGCAATACTATTTTCACAACCCTTTTTGTCTCTAATTTCTAGATCAAGTTGTTGCAGAAGTAGAATCCATCTCAGCATCCTTGGTTTAGATTCCTGTTTGGAAAAAAGATATTTTAAAGCAACATGGTCAGTATAAACAATTACCTTCGATCCTAATAAGTAAGACCTGAATTTGTCAAAAGCATATACAACCGCGATCAACTCTTTATTTGTGGTTGCATAATTCATTTGGGCGGGATTCAACACGTGACTTGCATAATAACTCACATGCAAGAGATTTTCCTTTCTTTGTCCTAATACTGCCCCTACTGCAGTATCACTTACATCACACATGATCTCAAAAGGGAGAGACCAATCAGGGGCAATCACGATAAGAGCAGACACCAACTCCCTCTTCAAGATTTCAAAAGCTTAACTGCATTTTTTGTCAAAAAGAAAAGGTGTCTTTCACAAGCAAGCTTGTCAACGGTTTGGCGATCTTTGAAAAGCATCTGATGAACCTGCGGTAAAAAGCCGCATTCCCCCAAGAAGCTTCTTATACCTTTTTCATTCATCGGTGGTGGTAAATTAGTTATTACCTCCAAATTTGCTTTGTCTACTTCCATATATCTGTTGGAAATTTTGTGTCCAAGCATTATACCTTCCCGTATCATAAAATGGCACTTCTCCCAATTTAGGATCAAATTCGTTTGTTGACATCTTTCTAGCACAAGAGACAAGTTAGTCAAACAATTATCAAAAGACGAACCAAAAACAAAAAAGTCATCCATAAACACTTCCATATGTTTTTCAAGCATGTCAGTGAATATGGATGTCATACACCTCTGAAATGTGGTTGGTGCGTTACATAACCCAAATGGAATTCTCTTGTATGCGAAAATACCATAAGGACATGTGAAAGCAGTCTTCTCTTGATCTTCAGGGGCCACTACAATCTGATTTTACCATGAGTATCCATCAAGGAAACAATAGTAATCATGATCGGCCAACCTTTCCAACATTTGATCGATGAATGACAAAGGGAAGTGGTCCTTTCTTGTTGTAATATTCAACCTTCTATAATCAATTCACACTCTCCAACCTGTAACAGTTCTCGTTGGAATCAACTCATTTTTCTTATTTTTGATCACAGTAGTTCCCCCATTTTTCGATACCACATGTATTGGACTAACTCATGAGCTATCGGATATGGGGTAAATCAGCCCCGCATCCAATAACTTCACCACCTCTTTGTGCACCACTTCTTTCATAGCTGGATTTAGTCTTCGTTGTGGTTGCACCACCGACTTATGATCATCTCCCATTAGAATCTTGTGCATGCAAAATGTCGCGTTAATACCTTTCAATTCCTTAATTGCCCATCCAATAGAGCTCTTGTATTTCTTGAGTACTAGGATAAGTTCTTCTTCTTCTTGAAAACTTTTTAGACCGGAATTGATGATGGAAAGGTACTTCTTTTCAACATCAAGAAACACATACTTCAAATTCTTAGGAAGTTGTTTCAAATTTGTCCTATTTTTAGGCTCTTGGGTTTTTTCTGATGATTGGGGTGGTCTTAAATATTCATATCGGCGTGGTATAGGTATGATCCACTGAGGTTATGCTTCCATCATAGCTAGCACTTTTGACTCTTTCTCATCTTCATCACTTTCAAAAATGGACAAAATCAAAACACGTTCTAAAGGTAACTGAGGTGTTTTCATTTCAATTCCTTGAGCAATCACTTGATCTATTACCTCTATAGTGTGACTCGTACCAACATCATCTTTGTATTACATGGTGTTCCGAACATCGATTTTAAATTCTTTATCATAGACTTTGAGGGCCATTGTTCCTTCCTCTATGTCTATCATACAGTGTCCTGTTTCTAAAAAGGGTCTGCCCAATATGAGAGGGATCTCCTCATCTTCAGGCATCTCAAGAATGACAAAGTCAAATGGAAACATAAATTTATCTATCTTTACCAGAACATCTTCCACAATTCCATAAGGTCGCCTAACTGAGCGATCAGCAAACTGAGGAGTCATCCTAGTGTCTTGAACGGTGCAAGGCCCAATTTTTTATAAATGGACAGCGGCATCAAACTCACACTAGCTCCCAAATCAATTAAAGCCTTCTTGAATTTTCGATCACCAATAGTGCAAGGAATAGTAACTGAACCTCTATCTTTTTTTTTCACAGGAATTTTCATACTTAGAGAATAGCATTGCAGGTTTCAGTGAGGATGATTGGGTCTACATTTGTAGAGAAATTTTTGGAGATGATGCCTTTCATGAATTTGGAATATATTGGCATCTACTCCAAAGAATTCGGAAAATGGAATATTTATCTCAAGTTTCTTAAACATGTCCAAAAACTTCTCAAAAATATTTTCATGTTGGTCTTTATTCTTTTGTCTTGGAGGATAAGGAAGTTTGATGATTGGCTTGACAACTTTTTCTTTCTCCTTTATAGGCATTATCGCAACATCCTCCTCCATTTTCTTCGTTTCTTTGATTTCTAAATCGACTTCCAACAACCCATCTTCTTCTGCAATGTTTTCTTCCGGTTTCTCAGTAAACTTACCACTTCTGGTCACCACAGTGTTAACATTATTATGCTCATTGTCACTATACCACTAGGCAAGGTACTTGGGCTTGAGAATTTGAGGCTAACTGCTGTGCTATCTGACCCATCTGAACTTCAAGATTTTTTATAGAGGCAGTGGTGTTTTTCTGATTGTTTCTAGTCTCCTCTTGGAACTGAATATTGTGAGCGACCATTTTTTAAATGGCAATCTTCCAATCTTCTTTCTTTGGATCTTGTTGTGGTTGTTCTTGTTGATATTAAGTCTGATATTGACTTTGACCCTGTTGTGGAACATTCCCTCTCCGATCTTTCCAGGAGAAGTTTGGATGATTCTTCCACCCTGGATTGTAAGTGTTAGAGTAGGGATTATTCTGCTTCAAAAATTGTATCTCTTCAATTTGTTGATGGGTTGCAAAGAAGTACACCGTATGGTGAGGTCCATTACAAATTTCACAAGTGATGGTCTGAGCAGGTTGAACTTGAGCTACCTATTGAGTACCTATACTCATAAATTTCAACTTCTTTTCTACTTCAGTAGCTATTGTATCTTCCAAACGGATTTTATTAGTTTCCAGCTTCAGATCAATAACTCCCTCAGGTTTGCTTGTACACCTATCATACAATTCCAGATGCTCATTTGAAGTTATTGCTTCAATTGTCTTTTTAATATCGGTGGCTGTTGAGAAATTTGTTGAGCCACCGGCTACTGTATTTATCAAGTGTTTTGTCTTTATTTCGAGCTCATTGACAAACATATGCATTTGTTCAGTTTGATACATATTATGAGTTAGGCAAGCTACCAGGACCCTTTTGAATATTTTGTAGGCATCGCCCAAAGAGCCACCCTCCTTCTGTTTGAAGTTTAAGATTTCACACCTTTTTCTCAGAAATATCGATGCTGGAAAATACTCATTTAATAAAGTTGTTTCCATCTCTTCCCATGATGTAAAACTGCCAGCTGGGAGAGAGTAGAACCACTCTTCCGCCTCTTTAGATAAAGTGAACGGGAACATTCTTAACTTCTTTGCTTCATCAGTATGACCATCAATTTTTAAAGTAGTACTCATGGTCAAAAATCTCTGCAAGTGATTGTTTGTATCTTCATTTACCTTTCCGGTGAAAGGTTTTCTTTCAAGTTGATTGATTATGCTAGAATGCAATTAAAAATTAGTCACACTCACCAGTTGGTTGACAATTGTTAATCTACCACCCGATGCATTTGCACCTCCATAATCACCAAGGAGTCTCTCCGGAGATGGAGGTGGAATTGGAGGAACTTCTGCCATAGTTTCTGTTTCTGAATCTGAGTGAACCGAGCGAACTTCTTCTTTGGAATTCAATCTAGCATTTTTGAGTCACTGGTGAAGGGTTCTCTCGATTTCTGCATCAAAAAGAAATTCAATTGAGGGATCTCCTTGCATAAATAGATTAGACAGATTAGTGAATGAAATTATATAAATGACAGAAAAATAATTTATTGTAGAGCAACAAAATTTTAATTGAACTAAAATTAAACTCTATATTTTGGAAGTCCCTGACAATGACACCAAAAACATGATCGGAAAAATAGCAAGTGTACTATTTTGCCTTTTGTAGTAATAAAGGGGAAATTCCCTGAATGTCGATCTCAAGGACTACATGTTAATATCGAATTCAAATAATTATTCAATTAAACAAAAACTAGTGTTGGGGTTTTAGATTCAATCTTATAAAAATAAGGGAAACTAAAATAAATAATACTGTAAAAATAAGGGTTTCAAGGAAAAAGGAACATGCCAAGGAAGGTGTATAATTTGTCCCTGTAACAACTCTAAGTCACTATTGCATCAACAAATATCAATTAACTACTACCAACTTTCAAGGGTATTTTATCCCAAGGCCTTGGTGAGAAAACCTTTAATCATTCAACCCTAATCTCTATGTCCATAGAACATTACCGGTGAAATTAAGCCTTATTATATCAAGAATTATCTGGTTCATACATGGTATCCCTGGTCCTAGGTGATATCTACTGCAGAGTAATCTTATGAAAACCTTGTCAATGGCGATCAAGCCTAATCGATAATCATACATCAATCTCAATTGTTTCGAAAGCGAAAGCATTACACACATCAAAAGATTACCGTAATTATCAAAAATAATAGTGTCAATGCAATCGCAAACTCAAAGTCATTACAGATATAAATTAGGGTCACACCTAGCATTGGGGGGTTTAGCTACTCATGTTGTTCAAAATAGATTCAAGATAAAAATTATACATTACAATTAATTGGATGACTTGGATCTTCAATTGCTTCCGCTCATGAAAATCTTCCGCTCTCCGAACTCCTTGATCTCTCCAATTCTCGATCGTATGATAATTCTTCGTGCTCTGTTTTCTCCTCGCCAAAAAGTGTCCTTCTTATCTCGTAGAAACTCTTCTAAAATACTGAAAATCCCTTAGCATTAGTTGGAAATCCCTAGAACGCCCTTGCTGCTCAAGTCTGGATAAAAGCCCAAAAAATTAGATAATTAGCGCCTGGGCTGACACGGCCCGTGTCAGCTGACATGGGTGGCCCTGTCACGCCAATGCCTTGGCCTTTATCTTCTACTTCATCTCAGGTGGGCTGACACGACCTGCGTCAACTAAAACGGGTGGCTGTGTCAAGCCCCTGTCTTCCTTCCCTTGCAGCTTGGTTAGGTCCTCATCCTGACACGACACATGTCAGGTGGCATGGGTGGTTGTGTCAGGCTTCCTGAAACTTCATAATTTCTTTCCTCAAACGCCAGAATTCTCGACTTTCTTGCACTGAGTCAGTTGGGTCTTCTACTTGGACCTGGAGAGAATAAAAATAGACTACCAAAGCATAAAATCCAACAAACACGAAATAAAAAAAATGATAAAACGTTCAATTAAGGAAAAGAATTAAAAATTGCCTTGAAAGGTAACATAATACGAAAAAAGCATTTCAGAATCCTTGGCTTCTTATCGAATAAGTGATGAAAATATAGTAAAAATGGTGACCGATCACAAGTCATCTTTACAAGTAACCCCAGTATGATGAAGTATGTAACAAGTATTGGTTTGGAGGAAAATTCTAGTCATAAGTGTGTGGTAATGTTAAGGTTCATCTTAAGTGCATCTTGTTTGAGTTGCAAGAGTATGAATAAGTTGTTGGAAATCCGGTTGTTATTTATCTTCCCGAGTAGTGTTTGGTTAGTTGATCACGGAGTATGACATTCACACCTTGTTGGAACTGAGGGTATCCTAAATCCAATTCGTCTACCATTGTGGATGTGCGGGGATGAGAATAGTGTTGGAAGTTGTGGCAAGCCAAGTTGATAATTTTGGAATTGTAATTTTTGGAAAGTGTAATTATGTAGTCGATCATCTGTAGAGATATCATAGACATAAGATGTTTTAGAAATAAACCTAGTGAACCATACTCGGTGTGAGTAAGCCTTAGGTGTACCACTATTATGAATAATGAGAACCATAAGGAGTGAAGTTGGAAGATACTTACTAAGTGAGGATCTGTAAGAGATTAGTTTGGTATCTTGTATGTGTTAGTAAGGTCTAAAGTGGTTGGTCATAGTGTGGCATTGGTTAATTCTCTTGGATTCATGGCCTTAGATGTAGACTCCATGAGAGTGTTAATGGAGGTGTACAATGATACTCTACCATGTTGATAAGATTCGTGAGTTATAGTTCCGGGAAGGAACGTGAATTAGGTATTACTGAAGTTTAACATGTCACTCAGACTGTATATTAGTAAGAGCATGAGCTAAGATTATGGAAGATGGATCAGGACGATCGAGATGAAGGGTTTTAGATAGGAAGTTCAATATGGACTCCAGATGTGTGTGAAGTGTTGTATGACTCTGTGAGTAGTATGGAAACTCACAGTTACGTTTTAAATTGATTAAGTCTCCTTGGGAGTAGTGCCTTATTGACGACTTAAAGTTCCTTGGTGGTGTTATTTTCTTATTGGTCAAGATCTTGTGTCAGCAAAAACCTCAAATGAATCAGAACCCTATAAGAGGATTTGATATGAGATGTAGTAATAAGAATCAACTATTGTCAAACTAACTTAGATGAGTTGCTTCGAGCATAGAGAACAATCTGAATGTTGTACATTTTTTTTTGTAGTCGTGTGACTCCTGCATATATATATCTATTGGAAGGTGTTGGTCTTATCCTAAACTTTTGGGTATAAGCAAGAAAGTTATTCTATTAATGGATGTCAGTAAGGTTCTAGTATTGTTTTAGATGTTGGGAACTGAAGGGTAGGCGTGATCTTTTATGCAGACTGTTAGCTAACCACTAGTGCCTAGGAATCCCAGGTGTTCCACTATTGAAATCAGAGTAGCACAATGGAAGGATATGGATGGAAGAGCTCGATCAAGTTTATGGGGATCTGAGAGATAGTTACTCATAAGAATGGAAATAAGATAATACCGTGCTAAGGGTGTTATCTTATTGGAGTAGTACGAGATAAGTGAAGCAATAGATATAGAAGCTTGTAGTATATAGCATCATATCAAGTGGAGTTGATAAGGATACCAATAGAGGGATTATAATTTTTTCCTTAATTGCCAGAGGAATTGTGAGAGAAGAGTCCCTAGTGTTGTATGTGGTCACAAAATCATTAAATTATCTCATGAAGACTTGAGGAGGGTTAGTTATCCAAATCAAGATAAGATGACGTGATTATGCTTCGTGTAACTTAGTGCATGGAAGGGAAGTCGTGGTTTCTGGAAGGAAAGTGACCAAATGATTTAGAGCGTTATATCGGATGAATTAAGTGGAAGCAAAGTTAAACGTTAATCCAATATTGGAATGAAAAGATGGTTAAGACCATGAAGTATTGAGATTTAACACAAGAAAGAAGTTTGCCAAGGAAGATAAGTTGGAAGGATGAATATGTTAGAGGTTTAAAATTGAAGAGAAGTCAAGTGTTGGTCTAAGACATTGATGCAAGAAGTGTTTATTTGTTGAGTGGAGGAAATTCAAGGGCGAATTTCAATTTAAAGGGAAGAATAATGTAATATCTTAAATTCCCTTAAATTCTCAATTAGATGTCAGTTGAGACCAACTGAAATCCTATGTACTCTATCTCTTGTCAGTTGGAACAATTAGAACTCCTATATGCTCTAACTGTTGTCATTTGGGACCAATAGAGTAACCAGTGAACTATGAAGACATTAGTTATTAATAAAAAAGACATACCAATATTAATACTTACAAGAGAGAACATTTTGGTAACATTAATAATTTGTCAATTAGTACTAGAAGACAAAATATCAATTGAGATATTTTGTATTACTACCTTATATTATATATATAATATATATAATATATATATATATATATATATATATATATATATATAATATATATTATATATATTATATATATATATATATATATATATATATATATATATATATATATATAATCATTTGGTAGAAAGAAAAGGAAAAGAAAGTGTGGATAAGAAGAAAGAGAGAATAGAGATATCAGAAAGAAATAAATGAAAGAAAGAAGAGAAATGAAGGAAAAGAGAAAGGGAGACAAAGAAGAAGAGGAAGAAAGCTCAAGGAAGAGCAAGGTCAAGGAACTATCATCATCTTCATTAATATCACCATCTCATCATCTCCATCTTCATTCCAAGGAGATTCCCAAAGTGAGAATCAATTATGGATGAGTATTGGAAAGAATTGAAGAAGTTGTGCAAAATTCGGATTCTTGACATGTCTTCATTCAGAAGGTAATAAATTTCGCTCTATAACTCACAATTGAATGATTCTTGAATTTTCAGAAACTAGACAAACTTCCCTTCATTTTAGACAATAATTTTTATGCATGGGGTATATGATGAGGTACGAAATGTCTTTGAAGTTACAGGTCTGATGCAGAATTCTACAGGAAATTGCCTACGGGTTCGACGGATTTCGAGCGGCCCGAGAGCACGGGAAGTAGAACCGGAGCATAAATTCAGGTTCTTTGATCCAAGATGAGTTCCATAGATAGAATTAGCTTTGGGTGAGAGAATTTAATGAAGGGATAATATGGTTTTGTGATGTTGTTGTTGTTGAGTATAACATGGTGATATTACTTCCATGTTGCCCTTGAGGTCTTGTGATGAATTAGGGTTGTGTGTTATGTTAATATTGTTAATATTATGATAAAACCATGAGCTATGTTATTATGTTGAAATCATGTCATGTGTGTTTGGAATTATGTTGTTATTCTTTGAGGCATGATGTTCTTTTTGTCCTTTATGTACATTTGTGTGATCCATGTCTTATTAATGCTTGGGGTGTAAGAATGATGAAACTCATGGTATGAGATGATTGGCATGGTAGGAGGTATTTATACATGGCTTAAATTGGATAAAAGATGGAATAATAGAGTTTTATAAGTGTTAAAATTGGTTTTCTCGCTATGCCCAACCTGAGGGCGTTACATGTAACCTCAACCACTTCATTGGGAGGCTAGCGCACTACTAGCGTAGGGTCTCTGTTTTCCTAGAGGATAACCCTCTTTTTGGCGCAGAGCGCAACTGACAGATTCAGGTTTTTCCCTTTGCACTGTTTGTGGCGTAACTTGAGTTTCGTAACTTTGTTTGACATACGATCGGAAGCGTTGGAAAGCTATTTCAGTGATCTATTAGATGGTGAAATGAAGATTCAGATATGATTTTATATAAATTATTTATAGGATAGTGAAGATGAACTATTATGAATTGTTGATTGAATACCATGGTTCTTGTTTCCATCATAATTCAAGAATCGTGTATCTGATTGCTATGAGACTTGAAGCTTTGGAAATATAATCCAATGGGATATTTCATAGTGATGAGATACCATGAAATAACCAAGGATGTTTAAAAGAGGATAGTAATGATTATGTTTGACTTATTTGTGCATAACAACTTGAATAACCTAAGATAATGTTGATTGAGTTGTGAGATGGATTTACCTAGGGTTTATTGTGACATGATATGCTACTATGTGTGTTTCATGTATGAAATTTTGTTATGCTAATGTGTATTCTATGAATTGGTTGGATATTTGATTATGAATAAATATGATTAAAAACCTTATAAAGACGAGTGAGGAAACCTATGAGAATAACTTGATTAATAACTTAGAAAGATAATCTAGGTTATGGAAATGGGTATACGGTGATGCTTGGACGCAACGGTACCTAGGTGTGTATCACATACAAGTATTCTCCTGATAAACGAATCAATATGATTTGTATGGAACATGTGGATTAATATGTGAATGGGTGGATATGAACACCTAGTATTTAATGAATACCATGAGAATTCAGTTGATATTTGATGAGGAACCTTTGTTCCAAAAGTCCTATTTGGTGATGAGCTTTGCTCTGAAAGTCCTATTTTATTGTTGAGACTTAATCACGTATTCAAATGTGATGTTGCACATACCGCTTAAAAGGCTTAGGTAAAGTGGTAAGTGGGTATGAGGCACCAATGTTTCGTGCCTCAATTGGGTTTAAGTCCCAACCATGGCGGACATGGGGGAAAGGTGGACACCTAAGTGGGTCAGATTCCCATACGGTGAAAGATACCCTAAGTTGGTTAGAGTTCCATACGGGTGACGGTCGCTTGAACTGAGCTGAGTCTCATAGAGGACCCAATATCCACCGCGAAAGTATAATTATACGAGCATGCATGAACCGAGCATGGCTTAAACGTAAGTCCTTTCGGGGATTGATGTTTTGTGAATCCGAATAGTGATTGTTTGAGTTATGATAAATCATGTGACATTTTTCCATACATTGTGAATATCCCTTATGAAGGTAGAGAAAAATAAGAAAGAGGGGTGGGGGGGGGGGGTTGAATTGTTTTCCCAGGTAATAAAAACTTTTGCAAATAAAACACACACGAAATATAAAGCAATCAACATAGAAGTTTTTTCTGGTTCGCTTGAAATTCAAAGCTACTCCAATCCACTCGGCCAAGGCGATTTCTTCTTCAACAAGGACTTAATCAAATAATCTAGAAAGATTACAACAAAAGCGTCTAAGAGAGTAAAGATCTCTTAGCCCTCTAAAGGTTACAGACTTCACAAGTCACTTGAGGAAATATTCAACAACTATTTTGGAATTACAGTGAAGTGTTTAGTGCTTCTAGGTAAGCAAGATTAACACAATAAGAACTGTAGGATTTCACACTTAGAGCAACAACTCGTGTGAACAGATTTTGAACAAGAATGAATGAGAGTATGGAATTGAGTTTTTCAGTATTCTTGTGTGAGTGCTTCGTTCCTGGTAGGATGATGATACTTCATTTATATAGTGTTTTGAACATGAGATCATTAGTTGAGGCAATAATGATTATCTTGGCAATGATGGACTTTAATTGGCATTAAGTTCGTTGTCCTTTCCACAGCCATTTCGGAGAGTGTTTATTCTTTTTCAAATAAGGATTCATACCAATAGTGGAATACTTCGTAGCTAAGCCTTGTGGTTGATCTTGAGTTAGAGTGCATGGAATCCAGATCTTCTTGTTCAACATGTATTCTTCAGATAGTTACTGAGAGTAAATTTTCTTTAGAAGTTCTTGATATGTTTTTCTGTAGAGCCTTCTTCAAAGTACAAATCATCAGAGTAGCTGTGTAGAAATCTTCAGATTTAGAGTGTTTGGGTCTTCTACCATCAGACTCTATGAGCTTCCTTTTCTTCAGAGTCATAGCAATTTCTTTAATTGATTTTAAGTTATCTATTCTGGACTTGCATGATGTCAGATGTTGTCTATCTGATATATTTTCTGTTAGAGTCCTGCATACTTAGATAAATTTGTTAGGGTACCAACTTGTTTCATCCTTTGTTATCATCAAAACTTTAGAGGTGAACTATAGACACAAAATCTTGTTCTAACAATCTCCCCCTCTCCGATGATGATAAAACCTTCAGACTGATGATGAAACAATGATACTTCATAGAAATTTAAAGGAGTTATCTCAGAGTCAGATGTATGACAACTCCCCCTGAGATAAGCAATCTCCCCTTAGCTTATATGCTTAAGAAGTTTTAGATGTTCTTACTAGATCTCCCTACGTTGTAGCTTGTTTCTCATATGTTTAACTTAGATACTTCTTGTAGAGCTTAAGACTTCATAATAATAGTTTTAAATGTGTGCAGCATATTATGAGGCTTAGATAATATTTCATCAAAGGCTGTTAAGTTTATTCTCCCTTTTTTTGCAGACTCGAAAAGACTTAGCAAAGTAAATGAGGCAAAGCATAATTCATTGATGAGAGAGAAGTACTGGTACAAAAAGGCATAAAAGAACAGAGGGAAAAACACTTAGAGGAAAACATAGAAGATAAGCACTTAGAGAAAATAGTAAGAAAATCCTAAGTGTGTCTAAGGGTTCGGAGGAGGCGGCATCCTCTGAAGCAATTGAGTAAGTAGGTTCTGAATGTTGGAGTTGACGGAGTCCTGTTGATCCAATCTTGCTCTCACAATCTGTTTCTCTTTCTGTAGTTCTTCTAGAGTCTTCAACACTAGAGGAACGAAATCAGAGTGAGATTGCTCCCCCTGAGTCATAGCAACGTCCCTAGCCTTGGCATCTTCTTCCGCAGCAATGCGTGCTGCTTCTTCAGCGTCAGCAACAATAGCAGCCTCAACGGCGACCTTATCTGCAACTTCTCTTGATCTCTCTTCTTCTTCCAAACGAGCCTTTTCCCCAACTTCTCTATGAGCTTTTTCTTCTGCCTCTCTGGCCAGACGGTCCTATAACCTTTCTCCAACTTCTCTGATGAAGTTGTTTTGGACTTGTTCAGAGAGGCCTTTCAGCTTGAAAGCCTCATATGTCATCCATCTGATCACTCTATTCTAGTGAATCCTCACTGTAAAAGGATTATCACTGATTCTAGAGTTTTCAGATAGCGGTCTGATTATTTCCACTAAAGACTCGACAAATAAGGCTACTGCCTCTTCCAGTGTGGGAAAGGTGGGTTCAGGTTCATAGGTGGGAGGTGGGAGGTATAGGTGTTGGTGGTGTGGGGATGGTTTCAATGGGAGGTTCATATTGTTGGGTAATGGGTTTTTCAGAGGGAGTTTCTATGTGAGGTTTAGAGGGTGGTGTTGGTGGTTGTTCAAATGGTGAAGGAATGTTGGTTTCTGACTCAGATGGGTTTTGAACAGAGAGGGCGCGAGCATGGAGTTAAGAAAGAGTAGAGGATTAAGGGTCAGATTAGTCAGAGTCAGAAGAGATATTGTAGTAAGGTGGAGATGAGGGAGTGGAAGTGGGTGGTGATATGGGTCCATTGAATAGTTGGGCTTCAGATATTGGTAGGGTTGTGGTGGTTAGATTGAATTTTTGAAGGGGAGGTGATGGTGGGTTAGATATGGGAGTTTCAGAAGGATTTGTGGTGGAGGTTGTAGGTTTAGAGTGTGTGTAAATAGGGGAAGATTGAGGTAGGGAAGAAGAAAATTGCCTTAAATGTAAAGTAGGAGAGTCAGAGGGTTGAGACTTACTTGGAGAGGAGGAGGAGACCATAGGCACAAGTGGTCTGGATACAGAAGTTTCCCCCAGCTTCTGAGATTTCTTCTTTGACTTTCTTTCAGATGGCTCTCGCATCCTCTTCATGAAATTGGGTGGATGTTCATGTATCCAACCCGCCGAAAAATCAGAGATGTCCACCCCTTGATTTTCCAGGTCCTAAAGATAGTAGGCGATAACTTCTGGGGGGTTTATCTTAGAGAACAGGTAGAGACTGTTGGGTATCTTCCTCTGATCCTTTAGAGCTTCCCGGGAGGTGTCCAGAGAAGGCTTGACCAGAACTTTCTTAATGATTTCCATGCTCTTCAGATTCCTTGAGTTCAGAGGCCTATCGGTGTCTACCATCACATCCTCCATCAAATAGTGGCGAATCAGATGATCCACCAACCTGCTTTCTATTAGAACGTCTGGGACATATATTTTGCCATAGGGTTGATGTTGTAGACCCTTCTTCCCCCTGTCTTCTCCATATTCAGAAGTTTGGTTATGGACTTCTTAGTGATAATAATCTTCACCCCCAGGATGTGTGAAATGATGCAGTGATCATCTGAATCTGCAAATCTCCAGAATTCCTTCATCAGAAAACTGTAGATGGGACCATAGAGACGCTGTAAGTAGTTTTTTCAGCCTTGTTTTCTTAATTCCTCCGTGAGGTCCACACCATTTATTTTCATATTATCAAAATCTACCAAGGATTCGCAAAGAACTTCCAATTTGTCGAATGGAGTTGCAAGATGAATGTGAGGTGGACGATCCCAAATGTGAGGTTCCTTGTGGATAGGAGTAGATATGGCAACAGTACAATGGTGGTTTGCTGGGAGGATGCTGAATGTTGTTTCGTTGATTCCATTTGTTGGGAAAAGTTGTATACTTGCTGTTGTTGAGAATCCATGTAGAAGATGAAGAATGCTTGAAGAACACTTAAAAGACTGAGAGAAAGTTGAGAGCGAGGGTTTATGTTGGATATGAGTGAAAAGTGTGAAAGTGAGAGTTATGGCAAGTATATGTACATAAAGTTAGCATGCAAAATGACATCATTTCATGGTAATATTAAACAGCAGTTAATTAATAGCGCAGAAATTGAGTTGACACGCTAGAGGGAAAACTAATTATAGCTTATGATGGATGTCTAATCCCAAAAATCTGCACACTACTCGAGGAGATCTCAATAGTCTGTCTCTTGAGTTCTGTGCTAGACAGTTGTCTAGAAGATCCAAGGTCAAACGCAAGAGAGGTCACATGTTGATATATCTGATCTTCAGGAATACCAAGAGATTGGGTCCTGAGGATTTTTTATTCAGATAACTTCTAACTGGTAGAAATATGAGAGTCAGATTCAAATGCCAAAAGTTTTAAGTTAGAGCCTATTTTTCCATTTCAGAGAAGCATATATCTGACTAATTATGGGAAACTTTCCATGTTTAAATGTTTCAGAATGAGTGAGAATCTATCTTCAACAAGGGTTTTATGAAGATATCGTCCCATTGGTGGTTTGTATCTATGAATTTTAATGAAATTACCCCTTTCTGAACATATCTCTGATAAAATGATGTTTTATTTCAATGTGCTTTGCTCTGGAATGCAGAATAGGGTTCTTAATTAAGCATATGGAAACAGTATTCTCACAAAAGATAGGAACGTTACTCTCATATGTCTGAAGATCTTCTAGTTGATTCTTCATCCAGAGCATCTGAGTAATGCATAGTGAAGCTGAGATATATTGTGCTTCTACAGTAGAGAGTGCTATGGTTGACTGTCTTTTGCTAGCCCAAGACATACGATTGCTTCCCAAAAATTGACAGTTTCCAAATGAGCTTTTTCGTTCCAATCTGTCTCCGGCATAATCTGCATCATAATATCCAGAGAGCCTATACTCTAATGTTTTCTCATACATCAGGCCAAGGTCAGGTGTTCCTTTCAGATACCTTAGGATTCTTTTAACAGTTGTTAGATGAGATTCCCTTAGATCTGATTAAAATCTGGCACAAAGACAAACGCTGAAGAGAATAACTGGCCGTGTAGCCGTTAGATAGAGAAGAGGTCATATCATACCACGATAGAGCTTCTAACAAACCTTTTGACTTACTTCTTCTTTTTCCATAATGTTTATGTACACCCATTTTTTTCCAATAACGTGGGTACCTTTTGGCCTTGGTACAAGATCCCAGACATCGTTCTTTGCAAATTGATCAAGTTCTTCTTCCATGGCTAGAGTCCATTATTTGTCTTGAAGTGCCTCATCACAAGATGTCGGTTTTATCAGAGACATTAATCCCAGAGGGGTTTCCTCGGATACTTTGAATGTAAACCTTGTTCTGACAGGTTTATCCTTGTTTCCCATAATCAATTCTTCGGAGACATTTAGTTGATTTCTTGATCTTTTCTGTATAGTTGAGATTTCAGTTGTTTCTGGGTTTTTCCTTTCAGCTTCCTCAGATCCTTTAGTATTTTCGTCAGAACCTGCAAGTGTTATCTCTAGATCAATTGTTTTGGAGCCTCTGATTCTTCCTTTCTAATTTCCTCAGAAATCTACGAAGCCAACATCTTTAAGTTCCAGGCTTTGGAACATATGCTTTCTTCCTGTCATGTGTCGCGGGCATCCAGAGTCCAGGTACCATGATTGATGTCTTAACTCTACTGCATAGGATACCTGCAACATAGACTATTTTATCCTTTGGTACCCAGAATCTGTTGGGTCCTTTGTGATTAGTTCTCCCAGAGTTTCTGGAAACTTTTGGTTTTCTGGCATTAGTAAAGTTTTGTGTTTTTGCATGTGTGTAGTGATAAGAAAAAGGAGATTTAGGTTTATCATCTGCAGAAGGTATTTGCTCGTCTTCATCAGAGTCATATCATATTCCTCTTTTCTTATTCTGACTAACTACATAAACCATAGAAGCCATTATGCTTCTTTCTAGCCCATTTTTCAGAAATTTTTGAAATGCTTTTTCATATTTGTATATGATTGTGTTATAATTTTATGGGGCTTGAGATATAGCTTCTTCAAGTTTTAAACATTTTTTAGTTGAAAATTCCTTTTCACTTTCCAAAACAAAAATGTTACCTTTTAATTCAGAAACTTCCATCTAAAGCTTATCACATTCTTCAACAGTTCCTTCAAGGACTTTCTTTAAAGCCTTGAATTTTAGTTAAAGCTTCTTATATGACCTTAGAGATTCAGATAAGAAAGATCAGAAAATACCTCTTCAGGATCAAATTCTCTTTCTGATGTGGTAGCCATGAATGCCACATTTTCCTGTTCTTCTTCAGAGTCTGATCCTGAGGCATCAGATTTAGAGTCATCCCAGGTGGCCAAAAGTCAACATACAATTCGAGTCGCCACCGGACTTTTATTTGTCCAAAGGAAAGGCTAAAAAGCGAACAAAAGCCAAGTAAGAAGTTTTTCAAATCAAAAACTAATAAAAATGTCAGAGATCTGGGTAAGGGGGTTGGTTATGAAATGGGAAGGTTTTATGCACCCAAAACATCCTTAGTACTCTAAGGGTACCTTTTTTGAAAATATGTGTTGTAGGTTGGTATTTGTGAAAAGATTTATGCAAAAAGATTGGAGGGATGAGAAGAGAATAAATTATATTTACAAATTTTGTTGTTTGAATGGATGAACCCATTGCCTACGTACCATCACAAAGGAGGATCAAAACCTCATAGTTCGGGGTAAAAAATCTTAAAGATTGGTGAATTGATTTGATCAAAAGCCTTAAGGTCTTTTGTTATCAAAGGGAGAAAACTCAACCTAAACCAACAATCCACCATGTGAGGAAGGCTTCAACATGCTAGTGAGGGGTTAACCCTATAATAAGCATGGAAGACTTATAATCCAACCACTAAGGATGAGGTGAGATTTACATCAACCACTATGATAACTCAAACCTATGACTAACGTTTTTGAAAAGATTTTAACAAAGTGGCCATTGGAACCACAAAACAACTTGAAATGAGTTATATTTACAAGTTAGACTTATTTACAAAATGAAGTCAAAGTTGGATTAAAGTTTATTCACAATGAGTATTGATGAAAAGAGTTTTTGAAAAGTTAAAGGCTTAAGGCCTATGTTTCTAATTTGAAACAAAGTAAAAGTTTTGAAAATGATTTTTGGCTTGGGTAGAGTGGGGAGAAGAAGAGAAGGGCTAGTCCTAAAAGCATACAAAGATAATAGGGGAAAGATAAACCCTTGGAGTTCCTTTTTCTTGAAGTCATAGAGATGACTCAAGATGCTCCCTTCCTTTGGACTTAGCACACAAACAAGCAATCAAACAATTGAATTCAAGCTCCTAGGATCTCCATTTGGTTTGTCTCTTAACTTGGCCACTCATGACAATGGTCCTCTTTTCAAAATCTCATGGTGGGATCCCTATCACACAAGAGCAAACATCAAAAAGTTCACAACACAATAAAGGGAATGGACAAAGAATAAGTTTGATGGAGAAGTCCTTTTGAGATCAACTTTGAATTTTAGCATTCTAAAGGCATGAGGCCTAGTTGCTCTTCAACAAGTTTTTCATTCTAAAGGCATGAGGCCTAGTTGCTCTTGAACTCCTTTAAGCATATGTAAATCCTAATTCTAAGTCCTTTCTCCTTTTGCAATTGGTTCACACAAAACAAACACAAAGCAAACACAAGATATCAATATATTTATATACAATAATAGGCTCAAATGAGTAAAAGGAAAATAACATAAACATAAAATATGTGCTCAAGTGAGCAAAGTGAAAATCAATATGAATAATGAGCAAGAAATAAATGACATTAAAAGTAAATTGGAAGAAATTAAATGCTCAAATTAAAGTTAGTAGTTAGTAAAGTTATCTTAGTTTGTCATGAGACAATATGGCGATATGTTAAGCAATCGTAAGTGGACTAATGTAGTAGTCACACCTATCTGAGGCCGGTCAATAAAAATATAGGTAGAGAACACAAGTTAGAGATCATGACTAGTAAGCCAAGATCCATAAACTTGCCATGCCAAAACAAAAGGGGAATGGCCTTGTATTGACTATAGGTTATTTGCTTGACCAAGAAGCAACCTATCTTGGACACAAAACGACTCACTTGATCATGGATCAAGTTGAGGTTGGTTTGGATCAAAAAAGGTTAAACTTCTCATTTGTCAAAACCAACCATAAGACTTTAACTCATTGGCCATAGATGGAAAGAACCTCAAATTCAATTCAAGTCAACTTCAACAAGTCCAATTAAATTCTCATAGGTTCAACATGGTCAAACAAGCTTTGAATAATTTTCTCAAAAAAATTTGAAACCAGAAAGTAATTAAAAACAATTAAAAATAGCATAATATGAATTAAAATCTCAAATAATCTCAAATCAAATAAGAAATTGATGAGACCATTTTTCATTGATTTATCATGATCCATAAATACTATGAAAATATTTTTGGATTTTTCAAAAGTTAGAAAGTATTTAAAAATGAATTAAAACTATTAAAAATCAAATAATCCATGAAAAATATCAAATGAAGTCACAAAAATAATTAAAAAATCAAAATATGAAACTAAATTTTTCAAGAAATTTTTTGGAATTGGTCTCATATTTTTATGACTTCAAATTAATTTTTTATGAATTTTTGAAAATCAAATGAGTTAACTGAAAATAAAAGAAAATAGAATAAATGGAAAAAACCACAGCCACGTGATGGAGCTCATTAACTGACGTGGCAAGGATGAATGGTCCAGATCATAAGGAACACGGTATGTACAGGTCAAGCGCGCCACAACGTGTATTAAAATAAGTAAACACAATGAATGATTAGGATTAAAATGTGAAAACCAAATCCAAGGGCCAGGAAGATGCACACGTGGTGGTGGTGGTGGAAACCACCATCTTCTCCGGCTAAACAACCAATTCCGGCCACTAGTTGCAGGAAAATGAAACTTAATAAAAATTAAAAACAAGGCCATGGAAATGAAGCTCGTGTGATGGAGATCAACAATATACCAATGGATCTTCCTCACTCTTCCTATATTTAGAGAAATGTGAAGTGGAAGATCATGGTGTTCTAACTGTAAGTTTATGAAATGATGAATTGAAAGCACCAATGGCTTGCCTCAAGTGTGACGACTTCAGAAAACCACACAAACACAATAGTGCTACATTGAATTGAGAGTTCTAGATCCAAAAAGTTTGAATGTATACCTCTGAATTGAAGCACTTCAGGCCACGAATTCTTCAAGATCCTTTCTCCTCTTTGATCTATGGATGTAGGGGAAATGAAAGGCTAAGGAATTAGGCTTTGAAGATCAGCTAATGATGCTGAATTTCAAGCTCGAAAGTAAGAACAAAATTTGAACAATTCCTTTGGTATGTCTATGGTTTCAATGCTGTAACAATTCAGATCTCCAAAAGGTTCCCAAATGAGTGAGAGGGAACCTCTATTTATAGCTAAATGTGGCTGATCACACACTTCTCTCGTGTGCATGAAATTTGAGCTTTGATGTGCATGGGCCTGTACAAGCGTGTGGAAGGCCCAATGATGGATGCAAAAGCTTGCTGAGTTCACATGGAAAGGATTTGGACGTGCATTTTGGAGGGAACTAGCTTGCACATTTAAGTTTCATCATGAAATACCAAAATGCACATAAATGGAAAGGTCTTTGAAACTCACCAATGGTAAGTCTAAAAGAGTAATGTGAGTAATGGTTGGAAAGCCCTTGAAATAAGGAACAAAAGTTATGTTGGGAAAAATTCATTTTGCATTTGGAAATTGATGAAAACTGGATGTGAAAATCCAAGTACAAAACATGTTTAAGTGATTTTGAAAAATTTCCCCAAAAACAAGCTTAATCAAACCCCTCTGTTTTCATGATGCATGCTTCAAATGGAAAAGCCTCCGACATCAAAGTTGTATATCATTTCAAGATGATCAATTTAGACTCAAAGTTTGCATCATTTGGATTTTCTATGACAAAGTTATATGCATTTGAAGTTGGGTACTTTTTCAAATTCAATGAATTAGGTCCAATATGACCTATAATGCTTTGTATTATCACATGTATTTATTTTAGGATTATGAAATTTTTTCCAACATAACATTTGAGTTACATGTAACACCCTTCTAAAATACCCCAAATTTTAATTAAAACAACAAATATATATCAGAGTAGATATGCAATTAAGGGTGTCACACAATCACTTCACACCATTCGCCAAAATAACTGTCATGCTCTTTTATTAATTCAAAACATAAGCATTTGCATAATACGCAGCGGATAGAAATCTCATCAATCATTGTAAAACATGTAACACATTACATGTAAAATGGTTCAACAACCAACAATAAAACAATTAAAACATCCCATCCCGATGTTACATCTATCAGAGCATGACCCACTAAGGAACTACACTAGACTCCAAGCACTAGCTCCTACTCAATCATTGCTCGTTACCTGAAACATAGTTGTAAGGGTGAGTTCCTCAATCGATGTAATAAGCATTATAAAATATCATGTAATGCTAAGTAATTTAACACATATCATCACCCTAATCAGATCACACATATTCAGCAACGGCAATATCAACTCATAATCATCATCATCATCATACTCAAACTCAACACAACCATAAAACACACGTATAATATTGGAATACATCCATTCATATTATACGCCATACATACATACATTATGCAATGAGACTCCATGCATGCGGTACCGACTATTCGTGAACATATAGTTCAACCTCACCGACCAAATCCAGGTACGGCTACCAAGCTCACTAGTCCCACTCATTTGAGACCTAGTGACTCACTCACTAATTCCTCACCATGGGAATTAGCTACCACCCCAAGGGCTATGATATGCACGCTAATTCACCTAGCATGCAAATATCAACAACAGTCCATAATGACTAACTCACTAATTCCTCACCATGGGAATTAGCTACCACCATAAAGGCCACAATATGCAAGCTAAATCACTTAGTCATGCAAACATCAACAATCATCCACAATGGACATATGCTCACACTCTAAGCCATAAATAGTCCATTCATAATTTCATACACAATAGATACATTCACAACATTATGCATACCATCATAATCAATCACAGCATTAGCACACTCTACTAATACCTATACTACTCAAAACAACGGGAAATGATCCCTACTCTATCATACGTCAGCTAATTTACATTACTCAGCTGAACAACCAAAAACTGCACAACAACAGCACAGAAAAATCACAATCCTGCCCATACGCGTATTGCCTAGTCCCATACGCGTATGGCCCAATTCTCAGCCAATCCCATACGCGTACCACCTATCTTATACGCGTATGCTACGCGTACCACTTCCCCATACGCGTACCAACAGAGACCAAACCACGTTCAAAACATCATCTTCCTCATCCATACGCGTAATGCCTAGTGCCATACGCGTACCAGACCATCTCATACGCGTATTGCCTAGTGCCATACGCGTATGACCAGAAACCAGATTTCCAGATCTGCTATGGTTTTCTCTGCTACGAGATCTCCCAATTCCAACCTCCCACAATCCAATTTTTCACATTAATTGTTCATATCATCTAACACGAATCATACCTTATTCGATTTCACAATTACTAACATTATTACATCTAATTCCTACGAATTTCTCCAATTAAACCCATATTTCGTTCATCCAATATTTTCACAAATTTTCGGCATACATCATTCTAATCGGAGTCAAAATCAATGGTTTATCACTACCCACTACATGTTATCCCATAATACCCATTAAACGACGATAAACCCCCCTTACCTGAGTTAATCGGGCAAATCCTGCAGCTTCAAGCTCTTCCTCTCTCCAACCCTTGTTCTCTGGTTCTCTTTGCCCTTTTTCCACTTTTCTGCCCTTTTTTTCCTTTTCACGTGAAAAAATAAACCTTTTTACTAAATGGGACCTTTTCTAAATTCCAACTTTTATTCCAATAAAATAATAACCCAATAATAATAATTCCAATAATAATATTCCAATTATTTAATTAAATTAATAAATATATTATTAACTTAAATTAAATAATTATCTTATTTTATCGGGGTGTTACAACTCTCCCCCACTAAAAGAGTTTTCGTCCTCGAAAACATACCTCAAGCGAATAACTCAGGATAAGACTCCTTCATCTGACTCTCAAGTTCCCAAGTTACATTGCCACCTGCTGGTCCTCCCCAAGCTACCTTTACCAAAGCAATCTCTTTACCCCGCAACTGCTTCAACTCTCGATCCTCAATCCTCATAGGTGATGTTTCAACAGTCAGGTTATCTCTCACCTGGACATCATCTACTTGGACCACATGCGACGGATCATGAATGTATCTCCTCAACTGAGACACATGAAAAACTTCATGCAAATTCGCAAGTGACGGCGGTAAAGCGATACGATAGGCTACCTCCCCTATCCTCTCCAAAATCTGATAAGGACCAAAAAATCGAGGTGTCAACTTCTTCGACTTTAAAGCTCGACCAACCCCAGTTATCGGAGTAACACGAAGAAACACATGATCTCCCTCTTGAAACTCAAGTGACTTCCTCCTCTTGTCGTGATAACTCTTCTGACGACTCTGAGCAATCCTCATCTTCTCCTGAATCATCTTAATCTTTTCCGTAGTTTGTTGAACAATCTCCGGTCCAATCACAGCACTCTCACCGGACTCATACCAACATAAAGGTGTCCGACATCTCCTACCATACAAAGCTTCAAACGGTGCCATACCAATGCTCGAATGAAAACTATTATTGTAGGTAAACTCAATCAAAGGTAAATAACAATCCCAAGCACCTCCCTTTTCCAAAACACAAGCCCTCAAAAGATCCTCTAGTGACTGAATCGTCCTCTCAGTCTGACCATCAGTCTGCGGATGATATGCAGAACTCAATCTCAGCTTAGTTCCCAAAGCCCTCTGCAAACCTTCCCAGAACTTCGATGTAAATCTAGGATCTCTGTCCGAAACAATACTCGACGGAATACCATGCAAACTTACAATCTTCTCAATATACAACTCGGCTAATCTCTCTAACAGATAATCCATTCTGATCGGAATGAAATGAGCCGATTTCGTCAATCTGTCGACAATCACCCAAATAGCTTCAAAATTCTTAATTGTCCTCGGTAAACCAGAAACAAAATCCATACTGATACTATCCCACTTCCACTCTGGAATAGCCAACGGTTGCATTAGCCCTGACGGCTTCTGATGCTCAATCTTTGACTTCTGACAAGTCAAACAAGAATAAACAAAACTCGCAATTTCTCTTTTCATTCCCGGCCACTAAAATAACTTTTTCAAATCATGATACATCTTCGTAGCCCCAGGATGAATACTCAGGCCACTACGATGTCCTTCCTCGAGAATACTCTTCTTAAGTTCGGTAACATCCGGAATACACACCCGATTACCAAATTTCAAAACACCATTCTCATCAACTCTGAATTCACCACCTTGACCTTGGTTCACTAGAGTCAACTTATCAACCAAAAGCACATCGAATTTCTGACCCTCTCTAATATCATCCAGAATACCACTCGTTAACTTCAACATTCCCAATTTAACACTATTGTGAGTATTCTCACACACCAAACTCAAGTCTCTAAACTGCTCAATTAAATCCAATTCCTTAACCATTAACATAGACATATGCAATGATTTCCGACTCAATGCATCAACCACTACGTTTGCTTTACCCGGATGGTAATTCAAACCAAAGTCATAATCCTTCAGAAACTCTAACCATCTCCTCTGTCTCATATTCAGCTCTTTCTGATCAAACAAATACTTTAAACTTTTATGGTCACTGAAAACCTCAAATCTTGACCCGTACAAGTAATGCCTCCATAGCTTCAGAACAAATACCACAGCTGCCAACTCTAAATCGTGTGTCGGATAGTTCCTCTCATGAACCCTCAGTTGTCTCGAAGCATAAGCTACAACCTGCTTATTCTGCATCAAAACACCACCCAAACCCAACAATGAAGCATCACAGTAGACCTCAAATGGTCCCGACGAACTCGGTAATATCAGAATAGGAGCAATAGTCAACCTTCTCTTTAACTCTTGGAAACCTTCTTCACATTTTGAGTCCCAAACAAACGCTTGCCCCTTTCTAGTCAACATCGTCAACGGTAACGCCAACTTAGAAAATCCCTTAATGAATTTCCTATAATAACCTGCAAGTCCAAGAAAACTCCTTATCTCAGAAACTGACTTCGGAGCTTCCCACTTAGATACCGCTTCTATCTTAGAAGGATCAACAGCAACACCACCTCTTGAAATCACATGACCAAGAAGACTAACCTCTTCTAACCAAAATTCACACTTAGACAGTTTAGCAAATAACTTCTTTTCTCATAGAACTCTTAAAACCATTCTCAAATGCTCAGTATGCTCTTCTTCCGAGTTCGAATACACCAAAATATCGTCAATAAACACCACAACAAACTGGTCTAGATACGGATGGAAAATCCTATTCATATACTCCATAAATACTCCAGGCGCATTAGTCACACCAAAAGGCATTACAGAATACTCATAATGTCCATACCTTGTTCTGAAAGCAGTCTTCTGAATATCCTCAGTTTTCACACGTATCTGATGATACCCCGATCTCAAATCTATTTTGCTGAACACACTCGCACCAACCAACTGATCCATCAAATCATCAATCCTCGGCAAAGGATACCGATTCTTGATCGTCACTTTATTCAGTTGCCTGTAGTCCACACACAACCTCATAGTACCTTCTTTCTTCTTAACCAATAACACTGGTGCACCCCACGGTGACACACTCGGACGAATAAATTTCTTATCCAACAGATCTTCCAGCTGACTCTTCAATTCAGTTAACTCAACAGCAGACATACGGTACGGAGCCATCGATATCGGCCTAGTACCAGGTACCAAATCAATCGAGAACTCAACTTCACGTTCTGGCGGTAATTCATTCACTTCTTCAGGAAACACATCAGGAAAATCACACACCACGGCTAGATCGCAAATCACCAGTTTATCTTTAGCCTCCAAAGTCGCTAGCAGCATAAACAACTCTGCCCCACCTGCTACCGCCTCATTCACCTGCCTCGCCGATAGAAACAAACTCTTTCCTTCCTCAATCTCAGGAAAAATCACAGTCTTATCAAAACAATTGATATAGACTCGGTTAAACACCAACCAGTTCATACCCAGGATAACATCAACCTGCACTAGTGGAAGACACACTAGGTCCATCCCAAAGTCCCTACCAAAAATACTCAAAGGACAATTTAAACAAACTGAAGTAGTAGTCACTGAACCCTTCGCAGGAGTATCAATCACCATACTTCCATGCATCTCTGATATCTCTAAATTAAGTTTCACAGCACAATCCAAAGATATAAAGGAATGAGTCGCACCGGTGTCAATAATAGCTACAAGAGGAAAGCCATTAATATAACACGTACCTCGGATCAAACGATCATCTGCAGAAGTCTCAGAACCCGATAAAGCAAAGACCTTGCCTCCCGACTGATTCTCTCTCTTCGGCTTAGGACACTGTGGACTGATATGACCCACTTCTCCACAGTTGAAACAAGTCACAGTCTTCAACCGGCACTCTGCAGCCAAGTGACCACCTTTTCCACACTTGAAACACTTCTTCTCATTACTGGTACACTCATGGATACGATGTCCAGCCTGACCACATCTGAAACATTTAGCAGGGGCACTGGAGTCTCCCCCACTAGGCCTCTTCATCCCACTCTGTCGCTGGAAACCTTTGCCAGCTGCATACGGTTTCCCACGATCATTCTGATTCTTGCCTTTCCTATCAACCCTTTGCTGATAGCTCTCTGCTCTAGCCTTGGTATCCTGTTCAAAAATCCTGCAACAGTCAACCAAATCGGAAAACACTCTAATCCGCTGATACCCAATAGCCTGCTTGATCTCGGGACGTAACCCGTTCTCAAACTTCACACACTTTGAAAATTCCCCAGTAGCCTCGTTATAGGGAGTGTAATACTTCGACAGCTCTGTGAACTTAGCAGCATACTCAGTAACAGACCGGTTGCCCTGCTTCAATTCCAAGAACTCTATCTCTTTCTTTCCTCTGACATCCTCTGGAAAGTACTTCCTCAGGAATCTCTCTCTGAACTCCGCCCAAGTGATCTAAGTATTCCCAGCAGATTCCAACTCAGTGCGGGTAGCAACCCACCAATCATCTGCTTCCTCTGACAGCATATGCGTAAGGAATTAGGCTTTGAAGATCAGCTAATGATGTTGAATTTCAAGCTCGAAAGTAAGAACAAAATTTGAAGAATTTCTTTGGTATGTCTATGGTTTCAATGCTGTAACAATTCAGATCTCCAAAAGGTTCCCAAATGAGTGAGAGGGAACCTCTATTTATAGCTAAATGTGGCTGATCACACACTTCTCTCATGTGCATGAAATTTGAGCTTTGATGTGCATGGGCCTGTACAAGCGTGTGGAAGGCCCAATGATGGATGCAAAAGCTTGCTGAGTTCACATGGAAAGGATTTGGACGTGCATTTTGGAGGGAACTAGCTTGCACATTTAAGTTTCATCATGAAATACCAAAATGCACATAAATGGAAGGTCTTTGAAACTCACCAATGGTAAGTCTAAAAGAGTAATGTGAGTAATGGTTGGAAAGCCCTTGAAATAAGGAACAAAAGTTATGTTGGGAAAAAATTCATTTTGCATTTGGAAATTGATGAAAACTGGATGTGAAAATCCAAGTACAAAACATGTTTAAGTGATTTTGAAAAATTTCCCCAAAACAAGCTTAATCAAACCCCTCTGTTTTCATGATGCATGCTTCAAATGGAAAAGCCTCCGACATCAAAGTTGTATATCATTTCAAGATGATCAATTTAGACTCAAAGTTTGCATCATTTGGATTTTCTATGACAAAGTTATATGCATTTGAAGTTGGGTACTTTTTCAAATTCAATGAATTAGGTCCAATATGACCTATAATGCTTTGTATTATCACATGTATTTATTTTAGGATTATGAAATTTTTTCCAACATAACATTTGAGTTACATGTAACACCCTTCTAAAATACCCCAAATATTTAATTAAAACAACAAATATATATCAGAGTAGATATGCAATTAAGGGTGTCACACAATCACTTCACACCATTCGCCAAAATAACTGTCATGCTCTTTTATTAATTCAAAACATAAGCATTTGCATAATACGCAGCGGATAGAAATCTCATCAATCATTGTAAAACATGTAACACATTACATGTAAAATGGTTCAACAACCAACAATAAAACAATTAAAACATCCCATCCCGATGTTACATCTATCAGAGCATGACCCACTAAGGAACTACACTAGACTCCAAGCACTAGCTCCTACTCAATCATTGCTCGTTACCTGAAACATAGTTGTAAGGGTGAGTTCCTCAATCGATGTAATAAGCATTATAAAATATCATGTAATGCTAAGTAATTTAACACATATCATCACCCTAATCAGATCACACATATTCAGCAACGGCAATATCAACTCATAATCATCATCATCATCATACTCAAACTCAACACAACCATAAAACACACGTATAATATTGGAATACATCCATTCATATTATACGCCATACATACATACATTATGCAATGAGACTCCATGCATGCGGTACCGACTATTCGTGAACATATAGTTCAACCTCACCGACCAAATCCAGGTACGGCTACCAAGCTCACTAGTCCCACTCATTTGAGACCTAGTGACTCACTCACTAATTCCTCACCATGGGAATTAGCTACCACCCCAAGGGCTATGATATGCACGCTAATTCACCTAGCATGCAAATCAACAACAGTCCATAATGACTAACTCACTAATTCCTCACCATGGGAATTAGCTACCACCATAAAGGCCACAATATGCAAGCTAAATCACTTAGTCATGCAAACATCAACAATCATCCACAATGGACATATGCTCACACTCTAAGCCATAAACAGTCCATTCATAATTTCATACACAATAGATACATTCACAACATTATGCATACCATCATAATCAATCACAGCATTAGCACACTCTACTAATACCTATACTACTCAAAACAACAGGAAATGATCCCTACTCTATCATACGTCAGCTAATTTACATTACTCAGCTGAACAACCAAAAACTGCACAACAACAGCACAGAAAAATCACAATCCTGCCCATACGCGTATTGCCTAGTCCCATACGCGTATGGCCCAATTCTCAGCCAATCCCATACGCGTACCACCTATCTTATACGCGTATGCTACGCGTACCACTTCCCCATACGCGTACCAACAGAGACCAAACCACGTTCAAAACATCATCTTCCTCATCCATACGCGTAATGCCTAGTGCCATACGCGTACCAGACCATCTCATACGCGTATTGCCTAGTGCCATACGCGTATGACCAGAAACCAGATTTCCAGATCTGCTATGGTTTTCTCTGCTACGAGATCTCCCAATTCCAACCTCCCACAATCCAATTTTTCACATTAATTGTTCATATCATCTAACACGAATCATACCTTATTCGATTTCACAATTACTAACATTATTACATCTAATTCCTACGAATTTCTCCAATTAAACCCATATTTCGTTCATCCAATATTTTCACAAATTTTCGGCATACATCATTCTAATCGGAGTCAAAATCAATGGTTTATCACTACCCACTACATGTTATCCCATAATACCCATTAAACGACGATAAACCCCCCTTACCTGAGTTAATCGGGCAAATCCTGCAGCTTCAAGCTCTTCCTCTCTCCAACCCTTGTTCTCTGGTTCTCTTTGCCCTTTTTCACTTTTCTACCCTTTTTTTTCCTTTTCACGTGAAAAATAAACCTTTTTACTAAATGGGACCTTTTCTAAATTCCAACTTTTATTCCAATAAAATAATAACCCAATAATAATAATTCCAATAATAATATTCCAATTATTTAATTAAATTAATAAATATATTATTAACTTAAATTAAATAATTATCTTATTTTATCGGGGTGTTACAACTCTCCCCCACTAAAAGAGTTTTCGTCCTCGAAAACATACCTCAAGCGAATAACTCAGGATAAGACTCCTTCATCTGACTCTCAAGTTCCCAAGTTACATTGCCACCTGCTGGTCCTCCCCAAGCTACCTTTACCAAAGCAATCTCTTTACCCCGCAACTGCTTCAACTCTCGATCCTCAATCCTCATAGGTGATGTTTCAACAGTCAGGTTATCTCTCACCTGGACATCATCTACTTGGACCACATGCGACGGATCATGAATGTATCTCCTCAACTGAGACACATGAAAAACTTCATGCAAATTCGCAAGTGACGGCGGTAAAGCGATACGATAGGCTACCTCCCCTATCCTCTCCAAAATCTGATAAGGACCAAAAAATCGAGGTGTCAACTTCTTCGACTTTAAAGCTCGACCAACCCCAGTTATCGGAGTAACACGAAGAAACACATGATCTCCCTCTTGAAACTCAAGTGACTTCCTCCTCTTGTCGTGATAACTCTTCTGACGACTCTGAGCAATCCTCATCTTCTCCTGAATCATCTTAATCTTTTCCGTAGTTTGTTGAACAATCTCCGGTCCAATCACAGCACTCTCACCGGACTCATACCAACATAAAGGTGTCCGACATCTCCTACCATACAAAGCTTCAAACGGTGCCATACCAATGCTCGAATGAAAACTATTATTGTAGGTAAACTCAATCAAAGGTAAATAACAATCCCAAGCACCTCCCTTTTCCAAAACACAAGCCCTCAAAAGATCCTCTAGTGACTGAATCGTCCTCTCAGTCTGACCATCAGTCTGCGGATGATATGCAGAACTCAATCTCAGCTTAGTTCCCAAAGCCCTCTGCAAACCTTCCCAGAACTTCGATGTAAATCTAGGATCTCTGTCCGAAACAATACTCGACGGAATACCATGCAAACTTACAATCTTCTCAATATACAACTCGGCTAATCTCTCTAACAGATAATCCATTCTGATCGGAATGAAATGAGCCGATTTCGTCAATCTGTCGACAATCACCCAAATAGCTTCAAAATTCTTAATTGTCCTCGGTAAACCAGAAACAAAATCCATACTGATACTATCCCACTTCCACTCTGGAATAGCCAACGGTTGCATTAGCCCTGACGGCTTCTGATGCTCAATCTTTGACTTCTGACAAGTCAAACAAGAATAAACAAAACTCGCAATTTCTCTTTTCATTCCCGGCCACTAAAATAACTTTTTCAAATCATGATACATCTTCGTAGCCCCAGGATGAATACTCAGGCCACTACGATGTCCTTCCTCGAGAATACTCTTCTTAAGTTCGGTAACATCCGGAATACACACCCGATTACCAAATTTCAAAACACCATTCTCATCAACTCTGAATTCACCACCTTGACCTTGGTTCACTAGAGTCAACTTATCAACCAAAAGCACATCGAATTTCTGACCCTCTCTAATATCATCCAGAATACCACTCGTTAACTTCAACATTCCCAATTTAACACTATTGTGAGTATTCTCACACACCAAACTCAAGTCTCTAAACTGCTCAATTAAATCCAATTCCTTAACCATTAACATAGACATATGCAATGATTTCCGACTCAATGCATCAACCACTACGTTTGCTTTACCCGGATGGTAATTCAAACCAAAGTCATAATCCTTCAGAAACTCTAACCATCTCCTCTGTCTCATATTCAGCTCTTTCTGATCAAACAAATACTTTAAACTTTTATGGTCACTGAAAACCTCAAATCTTGACCCGTACAAGTAATGCCTCCATAAGCTTCAGAACAAATACCACAGCTGCCAACTCTAAATCGTGTGTCGGATAGTTCCTCTCATGAACCCTCAGTTGTCTCGAAGCATAAGCTACAACCTGCTTATTCTGCATCAAAACACCACCCAAACCCAACAATGAAGCATCACAGTAGACCTCAAATGGTCCCGACGAACTCGGTAATATCAGAATAGGAGCAATAGTCAACCTTCTCTTTAACTCTTGGAAACCTTCTTCACATTTTGAGTCCCAAACAAACGCTTGCCCCTTTCTAGTCAACATCGTCAACGGTAACGCCAACTTAGAAAATCCCTTAATGAATTTCCTATAATAACCTGCAAGTCCAAGAAAACTCCTTATCTCAGAAACTGACTTCGGAGCTTCCCACTTAGATACCGCTTCTATCTTAGAAGGATCAACAGCAACACCACCTCTTGAAATCACATGACCAAGAAAACTAACCTCTTCTAACCAAAATTCACACTTAGACAGTTTAGCAAATAACTTCTTTTCTCATAGAACTCTTAAAACCATTCTCAAATGCTCAGTATGCTCTTCTTCCGAGTTCGAATACACCAAAATATCGTCAATAAACACCACAACAAACTGGTCTAGATACGGATGGAAAATCCTATTCATATACTCCATAAATACTCCAGGCGCATTAGTCACACCAAAAGGCATTACAGAATACTCATAATGTCCATACCTTGTTCTGAAAGCAGTCTTCTGAATATCCTCAGTTTTCACACGTATCTGATGATACCCCGATCTCAAATCTATTTTGCTGAACACACTCGCACCAACCAACTGATCCATCAAATCATCAATCCTCGGCAAAGGATACCGATTCTTGATCGTCACTTTATTCAGTTGCCTGTAGTCCACACACAACCTCATAGTACCTTCTTTCTTCTTAACCAATAACACTGGTGCACCCCACGGTGACACACTCGGACGAATAAATTTCTTATCCAACAGATCTTCCAGCTGACTCTTCAATTCAGTTAACTCAACAGCAGACATACGGTACGGAGCCATCGATATCGGCCTAGTACCAGGTACCAAATCAATCGAGAACTCAACTTCACGTTCTGGCGGTAATTCATTCACTTCTTCAGGAAACACATCAGGAAAATCACACACCACGGCTAGATCGCAAATCACCAGTTTATCTTTAGCCTCCAAAGTCGCTAGCAGCATAAACAACTCTGCCCCACCTGCTACCGCCTGCCTCATTCACCTGCCTCGCCGATAGAAACAAACTCTTTCCTTCCTCAATCTCAGGAAAAATCACAGTCTTATCAAAACAATTGATATAGACTCGGTTAAACACCAACCAGTTCATACCCAGGATAACATCAACCTGCACTAGTGGAAGACACACTAGGTCCATCCCAAAGTCCCTACCAAAAATACTCAAAGGACAATTTAAACAAACTGAAGTAGTAGTCACTGAACCCTTCGCAGGAGTATCAATCACCATACTTCCATGCATCTCTGATATCTCTAAATTAAGTTTCACAGCACAATCCAAAGATATAAAGGAATGAGTCGCACCGGTGTCAATAATAGCTACAAGAGGAAAGCCATTAATATAACACGTACCTCGGATCAAACGATCATCTGCAGAAGTCTCAGAACCCGATAAAGCAAAGACCTTGCCTCCCGACTGATTCTCTCTCTTCGGCTTAGGACACTGTGGACTGATATGACCCACTTCTCCACAGTTGAAACAAGTCACAGTCTTCAACCGGCACTCTGCAGCCAAGTGACCACCTTTTCCACACTTGAAACACTTCTTCTCATTACTGGTACACTCATGGATACGATGTCCAGCCTGACCACATCTGAAACATTTAGCAGGGGCACTGGAGTCTCCCCCACTAGGCCTCTTCATCCCACTCTGTCGCTGGAAACCTTTGCCAGCTGCATACGGTTTCCCACGATCATTCTGATTCTTGCCTTTCCTATCAACCCTTTGCTGATAGCTCTCTGGCTCTAGCCTTGGTATCCTGTTCAAAAATCCTAACAGTCAACCAAATCGGAAAACACTCTAATCCGCTGATACCCAATAGCCTGCTTGATCTCGGGACGTAACCCGTTCTCAAACTTCACACACTTTGAAAATTCCCCAGTAGCCTCGTTATAGGGAGTGTAATACTTCGACAGCTCTGTGAACTTAGCAGCATACTCAGTAACAGACCGGTTGCCCTGCTTCAATTCCAAGAACTCTATCTCTTTCTTTCCTCTGACATCCTCTAGAAAGTACTTCCTCAGGAATCTCTCTCTGAACTCCGCCCAAGTGATCTAAGTATTCCCAGCAGATTCCAACTCAGTGCGGGTAGCAACCCACCAATCATCTGCTTCCTCTGACAGCATATGCGTAAGGAATTAGGCTTTGAAGATCAGCTAATGATGCTGAATTTCAAGCTCGAAAGTAAGAACAAAATTTGAAGAATTTCTTTGGTATGTCTATGGTTTCAATGCTGTAACAATTCAGATCTCCAAAAGGTTCCCAAATGAGTGAGAGGGAACCTCTATTTATAGCTAAATGTGGCTGATCACACACTTCTCTCGTGTGCATGAAATTTGAGCTTTGATGTGCATGGGCCTGTACAAGCGTGTGGAAGGCCCAATGATGGATGCAAAAGCTTGCTGAGTTCACATGGAAAGGATTTGGACGTGCATTTTGGAGGGAACTAGCTTGCACATTTAAGTTTCATCATGAAATACCAAAATGCACATAAATGGAAAGGTCTTTGAAACTCACCAATGGTAAGTCTAAAAGAGTAATGTGAGTAATGGTTGGAAAGCCCTTGAAATAAGGAACAAAAGTTATGTTGGGAAAAAATTCATTTTGCATTTGGAAATTGATGAAAACTGGATGTGAAAATCCAAGTACAAAACATGTTTAAGTGATTTTGAAAAATTTCCCCAAAAACAAGCTTAATCAAACCCCTCTGTTTTCATGATGCATGCTTCAAATGGAAAAGCCTCCGACATCAAAGTTGTATATCATTTCAAGATGATCAATTTAGACTCAAAGTTTGCATCATTTGGATTTTCTATGACAAAGTTATATGCATTTGAAGTTGGGTACTTTTTCAAATTCAATGAATTAGGTCCAATATGACCTATAATGCTTTGTATTATCACATGTATTTATTTTAGGATTATGAAATTTTTTCCAACATAACATTTGAGTTACATGTAACACCCTTCTAAAATACCCCAAATATTTAATTAAAACAACAAATATATATCAGAGTAGATATGCAATTAAGGGTGTCACACAATCACTTCACACCATTCGCCAAAATAACTGTCATGCTCTTTTATTAATTCAAAACATAAGCATTTGCATAATACGCAGCGGATAGAAATCTCATCAATCATTGTAAAACATGTAACACATTACATGTAAAATGGTTCAACAACCAACAATAAAACAATTAAAACATCCCATCCCGATGTTACATCTATCAGAGCATGACCCACTAAGGAACTACACTAGACTCCAAGCACTAGCTCCTACTCAATCATTGCTCGTTACCTGAAACATAGTTGTAAGGGTGAGTTCCTCAATCGATGTAATAAGCATTATAAAATATCATGTAATGCTAAGTAATTTAACACATATCATCACCCTAATCAGATCACACATATTCAGCAACGGCAATATCAACTCATAATCATCATCATCATCATCATACTCAAACTCAACACAACCATAAAACACACGTATAATATTGGAATACATCCATTCATATTATACGCCATACATACATACATTATGCAATGAGACTCCATGCATGCGGTACCGACTATTCGTGAACATATAGTTCAACCTCACCGACCCAATCCAGGTACGGCTACCAAGCTCACTAGTCCCACTCATTTGAGACCTAGTGACTCACTCACTAATTCCTCACCATGGGAATTAGCTACCACCCCAAGGGCTATGATATGCACGCTAATTCACCTAGCATGCAAACATCAACAACAGTCCATAATGACTAACTCACTAATTCCTCACCATGGGAATTAGCTACCACCATAAAGGCCACAATATGCAAGCTAAATCACTTAGTCATGCAAACATCAACAATCATCCACAATGGACATATGCTCACACTCTAAGCCATAAACAGTCCATTCATAATTTCATACACAATAGATACATTCACAACATTATGCATACCATCATAATCAATCACAGCATTAGCACACTCTACTAATACCTATACTACTCAAAACAACGGGAAATGATCCCTACTCTATCATACGTCAGCTAATTTACATTACTCAGCTGAACAACCAAAAACTGCACAACAACAGCACAGAAAAATCACAATCCTGCCCATACGCGTATTGCCTAGTCCCATACGCGTATGGCCCAATTCTCAGCCAATCCCATACGCGTACCACCTATCTTATACGCGTATGCTACGCGTACCACTTCCCCATACGCGTACCAACAGAGACCAAACCACGTTCAAAACATCATCTTCCTCATCCATACGCGTAATGCCTAGTGCCATACGCGTACCAGACCATCTCATACGCGTATTGCCTAGTGCCATACGCGTATGACCAGAAACCAGATTTCCAGATCTGCTATGGTTTTCTCTGCTACGAGATCTCCCAATTCCAACCTCCCACAATCCAATTTTTCACATTAATTGTTCATATCATCTAACACGAATCATACCTTATTCGATTTCACAATTACTAACATTATTACATCTAATTCCTACGAATTTCTCCAATTAAACCCATATTTCGTTCATCCAATATTTTCACAAATTTTCGGCATACATCATTCTAATCGGAGTCAAAATCAATGGTTTATCACTACCCACTACATGTTATCCCATAATACCCATTAAACGACGATAAACCCCCCTTACCTGAGTTAATCCGGCAAATCCTGCAGCTTCAAGCTCTTCCTCTCTCCAACCCTTGTTCTCTGGTTCTCTTTGCCCTTTTTCCACTTTTCTGCCCTTTTTTTCCTTTTCACGTGAAAAAATAAACCTTTTTACTAAATGGGACCTTTTCTAAATTCCAACTTTTATTCCAATAAAATAATAACCCAATAATAATAATTCCAATAATAATATTCCAATTATTTAATTAAATTAATAAATATATTATTAACTTAAATTAAATAATTATCTTATTTTATCGGGGTGTTACATTACACATCTCAATATTTCCAATGCATTTGGTCTCACCTAAAAATCGTAATAATTAAGGAAGTTATGTCCTTGGTAAGTTGTCCCAAAATTAGGGTTTCAGTCAAAATGACCTATAATGTTTTGAAATGAATGATGACCTTCCAAGTTTAAAATGTCTTTGTGATGAACATTAAAGTTGTTAATATGGTTGTTAAGAAAAATTTTGTTCTTGGGGTCATCTCCATTTTACAAACACATCAAAAGTTGTATCTTAATGGACCTCAGTTTAGTTAGATGACTTAACTGGTCAACTCTTCAAGGCCAAACTTCCAATCTTGATGAATAAATGATTGAGGGGCCTCAAATAGGCTCATATATGCATAAAATGATGAATGAAAGAACTTCCCTTGATTGAATTTCATCAGAGGTTGAGATTGCTTCATGGGCAAGGCACAATCAAAGCACAGTTGAATTAGGGTTTCCTTGGGAAACAATCCTCAAGCCCTTTGGGTTATCTTGATCAAATTGGAAAATTGAGATACTTGGGAAACATATATGATTATTAGGAACTTTGTGGACCATTTTCATGCTTTTTCTCATCTTCACCTAGCCATTGCATTGGGCTTAGGAGCCTCCTATTGGAGCACATGATCACTTGAGCTTCAAAACAAAAAGAGTTAGTGACATATTTTTGTGCTTTTGGTTAGTAATCAAATAAGAAAAGTAATAATATACATTACAAGCATGCTTGGTGGTCTCAAAACACTCAAACAAGTCCCAACCCTAGGGTTAAGGAGCCAAACATGCTCTGATCCTTGAGGCAATGCACTTGTGCAATAACATGATGCCATGAGGGATCTTAGGGTCAAAATTAGGGTCATACAGATGCCCCTATTTAAGATTATTCTAGCCAGAGATATGAAGGTTAAAATGTTCGTCTCGACGAGATAGAATGAGCTTAAATAAAAACAAAGAATCGAATTTTGGTCCCTAAGAGATCTCATGATGCAAATGTATGCATGCAAAATAAAATCTTCATGGTGAATAATTGCCACAAAGGAAAAGAAATCTGGATAAACTAAAAATCCATAGGAGTAACACACTCACTAGGGAGATAGAGACTCTGGGGGAAAATAAGGTAAAAATGCGTGAGCAGGTCACGACTTGAAAACTTGCTGGGAGACACAAAGGGATTCCACGAAAATAAATCGATAGAAAGACTCGAGTTGACGCAAAGATGCATGTATTAGGGAGTATGCCAATATAGCAAAACTATCCACAAAGAACACATCGCATAAAAAAATCCGAACTCAGGCAGGGATGTACGCAAAGGACCTAGCCGAGGAAGAAACAACGAGATATTACCGATTACTGGGTAATAAACTCAAAGTGAGACATGTTATCAAAACACCGGTTACTGGGTGAGAGAACAACACGCTCAGGGAGAAAGAATATCTAAGACCGGTATAAGGGTGAGAGATATCAATCATTCGAACATCTGAGGAGGACCCAAAAGGTACATCTCAACTCAGGAAAATCTGACTCCACAGGGGACAAAAAGTCATAATAGGGAGCAGAAGGAAGGAACACCAAGGATACCGGTTACTGGGCATATAATTGGTGGCCAACCAAGCGTGAATTAGGAACAAATCCAAGACACTCATCATCCGAAAAGAGGGATGAACAAGCAAACTCGACTTACAAGATGGACATTCAATTTCACAAGGAAATACGAATCTTACTCGACCGGGGAAGAAGAAAGACTTCGACTGAAGAGCGCATGAGATATATTATCAATTACCGTCATAACGTAGATAACATACTCGCATGGAAGATTATCCACAACCGGTTATTGGGTTAATGAAGGATAAATCGATCGAAAAGAAAGGAGATCGGAATACCGGTTACTGTGTATAAAATGATGACCAATCAGAAGGAGAAACAATCATTACCAAACAAGGGTAAATAAGATATGACTCGCAAGGGATAAATTGCCTGACAAAAGAAATTATCCAAGAGATATATCACCGGTTACTGGATGGTATACTAAAAAACAAAGGAATATCAAAACCGGTTACTGGGTAATGATAACCAACAAAGAGGGGATTACATCTACCGGTTACTGGGTAAAAAATCACAGAAATAGGACTTACAACTACCAGTTACTGGGTAGAAGTCCGCAAGGTCCGCTGGGGAAAGGATAAACAATTACTGGTTACTGAGCAATTGAGCAACTAAACCACAGGGAACTGCAGGGGATAACAAGAAAGGAAAGTCAATCCAGGAACAAACTAGAAATACACAATTAAATAAGACTCAATCCAATGAGGATATAACTCAGGGGAGTAATTCCGTCCCGATATGCAACTGGGGAGGAAACTGAAACAATAATCATCCACGAGGACATAACTCAGTGGGGAAGAAAGAAGAAACGATAGACACTTTCTTCCTATGGTGCTGACTCTATATGGAGAGATCAGACTCAAACATCTGCTTGGGGAAGAACATTTCACCAATAGCAGCGGATAACAAGCAAAGATATATGGAAAAGAATGCAATCATGAATATCTAAATGCTATTATTATGCATGTATATGCATGATTTGTGTATGATTAATGCTGACAAACAGACATATCTAACACAAACAAGTCCAAGAATCACAAACAGACACTCGGCAAACAATCGTGATATAAGGAAGATGCAAAAGAACCTGCCGGGGAGTTTCCATCAATTCTCTCGGGGACAGGTGGTTAATAACCATAAGATCTGCCGGAGAAGACACTCTACTGGGGAAGCTTAACAAGGAACGATGTGAAACTCTGTGGGGAACAACCATAAACCATATGCACATCAATCAAAACACTCCCTTCTATCTGCTGGAGAGAAAACTCTGCTAAGGGGAGAAATAGCATTTTGCTCCACTGGGGAAGGAAATAAACATCTTCAACACCAGCTCTCGATGCTAGAAGAAATCTTCATACCCGGAGAAAATACCAACATCAAACTTGGCTCAAGCAACCCTACTAGGGACAAGTTGCAAATGTTCTCGACGGAACTACCCTGGCTGAGGAAATCGGAAATAAATCCTTCGTCCATAAGCGACACGCTAGGGATGAAAAATGAAACAAGCCCTTCATCAATTGCTCTAGGCAATTTCCTGCTGAGGAGACAATTATCTGGAAAGATAGCTCTGCAGGGAACACATGCTTACTCCGCTGGGAACCTCTACTCGTGCTGGAGAAAGAAAAACTTCCTCGTGAGTAGATATCATATCAACTTTTATCAATCTATAAGGGATTTTAGGTCAGTCCACACAAGGGATGACAACCATATAATTGATAAAAAAAACATGCTAGTGCCTGATATAGAGGGATACACGTCTCTAAAAGATCAAGGTAAGAAATGGAATAGAAGGGATCATCTACAGATCAACCATCTAACCGATCACGGATTGCTACAACTCCGTGGGGGGAAACGATCAAGTATGCACAAACAAACTATCCGAGAATGCGTTGGATGAACATCCACAAATTCTGCTAGGGGAAAGCAATTCAATAAGATAGATCAATCCACTGTCATCAAAGAGAACTTCTCATACCAGACCCTTTGGGAAGCTGATGATGTACTATTCTTTCTGCGCTCGCTAGGGAGACAACTAAAAGGTGATGAAGAGGATATAAGAATGCCAAAATATGAACAAATGTCTTACCCTTTTGGTAATCATACTATCCTTGGGAAATCACCGAGGACATTCCACTTATCCTTTTATTCATTGTGAATGTTCATTTTGTTTAAAAAAATTTATAAAAACTTTATTTGTTTAAAACAATGATATTCATCAATTAAAAACATGCAAACATTTGTTAAACAGAAGCAAATAAGAGTGCAAAGAATTGGATAAAGGCTCAAATTTATTTAATAGAATGGTAGTCCGCAAATAGCGAGACTCCATAGATTTTTACAAATTTGAAATTGGTGATATACATAGAAAAAAGGGATACATTGAACATAATGATAATTTCTCCACCAACTCTGAATCCACTGTATTCGAAACTTCGGTTGATGATGACTGAGCGAGAATCTTTGACAGATGACAGTTGTAGAACAAAGTCTTGTTTGGATAGAGTTACTTGCCAAATCCCTAATTTTTTTTCCTAGATTTCCCCAGGGTGAGGTACTCAATCTAGTAGGATATATTCATTTCTTTGATGTCTCTAACTTTTTCTTGGACCGTCCTTTCGGGTTTTCAATCCACCGAGATGCTCATTTTTGCCTAAGTCGCCCTTTCGGGTTTCCAACTTAGCGAGCTATTCTGTTTTTATTTATTTTTTAGAAGAAGTATTTCTTGACTGCATCTGAATTCACAGGACGAGTGAAATCCTCCCCATCCATAGTTGTAAGCAACAAAGCACCGCCTGAAAAAGCTCTCTTAACAATGTCTGGACCTTCATAGTTTGGAGTCCACTTGCTCCTGGAATCGGGCGCGAAAGACAAGACTTTCTTTAGCACGAGGTCACCTTCTCTAAACACGCAAGGCTTGACCTTCTTATCAAAAGTTTTCTTCATCCTCTGCTGGTACAACTGACCATGGCACATGGCAGTTAATCTCTTCTCTTCAATCAAATTCAGTTGGTCAAAACAACTCTGAACATATTCAGCCTCAGTCAACTTGGCCTCCATCAAGACTCTCATTGATGGGATCTCGACTTCTACGGGGAGTACAACCTCCATGCCATATACAAGCGAGAAAGGGGTTGCCCCTGTTAAAGTGCGGACGGATGTACGATAGTCATGCAAAGAAAATGGTAGTATCTCATGCCAATCTTTGTATGTAACAACCATCTTCTGAATAATCTTCTTGATGTTCGTGTTAGCAGCTTCAACAACCCCATTCATCTTGGGTATATAGGGAGAAGAATTATGATGTGCAATCTTGAACTCGCTACACAATTCTTTCATCATCTTATTGTTCAAGTTAGATCGATTATTAATAATGATCTTCTTTGGCACACCATATCCGCATATGAGTTGGTTCTTGATAAACCTCACAACCACCTGCCTGGTCACATTTGCATACGATGCCGCTTCAACCCACTTAGTAAAGTAATCAATGGCTACGAGAATAAAGCGGTGGTCGTTCAACGCCTTAGGTTCAATCATGCCAATCATGTCAATTCCCCACATGGAGAAAGGCCATGGTGAGGAAATAACATTCAGAAGCGTCTGGGGAACATGAATCTTATCCACATAAATCTGACACTTATGGCATTTCTTCACGTATTTGCAACAGTCAGACTCAATTGTCAGCCAATAGTAGCATGCTCTCAACATCTTCTTAGCCATAACATATCCATTGGAATGAGTACCAAATCAACCCTCATGGGCTTCAGTCATCAACAGGTCTACTTTGTGTCTATCCATGCATCTGAGCAGAACCAAATCAAAATTCCTCTTGTAAAGCACATCACTATTAAGGTAGAAACTGCCAAATAATCTCCTCAAAGTCTTTTTATCTTTAACAGATGCCCCAGGCGGGTAAGTCTGGCTTTGAAGAAAACACTTGATATCATAATACCACGACTTATCATCTTTCACCTCCTCAACTGCAAACACGTGAGCTGGTCTATCCAAGCGCATCACAGTAATATTTGGGACTTCATTCCAATAATTGATAGCAATCATTGAAGCAAGCGTATAGAGAGCATCCGCCATCCGATTCTCATCTCGAGGAATATGATGAAATTCAACCTTAGTAAAGAAAGTTGAAATCCTCCTCACATAATCTCTATATGGGATGAGGCCAGGCTGATTCGTCTCCCATTCACCCTTAATCTGATTAACAACAAAGGCCGAATCGCCATAAACATTAAGATGTTTGATCCTAAGATCAATACATTCTTCCAAACCCATAATACATGCCTCATACTCCGCCATATCATTCGTGCAGTTAAAAGTTAGCCTTGCTGTAAAAGGAAAATGTGTGTCTTTAGGAGTAATAATCACTACCCCAATACCATTTCCATACTAATTGACAACGCCATCAAACACCATACCCCGTCGGGAACCAGGCTCTGGCCCTTCATCGAGCGTAGGCTCATCAAAATCTTTCATTTTCAAATACAGAATCTCTTCATCAGGGAAGTCATATTGCACAGACTGATAATCTTCAATTGGATGATGCGCCAAATGGTCAGCCAAGATACTACCTTTAATAGCTTTTTGAGCTCGATACTCAATATCATACTCGGACAACAACATCTGCCAACGGGCAATCCTCCCAGTTAAAGAAGGCTTCTCAAAGATATAATTGATTGGATCCATTTTGGATATCAACCAAGTTATATGATTCAACATATACTAGCGTAAGTGCTTAGCAGCCCAAGCCAAAGCACAATATATGTTGAATCATACAACTTGGTTGATATCCAAAATGGATCCAATCAAGTATATCTTTGAGAAGCCTGCTTTAACTGGGAGGATTTCCCGTTGGCAGATGTTGTTGTCCGAGTATGATATTGAGTATCGAGCTCAAAAAGCTATTAAAGGTAGTATCTTGGCCGACCATTTGGCGCATCAACCAATTGAAGGGCAACACTCGATAACAGAATGTTCCCCAAGGTGTGAGAAAATGGATGAGTTATTTAGGCCACAAGAGTGCTACATTGAATTGAGAGTTCTAGATCCAAAAAGTTTGAATGTATACCTCTGAATTGAAGCACTTCAGGCCACGAATTCTTCAAGATCCTTGCTCCTCTTTGATCTATGGATGTAGGGGAAATGAAAGGCTAAGGAATTAGGCTTTGAAGATCAGCTAATGATGCTGAATTTCAAGCTCGAAAGTAAGAATAAAATTTGAACAATTCCTTTGGTATGGCTATGGTTTCAATGCTGCGGCAATTCAGATCTCCAAAAGGTTACCAAATGAGTGAGAGGGAACCTCTATTTATAGCTAAATGTGGCTGATCACACACTTATCTCGTGTTCATGAAATATGAGCTTTGATGTGCATGGGCCTGTACAGGCGTGTGGAAGGCCCAATGATGGATGAAAAAGCTTGCTGAGTTCACATGGAAAGGATTTGGATGTGCATTTTGGAGGGAACTAGCTTGCACATTCAAGTTTCATCATGAAATACCAAAATGCACATAAATGGAAAGGTATTCGAAACTCACCAATGGTAAGTCCAAAAGAGTAATGTGAGTAATGGTTGGAAATCCCTTGAAATAAGGAACAAAAGTTATGTTGGGCAAAAATTCATTTGGCATTTGGAAATTGATGAAAACTGGCTGTGAAAATCCAAGTACAAAACATGTTTAAGTCATTTTGAAAAATTTCCCCAAAAGCAAGCTTAATCAAACCCCACTCTTTCCATGATGCATGCTTCAAATGGAAAGACCTCCAACATCAAAGTTGTATATATTTTCAAGATGTTTAATTTAGACTCAAAGTTTGCATCATTTGGATTTTCTATTGCAAAGTTATAGGAATTTGAAGTTGGGTACATTTTCAAATTCAATGAATTAGGTCCAGTATGACCTATAATGTTTTGTATTATCACATGTATTTATTTTAGGATTATGAAATTTTTTCCAACATAACATTTTAAGTAGACATCTCAAAATTTCCAATGAATTTGGTATCACATCAAAATCATAAAAATTAAGGAAGTTATGTCCTTGGTAATTTGTCCCAAAATTAGGGTTTCAATCAAAATGATCTATAATGTTTTGAAATGAATGATGACCTTACAAGTTTCAAATTGATTTTTTATTAACATGAAAGTTGTTCATTTGTTTATTAAGAACATTGTTGTTCTTGGGGTCATCTCCCTTTGACAAACACATCAAAAGTTGTATCTTAATGGACCTCAGTTTAGTCAGATGACTTGACTGGTCAACTCTTCAAGGCCAAACTTCAAATCTTGATGAATAAATGATTGAGGGGCCTCAAATAGGCTCATATATGCATAAAATGATGAATGAAAGAACATCCCTTGATTGGATTTGATCATAGGTTGAGATTGCTTCATGGACAAGGCACAGTCAAAGCATAGTTGAATTAGGGTTTCCTTGGGAAACAATCCTCAAGCCCTTTGGGTTATCTTGATCAAATTGGAAAATTGAGATACTTGGGAAACATATATGATGATTAGGAACTTTGTGGACCATTGTCATGCTTTTTCTCATCTTCACCTAGCCATTGCATTGGGCTTAGGAGCCTCCTAGGAGCATTAGAGCACATGATCACTTGAGCTTCAAAACAAAAAGAGTTAGTGACATATTTTTGTGCTTTTAGTTAGTAATAAAATAAGAAAAGAAATAATATACAATACAAGCATGCTTGGTGGTCTTAAAACACTCAAACAAGTCCCAACCCTAGGGTTAAGGAGCCAAACATGCTATGATCCTTGAGGCAATGCACTTGTGCAATAACATGATGCCATGAGGGATCTTAGGGTCAAAATTAGGGTCTTACAGCCATGCGTCCATTTTTAGTTTTAAAGGAATTTTTCTTGAATGCTTCTTTTCTGGAACTGTATTTCCTGAGCTTTGGGCATTCGTTTCTATAGTGTCCTGGTTCTTTACATTCATAGCATGTTACCTCTTTGTTTGGTTTGCTTCTGGAAGTTGATTCTGAGCGATCTCCCTTATGTCTTGGTCTTATGAAGTTATTATTTATTTTTCTCAAAAGTTATTTGACTCTTCTCGTTAAGAGGGATAACTTTTCTTCATCATCAAAATCATCCTTTTCAGAGTCATCATTGACTTTTTCTTCAGCTTGGAAAGCTTTGTTCCTTTCTGGTTTGCGTCTCTCAGATATAGACTTTAGAGCCCCAAATTTGCTTAACTTTGGGGGTTCGTCTTCCTCTACTTCTATCTCATGACTCCTGAGGGAGCTGGCGAGTTCTTCCAGGCTTATGTTGTTCAGATCTTTTGATAGTTTTAAGGCAGTGACCATAGGTCTCCACTTCTTTGGCAAGCTTCTGACAATCTTTTTGACATGATCTACAATTGTGTAGCCCTTGTCCAGAACCTTGAGTCTTACAATTAAAGTTTGAAATCTAGAAAACATTACCTCTACAACTTCATCGTCCTCCATCTTGAATGCTTCATATTTTTGATTTAGAGCCAGAGCCTTTGTCTCTTTGACTTGAGAGTTGCCTTCGTGGGTCATATTTAGGGAGTCAAGTATTTCTTTATTTGTTTCCCTATTGGTGATCTTTTCATATTCATTGTAGGATATGACATTCAACAGTATTGTTCTTTCTTTGTGGTGATTTTTGAAATCACGCTTCTGATCATCAGTCATTTTGTTTCTGGCAATAGCAATACCAACATCAGATACAGGTGATACATAGCCAATTGTAATTATGTCCCATAGGTCAGCATCATAACCTAGGAAGAAACTTTCGATTCTATCTTTCCAATAATCAAACTTTTCTCCATCAAACATTAGAAGTTTGGCATTATAGTTGTCCCTTTCATTGGTGTTAGCTATAGTGTTTTTCTCACACTAGATCTCTCTACACTATTAAGTGTTTGATTTTAAAATCAATAACAGATTCGAAGCTCTGATACCAATTGAAGGTAGAGAAAAACAATAAAGGGGGGTTTGAATTGTTTTCCCAGGTAATAAAAACTTTTACAAATAAAATACACACAAAAGATAAAGCAATCAACACAGAAGTTTATCCTGGTTCGCTTGAAATTCAAAGCTACTCCAGTCCACCCGGCCAAGGTGATTTCTCCTTCAACAGGGACTTAATTCAATAATCTAGAAAGATTACAACAAAATTGTCTAAGAGAGTAAATATCTGTTAGCCCTCTCAAGTTTACAGACTTCACAAGTCACTTGAGGAAATATTCAACAACTATTTTGAAATTACAATGAAGTGTTTAGTGCTTCTAGCTAAGCAAGATTAACACAATAAGAACTGTAGGATTTCACACTTAGAGAAACAACTCGTGTGAACGGATTTAGAACAAGAATGAATGAGAGTATGGAATTGAGTTTTTTAGTATTCTTGTGTGAGTGCTTCGTGCCTGGTATGATGATGATCCTGCCTTTATATAGTGTTTTGAACATGAGACCGTTAGCTGAGGCAATAATGAATATCTTGGAAATGATGGACTTTAATTGGCATTAAGCTCGTTGTCCATTCCATATCCATTTTGGAGAGTGTTTATTCTTTTCCAAATAAGGATTCATACCAAAAGTGGAATACTTTGTAGCTAAGCCTTGTGGTTGATCTATAGTCAGAGTGCGCGGAATCCAGATCTTCTTGTTCAACAGGTATTCTTCAGATAATTGTTGAGAGTAAATGTTCTTTAGAAGTTATTGATATGTTTTTCTGTATAGCTTTCTTCAGAGTACAAATCATCAGAGTAGTTGTGTAGAAATCTTCAGATTAAGAGAGTCTGAGTCTTTTACCATCAGACTTTGTGAGCTTCCTTTTCTTCAGAGTTAAAGCGTCTACTTCAATTGATTTTAAGTTATCTATTCTGGACTTGCGTGATGTCAGATGTTGTCTATCTGATCCATTTTCTGTTAGAATCTTGCATACTTAGAAAAATTTGTTAGGGTACTGTCGCATCCGCGAAAAACAACCGGCGGGGAAAACAAAACAAACAGAGCCGCCACCGTGTGTTATTTATCCCAAAGAGGGAAAGGAAATGCTCGAAGTAAACCTGGAAAAGACATGGTCTCGCGACCAAAGAGAGATGGGATCGGGAGCCGGTTATGCGAAGGGAAGGTATTAGCACCCCTACGCATTCGTCGTACTAGACGGGATCCACGCTCAAAAAGATAGAAGAAAGGTTGCTAAACACTACTCACAAACTACACACACACACTAGAAGGAAACTCAGATGGAATAAGAGGGGAAAGGGCTCGCTAGGATATCGCATCCTATGCCTACGTATCTCATATGGAATGAGAATCTGAGCTACCGTAGTTCGGCTAACGCACGCCAAACAAAACACAAATAGGAAACCGACTGCCAATCGCTGGACTGACGTCAGACTCCACACAAACAGGCAAACATGGAAACCGAATGCCAATCGCTGGACTTACATCAGACTCCGAACCAACAAACACACACATAGGAAACCGACTGCCAATCGTTGGACTTACGTCAGACTCCAACAAACAAACCCACACAGGAAACCGGCTGCCAATCGCTGGACTTACGTCAGACTCCAACAAACAAAGGGGCTGCAAAAGAAAAAGGGCGCCCGGAGAGATCTGCTCATCTCCTGCCTACGTACCTCATCTGGTATGAGGATCAGGGCGATGTAGTTCCCCTAAACAGGGAAAGAACTTCTAACCTAACCAGAGATTGGGAAATGACAAACTAGAAGGGAGCCTGACTCGAGCCTAATAGTTATCATGCAATCCACAATGGTCCTAGGTTGAGGTTTCTATCTAACTTGCACAGGGAGCAAGCTATCCTAAACAGCACAGGCAAACAAACACAAGCATAATAAACAAGCACACACACTATATGCAAACAGTTGGGCTCATACAAGGCTAGGCTGCATAAGCAAGCCAACTGGAATGGGGTGTGGTTAGCTCTTAACCCTAACATTGAGAGTTAGGGTGAAGAAAATGAAATGGGAAGTGAGGATAAGACCTCACAACTCTTATCCCTGGCCTGGGAGAGCTTGACTCAAAATAGAATGTGTGGGAGTTCAGAATGTAGGAACTCTTCTCCACAAGTGACTGACACAACATGATCTTGGGTTATTATCCACAATGCATCAACACAAGGTGTGTGAGCAAAGTGAATGACACACTGAGTAGCAGGAGATGGATTACACATCTCCCTTATCTACCAATTGCCTCATAAGAGGACTTTTCCTGCTTGGCACAAATTTAAACATTCACAAGCATTGCCTCTTAAGGAGGGCTTCAGACAGGTGCCTGCCCACATAACAGGACAGGTCTTCCAGACTACATGAAGTCAAAGTAGTTATACCTCAATGGTTAAGCAACCAAGCAAAGCAAAGTTCACAATGAACTTAAAGCAACTTAAGTACCTGTGGAAACATCAGACAAATCAGTACAAGATTCAGACAATCAAACAACCGTCAATAAGCAACCAACAATCCCAATGTACAAAATGTGTAAGCCAAAGGTCAAACTCAAATGAGTTGACATCAGCCTACAAAACACACAAAGATTAGCAATCAAAGGCAAACATCAATGCTCAAATGATGAAGCATCAACAACTATGGAACTTGGATGTTCAACCTGAAATCAAAGCTCAAATGTGAGAGGCAAACCACTAGGTCAAAGCCTAGGGTCAAAGATGAAGAAAAAATTCAAATCAGAAGCTGAAAATTAACATGAATCAACTTTAAACACATCTGGAAACAATCCAAAAGGTCTCACATCAATATCATATACCGAAAGCATTTCATGACCAAATGAAGTTCAAGGCAATTTTAAAGCTCAAATGTGATCAACCAGAATGAAAAATCTCAATTAAATCAGAAATGATTCAAATAATTCCAAGAAAATTCATGATCAATCTCAACATCCATAACATGCATCACACAAAATATCAGGACAATTGGAGATCATTTGGCATGGCAAACACATCATTCAAGTTGGACAAGCAAAGGTGTGACACAAATTGTCACATCAACTTAGCACAAGCATAAAACAGAGATGACAATTGATAAAAATACCAAATCAACACCAAAATGTCAAGCAAAGTGTCTAGTTTCATCATGCAAATTTTCAGAATCATTGGATCAACGACCGGCATTTCACAAATGTATAAGCATGGCAAGGTACAAAATGGACACATGATCAAATACCCTAGCACAAAACAAAATCCAGCCAAGCACAATTTTGGAAAAAATGATAAAAAAATAGTAGACAGAGCAAGGAGCAAGTAGGAAAAAATTGGGATCAAATTGATGCATTTTTCTATTTTTTATGATTTTATGAAGTTGGAGAAAAAATAAAAAAACATGTGAAGCAAGCATATGAAATAAGGAGGGAAAGTGGAAAATATGTGAAGCGTTTGAAAATAATGTTGCAACGGGGAATCAAAGCCAGGCGCAATTCAAATGTGGCACGCAGTGAAACGACATCGTTTCGTACTCAAACCCTAGCGCCAAAGCAAAGGCAACAGAAAAGCGTTGCCATAAGGATCCAAAAACGTAGCCTAAGCAAATCCGCAGCTAACCTAAAAAATCCGCAGCAAAAACTGCAGGCATTCTGGAAAAACTGAAGAACATTCATGCTGAAGATGAAGATCATGAAGATCTTCATCTGGATTTTCCAGAAAAATCCAAAGTGTCCATAAATTATCCACAAGCATACCAATCAATTCCTCATGCAATGCACATTCAAAATCCATAATCATTTCAACGTAAAACAACATAACAAGATCAAATCGAAAAGATTAAAAGTTCATCATCAAAACTTCAAACTATCGTATCTCACTCAAAACAGCACCAAAATTCATGATTCAAAGCTCAAATTCATCAGCATAACAAGATCTATAATATCATGGCAAGGAATATCAAAATTATGAGATGCGATTTGTAACCTCTTGAAGAGCAGATCTGGAATTCGCTTGATTCAGGCTTTGTAATGGCTTCAATACTCCTCTATGATGCTTGTACAAGTGATTGGAGAAGAAAATGAGACTTAATTGTGTACGAATCTACCAGAATTTCAGATCACCATTGTTGTTCAAAGCTTCGAGCATGCTTCCATACAACACTAATTCTCTTGATTTCACGTGCAAGCTTGCTCCACAATACCTCAGGATCAATGATCAAGCAATGGAAATGGTTCTTGTTTGAAGAATTTTCAAGAAAATTTTGAGAGAAAATTTTGAGAGTTTTTGATCTAGATCTGAAAAAATGAGAGCTAAACTGAAAAACAGTTAGGGTTATGGTTTATATATGCAATGCTAATCACTCTTTTAATCATGCTTAAGCCAATGTTAATGAGATTAGCAAAAATGAGGTGCAAGTGCAATTTGGCTTTTCACCTTATGCATGGGGTGCATGCATGAACAGTGCACGAAAATTGATTTAATTTCACTCAAAATTCTGTTTTGGAGCCAAAGAAAATGGTAAAAAGATCAAGCCATGCACCAATTATAAATTTCATGTTTTCCCTCCAAAAATCCAATGAATTAGCAAATGATCATGTGAATATAATTCATGTAATGTGATGCATGATTTGGAATTTAGAGGTAAAAAGAAGAACAATGCAAAAAGAGCCATCCAATTTGGGGCTTTGGTTGAGAAGTTATGGCCATTTGAATCTTCATACACACTTTGCCATGTTTTGATCATATCTTCTTAACCACACATGAGAAATTGATGATCTTGGACTTTTTGGAAATGGGAGATAAATATCTACAACTTTCATGTTCAACAAAATTTCATTTTAATCTTTCTTGATGATGTAATTTGAAGTTGAAGCTAGGTTAAAACCTTTCCATTTTTGGCAAATTCAAATTATAGGTCACTTTCTATTTTTGGAAAGTTTTGACCTGACTTTAAATTCTTCAATGTTGATGTTTGAAATGTCAAATGAGACTTGTTTGAACATGAGTGAAGTATTTCTAGACACTTCCCACCTCCAAATCCACAGTTGACTTGGCAGTTGACTTTTTATGGTTGACAGATGACTTGAACATTCACTGATGATCCTAAGCCTCAACCACTTGATGAAATGGCACCAAAATGAAACCCTAGCTTATACAAGCTCAATAAAATCACATGATGATCTCCATCTCATTAAAGACCTCATCTCCTTGCAAAACCCTGACTAGAAGAATGCAACTGATTAGAGTTGACCAGAGGTCAAAACCCTAATCCCCAGGAACATGATCAGGCACAATGAACCTCTTGGTGATGATAAAACCATGATGATGGTGATATACTCTGGCAAATAAGATAACACTCATCCTCCTTGAGGAACCAAAACCCTAATTGAAGCACAAACCTAAGATGATTAGTGATCCATTCATGAGGCCCTCAGGCTTGCATCTATTAACCTCTCCATCTTCTGAGAAAGACCTAGGAGGATGACTTTCTTATCTCACATGATATGCAAAGATGTAATGCCTAATGTCCTACAAAATGAAATGCAATATGCTAAGCTAGTCCCAAGAGAGGAGGGCAAATTTTGAGGTGTTACAGGTACCAATTTGTTTCATCCTTTGTTATCATCAAAACTTTAAAGGTGAATTGTAGACACAAAATCTTGTTCTAACACCTTAGACACTCGAGTCTTAGTTATCTTGTGTGAATGATACACAAGTAACGAAAGATGAAAACTTGAGTTAGGATTCGATTATAAAACCCTGTAGAGCAGAGTGAACCCATAGGATAAGGGAACTCAACGAGATTATTATCTCACCCGAATATTTTGTTATTTTTCAGGTTTTAGTTGCAGGTTTAGTATACAAGAAAGTTATGCATTGATGTTTCAAGGGATGTAGGTATTATGATTTTCCACTGTGAATATTCTACAATGATGAATATTGTACTTAAATCTTAGATTTTTATTTTTGGCACTTTCCATATCTTATATTACATGTTGTATTTTTTTGTATAATTGGTCAAGTATGTAAATGATGCCAATAGGCACTAAAGATTGTGTCAGTACCAAATAATAACACTTGCATGATATTATTCTAGATATATATTATATGGGTTATTACAAAAATAGAACCGGAACTCAGTCTCAATATGTAGGGTAGGGATCTCGAAATAAAGTAAGGTTCCATGAGCGCTTTAAGCTGGATTTTATTTGAATTCTTATTATTCTAATGTGCTACCACCTTTGTTCTTGCTTCTACTTCGGATCTTTGGCAATCTTGGATGATCTTATTAAGGGATATTGTAACGTCACTCTTAGGAACTAACACAAGTGTCGATACCTCATTTGGGGAAAGAATAAAACATATCGGCCATTTCTATTCATTTCCCACCATTGTATTTTTTTTTCTTTCACGAACGAATCCATCTTATCAAACATCATTTCCTGAGTCGGGCATGAGCTACTCCTATCTAGCCAATCTCTATTTGGGATCTTAGCATCTTACCTTATCTCTATTGGGTGTGAACACAAAGAATCTCCTTTTTTGACAACCCCATATCTTGTAAGGCCAACTTTTGTGGCTTTCCCTCATTGCAGAGAGGCTTTCTCTTAGCAACCTTTACCATAAGCGAAATCTTAATTAGTGATCTCAGTGAAATTAAGGGCATTTAAAAAATACTCTAGGATCTTATATTTTCTTGAATAGAGGATTTTATTCCTTCCCTCCCTCATCTCTCTAGTTCTCTTCCTTCGACTCTCTTTTTAGGTATTCTACTGGTGTCTATTCACCCATCTCTTAAAAAGTCTAACTCGAGGAAAGGAATAATTTATTTAAGAACAACGTTTATTTAACTCCAAAACAAGCCCTAGAAGAGGATCATATCTGCTCATGGAAGCTAGTCACGCAACTCTAAAAACTAGAACTCAAAAAAGAATGAATAACTACTCCAACTTATAAGACCCAAATTTGGACCCTAAGATCCCTCATGGCATCATAACATTGCACTTGCATTACCTCAAGGATCATAAGCATCTTGGCTCCTTACCTTTGGGGTGGGGTCTCTTGTGAGTGGTTTGAGATCACCAAGCCTGCTTGAATTGTATATTATTGCTTTTCTTATTTTATTTACTAACTAAAAGCATAAAAATATGTCACTAACATCTCTTGTTTGTAGCTTGAGCAGTCACAAGGTCTAAAGCTTCTAGGAGATCCTATGTGCATTGATATGGCCAAGAGAAGATGAAAGAAAGCATGGCAATGGTTCCCGAAGCTCTCATCCATCAAATGTGCCTCCCAAGTATCTCAATTCATCAGTTTGATCAAAGCAAAGCAAAGGTTTTGAGGTTTGTTTCCCAAGGAAACCCTAATTCATCATTTCATGCATATTTGAACTTATTTTAGTGTCCTCAATCATCAATTCATCAAGATATGAGGTTTGGACTTGAGAAGTTGATCAGTCAATTCATCTGACTATTTTGAAATACACTGAGACCTAACTTTTTATATGTTCGTCAAATGGAGATGACCCCAAGAGAAAAAATGTTCTTAAGAACCATATGAACAACTTTCATGTTCATCCAAAATTTATTTGAAGCTTGGAAGGTCATCATCCATTCCAAGACATTATAGGTCATTTTGACTGAAACCCTAATTTTGGGTCAACTTCCCAAGGACATAACTCCTTCATTTTTCATGATTTTGAGGTGAGATCAAATTCATTGGAACGCTTAAGATGCCTAATTCAAATGTTATGTTGAGAAAAATTCCAAAATATCAAAAGAAATATATGTGATAATGCAAAACATTATAGGTCACTTTGGACCAAATGCATTGAAATGTGAAAAAGTCCAACTTCAAGTGCCCATAACGTCTTCATTAAAAATCCAAATGATGCAAAATTTAGGTCCAAATTGAGTGCCTTGAAAATATATACAACTTTCATGTTGAAGCTTTTGTCATTTGGAGCTTGCATCATTGAGATAGAAGGGCTTGAACTTTGGCCAATTTTGAAAATCTCACATATGCATGTTTTGCACCCTACACTTCAATTCCAATTTTCATTAATTTCCAAGGCCCAAATGGAGTTTTGATCAACATAACAAATGATAATTATGCAGTAAGCTTTCCAACCATTACTCATGAGGTAGTGTTCCTATTTTTAGCATGGCATTTCCGAAGACTTGAACCTAATAGTGCATTTTTGGAAAATCATTTCAATTGCCTTGCATGAGCTAATATAGTCCAATCTGCACGTCCATTTTGCTTTCATCATGCATTAGCTTCCAATTCCAAGTGGAATTAGGCCCTCCATGCGCCTGTACAGGCCTATGCATGGAGGCCCTTTCCATCCATGCACATGATTTGTTCATGCAACTCAGCCTTGCTCGGCTATAAATACATTGCTCATGCTCTTCAATTCTTCAACCTTAAGGCACCCCAATTGCTGCTGAACTGAAATCCTAGCCATCACTAAAGGAACTAATCCATTTTTCTTCAAATTTTTCAGATCTGAATTTTGATTTCATTGATCAATTTTTCAGATCTCAAAGTTCGTAAACCTTCTCTCCTTGATCCATAGTGTCTACTATAAGCAAAAGCATCCAAAGATTGTGACTCAAAGCCTTGCAAATCAAAGGTTTTCTTCAACTGATAATTGCTTCGAATCAGCTTGTATAGTGCTCTATTTTCATTGTTGTTGTGTGATCTGAAGTCCTCTACATAGAGGCAACATTGCTATGCTTTCAATTTTTGAAAATCATGAAGTTCATGTGAACACCACAGAATTTCCACTTCTGATTTCTCTCAATATAGAGATCTAGAATGGAATTGAGTGGTACAGGGGTGATGTACATCACTCCAACTTTCGATTGATGCCATGATCGTGCCATTTGATTACCATTTTTATTTCTGCAACTTTGAGCATGGCCGGAAGTTGGTCGAAGAAGACGGTGGCGCTGGTCACCGTCTGGTCTCCATATTCAATCAGATCCGTCCATTGCCTTTTCCAGATTGAATCTCACGCGTCCAATGTTATGACTTTTTTAATGGCTGTGTGTATCTCATTGACCTTGGTGTTTGGTGGACGCGCACATGTGGACTGTCTGATGTGCTAGCTCAATTAATGAGCCTGGATCCAATGCTCCACGTTTTTTCCTTATTTCTATTTTCTGATTTTTATTTTTCTTTTATTATTTTAATTCCATTTCACTTCAAAAATTCATATCTCTCTCATTATTGGTCCAAAAATTATGGGACCAATTTCATTCTTCTCCTTTTAATTTCTACTTTCTAAAAATGATTTTTAATATTTTTTATTTTATCATTTGATATTTTTTAGTAATTTTCTCTTTTCTAATTATTTTTAATTCATTTAAAATAGTTTTTGATATTCAAAAAATACAAAAATATTTTTCCAACCTCTTTGAATAATGATAGATCTATGAAAAATATTCTTATCAATTTATTAATTGATTTGAGATTTATTTGAGATTTTAGTTCAATTAGGTTATTTTTATGCAATTTTAATTGATTTAAAATAGTTTCTGACTTCTAAAAATGCTGAATTTTTTTTGTCAAACTTTGTTTGTCCTTGTTGAACTTGGGATAATTCACTTGGACTTTTCAAAGTTTATTTGAAGTAAGTTTGAAGTTTGACCTTTCTTTATTATTTTAATTCAAGTTTTATTTTAATATTAAAAAATGCCAAAAATATTTTATTTGTTTCTTGACTTCTAATCTTCATTTTGCTTCTGTTTACTATTGTTTGACCTTGATCTTCTCTATCTTTGGTCAATGCTTGTTGATTAATACATACCATTTCCATTAATGCACCTTAATACTTCATCTTCTTCTTATTCTTATTCTTTTCTCTTTTTGATCAATGAGTTAAAGATTGGTGGTTAGCATTGATTCATGGAGGTTTAATATTCCTTGATTCAAATCTAATTCATCTTGATCAAGTGAATGGCTTTGCATTAAGGATAGGTTGCTTCCTAAATCATGCAAAGAACCTAAATCAATACAAGATCATTTCTCATCCTCTTTTTGGCATGGCAAGTTGTTGGAGTTTGATTCACTAAACAAGATCTCTAACTTTTGTTGTTGCCTACATTATTATTAACCGACCTCAGATGGTTGTGACTTCTACATAAGTCCAATTACGATTGCTTAACATAGCGCTAAATTTGCCTTATGACACACTAACTCTAACACTAACCATTAACCATTAACATTTAATTCTTGCTCTTTACATTTATGCAATTTACTATTCTTGTACATATTGATCATTTGCTTTTTCTCTTTGCTCACTTGAGCACATGTTTATGTTAATGCAATTTTCCCTTTGCTCACTTGAGCACATAATTGTGTATATATTTTTGTGCTTGTGTTTTATTTTGATTGTTGTGAACCAAAAGCAAAGAAATGGACAAATGGACATAGTTTCTAGGACATTCCCTATGAAAAATTGGAGTAAAAGGACCTTAATGTTGAAGATGGATTAGAAGGACCAAACCTCTAAACTTACTCTTGTGCATTCTTGATTTACTTCCTAGAACTTTTTTATGTGTGTGCTTTTGTGCTAGGGGATCCTATGTGAGCCAAATTGAAGAACCATTGCCATGTTCATCCAAAGTGAAAGATACAAGAGCCATTGAGGGATCTTCTAAGAGCTTGTTTGATAATGTTGATTGCTTGAGCTTACAATTATTTTGCTTGCCTATTCCAAAGGATGAGAGCTACTTGGATCATCAATATGATCTCAAGAGAGGAACTCCATTTGTGGTCTTGTTTCTTATCCCTCATCTCTTGTATGATTAGGACTTTAGCCATTCTTCTTCTTCCCTCCACTCTAACCCTAGCCAAAACTTTTGTGCAAACATTTAACACTTCTTTTCAAACATTAGAAACCTAAGCCTTATGCTTTTGATTTTCCAAATTCTTTTCATAACACTTATTTTGAATTGAATCTTTAAGTCAACTTTGACCATACTTTGTAAATACTTTTCATTGGTAAATACAACTCACTCAAATGCTTTTTTTGTGGTTTCAATGGCCACTCTCTTAATCAAAACTTTTTCATAACCTTTAGCTATTAGGTTTGAGTTATCCTTGAGGTAGATGTAATACTCACCTATATCCTTAGTGACAGACACTGAGTCTTCCATGCTTATTATATGGTTAACCCCTCACTAGCATGTTGAAGCTATCCTCACATGGTGGATTTGTGGTTTTAGGTTGAGTTTTTTTTCCCTTGGATAACAAACGACCTTAAGGCTTTTGGACCAATCAATTCACCAACTTGTTTTGAGATTTTTTACCCTAAACTACGAGGTTTTGATCATAATCTTTTTTTAAGATGGTACGTAGGCAATGGATTTATCCATCCAAACACAAATTGTAAATAACTTGTATATTCTCTTCTCATCTCTTCAATCATGTTTGCACAAATAAATTTTCACAAAATACCAACCTTACAACAAGTGTGAAAAGGGCTCCCTAGGAGTACCTAGAATATTTTGGATGCTTAAAACCTTCCCATGGCATAACCAACCCCCTTACCCCGATCTCTGACATTTTTACTAGTTTTTGATTCGATAAAACTTTTAGCTTTTTGTTCGCTTTCTAACCATTCCTTTGGATAAATAGAAGTGTGGTGGCGACTCGACTTGTATGGATTATTTTGGATTTAGTCAATATCTCTAATGGTAACGAATACCCCGCTACACAACTCCATAACTCACTAACCACAAAAACAGAGAGAAGCAACCCAGAATGACAAGTTTAAACTGAAAGAGTTGTTGAATTAAACAAAAAGAAGTTAAAGAGGAAGAGTAGTTTTTTAAGCATATAGACTTCTGAGCTACGTACACCTAAGTCTTCCACTAGTCTGTGCTTCCCCTAGTGAGTGGGGGTCGATAAAAATGATCATAATTCTATCGAATGAAATTAGTACGCCTAGTGAATGATGCCCGACCCATTAATATAAAAAGACAGATAATCCCCTCAATAAATTCTTTTACTTTAAAAGGAAACACACCTATGTTGGAGGCCTAAGACGAAGAAACGCAATTGCTCGATTGAAAGGTGAGGATGCATAACTTCCCTTTTGGCTTTCTTCCGCTAGGAAATTGGACTCTGACTGAGTATGAATGACCTACTTGGAATTCTCCACCGCCCTCCTTGCTACGTTGAAAGAATACAGGGAGTATAGCGGCCTGTTTGAGTACATGAGAGATTGTTTACCATAAGAGGTTGTTGAAGAAGTCCTCGAATAGGGAGATCTTGATAAACGAAAATGGTTCGTCCTCAGTTACTTGAGCAAGGAATGAAAGACTTGCTTGCTTAGCGTAGGATGGAACAATAAAGGGAAGAAAAATAGAAAGACCCATAATTCAACTAAGAGAAAAGCAAGTAGCACAATCCCCTCACCTAGGGATAAAACCCATTCTAATTCTTATACGTATACTAGATATGTCTGGATTGGATCTACTAGAAGAGTCATAACTCGAGTGATGCCTCTATTTATGCCCTTAGGCAGGAGGAACAACTAGGCTCTATCTATTCATAGCAACTGGGAGAGGGGATGGCGGAACTTTTACTAGTACTTGTCTGGCATGGCCAGTTTAAGTATTCCTTTTAGAGATAGAAGAGAGGTTAAGCTATCACGCTTATTGACATAAACAAATTAACACCCTAGGGAATAATCTTGGTCAAACCCGAAAGGAAAACTACTTTAAGATAAGAAGAAAACTGATGTGTTTCGTTTATTGAATGGTTACCAAGGAAAGCAAGATGATATGAAAGGAGGGAAACCCGATAACTATAATTTTATAGTTACCATAGCCTGGTAAACCTGACACCTATGAGGATATCTGGGGCATTCTCCTCACTTTCGGGATAAATGCATGACTTGATAGCTTATCTGCAACCCTTATCTTTCTTGGGCGATAGAAGAAAACTCCAAAGACATGCCCTCTTAGTTACATAAACAACAAAGCTCCATAGAGCAAGGAAAGTTCATCACCTCTTTCATCCTCAGAGGGGTTTCCTTCGATAGAGGATTAGGAATAGCATGACTACTATATTACTTGGCAGGTTTCATCATTCTTCCACCTTGAGGGATCGTTGTGGGAAGGGCGTTTTCCACTATATGAGCTAGGAAAACCCGTCTTTTGAATGAACTAACAAACCTTTTCCCCCCATGGAGTGAGATCATCACGGGAAGGTTTTATAAAATTGAGGATTTTCGCTTAAAGAGGGATTTATCTCCATAGACTCAAATAAAAATTGAATCGTTTTGACCTAGATTAAAAATACATTGAGGTCTCGTTCAATGAACAAAGAAGAAGCGAAGCGGGGAAGCCTTATTCAATAAATTGAAATAAGAAGAAGGACATGTTTTCACCTAGTGTAAGACCCCAATTTCGACCCTAAGACCCCTCATGCAATTTCATCATGAGCATTAGCATTGGGATCATACCTTGGCATCCTCCTTACCCCTCTTTCATTGGGTTTGTTGTGGGAGAGATCACCAAGCACTATGTGATTGTATCATAGTTGTATATTATCATTTTACTAACCAAAATACCAAAAACATGTCTTTGCATTTGCCTAACTCTTTTGTAGGTAAGGCATGATCCCATTGATTTATCAAGTTCATATCTAGGGTTTGAGACCCTCATGACAAAGAGCACAACCATGAATTGATCCAAGAATGGTTATGAGCATAATATATGAGTTCCATTGATTCCTACATGATATATTGATCCAGTGTTCTTCAAGAGTTTGGAAGTGATTTGCCTTGGAAACCCTAGTTTGACTGGGTATCTTAAGTAACTTCTCCAATAAGCTATCTCACCAATTGATCAAATTTCTCAAGGGACACTTAAAAATTCATCATATTATGCATATATGATCTACCATGAGCCTAAAAAGACAAGAGAATTGAAGGTTAGCAAGTCGGTTGATGGTGGTTGGTCAGATGATTTCATCTAATCAAAACTGGGTCTCCCTAGACCATATCTCCTACAATTTTAACCATATGAAAATTATTCCAAGATTAAAGTTAATCTAAATGACAATCCAAACAACTTTCATGTTGAGACCTAGAGCTATTTTTGCTTTGAAAAGCATTTTCTATGTTGAAACATTATAGGTCATTTTGTCTAAACCCTAATTTGAAAGTCAACTTCCCAAGGCCATAACTTGCTCAATATTTATGATATGAAATATTTCCAAGTTGCAAAATCAAATTCAAGATGTCTACTTCAACTTTGATGTTTGGAGTGAGAGATAATTCAACTTTTATGAGCATGTGATATGAGGATACATTATAGGTCATTTTTGACCTACACCATTGAACAAGTGATTTTTCCAAACTTAAAAAATGCATAACTCTATCACTAAAAATCAAAATGACATGAAATTGGTGACAATTTTGAAGGTCTTTGAAATATATACATTTGATGAAGACACTTTTCTCATTTGAAGCTCACGTAAAAAGTTAAGCAAGGTGGAATATTGAAGTATATGGCTTGACACTTAGAAAAAATTTCAACATGTTTAAATTTCCAAACTTCCACCTCAAAATTATCCATGTTCCAAGCTCCAAATGAAAAAGTGTTGAACATCAAACTTGTTCCCCTTGATCCAAGCTTTCCAAAAAACCTAAGTTCATGCATTTTGGATGAAGATTGCTAGGTCTGCGCATGGCTTTAACATGGCTGCATCATTGGAAAGAATCAAATGTACAAACTTCATTTCAACTTGCCTTGCCATTCAAGCATCATTCAGACTTCAGATTCAATCATTTTGGACCTTAATGCATTACATCATGGGCCGGTACATGCCCATGCACTCGTGCCATTCACATTGCCAATTTTGGACAGCTTTTGAAGTGTGCAAATATCATTCCCTTTGGCTATAAATAGAAGGCTTATGAGCTCATTTGAATCACACCTTGCGCGCCAGCTTTGCCCCCCAATTCAAACCCTCGCATTCTAAAGGAAAATTTGAGAAATTTCAATTTGAAATTTGAGTTTGAATCTCAACTGTTGGAGATTCAAGAACTCCATGATCCACAACCTTGCAACCTCTCCAATCACTTCCTGCTAGCTTCTCAAGTGTGATCAGATCGTGTTTGAAGCAAGCAATCTCAAGTTTTGCATAGCATTGAAGGTAATTTTCAGAAAACTTCATCTCTTCGATTCTCACTCAATTCTACTCAATTCTCTTGGATCTTTGGTTGTCTGAAGTCCTACCAATGTAGGCAAGAAGATTGAGTTTCTTAGAGGTCAAATCGAAGCAATTCAGTTGACACACCTCAAAATTCAACTCCTCATATCTTTTTATATATTTGGAATAAGTTGAAATTGAGGTCAGATTCGTGCTCTACGCCATTTTTTCTTTCAGATCATGTCCTCTTTTTTTATTTTGGTGATGGTTGAGGGTGGACCAGTCCGGTGAGGTCCACCGGAGAAGAAGACCAGAGTTACAGCTCCGGCGATGCGTTGGCACATCTCCCAGCCATAGGATCCATCCAATTTGTTTTAATCTTGAGCACTCATTGTGATTACCATCCCTGCAGCGGGCTGACTCATGTGTTTGGTGGAACACGCGTTTCAGGCCTTTTGATCTGCCACCTCAATTAATGAGGGATATCAAGTGGCTCACATTTTTTTGATATTTTCTGATTTTCTTTTATTCCTTTTATTTTCATTAATTCATATTAATTTTAATATTGATCCAAAAAATATGAGAGTTTCACCAAAAATTTTCAAATAATTTCCTCTTTCATATTTTGAATTAAAATTATTTTTTGGATCATTATTAATATTTTTCATGATTTAATTGATTGTGTTTGTTTTTAATTGTTTAAAAATACTTTTAAGTCTTTAAAAAATTCTGAAATTTTTTCTCCAAGGTCCTTTGACCTTGTTTGACCTATGATAAATCTCATGGTCATTTATTTGGTGTTTTGATGAGGTTTTAGGAATTTGACAAACCATATTTAATTTAAATGTATTATTTTAGTCTTTTTAATTTGAATAAATGCCAATTAATTGTGTTGACCTATTGTGATGACTAATTTGAGTTTGACTATTGTTGTTAGGCCTTGGTCAAGGTTGATTTGACTTTGTCAAGTTAATATCATTGGATTTAGGGGATTGATGGAATGTACATTCCATCTCCCAAAATGAATGGATGATATTAATTTGGTAAAAGTCCTCCTTTGACCAATTTGAGTTTTGATCCATTCCCCTCCCTCTTCATCTCATTCCCATTCTTTATGCATTCATCTCATTTGGCCTATGATATCTCAAAGTCCTAAGGCTAGTTGATTGAAAAATCAACATAAGTATGGATGAGATTAGGCCACCTCTTTTGCATATTCTTTTTGTGTGTGGTATGCTCATGAGCATAGTCCATTATAATATGTCTCTAACATGCATTAACACCAAAATTCTATTGCCCGACCTCAAATAGTTGTGACTTCTACATAAGTCCAATTACGATTGCTTAACATAGCGCTAAATTTGTGACACAAAAGGCATATCATTCTAGTTAGTGAGATTGTAAGTCTCCCCTCTTTCATGGTATTGTGTGGAAACTTGGCCTTGTTTCCTTCCTTTGGAAGATGTCTTGGTTCAAGGATCCATGCTTGTGATAAGTGGGTTGAGTGTTCTCCAAAGAATGACTTAAAAAATGAAAAGCAAAAGCAAAACAATACTAACTTCTAACTCATTAACAACTAACATTTAATTTCAAGCCACTTACTTTAATGCCATTTAATTTTAGTCTTTATTCATTTGCCATTACTCATACCATTCTAATTGTTTATGTTAATGCAATTTTCACTTTGTCCACTTGGACCATATTGTGTGATATGTTCCACTTTTGTGTATACTTTGTTTGTTTGTGTGGTCTTTGACCATTAATGTACATAATAACAACAAAAATCCTAAAAAACTTTTGTGTGGACTATTGACTTGATCTTGGAGAAATGGACTTAGAACTTAGGCAACATTCCTATGCTAAAGAACTTGGCCAATTCCAACTTTCTATAAAACCAAGTGCTTACAATTTGAAACTTCATCTGATACATATTTGAAGATCCCTTTGAGTTCGTCTGCAACATGATCATTGTGAAGTTGTTATTTTGAACCTGTGACTTGTGAATTCATCTGTTACATGGGCTATCTTGAAGAAGATCATGAAGTGGCTAAGCTTGGATGCGGCTATCTTTATTTGATGCCTTGCTCTTCAAGATTGATATAATTGTGCATTTGTGTGTTGCTTGATTCTAAATATCCAAGGGAATTTGGGGTTTCTATATGGAATTCTTGCCTATTGGATTGCTACTCATCGATCAGATCTTTTCAACTCTTAACTTTTAATTTTGTGCATAGGATTAGTCTCTTCATCTCCTCCCCATCTCTTTAATTTCAAGATCTCTCCCTCCTTTTAAAAAACTTCTTTGTTTGAACTTGTTATTTTCTAAATTTTGACCACTTTGCAAACTAGAAACTTTGACCTTATGCCATTGCATTTTCAAACTTCTTTTCTCAAATCAAACTTGTAAATGAACTTAACTATACTTAACCTAAAACTTTCAAAAGACAAAAAGAACTAACTCATCCAAACTATTTTTGGGCCTTTGTGTCTTTCAAACTTAATCTTTGTTAAAAGCAATGCATCCACTTTGAAATTTGTATCACGAACTACGAGGTTTTGATCCCTCATTTTTATGTTGGTACGTAGGCACAAGTCAGAAGGTCTTGTCAAACACAAAAATATAATTAATGAATTATTTTCTCATCCCCCCATTCTATTTGTTTGTAAACATTTTTGTACCAAATACATATGCACACAAAAAGGGCTCCCTAGGAGTACCTAGGATACTTTGGATGCTAACACCTTCCCTCTGTGTAACCAACCCACTTACCTGAAATCTCTGACACTTTATTAGTTTTGATTTGAAAACTTCTTACTTTTGGGTTTTGTTCGTACTTTTTTCCCTTTTCCTTTGGAAACAATAAAAGCGCGGTGGCGACTCTGGTTTTATTGATGTCTAGCTTATCCATAGCTTGATGATCATGAATTTACCGCTACACCTAGGAAAAAATCCAAAACGTCGAGGTGTCAATGAGCCTTTAATTTATATTACACAAATTGTTGTGGACATAATCAACCTCCTACTAAGAGAGGGAGACCAATCCCCGGGAAAGGGAAATCTAACTAACTCTATATTATTTTTGAATTTACTGTATAGGATAGGGCCAGGTCTCGTTCTATTGAAAGTTTTCGTAGCATTACTGGTTTAATTCCCCACTCAAATTATCGGGGGAGGGGTGTAGTGGTGTATTCGTTACCATTGGAGATATTGACTAAATCCAAGGTAAATCATACAAAGTCGAGTCGCCACTGCACTTCTATTTATCCAAAGGAAAGGTTAGAAAGCGAACAAAAACCTAAAAGTTTTACAAACAAAACTAGTAAAAGAAGGTCAGAGATCTGGGTAAGGGGGTTGGTTATGCAATGGGAAGGTGTTAGGCACCCAATGCATCCTAGGTACTCCTAGGGAGCCCTTTTCACGCTTGTTGCAAAGGTTATTGTTTATGAAAATTATTTGTGCAAACATGATTGAAGAGATGAGAAAAGAATATACAAGTTTATTTACATTTTGTGTTTGGATGGATGAACCCATTGCCTACGTACCCTCTTATGAAAAGATTAGGATCAAAACCTCGTAGTTCGGATAAAAGATTTCAAAACAAGTGAGTGGATTGATTGGTCCAAAAGCCTTAAGGTCTTTTGTTATCAAAGGGAGAAAACTTGACCTGAAAAACCACAAGTCCACCATGTGAGGATAGCTTCGACATGCTAGTGAGGGGTTAGCCCTATAATAAGCATGGAAGGCTTATAATCCAATCACTAAGGACAAAGGTGAGTATTACATCTACCACAAAGATAACTCAAACCTAATAGCAAAAGGTTATGAAAAATTTGATTAAGAAGTGATCATTGAAACCACAAAAGAAGCACATTTGAATGGGTTGCATTAACCAATTAGAAGTATGTACAAAATGGTCAAAGTTGACTTAGAGATTCAATTCACAATGAGTATTATGAAAAGAAAGTTTGAAAATCAAAAGCCTAGGGCTTAGGTTTCTAATGTTGAAAACAAGTCAAATGTTTGCACAAATGTTTTTTGGTTTGGGTTAGGATGGAGAGAAAGGTTAAGGGTGATGGTTAGGGATAAACCACACTAGGAGTTCCTTTCTCGAGATCATAGAGATGATCCAAGTAAGTTCCTTTAGAAAGAATAAGCACAAGGCAAAAGAAAATAAACGAGTCTCAAAAGAGACCACAAATGAATGGAAACAAGCTGCCAATATATGGACTTACACCCAACTCCTGAAAGAAGCAAAACGGAAACAGAATGCCAATATATGGACTTAGATCCGACTCCAAACAACAAAATGGAAACAGAATGCCAATATATGGACTTAGATCCGACTCCAAACAACAACATGGAAATAGAATGCCAATATATGGACTTAGATCCGACTCCAAACAACAAACAAATGTCAAAAGCAAACATGCAAAAGCAAGCAATGCAAACAATCATCATACACTATATACAAACAAGAGGCTTCAAACCAACGGTGGGCTTTAGTCAAGAGGGGTCATATCAACCTCGACAAACAAGCCAAACTATGCAAAGGTAGTTTGTAGCTCTTAACCACTAACATTGAGAGTTAGGGTGAAGCTGATCAAAGATGGAAATGAGGATGAGACTTCATGCTCTTAACCCTAGCCTGGGTGAGCTCATGATAAAGAAAGCGTGGGGATCCAGAAAGTGAGATCCTATTCTACTGGACAAAGATCTTGGGTTCTTGTTCAAGAGCATCAGCACGTAGTGCGAGCATAATGAACGACTCACTGAATAACGGGGGATTGATTGCTAATCCCTTCTATCCGTCAATTGCCTCTTCACTTAGGAGGACATATCAAGTAGCACATGCCTCATTTAGAGGTCTTTGGCACAAATGTAAACAATCACAAACAAAGCCTCTTAAGGAGGACTTCAGCCAAATGCCTGCCAAAAAGGTGACATGACTTCCAGACTACATGGAGTAAGAGAATAGCTACCTAAGTGGTGTATCAACCATAATCCAAAGCTCAAGCGAGAGCTAAAAGCTAGCCACTAATGTACCTGTACAAAAGCTAAACAGTTAATATCTCAATCAGAAAACAAACAGACAAACAGTCAAACTGTTACACAATTCAATGTACAATGGTCAAGCAAGCAAATGAAGCAATGAGCTCAACACATCAACTCAAATCCCTACAAAACACAAAGAAGTTAGAACACAATCCAATTTTCATCTCAAAAGGTGAGCAACTCAACCATTAATGCTAAGTGTCCAAACCTGAAACACAAGTCAAGGTTAGTTTATGTACAAAACACTAGTACAAAGACTAGGTTCAAAACCAAATCAAATGATCAAAACAGAAGTCAATTTTTCACATATTTCACATTCAAACAATTAAGAAAATGTCCTCAAAAGGACCAACATCAATTCATAAGGCAAAGGCATCATATGATCAATGTAAAGCAAAGGCAAGCAAAGGTGCACAAAGTGGACATCCAAATTAGAAAATCCAAATCAAAACAGAAAAGCATCCAAGGGCCGTGAAAGTTTTTATGTGAACTCATCATGTCATGAACAAACAATGCGCAAAATATCAAATCCAGAAGGGTCCAAATGATAGGTGAACAAAAATGCCCAAATGCAATACCAAAAATGTAACACAAATTGTCACATACATCTACATGTGTCAAAAGCAGTGATAGCATATGATAAAAAATTCAAACCAGTGCTCAAAAATTCATATCACATGTGATGATCAAGCATGCAAAAATTCAGATCAATTGGATCAATACATAGCATTTCACAAAGCATTGAATGTAACATGTCAATTTAGCACAATCTCCAATCAAAAGTTCCAAAATAAAAATCCAGAAACAAACAATTCATGAAATTAATCCTATAAAAAACTAGACATCAAAACAAGATTGTGAAAAAAAATTGGAGTCAATTTGGAGCATTTTACTATTTTTTATGATTTTTAGAAGATGAATGAAATAATATGAAATATTAAAATGAAATGGAGGGAAATAAAATTTGAATTAAACTCAGAAACAATCTCAGCCACATGATTAGGCGCGAGAAAACGATCAAACGGACCAGATTCAAACATTAAAGCACACCGTTTCATTAATCAGCGTGGCAAGCATAGTCAGCAGTCAATGACACACAAGGCACGGTCAAAGGATGGTATCCAATAGAATAAACACGCAAGCGAAACATTCAGCAATAACTCAGCATAAGTGAAACGCAGCGTTTCACTTAATGTGTTGGCACGCAACGTCAGCGAGTCAACAACACGCAAGCATAGTCAAACGCATCTAGGCCAATGAAACAGACACTAGGCGCAAACGTGGAAGCCACACCAGCAACAACTCAGCATAAACCCTAGACGAACCAGACGGCGGAGCCGGTCGTCTTCTCCGGCCGTCTCCGGCGGAGTTCATGATTTTTTTTTCCAGAATTGGACGTATCATACACCGTTTGAAAGATCTTTCCACTAGGATTCCAAATATCATACTCAAATCAACTAATTCATGCTAGGTTTTCCAGATCGAGCAAAAACGTTTTCAAGATCCAAACTGAATGTTCATCATACAAACTCATTTCTCAACCAAATTCAAAACTAATCATATCAGCATGTTCAGCAAAGCAAGATTCACACAATCATATCAAGAAATTGGCAAAAGGAGGTGATGAAATTTCAACTTACTTGAACTGCAGTGCTATGAACTCGTGTCCTCAGGCTCTCACAATCTCCAGATCTACTCCTCTATGCTTGACTAGAAGCTTTGTGCAAGAAACAACAGCTGAAACCACCTAAATTCACTTCAATTTCAGAAATCCATTGACATGTAAGTGCACTTGTTCTTCTCGAAACTGGACTGAATTCTTCAAAGTAAGGGATGGATCTTGCTCAGTGATGCTCCATGCTCCATGTAAGTGCACTTGTTATGCAAGAGTTTTGAGGAATTGTGTGAAGAATTTTGAGTTTCGAAGAGAGAGAATTTGGAAATTTTTGATCTGAATTCTGTTCTTCTCCTGCAAATGCAGTTAGGGTTTGGCTTATATACTCCCTGTTAATGACTTTGCTAATCACACTTTCCATGTATTAATCAAGATTAGGGAAATATGGATTAATTTGCAAAAATGCAAAAGTGAGGTAGCATGGCCATGTAGCACGTGAACAGTACCATGTTGAGCTTCAAATCCACTTAAAATCAACCAATAAACATGATGGAAGTGTCATTTTTCTTGCATCTTGAACCAAATTTGAATTATGCAATTTCCTTCCAAAATGCACACTTGAGGAATGATGATCATACACACTTTTTCCATGCATGGCAAGGCTTAATTTGAAATTTATTGGTAATGAAGAGCATTTTGCAAAAATAATGGACCAATTTGGAGTTTTGAATCAAAAGTTATGTCACTTTGAACTTCCATGTACACTTTGTGATCATTTGGCCATAACTTCTCAACCAATCATCAGATGGACATGATATAGGACTTTTTGGAAATGGGAGAGAAAGATCTACAACTTATATGTTCACCAAAAATCCATTTGAAGCTTCTTAGATGTTGATAAGTCAAGTTGAATGTGGACCAGAAACTTGCTATTTTTGGAAACTTGAAATTACAGGTCACTTTCGATTTTTGGAAACTTTTGCCATGACTTCAAAATCTTCAAGATAGATGATTGAGATGACAAATAGACTTTGTTTGAACATGAATGAGGTGTTTCAAATCGTTTCCCCAACCTCCAAGTCCTCAGTTAACTGCACAGTTGACCATTTGGTCTTCAGATGACTTGGAATGCCTTGATGGACGTGAGCCTCAAACCCTTGATGAACTGGCTCCAAAATGGAACCTTAGCTTATGTAAGCTCAATATGATGATCATGTGGTCCTTATACCAAGGAAAATATCTCAGCTCTTGCACCAAGGATGCTCTTGAAGTGCTTGACTTGTGCTTGCTTGATGCTACAAAACAAAAAGGTTAATGACATATTTTTGTGTTTTTGGTTAGTGAACAAAATGATAAAAGCAATGATATATAATGCAAGCAAGCTTGGTGATCTCAAACCACTCACAAGGAGGTTCCACCCAAAGGGAAAGGAAGCCAAGATGCTCAATGATCCTTGAGGTTATGCAATGCAATGCTTATGATGCCATGAGGGATCTTAGGGACAAAATTGGGGTCTTATAGATGCCCCTATTTAAGGTCATTCTAGCCGGAGAAGTGAAGGTTAAAATCTTCGTCTCGACGAGATAGAATGGGCTTAAATAATAACAAAGAGACAAATTTTGGTCCCTGAGAGACCTCATGATGCAAATGTATGTATGCAAAACAAACAAAACTCTGTGGGGATATGTGTCCACAAAGAAGAAAAGACATCGGAAAAAAGACAATCCATAGGAGTAATACACTCACTAGGAACAGAGACTCTAACGGGGACTCTCATGGGGATAAGAAAAGAAATGCGTGAGCAGGGCACGACTCAAAACTAGGGAAGTAAAGGACTGACACTACGTGAAAAGGTCACGACTCAAAACTGGGAAAAGAGTTTCCAAAGGGGATAAATCCAATGGAAAGACACAAACTGACTCAAAGATGCATGTATTGGGGAATACGCCAATACAACAAAACTATCCGTAATGGATACTTCAGATAAAAATCCGGACTCAGGCTAGGGAAAGATATGAACAAAACATCCCTGCCAGGGAAAAATGCATGTATTGGGGAAAACGCCAACACAGCAAAAGGATATCAACAACAGAAACTCCGCTAGGGAAATCTAAAAAAACTTTCTAGGGGAAGCAAAGGGATGAGGTGTTACTGGCTACTGGGTAACAAACTCGGGAAGAATGAATATCTAAGACCGGTATAAGGGTGAGAGATATCAATCAACCAAAACATCTGAGGAAGACCTAGAAACGGTATATTTCGACTCAGGAAAATCTGACTCCACAGGGGACCAAGGTCATAATAGGGAGAAGAAAGGAAGGAACACCAGGGATACCGGCTACTGGGTATATAATAGGTGACCGACCAAGGCGTGAATTGGTGTGTATGCCAAAACACTCATCATCCTGAAGAGAGCAGAAACGCAAACTTGTTTATAGGATGGACATTCGATTCCGCAAAAGGGAATACGAATCTTACTCGAATGGAGAAGGACAGAAGACTTCAACCAAAGAGCGCATGAGCTATATTATCTATTGTCGTCAAAACGTAGATAATATACTCGAAAGGAAGGAACACCAGGGATACCGACTACTGGGTATATAATAGGTGACCAACCAAAGCGTGAATTGGTGTGTGTTCCAAAACACTCATCATCCTGAAGAGAGCAGAAACGCAAACTTGTTTATAGGATGGACATTCGACTCCACAAAAGGGAATACGAATCTTACTCGAATGGAGAAGGACAGAAGGCTTCAACCGAAGAGTGCATGAGATATATTATCTATTGCCGTCAAACCGTAGATAACATACTTGAAAGGGAAGGAACACCAGGGATACCGGTTATTGGGTATATAATAGGTGACCGACTAAGGCGTGAATTGGTGTGTGTGCCAAAACACTCATCATCCTGAAGAAACCAGAAACGCAATCTTGTTTATAGGATGGACATTCGATTCCGCAAAGGAAAAACGAATCTTACTCAAATGGAGAAGGACAGAAGACTTCAACCAAAGAGCGCATGAGCTATATTATCTATTGCCGTCAAAACATAGATAATATACTCGAAAGGAAGGAACACCAGGGATACCGGCTACTGGGTATATAATAGGCGACCAACCAAAGCGTGAATTGGTGTGTGTTCTAAAACACTCATCATTCTGAAGAGAGCAGAAACGCAATCTTGTTTATAGGATGGATATTCGATTCCGCAAAAGGAATACGAATCTCACTCAAATGGGGAAAGACCACAAGGCTTCAACTGAAGAGTGCATGAGATATATTATCTATTGCCGTCAAAACGTAGATAATATACTCGAAAGGAAGGAACACCAGGGATACCGGCTACTGGGCATATAATAGGTGACCGACCAAGACATGAATTGGTGTGTGTGCCGAAACACTCATCATCCTGAAGAGAGCAGAAACGCAATCTTGTTTATAGGATGGACATTCGATTCCATAAGGAATATGAATCTTACTCGTCTGGAGAAGAACAAAAGACCTAGACCAAAAAGCGCATGAGATATATTATCTATTGCCGTCAAAACGTAGATAATATACTCGAAAGGAAGATTATCCACAACCGGGTAGTAGGTTAACAAAGGATAAATCGACTGAGGCGTGAATTGGTGTGTGTGCCAAAACACTCATCATCCTGAAGAGAACAGAAACGCAATCTTGTTTATAGGATGGACATTCGATTCCACAAGGAATACGAATCTTACTCAACTGGGGAAGAACAAAAGACTTCAACCAAAGAGTGCATGAGATATATCATCTATTGCCGTCAAAACATAGATAATATACTCGCATGGAAGATTATCCACAACCGGGTAGTAGGTTAACAAAGGATAAATCGACCAAAAAGAGAAAGGCATCGGGATACCAAACTAGGTATATAACGATGACCAATCAAGGGAGAAACATTCGTTACCAGTAACAACAGGGTAGACGAGAGATGACTCACTGGGGATAAATTGCGCAGACAAGGCAACTATCTCAGCAAATGGGGTAGAATGAATATTCGATTCCGCAAAGGAAAAACGAATCTTACTCAACTGGGGAAACACAAAAGGCTTCGACCGAAGAGTGCATGAGATATATCATCTATTGCCGTCAAAACGTAGATAATATACTCGAATGGAAGATTATCCACAACCGGGTAGTAGGTTAACAAAGGATAAATCGACCGAAAAGAGAAAGGCATCGGGATACCAAACTAGGTACATAATGATGACCAATCAACAAAGGGGAGCAACAATCGTTATCGGAAAACGGTAAATGAAAGAGGACCCGCTGGGGATAAATTTGCTTACTCAGAGCAATCATCAACAAAAAGGAAGGAATATCAATACCGAATACTGGATAATGATAACCAACAAAGAGGGGATTACATCTACCGAATACTGGGAAGAAAACCACAGAAGAGTAACCGTCATCGGTTAGGATGAACAACAAAGGTTAACTCTGCAAAGGGGAGAAATAGGATTTACAACTACCAGATACTGGGTAGAAGACCAAAGACTCAGCTGAGGATAAAGATAGGGTTTACAACTACTGGATACTGGGTAGAAAACCATAAATTCCACTGGGGATAAGATGAATGATTGTCGATTACTGAGCGGTTATTCATCTACCACAGGGAAAAAGCCAGAGACAGTCACGAAAAGGGCCGATTTAGGATCAAACCAAAAAGGCAAACTGAATCAAGACTCATTCTACTGAGGATATAACTCAATAGGGGAACCCATCCCAATGTATGTGTTGGGAGGAAACGGAAACAACCGTCGTCCACGAGGATATAACTCAGTGGGGAAATGGCATGAAAGATAACACTTTCTGCTTATGGGGCTGACTCTATATGGAGGGATCAGACACCAACCTCTGCTTGGGGAGATATACCACCAAGTAGCAGGAGATAACAAACAATAGATATATGGCAAATAATGCAACATGAATATCTGAATGTTATAAGTATGCATGTATATGCATGGTTTATGTATGATGAATGCTGACAAACAGACATATCTAACACAAACAGGTCCAGGAATCAACCACCCGGTACTACATCTCAGGAGAGAAAGCCATGATCACCGGGGAACATCCAATCTGCTGGAGATCCGAGATGCTAAGAAGAAAAAACCTTGCCAGGAAAACAGAGATATCAGGAAATCACAAAATCTCTGGGGGATGAATCATCAGTCAATCCGGCTAGGGAAGAGAGTTCACTGCACAGGAAGAAACTGCCACAAAGCAACTCTACTGGGGGAATCTAGAGATACTAGGAACGACAATATCTCTGCAGGGGATAACACCATCACAGATAAAATCCAACAACTCTACTAGGGATCTATCTGAGGAAGAAAAGATTGCTCTTCAGCTGAAGGGGAGAGTGGTGAACATCTGAACAAGCATACCACTCTTGGATAGACCACAAATCTCAGCTAGGGAGAAGAGCTTAATGCGCAAGTAGAATCTGGCACAAAAGCAATTCTAGTTGGGGAAACTGTCATCACAGATAAAATCCACCACACCAACAACCTGCTCGAGACTGAACCATCATAGATAAGATCCAACACACCAACCACTCCGTTGGGGATCTATCTGAGGAAGATAACATCATCAGGGATAAAATCCAACACACCAACAACTCCTGCTGGGGATGAACTATCCGAGGAAGTGAAGGAATAATGGGGACCAACCACCAAATACCGAACCTTCCAAAGAAAACACTTCTGCTGAGGAGGGAAGACCGCTGCTCTGCTGAAGTGAAAAGGGACAAATAAATCTTCCCAACACCCTGCTGAGGGGAAGAAGCCACAAAAGGCACTCTGCTCGGGAGAAAACCGCAAAAGGCTCCGGAGGAAGAGGATACAGTCAAATGTCAGGGATATGAACACATGTCTTACCTTGTTGGAAATCATACCACCCTTGGGAGAGCACTGAGAATTCCTTAAGTATCCTTTCATCATTGTGAATTTTCACTTTGTTCAAAAACAATTTGTGAAAAATTTGTTTGTTTAAAACAATTACATTTTATCAATTAAAACATGCAAAACATTTGTTGAATAGAAACAAATAAGAGTGCAAATAATTGGATAAAAGCTCAAATTTATTTGATGGAATGGTAGCCTGCAAATGGCAAGACTCCATAGATCTTTTACAAGTTTGAAATTGGTGATATATATTGGAAAAGGGCTACATTGAAAATAATGACCATTTCTCCACCAATTCCGAGTTCGATGTATTCGAAGCTTCAGTTGACGACGAATGAACAAGAATTTCTGACGGATGACAGAAGTAGAACACAGTCTTGTCAGGATGCAGTTACTTGCCAAATCCCTAGTTTTTGCCTAGATTGCCCCAGGATGAGGTACTCAATCTAGCGGGATGCAAATATTCGTTTTTTTCATGTCTCTAACTTTTGTCTGGATCGCCCTTTCGGGTTTTCAATCCACCGAGACGCTCATTTTTGCCTAAGCCGCCCTTTCGGGTTTTCAACTTAGCGAGCTATTCTGTTTTTATTTTAGGCGAAGTATTTCTTGACTGCATCTGAATTCACAGGACGAGTGAAATCCTCCCCATCCATAGTTGTAAGTATCAAAGCACCGCCTGAAAAGGCTCTCTTAACAACATATGGACCTTCATAGTTTGGAGTCCACTTGCCCCTGGAATCGGGCGCGAAAGACAAGACTTTCTTGAGCACAAGGTCACCTTCTTGGAACACACGAGGCTTGACCTTCTTATCAAAAGCTTTCTTCATTCTCTGTTGATATAACTGACCATGGCACATGGCAGTTAATCTCTTTTCTTCGATCAAATTCAGCTGGTCGTAACGACTCTGAACCCATTCTGCATCAGTCAACTTAGGGTCTGAGGGCGCCATTTTTTATTTTATTTTTCTCTACATTTCTTCTTCTTTTTTTGATTTTTGATTTTATTTTTCACCCCTTTTTTTAATTACATCTGTAAAACCCCCAATTTGACTGTTTCTAGGTTCTCAAGATGCGGTTGAATGATCTTCTTTTCATGCTCAAGTAGACGGGTATTCTCGTCAGGAATCTCGTCAACATCATCTTCCTCTGCCTCAAATACAGGGAACTCAAAATTGGGAGATGGCGTTGGATCATTATGTTCAATGGGTTTAGAAATCAACCTGCATAATGATTTTGGATATGAAAAGCTTTTAGAAATCAAACAAGGCAATCATTATGCAGATGAAAAGATTGCTTTTATTCTTGTTTAGGGTTTTTTGTGATCACCAATTTCACGCAAAAAGCGAAAAGGGAAAACAATTGGAAAAACAAACATTTAGCATGAATTTATTGAATGAAAATATCATTGTATTAATGTTGCCAACAATGTCATCACTTCTCCTTTTGGCATGGGAGAAGGGTTTTCAAACAAAGTGAACATTATGTTGACTTGAGGACGATTGTAGGAACATCCACAGCGACCCAATCGTTGCAGATTCCTCCAGGGATGACAAAATTGTCAGAATCCCCTGCATCCTCTTCCAAGATAGCAACAGCTTCTTCCTCCTGACCAGTGTGGATGAAACCTCCACTCTTGAACAACCCTTTCTCATTGAAGACCCCAGAAGAAAAGCCTATGCCAGCCCGGGACTTGTTGTCTTCTAGCTGAATCATTTTTCCTAGACCAGCAACTGCACCACATTCAATGGCCAATTTCGCATCTCTATAGGAAGCAAATGAAGGAGTTCTCTTTTCAACAGGCTCGGCTATAGATAAAGCTTGGAAAGGAGTTCCAACTTCATCCTCAGCATCTATGTATGAGAAGGAAGACAAGTGGCTATCAAAGCACTCAGTCTGGCGACTTCCTCCTTGAGTTCACGGTTCTCTTGCTCTAGATGATCCATCAATCTGGAAGAGTTGGCTCTGGTGTAGTAACGGTGAGTCAGCTTGTCTTCAAAATAAATGAAGAGCACAGAGTTAGACCACAGGACCAGAGGCTGAGAACAACACCTGCTTATGCAAATGATGCATGCAATGCTTGTGCATATGATTTGTTTTTATTTTAAAGGAACTCTAGGGTGTTATTTGCAAATTTTGGAAATATTAAGCATTTTATCGCATTTGGAAATATCTCATAAAATAATTCTTTGTCTTTCCATGTCTGAAAATTTTGCAGATAAACCCCTGAAGTTCCTTGAAATTTTTCTTTTTATCTGATGATATGGATGCAGATGAATGCATCAATGCATGAATGCACCAATCACACTCAAGGATCAAGCAAAGCACACCAGACAAAGGTCATGGGATGGATCATATTGTCCTTAATATCAATCATCCATTTTGGGGGATTATGGTTTTCACCTTATCGACACCCAAGTTCCATTGATATTAAGGCCATATGAACGGATCGACCATGAATCAAGGGTTTGTTGCGAGTCACGAGCATGGAGTCTCGGTTAAGAACCACCCAAAGGGAGTGTACTAGGGTTTAAACCTGCCGATCATGTTCTACCAGAGGTTCCCATAGTCATCATCCCATCTTTCGAATATTATTGGAGAAACGACTACTCGTATTCCAAAAATATTCTCAAGAGAGACTCTTATGAGTGTAGTATCACGTAACAATCATATCAAATCTTACATTTGAACGACCTCCGCACTACGTCCTAAAAATAGGCTAAGATGGGTTTGGTAAACTAAGGTCCTGGGCTTCTAAGGTCTATATTGGAAAGAGTAATGTCGAACCACAACTTACTTGTGTGACATTATTGATCCCAACATGACCTCCACCAAGTGAATGGACTCACAAGTCAACTTACTAAGGAATAACTCCACACAAGTCGACGAGACTACGCCATTCTCCTATCTTAAGTGCACTCGAGTTCGGGTATAGAACTCATCTCACAAAGATCACCAAGCACACAAGCAATTAATATATCAAGCAATTCAATCATTACAAACAATACAGTAATCCCAAATTGCACAAAAATATGTCATAAACAATATAATACAACAAGTGTGAAAAGTTGGCAAAACCCACCAGGAAATTAATATCCCCAGCAGAGTCGCCATGTTTCTGTAGCGGTGTATTCGTTACCATTGGAGATATTGACTAAATCCAAGGTAAATCATACAAAGTCGAGTCGCCACCGCACTTCTATTTATCCAAAGGAAAGGTTAGAAAGCGAACAAAAACCTAAAAGTTTTACAAACAAAACTAGTAAAAGAAGGTCAGAGATCTGGGTAAGGGGGTTGGTTATGCAATGGGAAGGTGTTAGGCACCCAATGCATCCTAGGTACTCCTAGGGAGCCCTTTTCACGCTTGTTGCAAAGGTTATTGTTTATGAAAATTATTTGTGCAAACATGATTGAAGAGATGAGAAAAGAATATACAAGTTTATTTACATTTTGTGTTTGGATGGATGAACCCATTGCCTACGTACCCTCTTATGAAAAGATTAGGATCAAAACCTCGTAGTTCGGGTAAAAGATTTCAAAACAAGTGAGTGGATTGATTGGTCCAAAAGCCTTAAGGTCTTTTGTTATCAAAGGGAGAAAACTCGACCTGAAAAACCACAAGTCCACCATGTGAGGATAACTTCGACATGCTAGTGAGAGGTTAGCCCTATAATAAGCATGGAAGGCTTACAATCCAATCACTAAGGACAAAGGTGAGTATTACATCTACCACGAAGATAACTCAAACCTAATAGCAAAAGGTTATGAAAAATTTGATTAAGAAGTGATCATTGAAACCACAAAAGAAACACATTTGAATGGGTTGCATTAACCAATTAGAAGTATGTACAAAATGGTCAAAGTTGACTTAGAGATTCAATTCACAATGAGTATTATGAAAAGAAAGTTTGAAAATCAAAAGCCTAAGGCTTAGGTTTCTAATGTTGAAAATAAGTCAAATGTTTGCACAAATGTTTTTTGGTTTGGGTTAGGATGGAGAGAAAGGTTAAGGGTGATGGTTAGGGATAAACCACACTAGGAGTTCCTTTCTCGAGATCATAGAGATGATCCAAGTAAGTTCCTTTGGAAAGAGCAAGCACAAGGCAAAAACAAATAAACAAGTCTCAAAAAAGACCACAAATGAAAGGAAACAAGCTGCCAATATATGGACTTACACCCAACTCCTGAAAAAAGCAAAACGGAAACAGAATGCCAATATATGGACTTAGATCCGACTTCAAACAACAAAACAGAAACAGAATGCCAATATATGGACTTAGATCCGACTCTAAACAACAACATGGAAACAGAATGCCAATATATGGACTTAGATCCGACTCCAAACAACAAACAAATGTCAAAAGCAAACATGCAAAAGCATGCAATGCAAACAATCATCACACACTATATACAAACAAGAGGCTTCAAACCAAGGGTGGGCTTTAGTCAAGAGGGGTCATATCAACCTCGACAAACAAGCCAAACTGTGCAAAGGTAGTTTGTAGCTCTTAACCACTAACATTGAGAGTTAGGGTGAAGGTGATCAAAGATGGAAATGAGGATGAGACCTCATGCTCTTAACCCTGGCCTGGGTGAGCTCATGATAAAAAAAGCGTGGGGATCCAGAAAGTGAGATCCTATTCCACTGGACAGACACTGGACAAAGATCTTGGGTTCTTGTTCAAGAGCATCAGCACGTAGTGCGAGCATAATGAACGACTCACTGAATAACGGGGGATTGATTGTTAATCCCTTCTATCCGTCAATTGCCTCTTCACTTAGGAGGACTTATAAAGTACCACATGCCTCATTTAGAGGTCTTTGGCACAAATGTAAACAATCACAAACAGAGCCTCTTAAGGAGGACTTCAGCCAAATGCCTGCCAAAAAGGTGACAGGACTTCCAGACTACATGGAGTAAGAGAATAGCTACCTAAGTTGTGTATCAACCATAATCCAAAGTTCAAGCGATAGCTAAAAGCTAGCCACTAATGTACCTGTACAAAAGCTAAACAGTTAATATCTCAATCAGAAAACAAACAGACAAACAGTCCAACTGTTACACAATTCAATGTACAATGGTCAAGCAAGCAAATGAAGCAATGAGCTCAACACATCAACTCAAATCCCTATAAAACACAAAGAAGTTAGAACACAATCCAATTTGCATCTCAAAAGGTGAGCAACTCAACCATTAATGCTAAGTGTCCAAACCTGAAACACAAGTCAAGGTTAGTTCATGTACAAAACACTAGTACAAAGACTAGGTTTAAAACCAAATCAAATGATCAAAACAGAAGTCAATTTTTCACATATTGCACATTCAAACAATTAAGAAAATGTCCTCAAAAGGACCAACATCAATTCATAAGGCAAAGGCATCATATGATCAATGTAAAGCAAAGGCAAGCAAAGGTGCACAAAGTGGACATCCAAATTAGAAAATCCAAATCAAAACAGAAAAGCATCCAAGGGCCATGAAATTTTTTATGTGAACTCATCATGTCATGAACAAACAATGCGGAAAATATCAAATCTAGAAGGTTCCAAATGATAGGTGAACAAAAATGCACAAATGCAATACCAAAAATGTGACACAAATTGTCACATACATCTACATGTGTCAAAAGCAGTGATAGCATGTGATAAAAAATTCAAACCAGTGCTCAAAAATTCATATCACATGTGATGATCAAGCATGCAAAAATTCAGTTCAATTGGATCAACACATAGCATTTCACAAAGCATTGAATGTAACATGTCAATTTAGCACAATGTCCAATCAAAAATTCCAAAATAAAAATCCAGAAAAAAACAATTCATGAAATTAATCCTATAAAAAACTAGACATCAAAACCAGATTGTGAAAAAAAATTGGAGTCAATTTGGAGCATTTTACTAATTTTTATGATTTTTAGAAGATGAATGAAATAATATGAAATATTAAAATGAAATGGAGGGAAATAAAATTTGAATTAAACTCAGAAACAATCTCAGCCACATGATTAGGCGCGAGAAAACGATCAAACGGACCAGATTCAAACATTAAAGCACACCGTTTCATTAATCAGCGTGGCAAGCATAGTCAGCAGTCAATTACACACAAGGCACGGTCAAAGCATGGTATCCAATAGAATAAACACGCAAGCGAAACATTCAGCAACAACTCAGCATAAGTGAAACGCAGCGTTTCACTTAATGTGTTGGCACGCAACGTCAGCGAGTCAACAACACGCAAGCATAGTCAAACGCATCTAGGCCAATGAAACAGACACTAGGCGCAAACGTGGAAGCCACACCAGCAACAACTCAGCATAAACCCTAGACGAACCAGACGGCGGAGCCGGTCGTCTTCTCCGGCCGTCTCCGGCAGAGTTCATGATTTTTTTTCCAGAATTGGACGTATCATACACCGTTCGAAAGATCTTTCCACCAGGATTCAAAATATCATACTCAAATCAACTAATTCATGCTAGGTTTTCCAGATCGAGCAAAAACGTTTTCAAGATCCAAACTGAATGTTCATCATACAAACTCATTTCTCAACCAAATTCAAAACTAATCATATCAGCATGTTCAGCAAAGCAAGATTCACACAATCATATCAAGAAATTTTCAAAAGGAGGTGATGAAATTTCAACTTACTTGAACTGCAGTGCTATGAACGCGTGTCCTCAGGCTCTCACAATCTCCAGATCTACTCCTCTATGCTTGACTAGAAGCTTTGTGCAAGAAACAACAGCTGAAACCACCTAAATTCACTTCAATTTCAGAAATTCATTGACATGTAAGTTCACTTGTTCTGCTCGAAACTGGACTGAATTCTTCAAAGTAAAGGATGGATCTTGCTCAATGATGCTCCATGATCAAGAATATGCAAGAGTTTTGAGGAATTGTGTGAAGAATTTTGAGTTTCGAAGAGAGAGAATTTGGAATTTTTTTATCTGAATTATGTTCTTCTCCTGTAAATGCAGTTAGGGTTTGGCTTATATACTCCCTGTTAATGACTTTGCTAATCACACTTTCCATGTATTAATCAAGATTAGGGAAATATGGATTAATTTGCATAAATGCAAAAGTGAGGTAGCATGGCCATGTAGCACGTGAACAGTACCATGCTGAGCTTCAAATCCACTTAAAATCAACCAATAAACATGATGGAAGTGTCATTTTTCTTGCATCTTGAACCAAATTTGAATTATGCAATTTCTTTCCAAAATTCACACTTGAGGAATGATGATCATACACACTTTTTCCATGCATGGCAAGGCTTCATTTGAAAAGTATTGGTCATGAAGAGCATTTTGCAAAAAGAATGGACCAATTTGGAGTTTTGAATCAATAGTTATGTCACTTTGAACTTCCATGTACACTTTGTGATCATTTGGCCATAACTTCTCAACCAATCATCAGATGGACATGATATAGGACTTTTTGGAAATGGGAGAGAAAGATATACAACTTTCATGTTCACGAAAAGTCCATTTGAAGCTTCTTAGATGTTGATAAGTCAAGTTGAATGTGAACTAGAAACTTGCTATTTTTGGAAACTTGAAATTACAGGTCACTTTCCATTTTTGGAAACTTTTGCCATGACTTCAAAATCTTCAAGATAGATGATTGAGATGACAAATAGACTTTGTTTGAACATGAATGAGGTGTTTCAAATCATTTCCCCAACCTCCAAGTCCTCAGTTAACTGCACAGTTGACCATTTGGTCTTCAGATGACTTGGAATGCCTTGATGGACGTGAGCCTCAAACCCTTGATGAACTGGCTCCAAAATGGAACCTTAGCTTATGTAAGCTCAATATGATGATCATGTGGTCCTTATACTAAGGAAAATATCTTAGCTCTTGCACCAAGGATGCTCTTGAAGTGCTTGACCTGTGCTTGCTTGATGCTACAAAACAAAAAGGTTAATGACACAGTTTTGTGCTTTTGGTTAGTGAAAAAAATGATAAAAGCAATGATATATAATGCAAGAAAGATTGGTGATCTCAAACCAATCAAAAGGAGGTCCCACCCAAAGGGAAAGGAAGCCAAGATGCTCAATGATCCTTGAGGCTATGCAATGCAATGCTTATGATGCCATGAGGGATCTTAGAGACAAAATTGGGGTCTTACAAGGGGAATTACACATTTGGTTTGAAACTCTCTATCTAAGAGTCTTAGGTTCTACAAAACCTTAAAGTAATATGCAAGCTTAGTTGAGTTCAGTTATGCAAAGTAATTGCATATAGAAAAGAGAAGTGGTCGTTGAAGCACTAGAAATATCATAAGAGAAAGAAGAAAGCTAGTTTTTGCCCACCGAATCCCATGTCTTTCTTAGTTAGTCAACCTAACCAGAAATTTACATTACAAGAAGTCTTTCCTAAAAGAAAGAAAAGTTGATAACTTTTACTGTGAATATATAATCATGCCAAGTTGGCGCAAGTTTTTTTTAGCAAGAAAATAATATGAACGAGGAGAAAGCATTCATTATCTTTATATGGATAGTCGATTCTTATTAAGATATTGTTTATATTCTTTACCCGAAAAATGGGTTTACTATTTTGAAAGATCGGAACATGGGAATAGATATGGTACCAAAACGGAGTACCTATTTCATTTTTTTGTGCTTTCTTAAATTGCATACCTATACAAAGGTTCAAGTTTAGATAGATATTTTTGGAGTTGATTATCCCTCTCGAAAATGAAGATTTGAAGTGGTCTATAATTTACTAAGTTCTCGGTATAACTAATGCATTCTTATACAAACCAGTGCAGACGAAGTAACACGAATATCTCTGATATTCAGCCTATTTCCATCAGCCAAATGGTGGGAGCGAGAAGTTTGGGATATGTTTGGTGTTTTCTCCATTAATCATCCAGATCTACGTTGTATATAAATAGATTATGGTTTCGAGGATCATCCATTACAGAAATACCTTCCTCTGAGTGGATATATAGAAGTATGATATGATGATCCAGAGAAACATGTGGTTTCTGAACCCATTGAGATGACCCAAGAATTTCTCTATTTCGATTTTTCTAGTCCTTGGGAACAACATATGTGATGAATAATTCAGAAAGAATCATAATAGGTCCATCTCTATAGGAAATGTTATTTGCTTTGTAAGAAGAAGAATAAACTGATATGAAATGAAAGAGTTCGCATGAAATGTCTTGATCGTCAGATATCATTTTCCAATAGTAGTGATAAGTCTTATTGAATGATTTCCTGCAATTCTTCCCAGTATGTCATGAGTAAAGAATCCATCTACAACTCTCGATCTATACAAAATGCACTAGGTATTTGTGTTTCTTTCGATTTCATTGATAGAAGAAGAGCCTCACTCTATAGGATTAAAGGAACTAGAGCTTTATTTTAAAAATTAAAATTAAAAAGTAAAGGGTCCTGAAAACATAATGTAATAGGTTGTTATTCTAGGCTCGATCTTCCCCTTAATGGAAAACTAAAGCAGTAACACGCCTTATATTATTTTTTAGTAAAGCAAAGCAACCTTTCGTGCCATGTGCTCACATTTTTTGTCGTATGGTTGGAAGCTAGCGGTAGAGCTTGCTTACGTATATACTGAATCGAGACTTTCCATGGATCTTTGAATAGCCTCACTTAAAACTAGTAGACACACTGAGCTACCACGTACCCCTCTCTCGTGTCGTATACTATGGATGGTCACATTAGCCCCTCGATGGCATGGCAGGATTTCCCATTGATTGTTCCTGAAGTGAGGTCAATCATTCTTTCTTTTGGGAGATCCTTAATTCTGGAAAGAAGGAAAGACATCAATCCATACCAGCAGCATCCGAAAATGAGTCTTAGCTTTAGGTAGTCTTTCCCCACTTAGCTTTGCTAGGCAGGCTTCCCCGGTTGTGCCATTCGTAAATTCCTTCTGTTCTCCACCAATTCTTTTTGAATTTTATTTTTCTTCCATTGTCTTGCTGAACTGCTTTTCATGTTGAAGCTTTTACGGGTGCTTTTGATCATGCTGGTTCAGAATGCTTTCTCATAAAAATATTAAATCTCTCTTTTATGTACATTCACCGAGACAAGTACAAAATATTGCTTGGAGATTAGATCTTATCTTCTTTTGCTTGGTTTCCCTAGGTGGTGCGGTTGGGGAGTAGAGACCTCGATGTCGGGTCGTTCCAAAGTGACTTGTTATTGTTGTTGCAGTGCTTCTTGTTCATAATCCATTAATTTATTTTGAATATTTGCCTTCCTTACAAGGAATTGGATTCGAACCAAGTATAAGATATTAAAAATGTCGGAGAATCTCGATATTTTATTTTTCAGCATTAACACGATTAAATCTTCTTTTTTACTAGTTGATTCTTCCTTTCCCTCTCTTCTCACTCCTCGGGTTTAGCTCCCGACGGAAGGGAAAGGAGAAATGCATTAGGGGTAGCTGCTTTTGTCTCCAGTAATGGATGGATAAGGTGGTAGTGCAAAATTTTGGAGTAGCAGTAATAGAAGAACTTCTAGCTTGGTTGTCCGGTCCTCTTCACCGATCTCCTAGCCCGATGAATCAAACATCTTTGGGCATCTGGTTTCAAAGTGATATTGGTTAGTCGCTTTCTGTTCATTCTTACCCCTGACTACCGGACCCCATTGGTTAAGTTAGGGCAAGAATAACTATCAGACTATGATCACAGGCCAAACCGACCCTCCTTTATTCTAGTCCAGTTAGAGAGGGAAAAGTCCCATCCGTTCCAGAAGTCACAGAGAAATGGAAGGCTTTAATACCAAAAAATACGGGGGCATAATCTACAAATGGGTAAGCCTGGTGGTTCAATTTGAGCCTAGACAACAACCAACATTGGCTGCTATTGACACTTGGAGCTTTTGCTTCTCCAACCATTCTAGTGAACCGATCAAGACCAACAACTATAAAAACCCTGTGCGGGTTTTGCAAAGGCAGCCTTAATAAAAATCAATAAAAATGCCCTCCTCGGGAAATAAATTCGATTAACCTCTACCTTGTTGGTTAATCCCAAAGGACGCTTCCCTGAGAGAGCGACTATAAGATAATCTTTTTTTCCAATTAGTTTAGATAGAGTAGTTTTCTTTCCGCAGTCTGATGTTCCTTTCTTCTAATGAGTCAATATAAAACCTACTTAAATGGCTCTTTAAAGAAGGGCTTGATTTACACGAAAAATTTGAGAGGGTCAACCAGTCCATTTATCATCCCAACTCTCACCCAAATAAGCTCAGGAGTTTAGGTGCTATAGATTGGTGAAGCTCAACCACAAGTAACTTCCAGAAAGGATATCTAGTTTTTGTCCTTCTCGGGTTCCAGTCCAATCTTTTGCTGCTTCCCTCGGCCTATACTTAATTTTAGACTTTTTGTTCTAGGCCTCAGGCTTACACAAGTCTAATTCTTCCGCTATCGATATTGGATCTGAGCCTTCCTTGAAAGAATCGCAAACAAAGAGTCAATTGCTTAGCTTATCAAGATCTCCCCCTCTTTCTTTCCTTTTGCACCAAAATTCCTTTCTCTTTTCTATTTAGCTTCTGTCAAACATTAGACACTGACACATGTGCTCCACCTGAGGATCACCCATACGCACGAGCACAGACTGGTGTACACTCTCTGCATATTACGGGACTTAGGCCTTTGCATTAAGCACATGTCTTCTACAGGTCTAGAGTATCACAACTAAAGCAAAACCTTCTTTTCGGTTGTACGCGCCCGGGAGAGAGAGAGACATCTCTTGTTTCTGCCTTCCTTACTACTTTGACATAGTCATCTATGTACAGGTCTGCACTCAGGGGAGATGCAGTCCCCCATGTATGACATCGTTCATCCTTCATTGATGAATGTTAAGATGAAATCACAAGAGACTACCACCCTTTCTAAACCTAAGAAGCTTGTATCTAAGATTTAGACTATCCCCCAATCTCAAACAAGTTTTGAGAATAAGAATAAACCCATGTCACAAAGTAACCCCTTTTATAAAAGAGATATAATCAAGAGTTCAACACTACAAGTCTATGACCTTCACTCATACAGGTCTATAGGTGAATTCGCAGTTTCAGCAACAATCAGTCCAACAGACTCAACTTCAACCGCAATAATTTCAAAGAGCCTTAGGTGTGAGAGCAGGTTCAACCAGTTCCGCTATAGCATTCTCAGGTGAGACCATAAAAATATCCCTTCCACTAGATCAGTCTCAACAATACCTACAACCTCCTCAACTTCAGAGGTCAGTCAATACTTGGAAAGCCCCTACTCAACCTTACCAAGATCCTCTTCTATCCAAATAATCCCGCTAGTAGCCCCTCATCCAAAGAAATTGTCTCCCCAAGACAAGAAAGCAACCTATCTTACTAATAATGATGGTTTTGGCTTGTTCTAATTCTAAACCAAATAAGAGTGCAAGAGACGTAGGTTAGAGAGTTTCTATGCGCTTTACTAATAAAAAAATAAGGGCTAAGGTGTAAGAACTTCCATCTATAGTAACCTTAACATCGACTATGTTTATGAATAGTGTGTATAGGTATCGATCATAGAATTTTAAGACCCCAATTTTGACCCTAAGATCCCTCATGCTATCTCATCATTTGCATTGACTTTGGGATCACACCTTGACATCTTCCTTACCCATCATTCATTGGGTTTGCATTGGGAGAGATCACCAAGCACATTTGATTGTATCATACTTCATTTTTATTTGTTTACTAACAAAAATACCAAAAATATGTATAAATATGTCTATGTATATGCTTTGTTTCTTTTATAGGTAATGTGTGCATCCACCAATGCCCTATCAAGCTCACAACTAGGGTTTGAGACCCTCAATTCAAGGAGATCAATAAAGAGATGGTTCACAGTGGTTCTAGACATCATATATGGATCCCCATGTTTTTCATTTATCATTTAGATCAAGAAATCATCAAGAGTTTGAAGCTTGTTTTCCTTGGAAACCCTAATTCATCTGGGTATCTTGTGTGACTTCCTCAACAAGTTTCTTCAACAAATGGTACAATATGTCAGGGGATACTTCATCATACATCATACTATGCATATATGATTCTCCATGAGCTCAAAAGATCAAGGTAACTTCAATTTTTTAAGTTGGTTCAAGGAGTTTGACCAGAGAAAGTCAATTGGTCAAAACTGGAGTTCCTTAGACCCTATCTCCTATAATTTTTGTCATATGAAAACTATTCCAAAAGAAACGTTACTCTCTTTATGACATTCAAAACAACTTTCATGTTGACATCAAGATCTAGTTTTGCTTGGAAAGTCATTTTTTATGTTGAAAGATTATAGGTCATTTTGTCTGTGCCCTAGTTAGAAGGTCAACTTCCAAGGACCATAACTTGCTCAATTTTTATGAGATGAATAACATCCAAGTTTCATGATTAATTTCAATATGTCCTCTCCAACTTTTTATCTTTAATAAATGTCAAATTTAACTTGCAAGGGCATGGTCTAAGAGGAAACATTATTGGTCATTTTGGGTCATCATCATTGAACAAACAATTTTCCTCAACTTCTAAAATGCATAATCCCTCATGCCAAATCCAAATGAGGTCAAATTTGTGACCAAATTGAATAGCATTTAAATAGATACAACTTTTATTAAGGAACCATTTTCATTTGAAACTCATAGCAAAAGTTATTCAAAGTGAAAGAAGTGGTCATTTGACTTGGTACTTAGAAAATTTTCAATTATGTTTGATTTCTCAAACTTCCACCTCAAAATTCATCATGATCCAAGATTCAAATGGAAACGTGTTCAACATAAAAGTTGTTCCCCTTGATGTCACCTTTCCAAAAAGTTCAAGATCACTTCAGTTGGACAAGATTTGAGGGACTTGCGTATGGGTCCTTTCATAAGTTTGTTTTGGCAAGATTTGAATTCAATTGTCCATTTCCTTTTGCATGCTTACATGTTAATGCTGCAGGATCCGTTGTGCACGAATTGGAGTGTGATCAATTCATGAATTGGGTCCAAATCATTGTCCATGCATCCATGCAGCAAAGTTGCTAAAATTGGCAAGATTTCAAAGTTTGTGAAAAGAAACTTGATAGGCTATATATACATGACCATTGTGATCAGAATGAGGATCCATGCTTGCCCAAGCTTTGAACCATTGCTTCCCTAACCTCCATTAAAGGATAAACTTGAAGCTTTCACTTGAAATCAAGTTTCAAATGTCCTTCTGTTTTGAGATTGAAACTCCAAGAATCCAAGCCTCTCTTTGATCCATTTCACTTCCTACAAGCTTTTAGAGTCAAGCCAAGGTAAATTAGAAGCAAGATCAAGCTGAATTGAAGCTACCCAGAGGCGATTTTTCTCAAACTTCTCTTCCTAGACTCTCCCTCATTTTTCAACTATTTTGACTGATTATTGGTTGGCTGAAGTCATTTTCCAAACCATCTAATCCTTTTAAAATGTTTTAATCTTGACCCTTGGTTCTAATTACCATGCTGTAAGACCCCAATTTTGACCCTAAGATCCCTTATGCAATTTCATCATATGCACTAGCATTGGGATCACACATTGGCATCCTCCTTACCCATCTTTCATTGGGTTTGTTTTGGGAGAGGTCACCAAGCACCATGTGATTGTATCATAATTGTATATTATCTTTTTTTTTCTAACCAAAATACCAAAAATATGTCTTTGCATTTGTCTACTCTTTTGTAGGAAGGGCATGATCCCCATTGATCTATCAAGTTCATATCCAGGGTTTAAGACCCTCATTGCTAAGAGCACAACCAAGGAATGATCCACAATGTCTCTAAGCATCATATATGAATCCCAACTATCTTTGCATGTTATTTTGATCAATATTTCTTCAAGATTTTAGAGTTGGTTTGCCTTGGAAACCCTAGTTTGTCTGAGTATCTTGAGTAACTTCTTCAACAAGCTTCTTCACCAATTGATCAAATTTCTCAATGAACGCATCAAAATTCATCATATTATGCATATATGATCTACCATGAGCCTAAAAAGTCAAGATAATTGCAAGTTAGCAAGTTGGTTGATGGTGGTTGGCCAGATGAATTCATCTGATCAAAATTGGGTCTCCCTAGACCCTATCTCCTACAATTTTCATCATATGAAAATGATTCCAAGAGAAACGTTACTTTAAATGACATTCCAAACAACTTTAATGTTGAAGTTTAGAGCTAATTTTGCTTGGAAAGCCATTTTCTATGTTGAAACATTATAGGTCATTTTGTTTAAACCCTAATTTGAAAGTCAACTTCCCAAGGACATAACTTGCTCAATTTTTATGATATGAAATATTTTCAAGTTGCACAATCAAATTCAAGATTTCCACTTCAACTTTGATGCTTGGAGTGAGAGATAAATCAACTTTTATGAGCATGTGATATGAGGATACATTATAGGTCATTTTGGACCAATACCATTGAACAAGTGATTTTCCTCAACTTCAAAAACGCATAACTCTTTCACTATAAATCCAAATTATGTCAAATTGGTGACCATTTCTAAGGTCTTTGAAATATCTACAACTTTGATGAAGGAATATTTCTTATTTGGAGCTCACATAAAAAGCTAAGTAAGGTGACACATTGAAGTATATGACTTGACACTTAGAAAAAATTTCAACATGTTGATATTTCCAAACTTCCACATCAAAATTAACCATGATCCAAGTTCCAAATGGAAAAGTGTTCAACATAATAGTTGTTCCTCTTGATCTAAGGTTTCCAAAGAGTCCTAATTCATTCATTTTGGATCAAGTTTGCTAGGGTTGCGCATGGTGTTAACAGGCCTGCATCAATTGGTAAAATCAAAACTTCAAATGATCATTTCATATTGCCTTGCCAGTCAAGCTTGATTTAGACCTCATTTCATTTGGTTTTGGACCTCAGTGCATTGCTTCATGGGCCAATACACGCCCATGCAAGCTTGAACATCACATTTCCAAATTTGGAATAAATTGCAAGTGTGTAAATAACACTTGAAGTTTCTATAAATAGAGACCCTCTGTGCTCATTTCAAAGGATCCTTGCGTGCCAGCTTTCCCCCCACTCTTTAAACCCTCATAATTTAAAGGAAAACCTCATAATTTTCACTTGAAAATTGAGTTTAAATCTCGCTGTTTAGAGATTCATAAACTCCAGTATCCAAAGCTTCTTACCATTCTTAATCTACTTCTGCAAGCTATTGGAGCAAGATCAAACAAGAATTGAAGCAAGGAGGATCAAGTTCTGTACAACATTGAAGGTATTTTTCAGATTTTTTCTTCTCTTCGATTCTCACTCAATTCTCATCAATTCTCTTGGATCTTTGGTTGTTTGAAGTCCTACCAATATAGGCAAGAAGATTGAGTTACTTTGAGGTCAAATTGAAGAAACTCAGTTGACACACCTCAAAATTCAACTCCTCATATCTTTCTATATATTTGGAGTTAGTTAAAACTGAGGCCAGATTCGTGCTCTACGCCATTTTTTCTTTCAGATCATGTCCTCCTTTTTCATTTTTGTCATGGTGATGATTGAACCAGTCTGGCGAGGTTCACCTGAGAAGGTGACCGGCCTTTGGCTTCGGCAGTGATGTGGTATGGTTCAGAGTCATTGATTTCATTTAAAATGTTTTAATCACAGGCGTTGGTTTGGATGACCAGTTGTGTGGCGCGCTGACTGAGTTCCATCATGGAACGCGCGTTTGTGTCCACTTGATCTGCCACCTCAATTAATGAGGGAGATCAAGTGGTCCACGTTTTTTTTGTATTTTTTGATTTTCATTAATTCATATTAATTTTAATATTGACCCAAAAAAGATGAGAGTTTCACCAAAAAAATTTAAATAAAATCCTCTTTCATATTCTGAATTAAATTTTTTTTTGGATCATTATTAATATTTTTCATGATTTAATTGATTTTGTGATTATTTTTAATTGTTTAAAAATACTTTTAAGTTTCCAAAAATTCTGAATTTTTTTCTCCAAGGTCCTTTGACCTTATTTGACTTATGATAAATCTCATGGCCATTTTTTTTGTGTTTTGATGAGGTTTTAGGAAATTGACCAACCATATTTAATTTAATGCATTATTTTTAGTATTTTTAAATTGAATAAATGCCAAATAATTGTGTTGAGCCATTTTGATTGGTTTTGCAAGTTTGACTTGTGTTGTTGGGCCTTGGTCAAGGTTGATTTGACTTTGTTAGATTAAGATCATTGGATTTAAGGGATTGATGGAATGTACATTCCATCTCCCAAAATGATTGAATGATCTTAATTTGGTAAAAGTCCTCCTTTGTCCAATTTGAGTTTTATTTATCTCCCCTCCCTCTTCATCTCATTACCCTTCTTTATGCATTCATGTCATGGACCTATTATATCTCTACATCCTAAGGCTAGTTGATTGCAAAATCAACATAAGTATGGATGAGATTAGACCACCACTTTGGCATATTCTTTTTTGTGTGTGGTATGTTTCATGAGTATAGTTCATCATACTATGTCTCTAATATGCATTAACACTAAAATTCTCTTACCCGGCCTCAAATAGTTGTGACTTCTATATAAGTCCAATTATGATTGCTTAACTTAGCGCTAAATTTTAACACAAAAGGCATAGCATTCTAGTTAGTGAGATTGTAAGTCTCCCCTCTTTCATGATATTGTGTGGAAACTTGGCCTTCTTTCCTTCCTTTGGAAAATGTCTTGGTTCAAGGATCTATGCTTGTGATAAGTGGGTTGAGTGTTCTCCAAAGAATGACTTAAACAAAATGCAAAAGCAATACTAACTTCTAACTCATTAACAACTAACATTTAATTTCAAGTCGTTTACTTTAATGCACTTTATTTTTTTAAACCTTATTCATTTGCTATTATTCATACCATTTTAATTCTTTATGTTAATGACATTTTTACTTTGTCCACTTGGACCATATATTGTGATATATTTTGTTTGTGTATATTGTATTTGATTGTGTGGTCTTTGACCATTAATGTACATAATAAGAAAAAAACCCTAAAAAAATATTATGTGGACTGTTGGTTTGATCTGAGACTATTGGACTTAGAATTTAGGCAACACTCCCTATTCAAAGGACTTGGCCAATGCCAAATTTCATGTAACCGAGTGCTTGCAATTTGAAACTTCGTATGATACATCATTGAAGATCCATTTGAGTTCATCTGCAACATGATCATTCTGAAGTTGTTATTTTGAACCTGTGACTTGTGGCATTGTGGAATTCATCTGCAACATGGGCAAATTTGAGAAAGATCATGAAGTTTCTAAGCTTGGATGTGGCTATCTTTATTTGATGCCTTGTTCTTCAAGTTGATATTTTGTGCATTGTTTGTTGCTTGATTCTAATGTCCAAGGGAATTTGGGTTTCTATACGACATTCTTGTCTATTGGATTACAACCCATTGGTCAGATCTTTTCAACTCTCGACTTTTAAATTTATGCTTAGGATTAGTCTCTTCATCTCCTCCCCACTTATTTAATTTCAAAATATCTTTCTCCTTTTAAAATCTTCTTTGCTTGTGTTTGTTTTCTAAACTTAGACCATTTTGCAAATTAGAAACTTTTGCCTTATGACATTGCATTTTTAAACTTCTTTTCTTAATTCAAACTTGTAAATAAACTTAACCATACTTGACTTAAAATTTCAAAAGACAAAAAGAACTAACTCATTCAAAACTTTTTTAGGCCTTTGTGCCTTTCAAACTTAAATTTTATTTAAAAGCAATACTTCTACTTTGAAATTTATACCACGAACTACGAGATTTTGATCCCTCATTTTTATGTTGGTACGTAGGCACAAGTCCGAAGGTCTTGTCAAACACAAAAATATAATTAATGAATTATTTTCTCATCCCCCCATTCTATTTGCTTGCAAACATCATTTGCACAAAATACATATGCGCACAAAAAAGGGATCCCTAGGAGTACCTATGACACTTTGGGTGCTAACACCTTCCCCCTGTGTAACCAACTCCCTTACATGTAGTCTCTGACATTTTATTACTTTTGATTTGAAAACTTCTTACTTTTGGGTTTTGTTCGTACTTTTCCCTTTTTCCTTGGAAACAATAAAAGCGCGGTGGTGACTCTTTTTATTTGATGGACAGCTTATCCATAGCTTGATGATCATGAATTTACTGCTACACACGCGTGTGATGCATTGACTCAGGTTCACCATGGAACGCGTGCGCTTGGCCATCAGATCTGCCACCTCAATTGATGAGGGAGATCTGATGGCCCATGTTTTTCTTATATTTTCTGAATTTCTATTTCATTTTTAATCCAAAAAATATGGGACTTTCACCAAAAATCTTTAAATATTTTCCTCTTCCATATTTTGAATTAAAATTATTTTTTGGATTAATTTTGATATTTTTCATGAATTAAATGTTTTTGTGTATATTTTTAATTGTTTTAAAATACTTCAGACTTTCTAAAAATTGTGAATTTTTTTGTCTAAGGTCCTTTGACCTTGTTTAACCTAGGATAAATCCCTTGACCATTTATTTGGTGTTTTAAAGGGATTTGAGGTTTTGATCAAATTAAAATGTATTTTAATTCATTTTTAATGTGATTTTTAATTGATTAAATGCTTGAAAATTATGTTGAGCCATTTTTATGGTCTTGTGATGTTTGACTTTCTGTTTGGGCCTTGACCATGGTTGATTTGACTTTTGTTTAATCAAAACCATTGGATTTAAGGGATTGATGAAATGTACATTTCATCTCCCAAAATGAATGGATGGTATTGATCAGATGAAATTCCTCTCATGATCAATTTGTGTTTCTATTTCCCCTACCCCTTCCCACTTCATCTTCATCCTTATTCTTCCCCATTCCCTTATTTGACCAATGAAATCTCTAATGTCTAAATGCTAATTGATTCATCAATGACCTTGTGTCAGATGAATCAATTCAAGTCTGACCGAGATAGCTCCCTCCCTTTTTTTCCTTTTAGTATGTGGTATATTTTAGGAGTTTGGTTCTTTGTACCAAATCTCTAACATGCATTAACACCTATATTTTTATTCCCCAGCCTCAGATAGTTGTGACTTCTACATAAGTCCAATTACGATTGCTTAACATAGAACTAAATTTTATCCTCAGAGCATAGAATTCTAGTAAGTGAGATTGTAAGTCTCCCATTCTTCATGGAATTGTGTGGAGACTTGACCTTTTTTCCTTTCATGAGAGCTAGTGGCATACTTGTTGAATTATCCAAGTTGGATCGCTTCTCATGAAAGATGTCTTAGTTTAAGGATTCATACATGTGAATGAATGGTTGAGTATTCTTCAAAGAATGACTTAATCAATTAAAATTCACCAGTAACATTTGACTAACCATTGATTAACTCTTATTCATTATGCTTTTACTTTCAAGTCATTTACTTTATGCAATTTAAACTTCAGTCATTTACCATTCATCTGCCATTTACATTTCATATAACTTGTTAATGTTTCAAGTCCTTTTCACTTTGCTCATTTGAGTCATATCTTGTGATTGTATATATTTGTTTGTGTCCTTTGATTTTCTTTGTGGTCTTAGGATCTTAAAACACATAATAACATTAAAAACCCTTAAAAAATCTTTGGTGGTCTATTGGACTTGAATTGGGCTTTTTGGACTTAGAATTAGGCAACATTTCCTGTGCTAAAGGACTTGGCCAATGCCAACATCTGAGACTGAGCTACCTCTGCTTGTGACTTTCATCAGATGCAAGACTTTGGATCTCTTTGATTCATCTGCTATTATGTCTCTATGCTTAATTGTTATTTTATTATGGTTTATGCCTGATGTTTTGTTCTGAGTTGATCAAGGAATATTTCATCTGATACATTGGAAGATACTGAAGACTACTAGCTATTGGAATGCTTGCTTGGATATGGCTATCTTTATTTGATGCCTTAATCTTCATTGATGTCTGGATATTTCTCATTGCTTATTGCTTGTTTCTTGATTAAAGTCCAAAGGAAAATAGGTTTCTATATGACATTCTTGTTTATTGGATTGCATCTCATTGGTCAAATCTTTCCAACTCCTAACTTTTACATTTTTGCTTAGGGTAGTCTCTTCAGCTCCTCCCACTTCTTAAATTTCAAATTTTCTCCCTCTTTTCAAAATTTTCTTTGCTTGTGATTTCAAACTTAGACATGTTTTAATGATTAGAAACTTTGGCCTTATGCCATTGAATTTTTAAACTTTTTTTTCTTAAATAAAATTTATAAATAAACTTAACCATATTGACTTAAATTTCAGAAAACAAAAAGAACTAACAACCCCATTCAAAACTTTGGCCTTTTGTGCCCTCTTCTTAAATTTTTGTTAAAATCAATTCACCAACTTTCTTTGAAATTTTTACCACGAATTACGAGGTTTTGATCCCTCATTTTTATGTTGGTACGAAGGCACAAGACCCAAGGTCTTGTCAAACACAAAAATATAATCAATGAATTATTTTTCCATCCCCACACTCTTTATTTTTATCAAACATCTTTTATACCAAAAACATATGCACACATAAAAAAGGGTTCCCTAGGAGTACCTAGGACACTTTGGGTGCTAACACCTTTCCTCTGTGTAACTAATCCCCTTACCGCTAATCTCTAGAATTTTATTATTTTTTATTTGAAATCATCTTACCTTTGAGTTTTGTTCGTACTTTTCCCTTTTCCTTTGGAAACAATAAAAGCGTGATGGCGACTCTGGTTTTACTACATCAAGTTTATCCATAGCTTAATGGTCATGAATTTACCGCTACAAGAATAGCTTCAAGTAGCCCCTATAGACAAAATCTTTGGGGTTCATCTGAACTATATAACAAACGTATCCTTCAATCAGTCGTCAAGTATGATCAATCAAGCCCATAATATAAAATTTATATTTTGTCCCCCTTTTTAGTTGGAGTTACAAAAGAGAGGTCAATTGGGGGCACTAGTTATTGGTTGGGTTACATTGGTCCATAGGCGTGCGAATAGGGTCCTACAAATCTATTATTTTGGTTTCCTTCATAAAGTATAAATTTGATTATGTCTAGTTCCAAGCAGTAAAGAATGGCAAAAGAAAGCATGTGGAAGTTTTTCTGGTCCCTCTGTCTGAGAAGATATGTTTGCACACACCGATCTACTACCCAATTTCTGAATGATGTATCTAGTGGAGGATGTCTATTGGCACAGTAAAGCACAATTATTACTTGGTAGTTCCACATATCTGAATTTGATATGGAATTACTTAATTTTGTCTGGGTGATGGATGAGGTAGGTTAAAGTTTTAATGTCGTCTAGTTTGTGTAGTTAGTGCACTTTAAAACAAGAAAAACCGATACATACTCCTCAAAGAGTAAGACCATCCAACAAGCATAACAATTGAAATCGTAGGGCGCAAAAAGCTCGTTTGGTTTAGTTTTTGCCCCAATCCAGCATTAATCGGGTATTTTAAACGTATTGTTGTAACAAGGCCAGGAATTCTTCATAGAGTTAATGTGCTCCTATTTTTTGTTTAAGGATAAGTGGGTATGTCTTATTAGGGTCGTTATAGTCTAAGTAAGTAATTTCCCACCTGGATGGGGGAATCCGAAAAGACAATGGCCGATTCATGTTAACAATTGAATTTGTAATAAGCCTGTAGTGACTCATGAGACTTTTTACTTTTCTAATGTCATTTTTAGATCTAGCGAACTCAACAACTTTCCATATCATGGGCACAATTTGTTCCTGATGAAGGACAAGCTCGCCTACAGCCCCTTGACCACACTCTCCCTTGTAGCCCTATTAAAGAATTATATTATCTATATAAGGAGGTGTATATGGGCTTTTTGACTCATACTCTAGCTTCCCAGTTGGTGGAGGCACTAAGTAGCCTTTGGGTATGACGAAAAGCTACAATTATGCATAGGAAGTCTCAGTTAATGGGATGTTGGGTTCGCTTTGAGTGTAGAAAAGTTCCTACTCGACTTGAATTGAGGCTTCCAATCTCCTAGCCTAGCCAAGACCTAGGCAAGAAAGTCGGTTGCTCAAGCGTATTTTCCAAGGAATTTACCCCATGGGAATGGTAAGAACTCCATTTCAAGTGAGACTAGTAGAAAGGTTCAGATAAAAGGATTTTGAAGCAGGTTGATGAATGAATGTGAAGAGCACCCTGACAAAAGGATTACGGTCTTTAATCGTTAGAGTTAGAATTCCATATAAAGATGAAGATATTAATCGATCTGCCTTTCTTTGTAAGTCAACAACTAACCCGAATTCCTGGAAGAAGAGAGTTTAGGATAGTTTTTTATCACGAAAAGCCCAGCGCTCACGCTTCTTTAGAGTAATAATAATTATAAAGGATATCTAAAATTTTATGGCATTACACTCTCTTCCTCTTTATTTTTAGGGGACATGGTTATGTTCTTTCAAAGTGGGAAAGTAGGGAGATTCTTATTCCTGTACAATTTCGTGTTCACATCCAGTCTTCTATTTCCACTAGTGCAACTTCTAGCTCTATGTTATGTATGGTAGTCGTTTGACTCAAGAATCCCTTCACCCAGCTAGCATGTTTGTGCCTGGATTAAGTATTTGGCATGGTACGCAATCCATTCCTCCTCTTTGGATACCTCTATTGAATCATGGTTTAAAGGCCCAATTGTCCTAACATCTTAAGAAAGCAAATGATTAAAATCAAGAGCTGATAAGGTTTGGGATATTATGGCCTTTGTTTGATCTCAATATGAAGTATTATAAAGGTGAGATCAAACCACCAAAAGCTCTGACTTCAATTTTTAGTTTAAGTGGGACCTGGGTCTCTAGAGGCTTTACTGGTCAAGACTTATTGGTCTTTGCATGTGGATTAAACCAACCACTGGCAAGGAGAGGTGTGATGGTACTAGGATTAATATTGGACACTACTCCTTACAACGCCATCTATCGAAGTGAATAGAAGTCCTCAATCAACATCCAGAGCAAAAGGATTAGATATTGATTCTTCACGAAAAAGAGTGAGTGTTATTGATAGTCGACCTACGATAATAGGTTTGAAGATATGGAAACAAGATGTTTATAGCATACAAAGCCTAATAGGATTCCTATTTCAATATCTTTACTCTCTCTTCATTATGGATGAAATTCCAAGTATTCACGGATGATGCGTTTGAATCCTCTCTAAAGGCCTTATAGGAAGGATAGTGATGCGGCCCTCATAGAATGCGATTCAGATGGAAAGCCAAATTCCTATGTTACTAATCCAGGGCTTTGGTTCGAATGCTGTAAAGCATGGCATTAAGTAAGAAGTTCATTCACTAATCAAGTATGTAGTACCTTGATGTTGAGACTCTTCCCAACCAACCGTAAGAACTCATACGATTTGTAGTCAAATGTTAATCAGTAAATAGTATGATGTTAGCAATTGAATGCGTACAAGTTATGATCTTTTCTTCTTTGATTGAATTAGTAAGCATTGCAAATGTGATTCAATATCAGAAACTATATGTAGGAAAGAAACCAAGTCCAGTAGCTTTTTAATTAAAAAGGATATGGGAACTTATTAGAGTGTGGCAAAGCCAAGAATCGAGTGGCAAAGTGGATGCAAAGACTATAAAGCTACTGAGTCCCCCTGGCTCCGGAGTAGGTAGACTAGTATGAAGGTACGGAAGAAGAAGATAAAGGGTAGCTGGTTCACAAAATGAAAATGAAAATATCAACTTCCTTACTTATGATATAATAAAGTAATACACCAGCTCCAGGCTTTAGAGAAGAAAGACCTAGCTTCAAGGGACTTAGCTTTGAGGAAAGAAAGATCCCAAGCTTATGCTAAATTTAGATGGATATGCCTTGGTCTTCTGGGTGTTCCAGAGATTTAGATCAAGGTAGTTCAGTTCTATGAGGCTAATTCCATTAAGTCTTATTGTGAAATAAGCTCTTGCCAACCTCTGCGGAATATAGTAAGTGTACCGCGAGTAAAGTAAGGCAGTTAAGGGCACTCAAAAAGACTACTTTTTAAAACATTTAAGATTTAGGTATAATAGAGAAAAGAACTCGCTCAAGTTCACAAAAATAAGGCTATGGGAAAGATCACATACTTGCTCGCTCCAGGAAGAAAAAATTCCTCCTCCCTCAGATTTGTCATAAGAGAATGGATGATAGTGCTTATGTTTCAAAGGAGAGTTATTTTTGGGGATCCTCTTCTCCGAGATTTTAGGTATGCTTTTGATTATAGATATGGCTTGTCTCCTAGGTCCGGGTAGGGATATGTGAGAGAAACTGCTGCTAGTGAGGGGCATCTATTCTACTATGATGCGAGGGAGGAATATGTATACGCTTTGAACAATATATGCCATTCATTGTAAGATGAATCAGAGAGTAGTATTCTATGCAAAAAGAGAAAGACATCATAAATACAACCACCCATTTCACTAAAAGATAGTCTCGTTTGTCCTAAGGTGAAAGACGCATATTGCATAGAGATTAACACGATATAACCTCCGATCCGGCCTCAACACAAAAATAGCCTTGATTTGCACAACATTATATCCCAGATTGTTAAGAATGCACAAAATATGCCTACATTCTACCAAGCCCCTTGATCCACCTACCTAGTACTAGTTCTATCACAACCGCAACCCATTGTTATTACCATTCCAAGCACATCATTTTTTGCACCAAAGGTTCTAAAAATTCTGACACTAAGACCCATCCAAAAACCGATGGTTATCACCTACCCACCCTCGAAGGGACCCATCATTATATGCCTCCTGGAACCTAATCTAACATAGGAAATCATGTTGTGCCTTGGAATTACGGCATCGAGGCTACTATCAAACAAGGGGAAAATAACCCGAGGTAGGTGGGAGAAATTGGAGGAATGACTCGTTCTGAAAGATGTTATACTCCATAAGAGTTAGAACTAAGAATGAAGGAAGGAAAGGATAAAATGGGAGATACTTAACCTGTGAAGCAACAGATGAAGCAATAAATAACAGAATTCTTGAGGATCATCAAGAACAGTGAATTTAGTGTGGTTGAACAACTCAATAAGATGCTAGGGTATCTTAGGTCTCCTGATAATATCAGAAGCTCACATGAATGCCTTACTCTACCTCAATGAACCCCCATGTCTCCTCTAATATTTCCATTATAAATCTGGTGGGACAACAAAAAGGTTATTACTTTTAGAGAAAATGAATCTTTCCTTATTAGACTTCAGTCTAAACGTCTAGAAACCTTGGTGCATCGTATATATAATAATATAGATAGGCCTCAGGGAACTACCTTTCTTCGAAGCATGGCAGGTCTACTTTTCATATTCCCATAGATAAAGAACGAGAGTTGGCTTCGTTAGATATGTGTTTCCTCAGTAAGAAGATGGGGAATATAGTAGAGCCCCAATTCTTCACTTTGAACCCATCCTTTGACTTTCCTAAGGCATATTAAGATAGGGGCATATTTCAATTTTTTTAATTAATCCCTACTATAGTCACTTAAATTGCTTATATATGTAGTTCCCATATTGCGAAGTCAAAGCGAAATTTCTTTCATTTAACTTGTGACAGTTATTCCCTTGTAGAAAAGAAGGAAAATATAATATTATTTTTGCTCGCAATAAAGTTAGCGTCCTGATGTCCCTTGTGTCTTGAAAGGAGTCTAAAGCCAGGTAAGATCATTTCGTAAGGGGCTAGTCCTTCTATCTTACTTCTTCTACATAATCAGTATGAAAAGGCATTGAAGGGTGCAATACTTCTATCTTTCTGCTACTTCGTCTTGTAACTTTCCTTTTGGGACAACCTCCCTCTTCACACCTTGAACCAAGACTAAAACCTATCCCTTCAGTTATGAATAAATCCTACTTAACCGCTAAAGGATCGTAATTGCATTTCTATAAGGAGATGGATTTAAGCTTGTTTGATAGAATAAGGGACATGTATGTTTAATTTCAGGTTCTTTAGAGCTTAGAGTTTAGAAGCATACTTGTTAGAGTCAGGAGCGGAGATACTCGATTGATAAGGAGGGGAACAAAGTAGCATGTTATTGATAGAATAAGGTATGAAGTAGCTCGACATTATAAAAGGAGAAGGGTTGGCTGGCTTCCCATCGATATGTGATACCCTAATTATAACATGTTTCCTTTCTCTGGGTATGCCTTAGGCTTCTTCCTCAAGGTCATCCCCTGAATTAAAATTATGGGACTACAAAAAGGCTAAATTCTAATTACCTATTTTTCAAGTAGCAAGGCTTGGTCTTCTGTGAGTGAAAGAACCCGAAGCTATTGGTTGAACTTAACCTAGCTCGAGAAACTTATAACCCCGCTTTTGTTCAATTATAAATAAATAACAAGCAAGTTTGATGGAGATTTGTAGCATCATTCAAGTAAATATAGATTTATATCATAGAAACATGAGCTTGTGATATAGATACACCTAATTCCGGACGTGTTAATACAAGAACTATAAATAAAGGACCAAGATATCCTATGAAATATAAAAGATCATTCATGCATAGAATAATCCAAGTGAACCCATTTAAAATCTCTACTAAACTATGTCTAACCATCATATTTGAAAATAAACATATTCCTAAGCTTAATGTGTGAAAACAATAAGAGATTAGCTCAAGGAGTACTAAAAAAAGCGCTAACGGTAATGGGACTCCTGCGGGTAATAAGAAACTTACAAAATAAAGTCCATTTATTTCAAATCCCAATATAGTAATGCCAATAAAAATAGAAAAATGAGAGACCCAAAGTAATAAGAATAAATAAGGTATCATACCTTGAAGATTACAAATGATGCCAATGATGCAAGGGAAAAACAGTTATTTCACATTTCCGGAAAGACCACCTATTTTCTTGTTTACTAGGTTCGGCACAAAATCATAAATAAGATCTACCAAGGATTCATAAGCATTGGGTATTGACCTTCCTCCTCCTCTTTTAGTAACAAAATGAATCAGCAGTAAGACCAAACTGAGAGTGAGAGTCATAAACAAAGAGGCATTTGTGAATGAGAAATACAAGTCACCTATCTTCATAGGAAGAAAAGGGATTGTCTCAAATTATTCAAGAGGGATGGATAATAGAACCACCATCCCTGACTCTAAGTATAAGTATAAGTATAAGTATAAGTTACCATTGTATAAGTATACGTATAACTGGAAGTACAAGTTCATGTTGAGTTTAGTTAAAAAAAAATCTTTACTTTAATCAATGAGAAAAAGACTTATGATGATCAATTAGATAAGAGAAGAAGCATAGCTATATGCTGAACACATGTTTGTTGTTGCTTCCCCTTTAATCCTTAAACTTCATATAACAACATAAAGAATCTCTTAGTTTAAAACAAAAGGGTTCGTAAGAGCTACTTCTCTTGCCTCAATCTCTATTAGTTAGTCGGGGACTGGTCCTTCCCTCGATATTACACTCTTTTTTTTTGCACGAGTTAATTTATCCGCCTACTAGCTATACAGGAAAATGAAGTTCTACTTATGAGAGTAACTGACTTGCTTCCAAGCCGAGTTCCTTCCTTTGGTAGAGGAAGCAAGGCTGCTAGAAGAAGATTTCACCACTATCTACGCAATTCTCTAGATTCATTCTTTTGATGATATTCCATTTATGAGTTATGCTCACACCATTACATTCACTCACTCATTCCATCAACTAGAGAAGAAAGAGGTTTAATCCATAGACGAGGTAGAGACTTCGGTATAGGGTCACTTATTCGACGCACTACTGCTTTTTGCCTCCTTTACTTTATATCATCATTTATTTGTAACTTTACTTATCAATCTGCTCTCTTTATCGATCGACCTTCAAGACTTGTTTACGATATAAGGGACTCGAAAGGCTGTCTAATTCGTGAAAGACGCAAAATGAATTCAAGTCCCAATAGATAAAGCCGAGGTAGTATATCAAATCATTTATTAATGTCCTCCACTTACTCCACTGGTTGGCTAGATCCTTGTTACAATAGTTCACACTACTGAGATCATCGTTGAATGGGAGAGAGAAATCTTTTATGGGATCCTGATCCATCAAAATTCTTGTTTTAAAAGACGTATAGGAAATTCTTTATTATGATCATATGGATTGTTTTACATTAATTTTATTTCCATAGGCATACATTGCAATCTAACCAGCTTTCTTTTTTTAGGGGACTGAGAATCCTTATTTTGATCCCCCTCAAGCCTACTATCGTCTTTAGAATTAAGCTTTCAATTTAGCTAGTTGGTGAAGAAGCTGAAGGATCAAATGACATTAGATGGGAAAGACTTTTAATTGAGAAGCTCTCAAACCTGTTCCGAAGTCAGTTTAGGATTTAGTTGGTGTTCCAACATCCCGAATCGAGCTGGCTCTAAACTCAAGTTTACCGACCTCTCTAGTTAAAGAGAGAAGATAGGGTTTCTAAATATCATTTCTTCTCGTAAGTGCTTGCTAGTTTTAGACTCCCTATCTTGGTTGGTTGTCATTTCAAGAGGAGTTGGATTGCTTTCCACTGATAGTATCTAACAAAGAGTGAAGAGAGGGAAAGTCATCTCTAACATATATTTATTTAAAGAATCCATATTTATTTTGACATCAATTAAATAGAGGCTTAGTTATGTGATGCATATCCACTAATGGATCAAGGGTGGGTTCTTAAAAGTCCTTTGAAAGGAAACTCCTACAAATCCTGGATGAAGAAAAGTGTACCCTTTAGTTAAAGCACGCCCTTGGTCCTATTGCAACTACTTATGATTCACTTTCTAACAACTCTAGTCACCTATTGACTTAGTAAACTACCACATTCGTAGTGTTAAGCCTAGCCTTCCTCTACTATTGGTTGACTAGACTAAGTCAACTTGCTCGTGGAAAGGTAAGAGTTTGGAAGCCATGAAGAACGAGCCCTTAAATTCTTCTATTCTGACTTCTTCTACCAAATGAGCATAAAAAGAAGGGTAAAATATCCTTTAGACATCAATCTATAATGAGACTTAGGTGATCTTATCTCCCTTATAGAGAGGGCAATAAAGACCTCCATTAAGCGCAAACTCCAACGTTCACACTAGAATTTACCTCTAACCTTTAACACTTTGTCGAGCAAGTCCAGAACTAGGCCCTTAATAGAACTAGGACTAACCCTTTAGAGAAAAGAGAGCAAGATCCCTTCATCGGAAGGAAAGAGGAAAGTGAGGGCAACTGACTACCACTCATGCCTTCTGGTACGAGTTTCAGTTGTCATAACTTTCATTAAATGGATTAGCCTACCATCTTCCCGAGGGTCTAAAGTTTAGATAGAAAAGACCTCTCTTTCTTTTCATAGAAAATTTATCCTCAAACTAGAGTTCAACTTCACTGTCCGATCTTAAGATGTTAGGTTCTTTTTAAATTCAAGAAAGCATAAAAAAGGAGGAAAGACAGTCATAAAACACAAGTAAGGTAGCATTTCACCAGCAAACATTGTCACTAGATATGGTATATCCTTAGCTAAGGGAGACTTCCTCTTTTCACGATGAATTGCACGACTAATCCCCTTGAGCACTTTAGCAAAGGACTTACTTTTAGAGAGGGTGTGTTATAGGGTGATGGAAGAGCTATCGATAGCTACGGTGTACTTGCTTTCTCTTATTTCTTTTTGAATGGCAGTTCATCAAAACAATTGCTAGATCGAGCATGCAACGCACATAGTCTTAAGTTCAAGAACAGGTTATCTCCTCTTCAAAATTTATACTACTTCATTGCCTCCCCTTTTTAGAGAATTCCTTGTTCTATTCCCAGATTTTCCTCTACACTTTCGTCGCCTTCTTCATCATGTTGTTCCATCCTTCAGGGATGTTCCATAGGTGTCTGGGTTTCCTAAAACATCCTTCCGGACATTGTAAGACATTGAGTTGTCTCGCTCTTGTGAACACAAATCATAAGTGGAAAAATCCACTAGAATCCTAATGGACTGTCAATAAGCTTTCCTCGCTACTGTAAAAATTGCAAATTTCTTTTTATACACTAGGGTAGATGGACCGACGCTTTTGTCTATCACCCGAATTTTTAGTAGTAGTTCCAGATCAAGCAGAGCGCGCTTTCAAGGAACCAAATCATTTGAGTACTATAGTAGGTAGAGGTAAATTTCATTCTAAAGAGGTATCTGACTCAACACAATCAGTCACTTAATAGGGCTTCTCACATTAGTCCACGACAAAGAAAGAGAAAACTAGGAAGAAACTAGATATGTTATTAAACATTGGGCGACCTCCCAGGATTTCTATTCATGTTCCATAATAAGCCTTACCTACTAATATAATTCTAGGATCAGGCTTCATGTTTATGTTCTAGAATGGGTAGCTAAATCCTTTCTTTGAATCCTACACTCATCTCTCAATCCATTTCAATTACGTTTTGATTTTTTGCTGAATTCAAAACTAAATAAAAAGACATCCTAATCGATAAATATAAACATAAATAAGCGCGAAAAAAGTATCTACAAATACTCACTAGTTAGATAGGATATGCCTAATCACTATTCAATCCTGGAAGCAAGCATTACAGCCAGTAAGACAACCAAACTATACTTCCCAAAAAGACTGTAACGTTCATATTAATTGACTCCTTCTCACTAGCATTATGACTAGCTTAAATGACTCCCAAACCATCATAGATAGAAAAAGTCATGGCACTCCCACTCGACGAATCAATCGCAAGTCCTAACCCAGAAAAAGAGGCAGAGTGAAAGGAAATGTCGGATAATGGGCTACATGTTGGAATTCCTTTAAGGAGAAAATACATTGGCATTTGATAATCGAAAAAGAAAACCAATTCAAATACAGAGATTTTGATAGAGCCCTTTATAGGAGGAGATGTTCAGGGCACGATAAAGCTCATCATGAGCCCTAGAAAGCTCATAAGTGGAAGAAATGTGTCAGGTAGTATTGATTTCTTAGTTAATAATTATGAATATCTCCCATAGATTGAGACTTATAGATTTCGAGAAAGGGAGGTTTCCCTTAAGATTGACAATTGACAGCAAGTCGGTCGCTATTAATACTAGTTCAACCTATGAGGGATTCATTTAGTAAGGGAGACGACTCTAATCCTCCTAGGGGAGAGAATAAAATTAATACCTTTGAGCACTTAAGATGCGAAGAATCCCTTATGTCATGTCTCATTCGCATTCTTTTTGAAGCACATGTCTGATCTCTTTTCAATGCAAAATGATGGCATTTATCTCAAGTTAGAGAGAGAAAACATACACATGTCTAATGTCAGTTTCGATGTACTAACATTTCACTCTTAATGATGGAACGAAAATATTTAGTTGACTGAATGACTGGTCTAGGGTGAGAATAACACGTGTTCTCTTCAAACTAGGTTTTCTTGGGATGGCTATTGAGAAGAATGAGATTCTCATATCGAATCCCAATTCAAAAAGAGGAAAAGGAACTGTTAACGAACATTATGTGGGAGTATTCTCCTTTTGGCAGGGGATTTCCTCTTATCTGATACTTATGTGGTAGGTGGGTTATTGAAGGTGGATAGGTTTTTGTAAGAATAAGCTTAAGGATCAAGATCGGTAGAAAGACCAATATCAGGAAGAGGTTCTCTTTGAAGGTGCCACTGAGGAGCTATGTTTAGGTACCCCCACCCCTTCGACTCGTAGTTGATAAGAGATTTAGTTTAGAAAAGGGATAAAAGGGTGCAATCCCTCTCAATGAGAGTCAAGGATCTCCAGAAGTAGAAGGCACATCCTGGGTATTTTAAGTCGACAAAGGTTCAACATTAAACTTCACGACCACAAAGGAGCCATCTCTCAATCGGAGTAGATAGAAAGGATCTTCTAATCAATCCAGAGAGGATTTCGATTCATTAGTAAGGAGGATTCAGAATATCACACATTGATCAATCAAAGAGAGATTCAACAACTAAAAAAGAGATTGATTCTTTGGGATCCTTCTGGGAACAAACAGAGACATAATCATACCGGTTTCTGAAATGCCTTAAAGGATATTCCTTTATGTCCCATATTTAGTAAGTATCATGTTGCTTCTTTTTTGCCCATGCTTAAGAGTGCTTGTAATGATTAACCTCTATCATCAAATTCCGACTCTATAGGCTTGTAAGCCTCCTATATCCCAACTTTATTCTTCTAACTAAGAAAGGATAGGAAAAATATCTTATTATAATAGAATTCCTTCAAAGATGCTTCTCTCATCTAGCCACATATATGCTTGACTACCACTACATTCACTATCAAGCTAAGAAGGGAAATTAGTAACACATGCTTGGTGGCAGAAGATAAGGCCAACTCAGTATTTTAGTAAATAAGCACCTATACTAATGATGACGGGGTTCCATAAGTGGACCTCGATCCAACCGAAAAACTATTGTGTGAAAAATAAACTCCTTTTGTAAAAGTTTTGTTAGGTTCTTAGTAGAAATAGGTGACCTTATACCTATCCTGATCCATTAGATTTGTTCGAAAAAGAAAAGATAGACAATAAAACATCTCAAAAATTTTGGGGTCAGTTTTGTGGATATTATTCGCGCAATGCGTGAAGTTCCCGAAAAAAGGGAGATTTTATCCCTTCTCTGTCCAACTGGGCAAGTCAGTTTGTAAGAGTCTTTGGCCGATATTCCCACTTTTTTTTTGTTAAAATGGAGTCTCCAATACCAGAAGTTTGGTTAGTTTTTCAGTCCAGAAATGGTCTGGGTGTAACAACCCAATTTTAGTAATTATTTCTTATATTATTATTACTATATTTTATTTTTTTTATTTGGAGTGTTAATTAATTAATTGGTTGTTAGGTAGTATAACAATTGATTATATTAATTAATTTGGTGTGTTAATTAATTATTTAATTGATATGAGATATAATTGAATAATTAATTATATTAATTAATTTGGTGTGTTAATTGTGTTGGTTTAATTTATTTAAATTAAATAGAGATATTATAATACTAGGTATTATTGGGCCTATTAACTAAATTAGAGGTATCATTCCTTAAGCCCAAATGTAATACTAGTATATAAGAGGTGACGAGAGTGAGAATTAGGATTCATTTGATCATTTGACAATAATAGAGAAAGAGAAGAGGAAAAGTAAGGAGAAAAGGGGAAGAACAAGAGAGAAGCTAGGGTTTCCAAAAAATTGAAGAGGTAAGGGGGAGAATCCTTATTATTATGGGTTAGTATGATCGGGTCAATAGGTAGAAGTATGTTTAGGTTAAAATCCCTAATTTTGTATGGTTGTTTGAAATTGTTAGGTTTTGATGATTATTCTTGATTTGTGGTGATTTGATTGTGTTAAAACTGCAAATTAACGTTATATACTTAGAGTATTGTATTTGTTATAATTTTCTGAACGTTTGGCTTTTTACGGAATCGAAATCGGAGGTCCGAAAGTCCTCCAACGATGAAAAACGCAGAAAATTCTGCATTCTGTTTTACGTTAACCGGTTACCCGCCGAGCGTTAACCGGTTACTTGCTTAAAAATCTGCACAAGAAGTTGATTCTGTTTTACGTTAACCGGTTACCCGCCGAGCGTTAACCGGTTACCACTGTTGAAAAAATGAAAAATTGAGATTTTAAAAAGTCGTATTCATTTGCAATGAGATTTAGTGTGCGTAGTTGATAATTAGCCTATATTTATGAATGATATATTGTTATGAATGTGTATATGTACCATTGGTGGATAATCCATAGAGTTGAATTATGGTGATATGTGGAATGTTAAGATGGTAGAGATGATCTTAATTGCATATGTGTTTGTATTTGTATATTCATTCATGGCATGGTCGGCTTCATGGTGGAAGCGGTGAAACTGTGGGTTCACATCGTATTAGACGTTGATCCTTAAATGGAAATAGGTGTAGCATAAGTTGATCCTTAATTGGAAATAGGCGTAGTAGACGTTGATCCTTGAATGGAAATAGGCGTAGCATACGTTGATCCTTAATTGGAAATAGGCGCAGTAGACGTTGATCCTTAATTGGAAATAGACGTAGTGGCTTTGATCTTGTCCGGATCGGGAGCGTGGCTTGGATTCTAGATATTGAATCGGAAAGCGGTGAAACGTTGGGTTCACTTGCAGTACCACATGCATAGAGTCACATGTCTTGCATTGAGTCACATTAGAGTTATGTGGTAATTGAATTTGATGATGTTTGGATACATAACTTGGCAAAGTATGTGATTATGTGATAATTGTAGTTATGTGTATTTTTGGGAATATAATATTGGATTTGAATATTATACTCCTTGAGTTTTTATGCGTGCTTGAAACATGTGAAATAAGTGTTGGTTAATATTATTTACATGGTTATATGAAGTGTGATGGATTCCTTTAATTGTTGATTTAATCATTGTGCTTTATTATACTTCTTCATAATGATTTGAATTCTCACCCTTCTGTTGGAATGATGCTTTACATGGCATCGTGTAGATACTCCGGAGTAGTATTGCTGAAGTAAGTGGACGGTAGCTCACTCGAGATTAGCCAGAGAGTTTCCGTATTTTAGTTGAAGGCTAGGTAATGAGTCAATGCTCTGGTCATGTAACATGGGGTAGATTAGTAGTATTGAACTCGTATCCTATTTGGATAGGTATTATATTATTTCTTGTGAACATGCTTAATTGCAATTGCTGTTTGGGAGGCCATAGTGCCAACGATTCTGAATATGGTTTTATTTTACCTTGAGGAGATTATTGAGAGATGATCATGGTATGAGACATGAATCATTTTATGAAATGCATGGATATTCATTATTTTCCGCTGCGAACGCATATTCTTGAATATTCATGATAATTGGAATGTGTTATTTTAAATGACCAGGTGTATTGTATATTAATGATGAATGATGTTTGGTTTTTGAAAGCTTTTAGTTTTTGAAAACGTCGATGTGACGCCCTTTTGTTTATATGCGTGCTTATTTACTCTGATTATATGTTAAGTATTTTGGGGTAGAAAAAGGGGTGTTACATTAGTGGTATCAGAGCAGGTCGGCCCGTTCGGCCAGGTTGTTTAATTATGTTTGTTCCCTAGTATGCGACATGTGTGTGAGAACACTGTTGATGCTTGTTTTATTTTCCATTGGTAGGTTGGGAATGAAATAAGTGGGGGAGGAGCGTCTGCTTCTCTTGGATGTTCAATTGTATCGAGCTTGGAAATTATGTGTTGCATGCAAGAGTGCAGTGTTGGCTAGTTAACCTGTTTTGAGAATGTTGTGCTTTTCCTGAAACCGAAGAGAGGTCGGATTCGAGGATGGTGTTGGTTAGAAGTCAATTGGGTGTATATCAACTGTTTTGGAGAAGACAGTTATTTTTCCTGAGGTTGGTGCTAAGGAAGATTGGTTTGTGTCTGCTAAGCAAGTTGATGAATCGGTGCAAGATGGTGCCGAGTTGTTTATGTTGTTGGCAACTTTGGATATTCGTGAGAAGAGGACGATTGAAGAATTGCCAATAGTTTGTGAGTTTGCGGAGGTATTTTCGGAAGATATAAGTGATTTACCGCCGAAACGTGAGGTTGAGATTTCGATTGATTTAGTTCCTGGAACTAGTCCTGTATCGATGGCTCCCTATCGAATGGCTGCTTCTGAGTTGAAAGAGTGGAAGAGTCAACTTGAAGACTTGCTTGAGAAGAGGTTTACCCATCCTAGTGTGTCGCCGTGGGGTGCACTTGTTCTGTTGGTCAAGAAGAAAGAAGGTTCTATGAGATTATGTGTTGATTATAGACAACTGAACAAAGTGACGATTAAGAACAAGTATCCAATTCCGAGGATTGACGATCTGATGGATCAGCTGGTTGGAGCTTGTGTGTTTAGCAAAATTGATTTGAGGTTTGGGTATCATCAAATTCGTGTAAAGGCTGGGGATATTCAAAAGACTGCCTTTCGGACAAGGTATGGTTACTACGAGTACTCCGTGATGTCTTTTGGTGTGACTAATGCACCTGGTATATTTATGGAGTATATGAATAGAATTTTTCATGATTATCTGGATAAGTTTGTTGTTATGTTCATCGACGATATATTGATTTATTCCAAGAGTAAATAGGATCATGTCGAGCATTTGAAGGTTGTGTTATCGGTGTCGAAAGGGAGGAAGTTGTTTGCTAAACTCTCTAAATGTGAATTTTGGTTGAGTGAAGTAAGTTTTCTTGGGCATGTGATTTCGAGTGGTGGTATTTCTGTGGATCCTACGAAGATTGAAGCTGTATCTCAGTGGGAAGCTCCTAAGTTTGTGGCTGAGATTAGAAGTTTTCTTGGTTTGGATGGTTATTATAGGAAGTTCATTGAAGGATTTTCTAAGTGGTCGTTACCATTAACGTAGTTGACTAGGAAAGGTCAAGCTTTAATTTGGACTTCGCAGTGTGAAGCGAATTTTCAAGAGCTTAAGAGAAGATTGACTACGGCTCCTATTTTGATTTTATCGGATCCGTTAGAAACTTTCGTTGTGTATTGTGATGCTTCCTTGTTGGGTTTAGGAGGTGTTCTAATGCAAAAAGGGCAAGTGGTAGCTTATGCTTCAAGGCAACTTAAAGTTCATGAGAGGAATTACCCGACGCATGATTTAGAGTTGGCCGCCGTTGTGGTTGTGTTGAAACTTTGGAGACATTATTTGTTTGGATCGAGATTTGATGTGTTTAGTGACCACAAGAGTTTGAAGTACTTGTTCGATCAGAAAGAATTGAATATGAGGCAAAGGAGATGGTTGAAAGATTATGATTTTGGTTTGAATTATCATCTGGGTAAGGCGAATGTTGTAGCCGATGCATTGAGTAGGAAGTCATTGCACATGTCTATGTTGATGATTCGAGAATTTGAATTGTTGGAGAAATTTAGAGATTTGAGTTTGGTTTGTGAAGCGACGTCTTCGTGTGTTAAGCTTGGTATGTTGAAGCTTATGTGTGGAATTCTTGATGAGATTAGAGAAGGTCAGAAGTCAGATTTGAAATTAGTCGATGTTATGACATTGATTAATCAAGGCAAAGGTGGTGACTTTCGGATTGATGAGAATGGTATCATGAGGTGTCGTGATCGAGTTTGTGTTCCGGATATTGCGGATTTGAGAAAGAGGATTCTTGAGGAAGGGAATAGAAGTGGTTTGAGTATTCACCCTGGTGCTACTAAAATGTATCAAGACTTGAGGAAGATGTTTTGATGGCAAGGTATGAAGAAGGATGTAGAGGAATTTGTGTACTCATTTTTGACTTGTCAAAAGTGAAAGATTGAACATCAGAAGCCGTCTGGTTTAATGCAACCGTTATCTATTCCCGAGTGGAAGTGGGATAGTATCTCTATGGATTTTGTTTCGGGTTTGTCGAGAACATCGAGTAATTGTGAGGCGATTTGGGTCGTTGTGGACAGGTTGACGAAATATGCTCATTTTATTCTGATGAGGATGGATTATTCGATGGAGAGACTTGCTAAGTTGTACATCGAGAAGATTGTGTGTTTGCATGGTATTTCGTCGAGCATTGTTTCGGATAGAGATCCGAGGTTCACTTCGAGATTTTGGGAAGGTTTGCAAAGTGCTTTGGGTACGAAGTTGCGTTTGAGTTCGGCATATCATCCGCAAACTGATGGTCAAACGGAGAGGACTATTCAGTCACTTGAAGATCTTTTAAGGTCTTGTGTTTTGGAACAAGGAGGAAATTGGGATAGTTTCTTGCCTTTGATTGAGTTTACCTATAACAACAGTTTCCATTTGAGTATTGGAATGGCACCTTTTGAGGCTCTTTATGGCAGAAGGTGTAGAACTCCTTTATATTGGTACGAATCGGGAGAGAGTGTTGTGGTTGGACCCGAGTTGATTCAAGAGACTACGGATAAGATTAAGATGATTCAAGACAAGATGAAGGCTTCTCAGAGTCGTCAAAAGAGTTATCATGATAAGAGGAGGAAAGCTCTTGAGTTTGAGAAAGATGAGCATGTGTTTCTTCGAGTTACGCCAATTACGGGTGTTGGTAGAGCTTTGAAGTCGCGTAAATTTATTCCCTGAGAAGGCTGCAAATTTATTTCTTCCCTGGGTTTGGCGATATTTTGATACCAGCCAGAGAGACACTCAAAAAAATAATAAGAAGGATTGTCATCCCCCGACCCCACTAGCATCCATCATCATCGATGTAGAAGGGAGGCTTGTAGGCATGACGCCTATAGAAATAGACAACCACTCCAACAAAAGATTTAAAGTCGTAACTTCCAATGCACAAAATAGGAACTCTATAAAGAGGAAACCAATTCCAAGGCCAACCAAATCCCAAAGGAAGACATTTGAGTATAGTGTTAATGAAAAAAGTGATAAAGCGGCTTTTGTCTCATTTTTCAGAAAGCCAATCATACTACTCCCCTTTAGTTAAGCCAATGATGAAACGGGATCTAGATTTGTCTGCAAATGATGATATCTGCACCTGGCTCGATGCGCTTAATGAAAGGGAACAAAGTCTCTAGATTAATTAATAAAGAATTTCCTTCGCCATTAAGTGGCATCTATTAAGTGAGTAGGGGTACGTCAGACCGTCGATGAATAATAGGTACCCCCACACCATAGGAAAAGTTAGTGAGTTGTGTAATAGGCGACCATTTTGCGCGGTTCGGGTGGCACTTGAGTAAACCATCTCCGCCCGACTGTGCATTGACCCTTATCTAATTTTTGGGCCAGTTCCCCCTTCGTACTGCCAAAAAATGAGATTATTTCCAAATTCGAGTTTGCTACATCAGCCATTACCAAACTTATACCTATTATGTTTAGTATATCAAGTGCTTCTGTTGTATATAATATAATTCTTGTAGCAGATCAATTCCAATGAGCCTTTCAAATAAGTACTTTTTGTAATTGACTATATAGTTTCTTCAATAAACATTGGTTCTTCAATCAAGATTTAAATGGCTTTCTTGTCATATTGTTCCCGAGTTTCAGAAGGATTGTCACCCCCGACCACACTAGCATCCATCATCATCGATGTAGAGGGGAGGTGTCTAGACCTAACATCTAAAAGACAACCACTCCAATAAAAGATTGAAGGTCGTAACTTCCAATAAACAAAATAGGAACCCTAGAGAGAGAAACACTGAAGCCAAGGCCAACCAAACCCCAAAGGAATACCCACTTGAGTATAGTGTTAATGAAAAAAGTGATAAAGCGACTTTTGTCTCATTTTCCGGAAAGCCATTCATACTACTCCACTTTAGCTAAGCTAATGATAAAACGAGATATGGATTTGTCTGCAGATGATGATGTCCAACCTTCTTCGATGCGCTTAATGAAAGGGAACAAAGTCTCTATATTAATTAATAAGAAAATCCTTTTCCATTAAGCACCATCCTTTAAGTGAGTAGGGGTGTGCCATAACGCCGATGAATAATAGGTACCCCAACACCCTAGGCAGAGTTAGTGAGTTGTGTAATAGGCGACTATTTCGTGCGATTCAGGTAGCACTTGAGTAAGTCGTCAGCGCCCGGATGTGTATTGACCCCTATCCAATTTTTGGGCCATATCCCTCTTCGTACTACCAAAAAATGAGATTCTTTCCAAATTCGAGTTTGTTGCTTCAACCATTACCAAACTTATACCCATTATGTTTAGTATATCATGTGCTTCTGTTGCGTATAATGTAAATCCTGCAGCAAATCAATTCCAACGAGCCTTTCAAATAAGTACTTTTTGTAATCGACTCTATATATTCTTCAATAAATGTTGGTTCTTCGATCAAGTTTTGAATGACTTTTTAGTCAGATCATTCCTGAGTTTTAGAAGGATTGCCACCCCTACGGCCCCACTAGCATCCATCATCATCGATGTATAGAGGAGGTAAGTAGGCCTGACACCATAAAAATAGATAACCATTCCAATAAAAGATTGAAGGTTGTAACTTCCAATGCATAAAATAGGAACCCCAGAGAGAGGAAACCCGAAGCCAAGGCTAGCCAAAGCCTAAGGGAAGACCCAATTGAGTATAGTGTTAATGAAAAAAGTGATAAAGCGGGTTTCCTCTCATTTTCTGGAAAGTCGGTCATCCTATTCCACTTTAGATTAGCTAATGATGAAACGAGATCTAGATTCATATGCAGATGATGATGTCCACTCCTGCCTCGATGCACTTAACGTAAAGGAACTAAGTATCTAGATTAATTAATAAAGAATTTTAATCGTTATTAAGCAACATCACTTAAGTGAGTAGGGGTGCACCAGACCGCCGATGAATAATAGATACCCCTACACCCCATGCAAAATTAGTGAGTCGTGTAATAGACAACCATTTCGCGTGGTTCGGGGGGAACTTGAGTAAGTTGACATCGTCTGATTGCGTCTTCACACCTATCCTACTTTTGGGCCAATTCCCCTTTCGTACTACCAAAAAATGACATTCTTGCTGAATCAGAGTCTGTTGCTTCAACCATTACCAAACTCATACCTATTTTGTTTGGTACTTCATGTGCTTTTGTTGCGTATGATATAAATCATGTAGAAGATCAATTCTAATGAGCCTTTCAAATATATATTTTTGTAATCGACTCTATAACTTCTTCAATAAACGCTATTTCTTCGAATAAGTTTAGAATGACTTTCTAATCAGATTGTTCCTGCATAACTGTAGTAGCCAGAAGGGGCCAGAGAGTAGTAAGTTTCCTTTTTTTCGCATATTTTAAAGGGCAGTTACACCTTCTCCTTGAGATTCATAAATATTGGCTAAGATCATTTCGCTGAGACATACGTTGCGTCCAGCATGAAGTTGGTTATCCAATGTGAGGAATTTCTTTGCTACTTGGAGAGCATTCGAACAAAAAACACAACGAGACAACCACAAAGTGAGAAAAGCAATATGCTTTGTGTTAGATACTTCGTCAATATCTTTATCATGGTAATAGGACATGTGTGTGGTAAAGGCAGACCTAGAGGTGTTGAAGCCAATAGTGTCTTTGGATAGAAAATCTGGATCATAGGTTTCACTAGTAGGCTTAAGCCCTGTGATGGTAGCTATGTCGAAGAGTGAAGCCGTCATCATTCCACAGGGGTGGTGAAAAGTATGGTGGGTACTATCCCAAAAATATAAAGAAGAAACTAGCATGGTCTAGTAATAACCAGGTCCTACTTTTGACAATTATATTAAGTCGAAAATGCCCATTTCATCCCAGACTTGGGATTTCTTCTCCTCTAATTTTTACAACCAACCTAAATAATCAAAAGGGTCTCGAAATAAAGGACCGGATCGAAAGACCCTGAAACCACTGTTCATATATGTTAAGTCAATGGGTTCATCGGTCAAAAGGTTTCCCTGATTATCTGGGTTAGAGTTTTCCTCGATATGGGTTTCCTTGTTAACCTTAGGTTTTTTTACACAAGCTATGGGTTTATACCTGTGGTAAGTTGGGAAAAATTCTTTGAGCTTATCATGATCAACATTTGGATTTGGTAAGGGTCCTAGCATTGCATGAGTTTTCCCAGAAATAGAAATAGGAATCAATACATGTGATTGAAAAATTATCCTCTGTTCTTCAGTGAAATATTCTGGAACATATTGTTGGTTACCCACGGTATTTTAGCCCAAAATCCTGTCAGCAAGAGGAAGACCCTGAGATTTTTTAGAATCCTTTGTGTTTTTGGTGGATTCCTTAGTAGCTTTTGTAGATGACGTCAGTGTTGCTGGAAGATGAAAGGAAGAAGTGAAATGGGATTTTTGGGTTTGAGGAAGATGAAGAGTAGGAGAAATAGTTGTTTGAGGAAGCTCAGAATATGAAAAGTTGGAAAAAAAGTGTTAAGGGTGTCTATTTATAAGTTGCGAAAGTGGAAACTGTTTTTGTTAAGCATTATGGGTGAAAAGAAAGTGGGGCACATGTCAGTTGAAATGGCCATGATAAGTGGTAGCAGTTAAATGCTAACCACGATTTTCTAGGAGCTAGGAAACATGATGATCACCTAAAGATCTTATATGAGTTTTGAGGAGACGTTTTTCTAAAGTTGTCATCATGACTGTGACGTCATAGCAGATGAATAATTTTTGAAGTCAAATTATATTTTCAAAACAAAAAATACCCTTTTTCGGTATGTCGAAAAAGACATTTTTTGGGGGCAATTTGTTAGGTAGGAATTTCGACATCAGGCTGAAGCTGATAAACTAAGAGAGAATACTTTTGAAGATATTTATGATTTCGACATAAAGAAAATATGGTATGAGAAAGTGTCGAATTTTTCCTTCTGTAAGAGAGGACTGATGTGAAACTTAGAAATATTCCCAAGTTCAGAATGTTATTTCGACAGAAGAGTTCGTTCGACATATATTTGAATTTGAATGAAAGCGGTTGTTAACCGTATTTCATTCTTATCCAATTTTGAAGAAAAGACGTGTGGAGTGTTGTCCTAAATTGCAGACATGCCGAGTGAAACGTGTCAGTGGCTAGGAGAAAAGCTGTGGGTAACGGTTATTTCGATTTAGTATTTGTAGGTGTTTTAGTGTTAGGATTAGGGGTGTTCAATCACTGAGAATGTAAGTTTGATAACACCACTTTCTTTATATCAATGAAATTTTATTTATACCTTTTGTCCATAATTTACCTTTTATTACAAGTCATTTATCAAGAACTTTTTATACACTTTCTTTACATTCTGTAATTTATCCCTTTGAAAACGCTTTAAACAAACATTCCTCATACATGAATACTGTCGAAGTGTTCATCCTTTTTCAATTACAATTTTAAACAATAACACATGTCCTAGGATCAATCTGGTCGACCCTATGAGTAACCAAAGTGTCCTTAATTTGGAAGACCAACGGTTGTTTACCAATTTTCACGGTAAACAGTTAGATAAGAAAAGAGTTTTATGGTTAGATCTTATGAATTTAAAAAAATACATTAGGATATGGTTTTTAGTGCATATGTGGGGATTTTAACACAATTAGGTTTACGAATGAAAGAAGGGGGAGGAATAAGCAAACTAAAGATAAAGACATGAATGAGTTCAATGATTTTATTGATTTCATGGAAGTAATAGATGTTCCATTAATAGGAAGCATGTTCATTTGGGAAAACAATGAAGGCAGTTCAATTAGTAGATTAAATAGGTTTCTGTTATCTGAATCTCTTGTAGATAACTGGAAAATTGTAGGGAAAATAGTAGAGGAGAAAGACATACTAGAACATGCACCCATTTGGACTAAAGCTAATAATGTTGAATGACGTCCAACATTTGTTGGTTTGAAAATAAGGACTTAAAAAAGTTTGTGGAGTAAGTTTGGCGATCTTTAAAAAAGTGTAGAATAAGGTGATTTTTGGATGGTTGGACCTAACAGTTGATGACGTAGTCAAGAAGATGAATGAACTTGATGAGATAATGATAGATAATGAGCCAAATTTTGATAGTCTAGTTGTCACAAGGAAGAAGGTATTAGATGACTTCTGGAGAAATCTTCAACTAAAGGAAAACTTACTAAGACATAAATCAAAGCAAAAAAAGTTAAGTGAAGGAGATCAAAACACAAGATACTTCCATTCAGTAAAAAGGAAAGAAGGATAAGAAATTATATTGTATTAGTTAAAATAAGTGGTGGTGTTAGAGTGGAGGATACTTAAATGGTTAAGAGAGAAATCCTCAAGGTTTTTGAAGAAAGATTCAAAGAACCCAACAAGACTAGGCCTACCACATAAGGAATAGGAATATTTTCAAAAATATCGGAAGACGAAAGATCAAGATTAAAAGTGGAATTCACTAGAGAGGAAGTCAGAGTGGTCGTGTGGGAATCAGATGGAGAGAAAAGTCTATGACCTAATGGACTTAACTTCAAGTTATTGCAAGAAGGCTGGAAATTTTTTGAAGAAGATTTGTTTAAGTTTGTGAAGGAGTTTCATAAGATTTTTATTTTACCAAAAGCAATAACAACCTCATTTATTGCCTTAATTCCAAAGTACACTAATCCATAAGGTTCTAATGAATATAGACCTATTTTTCTAGTAGGTTACTTTTATAAAATTATGTCAAAGATACTAGCATTAAGGATCAAAGGAACATTGAATGGGAGCATATCATCCAGTCAAACTGCATTTGTGCCTGTCAAACAAATTTTGGATGAGGTTTTGGTTCTAAATGAGATCATTGATTAAGATAAGAAAGGAAATAAGGAGTGCATGATGCTTAAAGTTTACTTTCAATAAGGTTATGATTGTGTCAGCTGGAGTTATTTGAGGTTTATGTTGAATAAATTAGGCTTTGGAGACAATTGGAATAGATGGATGTAGGCATGTATTTTTAATAGAACTATGTCAAATCTAGTGAACAGAAGACCAACAAAAGACTTTATAATTGAAAGGGGATTAAGACATTATGATCCATTGTGACCTTTTTTGTTTACATTTGTGGTGGAGGTTCTGGTAGACTTGCTAAATAAAGAAACTAATTTAGAAAAGTTTGAAGGGTACAAAGTAAACAGGGACATAAAGTACATACTTTTACAATTTGCTGATGAGACATTGATATTGGGTAGAGGTTGTTGGCATGATTTATGGAGTATAAAGTATGTGTTAAGGAGTTTTGAGTTGGTATCAGAACTCAGTCAATTTCTACAAAAGTAAGCTATATGGCATTCATGTAGGAGAAGAATTCTTGGAAGGAGCATCTCAATTCTTATTGTGTTGTATAAATGAGATTTCATTTAAATTCTTAGGTATACCAGTAGGATCATACCATAAGAGTGCACAACATGGAAGCCTGACATAGATAGCTTGAAGAAGAATTTATCATCATGAAAAGATAGATTGTTGTCAATAGGTGGAAGGGTGACTTTGTTACACTCAGTGTTGTCAAGTATCCTAATTTATGTCATGTCTTTTTTTTAGAGCACATGTAAAGATCATAAAGGAGATAATTCAAATTCAAAGTACATTTTTATGGTGTGGGAATGAACAGAAGCATCAGTTTGATGAAATGGAACATGTTTGTATACCAAAGGATGAGGGTGGGCTAGGTATAAGATGAAGGAGAATAGAGATCCAAAACGCAGTGGAATTTAAAATTTTCTCCTTTAGTGATCCTTACGAATGGGCATCATCAGTGATAGAAATCATTACCTCTTGTGGTGATTGAAACCTTTGATGCAGATCTAAGGAATGATCACGAACGTTGAATGGTGATAACGCCTCTACTTAGTCCACACAGACAGATTCCTTCAATCTCAGTGTTAGTTGCTACGAATGAAGACTTTGAGAGAGAGAGAGAGAGAGAGAGAGAGAGAGAGAGAGAGAGAGAGAGAGAGAAAATGAATTATTCATCTGAACAAATGCTTCTGCACAAGGGTTCTATTTATAGAACCACGTGTATGGGCTGTAAGCTAAAAAGCCCACTTTAGTGTATGTGGCCAATATCTTATGATATACCAAAATCACTTAAGCATGTGGTACCTTACCATATTTCATATACTACTTAAGTGCATCGTACCTTACGATGTTCTACAATTCACTTAAGTGCAGCGTACCTTACGGTGTTCCTTATTTACTCTATCTCTTATCAATTCGTCCTTTTGTGTGTGACCCTGTAGGTTTTCGCGGCATTAGCAATTATATTAATTCACATATTTAGCATAATGAACAATGAGCGGTATCTAGCAACACATCACTGCTACCCAAGACACGAAAATGTCATATGATCTGACAAATCCTTTTATGATAATACTTGTGTGTACAATTACCCTTTTGCCCTTATGTCTATATTGAACACAAGGCATAGACCGTGTCAACCTTGTCCAGTTTAATATTGGCCCTTAGGCATTTATCTTGTTACGCATGATGGGAAAATTCCATCTAGGTCACTCATGTCCCTCAGCATGCTTCATGGAGTACCCATCAACTGTCTTTATGGTCATCCAGTTACGGGTAATGTTTGATCAGCAATAAAGCACTCGACTCTACATCTAGGGTCCATAGTGGTTTCAGGTCGAATGGTGGTATACACCACTATCACCATGAGAATAACTTATGACACTTTGCATAATATTCTATATAGTATTCTCATAGCGGGTTAATCCAGTATAAATATTACTCCTAATATTCATACCTATGTTTAAGACTTGATAACTCCTTATCCATGATCCATGAGATGTGATCATCAGTCTATATACATAATAGTCTTAATGCTTTAATGTTATCCCACTTCGCAATAAAGCTCAACTATGAAAAATTTAAGAATAATGTCCTTATGTTTAATGAGATCTCATGATTAAGTCACACTTGATACATTAAACAGACCAGTTATTCTAGGAACTTTACTTTATTAAACAAACATAATAAAGAAAAATCCTTTTATTATTAATAAATAATTTGATACAAGTACCAAAAGTATTGACCTCTAGAGCTTACACCAATATAAGACATATAGGATCTTTCAATAATGTTTTACTTTGTAAATGGAATGGGAAAATGTTAAAAAAAGAAAGACCAATCTTGAAAGACAACCTGAAGGCTAGATATGGTGACCTGCAACAAAGTGTATTAATGGGAATATATTCAAGAAAACTTACGAAAGCCTCTACATGGTGGAAGAATTTTCACTTAGTTAGTGTGCTTAAAGCAAATAAATGTGACTGTTTTACAGACAAGGTTGCTTTCAAAGTGGGGTTAGGTGGAAATACATTATTTTGGAACAATCAATGGATAGGGAACACAACACTCAAGACTGGTTTTCCTGCCCTATATAGGGTGACCAATAATCCACTTAGGAAGATTGATGAGATGGGAAAGACGACTCATGAGACTTGGTGCTAGGACTTTTACATTGATAAAGAGGAAAGGTTAGAGGAATCAGAAGTTGCATAGCAGTTTGATGAACTGATAAAAATTATGATAAAAATTCAACTTGAGATTGGGAAATCTGATATCATCAAATGGAATCCAAATCATGAAATATTTTCAGTGTGAAAATCTGCTACAACTACTTAAGGGAGGAGGACTTAGAAGACAACAAGGAAGAAGATGGGAAAAAAGACCGGAAGAGAATTTGGAAGACCAACATCCCATCAAGGTTGAAGGTCTTTGGTTGGAGGTTAATGATAAATATAATTCTAATAAAAGATCAACTAGTTAAGAGGGGCATAATTCAAAATGCACATGACAAGGTTTGTGCTCTATGTTTTGAAGAGGAAAAAGATATTCCCATTTACTATTCAAATGCAGAATTAGTAGAAGATCATGGGAAATAATATACATTTGGATGTGAATGAGGGATTTAGGAGGATTAGAAAGCTTGAATCACTACAATCATTTCACACAAGCACTCCAAGGGAAGGTAAAGAAGAAGAAAATGAGCTTATGGTGGCTGGAAACTGTGTGGTTCATTTGGACTTTGAGAAACTATATCATGTTTAAAGGTGCTTTTAGTGTTTTAGATTATCTTGTATCGAATATCAAAGTTGTCTCTTGGTTGTGGCATGCAGTTGGTAATAAAAGTAGAATATGTGCCAATGTGTATTGGGAAAGAGTTTTGTAAAAACCAATGTGAGTGACTTCAATGCCCTTTAGATTTCTTGAACTTTGATTGATGTCTTTGTTGTATTGGAAAAGAGTGCCCATAGTACTCTAATCAATATATACTTTCTTATAAAAGAACATTTTATTTGTTTTTAAATATAAAAGTTATATACATTTCTTAGAATATTTATTATTTTTTAAAATGTAATGTTTAGTAGCGGTGTTCAAATCTAAATCGAGAATTTTTTACCCAAATAATCCAAATTTTCAAAAAAAAAATCCCAAAATAACCTATTTTTCATATTATTTCCTAAAATACCCCACTTTGAAGAGGTTGCGCCTACTCTTAAACATAGAGAGGTGGCGCCAATTGGATTGGCTAGTGCACTTAGTGCTGCCAATCCAATTGGCACCTGTGTGTTAATTCATAAAGGAGGCGCCAATTGGTTTGGCGCCTATGTGTGTTTCATAAAAAAAAATTAAAACATTTCACAATTTAGATAAAAGTAGAAATCAGACCAATTAATATTAATATTAATATGCACTTACATAAAAAGGTTAATGTCGTTGGTCGGGATTACCTAACCGACCTCCAATCCCACATCCACTAGCTACTCGATAGCGTGACCCTAACCCATGTTGATGAATCACCTCAGGTGTTTGAGTATCTGAGGGCCCAGGAACATCACCATCAACTACAGGAGATTGCCTAAGATAATCAGAAAAATATGCGTAGTATTGTGTATGCTTGAAACATTACCACCATAGTTGAGTTCATGACCCATGCCATAGTAGTTGGGCCGTGTTTGAGTTATCGGAGGGCGACCAAGATGATTGAAGGGAGACATTGGTGTGAATGAAGCATCTAGGAAAGGTTGAAATGATTGTTGTGGTGTTTGGTAGCCATATGGTTCTTGCAGGTTTTGGTTTTGTGATGTTTGAGCTTCTTGGCTATAGTAGGAGGAGGGACGGTTGGTGTTAAATGATTGTTGGATGTTTTGGCTAAGGCGGTTATGGTAGGGTGATGTGTTGGGTGCATAAAAATGTTGGGTTTCTTAATGAGGATCTACTTGTTGGTGGTGGTATGGGGTATGCTCTTGGTATTGTAGTTCGATGTTTGGCATGTTATGGTCGTAGGTTTGTATGTTTGTGGTTCATAAATTTTGATGGATAAGGGGTTATGAGTAACCGGTCTGAAAAAGTTGTTGGGGGTTAGATGTTGAACCTTCTTGTGTGTAAGTTTCCTGGCATGGTTCATATAGGTACATATCCTCAGCAATGAACTCAAATCCAACCGTTATGTACCAAGCCATATAATTGCGACTTAGTTTTTCTTTGGTTGGCATCACATCGTTAGTTAAGACATGGTCTTGGCGGTGCTTCCATTTTAGAGAACAGTCAATGTAATTTATTTTAAGACATGGTCTTGACTTGTGTCACAAATCACGTATCAAAATCCAATTTATTTCGAGAACAGTCAATGTAAATTTTACCCGCTAAAGGTACGGGACGATGAAGATGTTGAATGTATGTTTGTTAGTCACAAACATTCTGGTTGTAACTCTATTGAGTTATATATTACTCTTCAACCAAGTATACCATCTCAGCAATATCAGATAACTAATCAAGTTGAATCTAATGAATTTAATTCAGAAAACTCAGATGAAGTCGACCTAGAAGCAGAAGCAGAAGTCAATGTCATTGATGAAGAAGAAGAAGAGACCGAGACATATGTCGATTATATGTGGAACAACAACATTGAAGATGACGATCATCCAGTGCCATTACCTCCAAGTCATGTATATAATCCTCCTCAACATATGACAAACATGGATCTGCATGACATGAAACATCCAACAATGTTTTTTATAACCCGTATCCACGATCAGAGGGTGAGTTAAAAGTGAGAGACATGTTCCGCACTAAAGAAGAATATGTGTGAGCTATCAAAATATTTCACATGAATAACTCTGTTAATTTCACCGTGAAACGCGCTGATTCGAGAAGTTATGTCATTGAATGTTGTAACATCCTTTACAAGTTTCGGTTGCCTGCGTCTCATAAGAAGAGAAGCGATTCTTGGGAGATAGCTTCTATAGACCCACCTCACAGTTGCATTGCCACTAATGTTGTACAAGATCACCATAAATTAAGCGATGCATTGATATGTCAAGACATTTTTCCGCTTGTTAATAAAGACCCATAAGTGAAGGTGAGTATAATAATATCTCATATCGTCACAAAATATAATTATACTCCATCTTACAAGAAAGCATGGATTGCAAGGACAAAGGTTTTTGAACAGGTATTCGACAAATGGGAGGATTCATACAAAGAAATGTCACAGTTTTTATGGGGCCTTAAAACCTACGCACCAGGAATTGTTGTAATTATGGAGACATTGCCAGCATTTACGTCATACGGAACTTGTGTTACTAGAAATAGAATTGTTCACCGCCTCTTTTGGGCGTTGATCGAAAAAATAGCAAGTGTACTATTTTGCCTTTTGTAGTAATAATGGGGAAATTCCCCAAATGTCGATCTCAAGGACTGCATGTCAATATCGAGTTCAAATTATCATTCAATTAAACAAAAAGTATGAATTTGGTTTTTAGATGTAAAAATATAAAAATAAAGGCAAAGGCAAATAAGGATGAAAATAAGGGTTTGCAGGTAAGAGGAACAACGCCAGGGAAGGTGTATGATTTATCCCTGTAACAACTCTGAGTCACTATTGCATCAATAAATATCAATTACTACCAGTTATCAAGGGTATTTTCTCCCAAGTCCTTGGTGAGAAAACCTTTAATCAATCTACCCTAATTTCTATGTCCATAGGCAATTAGGGTGAAGTTAAGCTTTACTATATCAAGAATACTATGGTTTATACAGGGTACCCCTAGTCCTAGGTGATATCTATTGTGGAGTAACCTTATGAAAACTTTATCAATGGCGGTCTGGCCTAATTGATAACCACAAAACAATCTCGATTGGTCCGAAAGAGAAAGCATTAAACACATCAAAAGGGTACCGTAAACATAATATTATAAATGCAAATGTAAACTCAAATTCGTTACAATTCTAAATCAGGGACACCCCCTAGCATTAAAGGGTTTAGCTACTCATATTGTTCAAAACCAATGCAAGATAAAAATTACACATTATAAGTATTTGGATGAATTTGATCTTCAATCGCTTCCGCTCATGAAAACCTTCAGCTCTTCGAACTCTTTGCTCTCTATAATACTTAATTGCTTGACAATACTGTGTTTTGCCTCGTTCCAAGATGATCTTTTCTTTGGTAGAAGGTTCTCTTATATAGTGAAAATTCAAAGAAACAGGTGGACATGTCCAAAAATCTCTCTACAAGCCCGATGATCAAAATCCCGATGAAAAGGGAACATTTTGGGCTTGGGCTGACACGGGCATGCCCATGGGGCTTGACACGGTTGAGGATACGACCTGACACGGCCCGTGTCAGGCTACTATTTTTCCTTTCATGCTCCTTCTTCCTGACAAAGCCCGTGTCAAGTGACACGGGTGGCCGTGTCGGGCCTCCTGTACCGGGGTTTTTCGATTCCTTTGCTTGCTCGAATTCTGCCATGTCTTGCTCTGAGTTCCTCGGTTCTTCCACCTGGACCTGTTGGACAAAAACACAGACATCCCACGCGTAAAATTAAGAAAATATAAAGTAAAATGTGACAATGAATGGAAATGCTTAAATATTATACGAGAACTAAAATTGCCTTGAAAAGTACCAAAATGCTTGCACAGTGTCTCAAAATCCTTAGTTTCTTGTTGGATAAGCAACGAAAATATAGTGAAAATGGTGATTGATCAGGCATTTCAACCATGCATCAAAGGTTTTGTATTCTGCAAACCTATTATTCAAATTGATGGAACATGGTTATACGACAAATACAAGGGTACTTTACTTATGGTTGTTGCACAAGACGGCAACAATAATGTCTTTCTCATTGCCTTTTCTCTGGTTAAAGGTGAAACCGCTGGTGGTTGGGGTTTCTTCCTTCCACATCTTAGAACACATGTCGCTCCACAAGTCAATCTCTGTTTGATTTGAGATAGACATGCTGCCATTGAGAGTGCTTACAATAACCATGATAACGAATGGCATGATCCTTTTTCTACCCATGTTTATTACATTAGACATATCGCACAAAACTTTATGCGTGCAATCAAAGACAAGAACCTTCACAAAAAGTGGTGAATGCAGGGTATGCTCTAACTCAGTCGTCATTTCAACATTACCGTGACGAAATTAGATTGTCTAATGTAGATGCAGGAAGGTGGGTGGATAACATACCATTATAATATTGGACAAGGGCATTTGATAGAGGTTGTTGATGGGGCCACATGACAACAAACCTTGTGGAATGAATGAACGGCGTATTCAAAGGAATTAGAAATCTACCAATAACCGCATTGGTCAGAACAACCTATTTCAGGTTGGGATCTACCTTCGCAACCAGAGGTGAAAGATGGAGTGTAGTGTTAATTTCAGGTCAATTATTAGTGAATGTTGTATGAAAGTGATGAAAGAGGAAACTATTAAATCTAGCACACATGCGGTTACAATATTTGATCGTCATAGGCAAAATTTCAGTGTATAGGAAACAATGGACCACAATGAGGGGAGGCCAAATTTATCCTATGTTGTCAAACTAAACAAAAGTTGGTGTGACTGTGGAATGTTTCAGGTCTTCCATATTCCTTACTCCCATGTCATTGTGGCATGCACACATACTCGCCAAGACGCTTAGAGACATCTATCTGATGTTTACAAAGCCATTACCGTCATGAATGTCTATAACGAAATCTTCTTAGTGCTAGCAATGGAGGAACACTGGCCTCCATATGAAGGAGACATAGTTTGACACAACGATGAGATGCGAAGAAAGAAAAAAGGACGACCAAACATCACTCGTATTAGAATAGAAATTGATACTCCTAATAAAATGATAAGATTATGTAGTATATGTCGTCAACCCGGACACAATAAGAACAAATGTCCCAATCTAGGATCAACCTCTGCATCATAATTTAGTACTTCTTTCAATTTTTGTAACCTTAGATTTTTATATAACATTAACTTTTTGTTACAACAAGGTTAACAACAAACATCACTCCAACATAAGCACACTTAAAACAGAACAAGTCTAAATAAACAACACAAAAAACAAATATCGAATACAAATGAAAATACTTAACCACAATATTTAAAAATAACATTTCTAACTGAGTACAACAATCAAACTGATGTCATCTGGTGCAAACATCATTTTCCTAGCATCCTTATCAGTTTTTACTCGCACCCAACCAAATATACTATCGAGTTTCTCAATACTTCTATTTTTTCCCCTTCTGGTATTTTTCCATCTAACCAACGAACCAGCTCCCTCTTTAGTTGATCGAAACGACAAATGTTCCAGAAGAGCATCAACATCGGAGACTTGTCTCTCGAATAAATCACTTTTCCATAGCGGCGACGAACACCAAACATGTTTGCAATATGACGAAAAGAGATGTGGAAAAATGAATCACATAACACCTCTATTTATAAAAAAAATTGTATATTACACTGAGGCGCCAGACCAATTGGCGCCTCCTCTCACTTTATACACATGGGTGCCAATTGGATTGGCAACACCATGTGCTATTGCCAATTCAATTGGTGTCCCCTCTTAAAAGTCAAGGGTAGACGCCAATTGGCCTGACGCCTATGCCTTAAGATTTTTTTTTTAAACAGGGATAGATTACGAATTTATTTGAAAATTGGGTTATTTTGGGATTTTTTTTTTTTGAAAATTTGGGGTATTTGAGTAAAAAAAGCCTAAATCGATCTAAATAAAAATTACAAATAGATTTTAAAAAATTTAATATTATTATATGTATTTGGATGTAATTTTGTAAAAACCAATATAATCTAATCAAATTTTGAATTGATTTTTCAAAAATCTATCCAAATTGAACAGAACTGCATGTACATATTTTAATACTTATTTATTTTTTATGTATATGACATATTCAGTTAATTTATTGTTCATTGATATTTATTTTTAATTTGTTTTTTATTAATTAATTTATTTTTATTATTTTGTTTATTCATAATTGATAAATATGATTTTGTAATATTACTTTTAAATATGTTATATATTACATCAAACATATTACTTTTAATGTTTTTTAATATTGTTAGAAAAAATATAATTTGTAATTTGGATAATCAAAATTGAATTCAAATTAAACCGTATAAAATAAATCAGATCGGGTTTTTAATCAATTATTCAAAATTGAATTCAACTGCAAATAAATTTATCTTTAAATCATATAAACTTTTGCCTCAAAATCAATCCAAACCACGCCATGAACATTTTAACGTCTAGATTGAGGCTAAATTAAATCTCTCATAGGCGATACGTTAAATTTATACTATTCGATATAAGTTATGCTTCAAAGTTGATAAAAATGAGAGTATCTAGACATTTCCTCCCTCAATTTTACATCTTTGTATTTTCACACTAAAATTGATTCCCCCTTACCTTCATGATTTTCATCAAATCCTATTATATATGCAATCATGGCATCATGTATATTTTTATCAAATTCTACCATATTTGTAATCATGACACCATGTATAGTCAAAAACAAAATTTGTCAAAGAAATTCTGCTGAAAATGATTATATTTTCTATCAATAGCACATTATCTTTTCAATTTATTCAAACTCAATTTTCAGTTAGGAACTAGAAGTAAAATAAGAGGTGGTAGAGTTGTGTCTCATTGCGGTGGAGAAATTCTCTCAATCAACGTCCAAGTTAGTGAGAGAATTAAGAGTTGTGTCTCATTATGATGGAGCGGGTGGACCTGCAAGGTTATCAATCAACGTCCAAGTTAGTGAGAGAATTAAGAAGTAATATGCAGTGAGAATGAATTTCAATACTTGAAATGGAACACTTTTCCCTTATATATAAAGAGCGGTTGAAATTGTTCGTGCATGACGTGGTGTATTTTACGGACAAACATCTAATTGAATTAGGCGATGATTGATGTGTTGTAGACAGCCTATTTTTTCATATTTCTACTTGAATTTTCTTTTGTGAATTTCTTTATGGACCTTGCAGATGACCCATAATATATTCCACTCAAGCCCTTATTCATATTCTATAGAATGAGGACTCCTTCATGCACACCTTTAGGTTGGCTATTAACCAAAGTAAGTGAAATGATTTTGATGGGATGTCACTAACATTGAAAACTTATGCATTAAATATTTTTCTCTTGATGTGTGATGTTTCACGAGGAAGTCTTGACGTCTGTCCTTATGTCTGACAATAATGATATCCTCTATATCCTAGGATACTCAAGTACCCTGAATAGTTCACTATGAGATATCAATCGTTGGTGGTGTGGTTCATACTTTCTAATGTAATAGATCAGACGGTTAATCCCTATTGAGACATATATAAGGAGTTATAGAACTACTAGTTTCTCTTTCTTCGTAATTTGTGAATCTCTGAAGTCTTTTCAACTTTTACATACAACTTCCTCTTTTGTGACCATTATTTCTACATTGTTCTTTATATCTAACCTATTTGCATCTATCCTTTTGGTATGATCAACAACTCATGGGCCATCAACTTTGTTCATTTGAGGTAACACTCATGCCTCGTTCTTTTTTATTTTTGCTTTCTTCATTAGGGTTTTTACAGAAATGGGTTATGAGATATCTGGTCTTCTTTTTTAAGAACCACATTGTCATAGATGTTCTTTAATAGGGATGATTTATATATCATTAAATGTGCTTTGGGATGTTTCTTGTTTTTATTTCATTTTATACTTCAACGCACGATGCATCGTAAGCTTCTTATACTTTAATGCACCTCCTACCATAAAAGGAATCAAACGGTGTCATTCCAATACTAGAATGGAAACTGTTGTTGAAAGTGAACTCAACCAACATTAAGTAACTATCCAAGTCACCCCCTGCTCCAAAACACAAGCTCTCAGCAAATCCTCCAAAGACTAAATAGTCCTTTCTGTTTGACCATCTATTTGTTGATGATAAGCAGAACTCAACTTCAGCTTTGTACCTATCGCTTCCTGCAAACTTTGCCAAAACCTCGACGTAAACCTCAAATCTATATCTGAAACAATATTCAATGGAATAACATGCAAGCTAACAACTTTCTCAATATACAACTTGCCTAACTTCTGTAAAGGATAGGTGATCTTAATCAGAATTAAATGATTCGATTTAGTTAGCCTATCAATAATAACCCAGATGGAATCACATCCTTTAGTCTTCTTTGAAAAACTCATCACAAAATCCATAGAAATGCTATCTCACTTCCATTCAAAAATACTCAATGGTTGCATCTGATCTGACGACTTCTAATGTTCAATCTTCGACTTCTGGAAAGTCAAACATGCATAAATGAATTTAGTTACCTCATTTTTCTTTCCTCTAATTGTTATCATTAAATTTGCTTTAGGATGATGTTCGTATTTATTTCATCTTATACGTCAACACATGACGCGACGTAAGCTTCTTATACTTTAATGCACCTCTTACCATACAAGGACTCAAATGGTGTCATTCCAATACTAGAATGGAAATTGTTTTAGAAAGTAAACTCAACTAACGATAAGTAATTGTCCTAGATACCCCCTGCTCCAAAACACAAGCTCTCAAAAAATTGCTCCAAAGACTGAATAGACCTCTCTGTTTGACCATATGTTTGTGGATGATAAGCAAAACTCAACATCAACTTAGTACCTATAGCTTCTTGCAAACTCTACCAAAACCTCGATGTAAACCTCAGATCTTTATCTAAAACAATACTTGCTGGAATACCATGCAAGCTAACAACTCTCTCAATATACAACTCGGCTAACTTTTGCAAAGGATAACTAATCCTAATCAGAATTAAATGAGTTGATTTAGCCATCCTATCAACAATAACCCATATGGAATCACATCCTTTAGTCTTATTTGGAAAACTCATCACAAATTCCATGGAATGCTATCCCACTTCCATTCAAAAATACTCAACGGTTGCATCAGATATGACGGTTTCTGATGTTCAATCTTCGACTTCCGGCAAGTCAAACATGCATAAACAAAGTTAGCTACCTCCTTCTTCATTCTTGGCCGCCAAAACACTTTCTTTAAGTCTTGATACATTTTAGTGGGACCAGGATGAATACTCATACCACTCCTATGACATTCCTCAAGAATACTTTTCTTAAGCTCTAGCATATCAGGCACACTAACTCTATCTCAGAATATATCACACCATTCTCATTGATCCTGAAATCACCTCCTTTAGCTTGATTGATTAATACTAGTGTGTTAACCAATTCCAAGTTGACTTTCTGACCTTTTATGATCTCTTAAAGGATACCATTGCTCAATTTCAACATGTCCAACTTCACACTATTAGGAGTCTCTTCACACACCAAATTCAGATCTCTGAATTGCTCAATTAACTCCAATTCTTGAACCGTAAGCACCAGCATATGCAACGACTTTCTGCTCAAGGCATCAGCTACACACTAGCCTTACCAGGATGGTAACTCAAACCAAAATCATAATCCTTCATAAACTCGAGCCACCTCCTCTGCCTAATATTCAACTTATTCTGATCGAATAGATACTTCAAACCCTTGTGGTCATTGAACACTTCAAATCGGGAACCAAACAGATAATACCTCCACATTTTTAAAATTAACACTACGGGTTCCAAATCTAGATCATGTGTAGGGTAATTCCTCTCATGAACTTTCAATTGCCTAGAAGCATAATCCACAACCTGACCATTCTACATTAACACACCATCCAGTCTCATCTTTAAAGCATCACAGTACACAACAAATGACTCACTTGGACTTGGCAAAATCAACACTAAAGCAGACGCCAACTCTTCTTGATTTTTTGAAAACTCTTTACACACTGAACACTCCATACATAAGCTTGGCCTTTTTTATTCAACAAAGCAAAGGCAATTCCAACTTCGAAAAGCCTTTGATAAACCCTCTATAGTAACCAGCCAAACCAAGAAAAATTATGATCTCAGTAATATAAATTGGAGTTTCCCATTACAACATTGCATCTATCTTCAATGGATCCACTGTGATACCACCACTAAAAATCACATAACCAAGGAAACTCACTTCCTTCAACCAAACCTCACACTTGGATAAATTTGCATACAATTTCTTTTCTTTCAAGGTATGCAACACAACTTTCATATGCTTCACATGCTCTTCGTTATACTTAGAATATATCAAAATATCGCCGATGAACACAATTACAAACTAATCTAGATAAGGATGGAATATTCTATTTATGTACTCCAAAAAAACTCCATGTGCATTAGACATACCAAACGACACCACATACTACTCATAGTGACCATATCTCGTTCTGAACCCAGTCTTCAAAATATCGTTTGACTTCACTCGAATTTGATGATAACCAAAACACAAATCAATCTTGCTAAACACACAAACACCAACCAACCAATCCATCATATCATCCATTCTCGAAATATGATACTTGTTCTTGATAGTAACCTTGTTCAATTGTCAATAGAGAACACATAATCTCATGTTACCATCTTTCTTCTTAACCAACAGCACTGGCATCCCCCACTGAGAAACACTCGGTCGGACAAACTTCATCTTAAGTAGATCCTCTAACTATTTCTTCAACTCACTAATCTCTAAAGCAAAAATCTTATAAGGAGCCATCAACAGTATCATGTACTAAGTCTATGGCAAACTCAACTTCGTATTCCGGCGGCAAATCACTAATGTCATCTGGGAACACTTCAAGAAACTCATATATAACAGGTAAATTAGTAATCATTCTCTCGCTTCCCCTCTCTCTAGGACGCGAACACCATAAACACTTAAGCACTCTCTCTTAAGGACATGTTTACCTGGGTCGCGGTCATGCAACTTGACTTCGTATTCTCTTCGGATTCAAGAAACTTCATTTATTTATCAAAACAATTGATAAACACACGATTGAACTCCATCCAATTCATTCCCATAATAACATCAAGTTGACTTAGAGGCAAAGAAACCAAGTCAACTCCAAAATCTATACCTTAAATTGTCCAAGGATAATTCACACACACCAATAAAGTAGTCACTAAACTATTAGTTAGGGTATCAATGACCATGCTACCACATATAACAGACACATAATCAAGAGATATACACTTCAAATCTTCTTCTTCAACAAACTTAGAACAAAAGTGACTCATCCAACAACTTGTACTCTTGCAAACAGTGCCACGCTGAACCAATCCTCCAAACCTGAAATATCTCAAAGAAGCAGAAGCTTCTCCCTCACTTATTTGAATCCCGCTCCATCTGGTAAGTGGATTGAAAAACAAACAAGCACCAATAGTGTTTCACACACATGTCGCGTACTAGGGAACAATAACGTTACAAAAACCTAGTCGGACGGATCGACCTGCTATGATACCACTATGAAACACCCTACTTCCTGGCTCGAAAAATAATTAAATAAAACATGTATAATGCATAAATTCTTCAAGTAGGATGCTACTCAAACAACAACAAAAGATACATGAACCACATAATTGAAAATTAAATTGTTTGATAAGCAAAAAAAATTACAAAATACTTGGCATTAAAAGCCTCAACGACATTATTAGTTTTGAAAAGTGGTTCCTCATCAAAAATCAAAGGAAATATATGCAACATAAAATAAATAAATAAGCTAGCTTGTTCCCCTCATGTTATATATCATAGAGACTCCAACTATAAGACTTGATTGACAAACAACTAAAGAGGCACAACACTGTCCTCAACCTCAAGCTCCTACTCAGGTACCTGATTCTCTATACTCCATAGGAGCATATATGCAACAACACAAAAAGGGGGTGATAATATGTTTAAATAATAATTGGTGCACAAAACAATTAGGGTAGATTCACACATCATAAATCATACATATATTAAGCATTCACCCTGATAACACATATTTCTATTTCACCCACATCACGATCAATAATCAAACACAATGTTGTCCATTACATTCTATATTATGCAAATCCATATAAGAGTATTCAAAAACACTCAAACGTCTCATTTGTACAACCATTATATAATGCAATGCAATATCAACTCAACTCATGCTCATCACCGTCCCCACTCTGAACCAGACTCACAACTCAACTCTATATTCATATAATAATGACTCAACATTTGGTTCTTCATACGAACCGAGTCCCTTCTCTGAACCCCGAGTCCTTACTCTAAGCTCCAATCCCCCACTATGAGCTTGGGACAAGTCACTAGCCCACACTCTGAACTCGTGACTCGCCTATTTCACAACAACAATAACGTATGATGCATGGCATAAAATAATGCAATAATAATAATGCAGAATTGAATACAATCCCACTCTGACTATAAATAATCATACAACAATAACATAACAATGAATACAACCCCACTTTAACTATAATCAATCATGCAACACCAACCACATAACAATGAGTACAACCCCACTATGATTATAAAAGATCATGCATTCAATGTGTAACACCCTAAACCCCGACTCTTAATATAAAAGATAATTTTTCACAACTTAAGATGCTACTCAAAACAAAACATGCAACTTGAAGAGTATTTTTCAAAACCTTTGCAACGGAACTTAAAATATCTCAAAATATAAAATAATTATTTAAAGCAAATACTCAAAGAAATAACTCCAAACAATAACTCAAACAAAAAAATGCACCCCGTCCCCACTGTTACAAATCAGAGCATATAAACTACTAATAAGCAATAAATATAAATATAAATAAAGACAACCTCCAAGGCCATCTTCTAACTTGCCAGCAATTACTCCTGCTGAGTACCTGATTGTCTGTACTGCAGAGGAGCACAAGCGTCACAACAACAAAAAGGGGTGAGAATACACCTTACAAATGATAACGGTGAAAAATAGCAGCATCCAATAACGCAATCACAATTATATCATTCACACAAAACACAATCACAACTAAAATAGTAATGCAAATGAAAATGCTAATGCCACCAACTCCTGCTCAACATGCATGTGGTACCAAGTCATTGGGATCAGATGTATGTTACTGATTTTCCGATGTCTTCAGTTCTTCTCTGAATCGTGTCCCTCTCTAGACGTGATACCTCCATAGTTCCTCTCTAAACCAGATCATCACTGGACCAAAGTCCTAACTATCTTCAAAATAAATTAAAGCGTGGTTATGGACAATACAAACATGCAACAACATCAACATAACAGAATCACAAAAAACACAAATTACAAAAAATCCTCAAAAAGGTTCCACTATTGAACCTATAATTCGCCAATGACAGGCCATCACTATAATCCCTCTGGATTACTATACACAAATCGCCACTCTAGGTCTTCACTATAATCCCTCTCTGAATTACTATACTCAAATCGCCAATAAAGGCTTCAATGTAATCTCTTTCTGGATTACTATACTCAAAAATGTGTTTTTAAATAATTTTAATTATTTCTCCTCAAAAGAGTAAAGTTATGTTATTACCTCAAATTCTCAATTTCTGAAATTACTCAGGGAGCTCAAAATGTCTCAAAAATTTATAATTCTTAAAAACTTATAATTCTCAAAATGTCATCAATAGAGTAACACACTATTATTATTATTTATGTCAGACCATCAACATGGTAATAACCCTTAACACCAAGGCATAACAACACAAATCTAAAACATATCAAAGTTACTCAAATAGTAAATTTAGAAACACTAAGGTAACAATTCTCTCTCTTAAACTTATCAACATAACTCTAAAACTTATCTGAGTTACTCAATGGAAACCCTAAAACATATCAAACTACCAATTACACACTCACAACTCTAAATAGCTCAAGACTACTCAATAGCAACTTTAAATTCATCAAACAACCCCAAAATCATGCTTTCTACTAGTCACACTCATATTCGAAAAATTATTTAAAATATCAAACCGAGTCGAAGTCAAGCAAATGAATATGTTCCAAAAAATTTAGAGAGGCTATTTTTAGAATTTGATTTTAATTTCAGGACTTAATATACCAATCAATTTAGTTTAATCAAGCATAGAGAATGGGTACTCACAACAGGTAGAATGTTTCGCCTGACTTCAAAATGGAACCAAATTTGTATACTTATGAGAAAATTATGAAAGTTTTTGATTGAAAGTCTCATTAAACCCTATTTCTAATACAACTGACGACATCTCAAAAGTACTTATGAAACTCAAGTTATGCTTGAACCATGATGATCAATGCAAAACTTAAATTGATTATGCCTATGGTATAAAAACCAGCAAACTGTTATTGTTGTAGCACTCATAGACTCAATTTATCTACTTCAAAGGAAAGATTATCGCGTTAGCTTTCCAACTCTTTGAACCACGTCTCAATCCGAGTCAGGAAACTCAATACATGCTTGAAATAAGGCGGTCAATCCCCTTATAAGTCTACCTGCAATTTTTCTCCCTATTGAACATATTTAAAACTCTCCTATTTGAGTCCCCCCTCCCAATACTCAACAAATTCGATATCTCTAGAATGTTCAAATTTTTAAAAAGTTAGTTTTTTATGACATTTGGGAAAATTTGGAAAACATATAAAGGTTTTAGGAATTGGGAATACACATCGTAAGGTTTCTGTAAAAAATTGGTAAAATCTACCAAATAGAGTCATTCAAAATTACATAAAAAATCTTAAAACTCTAAAATATGATCAACAACAACATACACACAATTTCACAGTAATAGTATGACAATCAACAACAAGAATTGTTAAACCTACAAACAATAGCACTTTGGTGACCATAGGGATTTATCCCAAATCCCCTTTAGATTTTAGAGAAACTAGACAAAACCACAAAATTTATCTCAAATCCCAATTAGCCACCCACAACAACAAAACAAACCACACATGTTATTTATCGATCAAGGCCAATAAGGTTTTTCCCAAACCTTATTTGACCAAACACATTACATAAAGGAAAATAGCATAACCATTGACGTCGATGGGAGGGTAAGGACCCCTCACCACCCTGTGTTCCTATTATCACCCATCAATAAAGAAATCCCCCCTTATCTAAAATTGAAGCTTTCAAACTCTTGCCTATGGTTTCCTAGCTCTCCCTCCTTCAATTTCTTCGTTGCCTCTTTTCTCCCAATTCCTAATCACACATACTATAAACCTAGATTCCCCTTAAATTTTCATATTTATATTACCCTAAATTTTAAAATGTTTGTTATTTCACTTTTTGGCATAACTTAATCAATTTCTCACCACTTCACCTCTTATTCGCAATAATTTCTAATTTCTACCCAAATTTCTGAAATTCATATTTTTCTTTTGTTATTTTTATTAAATAAAAATTTAATAAAATTCTCTATATCTCCTCACATTATTATCAAATAACTAATTTATCTAATTATTTCTAATAATTCCAATAAGTCTCATTTTATTTTTCTGCTCTTAAATCTTATAACCCTGGAAATTCTTAAATTATGAAAATATCCCTAAGCACCAAATAACAAAAGTAATAAGAATAACACAAAAATAAACACACCAATAATTAAATAAAATATTTAATTAAAAATCAGGGTATTACACAATGCATCACCAGTAGTTCTCACCCGAAATACTCAATGCATCACCAGTAGTTCTCACCCGAAATACTTAATGCATCATCAATCGTCAACAAGTATGTACAATAAATCACCTAATTAAACTTGCATTTTACAACAGCAACACCACATCAAATATATATACACCCACAATACTCAATCATGTTAAATCATCTTAACATCTATTCATCATTAAGCATGTACACTAATTCACATAGTTGTGCATACAATTCACAATATTTATCCATATATTAAACATGCATCCACAAATAAACCAATCATGTAAATTCATCTCACAAGTAATACCATTAGGTTTCTCTACGCTTTAGCTTTCAAAGCTTCAAACAAACCTCATTTGGACTTACGGAACTAAAGTTACGATAAAAATAATTGGAAACGAAAAATCAACATTTCTGGAAAACACAACAGCTGTAACCGGTTAACCGAAACCCGTAACCAGTTACAGCCACAAAAATTTCACAAATGTTTATTAGCTTATGATGTAACAAGTTACACAAATGGGTTAACCGGTTACCACTGTATAGAAACGCAAGAAACGAGATTTTCACCATTGGAGCACTTCTAAAGTTTTGATTACAATCCCCCAAACACCCAATTGCACAGATTTCATCATACATACAGTATATCACACTGAACATGTTAATTTCACACATATTAATACCTTAATTTACCATTTAATCATAAACTCAAGGTTATGTTCATTGAGTCAAAATTCATCACTTGCAACACAAATTCATCATGCAATCAGTTAACTCATGAACATGATGCAACACAACATCAAATAGGAATTTCACATCAACTCATGGCATAAAATAGAATCACACTCATCATTTATCAGATTAATCAACAAGCAATAGAGAAATGGAAAACTTTATTGGAGGTTAAGAGAAACCTCTTTACCCTTTCATGATTAAGGCACCCTTAGATGAATAAGTTCATCTCTTACCTTGTAAATAAAGCAAAAGCAAGCTCCCAAGCAATCTTTTAGGTCCTCTCCTCCAAGCCATGGCTCTCCTCTTCTTCTCTTTTTCACGTTTTGACAAAAATCTCTCAAAAATATCTTATTTGTTCTAATTTTCTAAATATATAAGATAGCCTAATTAACTTTTCGTAATTCAACTTTTGGCCCAACTCAAACATGAGTTCTCTCCACTAACCATCCAATTTCCATTATTTGTGATTTTTAACCATCCTTTCAATGACTTTTAGGTTGAAATTCTCAATTATTTACTGATTTATCATTTGTAATTGTGTCTTTTGAGATAGGTTTATGTTAAAGTCTTTCAATATTGGTGCGAGTATAAGAAGGGAGTGTCGATTATGACTCTTTTCTTCCATTTCTTTAAAGCCCAACACAATATTTTTGATTCAGAGAGTGTGCAAAATTTCAAGTATCGGTTGTTCAGCCTAGAAAATTAGTTTGATTAGCCGGGGTATAAGATCGACGAAGCCTATTATGCACATGAGTTCTCCACAGCCGAGTTGGTGTGACAGCCGAAAACAATAAGGCTAACAAGTCAGATAGTCATATCTATAATAGGAGTTCGGTTAGGAATATTAAAATAATACGAGAACGACCTTGCTCATAAAAAGTGGGTCCAATGACAGGGCTAAAATGTCACTTGAATGGTCACAAGAGACGGTAACAAAATGATGTATTATGACATGAGAGTTACAATTAATGAAGAGGTGGATATTACATAGCGATTATAGACGACGAATGTTACTGGAAGATATATTTATGAAAAGTACAACAGAGAGAATGAGTAAAAGATAGGAACCTATAAATAGGAGACTACTTTGAGGGTAAAAGAAGGCAAGCAAACACGAGACAAGAAACACATAACAGACACTCCAACCAATCATTTTAAGCTCTCTTTGACTGAAAACAAGGAATTCAACCTTTTTGTGTTTTTTAGCAAGAACAGTTGGCGCCCATCATGGGGTCTCGGTAAAACTTGCCCAAGCCACACAAAACCATCATCAAAAGCATTAGTATTTCAGTTGGACGATGTGAGGATCATCTCCTAACCAAAGTGATATGCCTCCATGATCAGTGCATTTTTATGCACTTTCTTCTACTATTGTACTTAGGAAAATATATAGTTTATTATATTATTTTTAATATTTTAGTTTGTTTTAATATTTAAGTTTATTTTTGGCTTTATTTTATTTTCGTACTTTATTTTCAGCATAAATAGTTATTTGATACCTTATCACTATGCAGATCATAACTTGGGCTATAGGAGTCAAATTGACACGTTCTAATATGCGTTAGAAAGCTAAGAAGAAAAGCTAAAAGTTTAATTTGGAAGTCAAAAGCAGATTCGGAGTGAAGAATTATAAAATAATTCGTTGAAGTTCCAGACTTAATTAAAATAGTTAATTTATGCCGATTTTTGTAATTTTCGGATCGGATCCCATAAGGGCCCGAATTTACCTTTTATTATGTTAGGTATTTCACTGCTACATGAATCAAAATTTGAATTTTGATGAGATAATATTTCTTAGAAGATTTCATGGAGAGCTAATTCCCTAAGAGTTGATCTGTTGTATTCAAATTCCACTTTGAGGTTTTTATTAATTTCAGTTTAATTTCAATTTCTTTTCAATTCTTCCTATAAACTCGTTTGCTTAATTTGATTACTTTCGTTTGATTAATTCAATTGTTTCTTATAGGATAGAGTTGATTAAATTTGATTGTTTGTATGATCCTTAACTATAATCATGTTAGCGTAGCTTTTTGGTTATCGTGTTTGATTAAGTCGCGTTTGCTTAATTCACATTTGCTTAAATCCGTTTGCTTAATTCGGAAATTAGGAACATACATCATATAATACCAATTTGCGCTTTTCAGTGGGTATTATAATCGAATGAGATTGAATCCGCTAGGGAATTGAAATTATAAGAATCGATGATAAGTCGAAAATCGATACAATAGATTAGCTTATTTATCAATTTTGCTTTTACCTTTAATCATCTTTGATTTAAGTTTTGAACCTTGAAAAATCCCATTCTTTTCATTTGTTTGGTTATAACATTCAAGAGTCCTTGTGATACGATATTCGAGTGTCGCTTCCATTTTACTACACTTTTAAACTCGTTTTTGACCCGTGTGCGACAGCGTATCAAATTGGCGTCGTTGTCGGGGACTCCTGTAGATATTAATCATTATTATAGTCTAACCATTATTATAGATTTAGGTGTTGTGTTTTAGCATTTTTTTGCCCTAACTTTCTTGCGTTTTGGTGTTTTTGCGTTTTTGGATTAAAAAAAATCTGTTTTTTAAGAAAATTATCTCAAATTATTTCGATTCTTTTTCTATTAACTAGTGGAAGCCGTTCTAAAAATCCGAAATTCCTTATTTTTCTATTTTTTATGATTTATTTTCTGTTTTGATAGTTTCAGAAAATTCTGAAAAAATTCTCAAAATTTTTTAATTGACGTTATTAGATTAATTTTTGTTTCAATTGTTTTTACTTAATAGGGACATTGTCGGTGTTTTCCAATTTGTTGCTGCATTGCTGAATTAGTTGTGTTTTCTCATTATTTGTTGCTTTTTTTTCTTTTCTATTAAGTTTAACATGGCTGACCAAAGAACTCTGAGACAACTTGTTGATCCTGATGTTGATTATAATGCTTTGTGTATTGAATATCCTGTTGCTGCCAAATCCTTGATTGAGAACATGTCACTTAACTCCCAACAGTTCACAACAAGGGATAATTTTGCGGTCCAAGCAAAAGGCGTGAATGAGATTCAGGTTCTTTCTTCCAATAAAGTCCTAGAAACCAGAATTGATGAACTTACCTCTTTAGTGAAATAATTGCTACTACCCATTCCACCATCACCACCATCATATAACCCTCCACAAGTAACCACCTTTTCACCTTCTGAACATTCACTAGAGGAACTTGTCAAGCAAATGGTTGTAAACAATCTCCAATTTTAGCAGCGAACAAATTATAGTATTCAGACTTTGCAAACAAAAATTGGACAACTTGCCACTTCAATGAATGTCATGCAACAAGCTCGAGGATCGAACCAACTACCTGCCCAAACAATAGTTAATCCAAGAGGCTCTAATGTGAGTGTAATTTCTTTGAGATTCAAAAAAGTTACAAAACCAGCCCCAGAAAAAAATAAAAAAATTCTCAGTGTAACACCTAAAAATAAACCCGAACCTTCTATTGTTGTTGAGGTTGAAAATAAGAAGATTGACGAGGAAGAGCATTCTGTTTTTCAAATAGAGTTGTTTTCTGAAGTTGTTGATGAAGCTTATTCTAATTTGTTTTCAGCTGATTTTCCAACTTTATCTGGTTTTGATGATATTTACTCATGTGATGATTGTACTAACACTAACCTTTGTGTTGTTTGTGCTGAGATTGATGATGCCTTACAGGGTGACAGTGTAAATGAAGTTGTTTATGTAGCTGAAGCTCTTGACATGCTGGCTTCCCCAAACATATCATCCATTGAACAACCATATTCTGTAGAGCCTAATCCACTTCCTAAGGATTCATGTTATTCATCAAAGCTTCAACTTAAGCAAAAATATAAGAAGGGAATGGGATGGACCTGGGCTGACACTCGTGATCTTAGCACATCCATATGTGTGCATAGGATCTCACTTAAAGATGAAACAAAAGTAGTGAGACAACCCCATAATCATTTAATTCTTGATGTTGTGAAAAAGGAGATCACTTTCACGTGCCCATTCAACACTTTTACTTATCGAAGATACTTCTTTGATCCTGGAATACAAGGAAAATTGTAGCGGTGAATTCATGATCATCAATCTATGGATAAGCTAGACATCAAATAACAAGAATCGCCACCGCAATTTTATTGTTTCCAAGGGAAAAGGGAAAAAGTACGAACAAAACCCAAAAGTAAGAAGTTTTCAAATCAAAACTAATAAAATGTCAGAGATTACAGGTAAGAGGGTTGGTTATGTAACACCCCGGTAAAATATGATAATTATTTAATTTAAGTTTAATAGTATATTATGATGATAATATGAATGAGAGGGTATTATTTTTCAAAATAAAAGATAAATCATTCATATATATTATTATTAGTATATTTATTAATTTAATTAAATAATAGGAATATTATTGGATTATTATTATTGGAATAAAAAGTTGGAATCAGTAAAGAGTCCCATTTGGTAAAAAGGTTTTACACGTGAAAACAGAGAAGAAACTGAGAAAGGGAGAAGAAGAGGCTAGGGCTCAAGAGGAGAATTCACGATTGTTGAAGGTCAAAGAAGGACTTGCCGGATTAACTCAGGTAAGGGGGGTTTATCGTCGTTTAATGGGTATTATGGGTTAACATGTAATGGGTAGTAATAAGCCCTTGAATCGACTCTAATTAGGATGATGAATGTTGCAAATTGTGAACTTATGGATGAATGAGATCTGGATTTATAATTGCAGAAAACTCGTAGGAATTAGATGTAATAAGGTTAGAAGTTATGAAATTGAAAGGGTATGATCTGTGTTAGATAATATGAACGAATGCTGTGTAAAAATTGGACTGTGGGAGGTTGGATCTGAGAAATCTCGTAGCAGAGAAAACCCATAGCAGATCTGGAATTGGTTTCTGGTCATACGCGTATGACACTAGGCCATACGCGTATGAGATGGCCTGGTACGCGTATGGGGTGAGGCCATACGCGTATGAATGAAGAAGATGATGTTCTAAACGTAGTTTTGTCTCTGTTGGTACGCGTATGGGAGAAGAGGTACGCGTAGCATACGCGTATGAGACAGGCCATACGCGTATGGGCTTGGCTAGGAAATGTGTCATACGCGTATGCGCATGAGGCATACGCGTATGGGCAGAAGTTTGATTTTTCTGAGCTGTTGTTGTGCAGTTTTGGTCGTTTCAGCTGAATGATGTAATTTAGCTGATGTATGATATAGTAGGGATCATTTCCCGTTGTTTTGGGCAGTACAGGTATTAGTAGAGTGTGCTAATACTGTGACTTATGATTTGGCATGACATGATATGATTCTGTGATATATATACTGATGATGTATGATGGTATGCATAATGCTGTGAATATATCTATTATGTATGCGATTGTGGATGGACTGTTTATGGCTTAGAGTGTGAGCATATGTCCATTGTGGATTGTTGTTGATGTTTGCATGCTAGGTGATTTAGCGTGCATAGCATGGCCTTTATGGTGGTAGCTAATTCCCATGGTGAGGAATTAGTGAGTGAGTCACTAGGTCTCAAATGAGTGGGACTAGTGAGCTTGGTAGCTATATCTGGGTTTGATCAGTGAGGTTGAACTATGTGTTCACGAATAGTCGGTACCGCATGCATGGAGTCTCATTTCATAATGTATGTATGGCGTATAATATGAATGGATGTATTCCAATATTATACGTGTGTTTTGTGTTTGTGTTAAGTATGATTATGAGTTGATGTTGCCGTTGCTGAATGTGTGATATGATTAGGGTGATGAATGTGTTGATTTACTTAGCATTACATGATATTTTATAATGCTTATTATATCGATTGAGGAAGTCACCCTTATAACTATGTTTCAGGTAACGAGCAGTGATTGAGTAGAAGCTAGTGCTTGGAGTCTAGTGTAGTTCCTTAGTGGGTCATGCTCTGGTATATGTAACATCGGGACGGGATGTTTTACTTTGTTTTCATTTTGGTTGATTGAACAACTTTACATGTAATGTGTTACATGGTTTGCATGTTGTTAGATTTCTATCCGCTGCGAATTGTGCAATGTTTTATTTTGATTTAATAAATGAGCATGAAAAGTTATTTTGGTGAATGGTGTGAAGTGTCAAGTGTGACACCCTGAAATTGCATATCTACTCTGATTCATATTTTGTTGTTTTAATTAATTATTGGGGTATTTTAGAAGGGTGTTACATTAGTGGTATCAGAGCATAGTCGGTCGAGTCGAGTCGTAATTATTCTGTTTCCCTGTATGTGATAGGTGTTGTGTAACCCTATCAGTACTTATTGTTTTAGCTTGTTGGATTAACTCAGAATAGAGATGGCTGGAAGAGGTAGAGACGATGCTGCGATTGCTGAGGCTCTGGGTATGCTAGCTGGAGTACTTGGAGGGAATCCGAATGTTGTGGGATTAGGAGCTGCTCGTCAACTGAGTGAGTTCCAGAGGAACAATCCTCCAATGTTCAAGGGAGCATACGATCCAGATGGTGCCCAGAAGTGGTTGAAGGAGATCGAGAGGATCTTCTGAGTGACTGAGTGTGCCGATAACCAGAAGGTCAGGTTCGGTACGCATATGCTGTCAGAGGAAGCAGATGATTGGTGGGTTGCTGCCCGCACTGAGTTGGAAGCTGCTGGGAGTGCTGAGATCACTTGGGCGGTGTTCAGAGAGAGATTCCTGAGGAAGTACTTTCCAGAGGATGTCAGAGGAAAGAAAGAGATAGAGTTCTTAGAATTGAAGCAGGGCAACCGGTCTGTTACTGAGTATGCTGCTAAGTTCACAGAGCTGTCGAAGTATTACACTCCCTATGATGAGGCTACTGGGGAATTCTCAAAATGTGTGAAGTTTGAGAACGGGTTACGTCCCGAGATCAAGCAGGCTATTGGGTATCAGCGGATTAGAGTGTTTTCTGACTTGGTTGACTGTTGCAGGATTTTTGAACAGGATACCAAGGCCAGAGCGGAGAGCTATCAGCAGAGGGTTGATAGGAAAGGCAAGAATCAGAATGATCGTGGGAAACCGTATGCAGTTGGCAAAGGTTTCCAGAGACAGAGTGGGATGAAGAGACCTAGTGGGGGAGACTCCAGTGCCCCTGCTAAGTGTTACAGATGTGGTCAGGCTGGACATCGTATCCATGAGTGTACCAGTACTGAGAAGAAGTGTTTCAAGTGTGGCAAAGGTGGTCACTTGGCTGCAGAGTTCTGGTTGAAGACTATGACTTGTTTCAACTGTGGAGAGGTGGGTCATATCAGTCCACAGTGTCCTAAGACGAAGAAAGAGAACCAGTCGGGAGGCAAGGTCTTTGCTTTATCGGGTTCTGAGACTTCTGCAGATGATCGTTTGATCCGAGGTACGTGTTATATTAATGGCTTTCCTCTTGTAGCTATTATTGACACAGGTGCAACTCATTCCTTTATATCTTTGGATTGTGCTGTGAAACTTAAATTAGAGATATCTGAGATGCATGGGAGTATGGTGATTGATACTCCTGCGAAGGGTTCAGTGACTACTACTTCAGTTTGTTTAAATTGCCCTTTGAGTATTTTTGGTAGAGACTTTGGGATGGACCTCGTGTGTCTTCCACTAGTGCAGATTGATGTTATCCTGGGTATGAATTGGTTGGTGTTTAACCGAGTTTATATAAACTGTTTTGATAAGATTGTGATCTTTCCTGAGATTGAGGAAGGAAAGAGTTTGTTTCTATCAGCAAGGCAGGTGAATGAGGCAGTAGCAGATGGGGCGGAGTTGTTTATGCTGATAGCGACTTTGGAGGCTAAAGATAAACTGGTGATTTGTGATCTAGCCGTGGTGTGTGATTTTCCTGATGTGTTTCCTGAGGAAGTGAATGAATTACCGCCAGAGCGTGAAGTTGAGTTCTCGATTGATTTGGTACCTGGTACTAGGCCGATATCGATGGCTCCGTACCGTATGTCTGCTGTGGAGTTAACTGAATTGAAGAGTCAGCTGGAAGATCTGTTGGATAAGAAATTTATTCATCCGAGTGTGTCACCCTGGGGCGCACCAGTGTTGTTGGTTAAGAAGAAAGACGGTACTATGAGGTTGTGTGTGGACTACAGGCAACTGAATAAAGTGACGATCAAGAATCGGTATCCTTTACCGAGGATTGATGATTTGATGGATCAGTTGGTTGGTGCGAGTGTGTTCAGCAAAATAGATTTGAGATCGGGGTATCATCAGATACGTGTGAAAACTGAGGATATTCAGAAGACTGCTTTCAGAACAAGGTATGGTCATTATGAGTATTCTGTAATGCCTTTTGGTGTGACTAATGCGCCTGGAGTATTTATGGAGTATATGAATAGGATTTTCCATCCGTACCTAGACAAGTTTGTTGTGGTGTTTATTGACGATATTTTGGTGTATTCGAAATCTGAAGAAGAGCATGCTGAACATTTGAGAGTGGTTTTAGGAGTTCTACGAGAAAGGAAGTTATTTGCTAAACTGTCCAAGTGTGAATTTTGGTTAGAAGAGGTTAGCTTTCTTGGTCATGTGGTTTCAAGAGGTGGTATTGTTGTTGATCCTTCTAAGATAGAAGCGGTATCTAGGTGGGAAGCTCCGAAGTCAGTTCCTGAGATAAGGAGTTTTCTTGGACTTGCAGGTTATTATAGGAAATTCATTGAGGGATTTTCTAAGTTGGCGTTACCGTTGACGATGTTGACTAGAAAGGGGCAAGCGTTTGTTTGGGACTCAACATGTGAAGAAGGTTTCCAAGAGTTAAAGAGAAGGTTAACTACTGCTCCTATTCTGATATTACCAAGTCCGTCGGAACCATTTGAGGTTTACTGTGATGCTTCATTGTTGGGTTTGGGTGGTGTTTTGATGCAGAATAAGCAGGTTGTAGCTTATGCTTCGAGACAACTGAAGGTTCATGAGAGAAACTATCCGACACACGATTTAGAGTTGGCAGCTGTGGTATTTGTTCTGAAGTTATGGAGGCATTACTTGTACGGGTCAAGATTTGAGGTTTTCAGTGACCATAAAAATTTAAAGTATTTGTTTGATCAGAAAGAGCTGAATATGAGACAGAGGAGATGGTTAGAGTTTCTGAAGGATTATGACTTTGGTTTGAATTACCATCCGGGTAAAGCAAACGTAGTGGCTGATGCATTGAGTCGGAAATCATTGCATATGTCTATGTTAATGGTTAAGGAATTTGATTTAATTGAGCAGTTTAGAGACTTGAGTTTGGTGTGTGAGAGTACTCACAATAGTGTTAAATTGGGAATGTTGAAGTTAACGAGTGGTATTCTGGATGAGATTAGAGAGGGTCAGAAATCCGATGTGCTTTTGGTTGATAAGTTGACTCTAGTGAATCAAGGTCAAGGTGGTGAATTCAGAGTTGATGAGAATGGTGTTTTGAAATTTGGTAATCGGGTGTGTATTCCGGATGTTACTGAACTTAAGAAGAGTATCCTTGAGGAAGGACATCGTAGTGGCCTGAGTATTCATCCTGGGGCTACGAAGATGTATCATGATTTGAAAAAGTTATTTTGGTGGCCGGGAATGAAAAGGGAAATTGCGAGTTTTGTTTATTCTTGTTTGACTTGTCAGAAGTCAAAGATTGAGCATCAGAAGCCGTCTGGGCTAATGCAACCGTTGGCTATTCCAGAGTGGAAGTGGGATAGTATCAGTATGGATTTTGTTTCTGGTTTACCGAGGACAATTAAGAATTTTGAAGCTATTTGGGTGATTGTTGACAGATTGACAAAATCGGCTCATTTCATTCCGATCAGAATGGATTATCCGTTAGAGAGATTAGCTGAGTTGTATATTGAGAAAATTGTAAGTTTGCATGGTATTCCGTCGAGTATTGTTTCGGACAGAGATCCTAGATTTACATCGAAGTTCTGGGAAGGTTTGCAGAGGGCTTTGGGAACTAAGCTGAGATTGAGTTCTGCATATCATCCGTAGACTGATGGTCAGACTGAGAGGACGATTCAGTCACTAGAGGATCTTTTGAGGGCTTGTACTTTGGAAAAGGGAGGTGCTTGGGATTGTTATTTACCTTTGATTGAGTTTACCTACAACAATAGTTTTCATTCGAGCATTGGTATGGCACCGTTTGAAGCTTTGTATGGTAGGAGATGTCGGACACCTTTATGTTGGTATGAGTCCGGTGAGAGTGCTGTGGTTGGACCGGAGATTGTTCAACAAACTACGGAAAAGATTAAGATGATTCAGGAGAAGATGAGGATTGCTCAGAGTCGTCAGAAGAGTTATCACGACAGGAGGAGGAAGTCACTTGAGTTTCAAGAGGGAGATCATGTGTTTCTTCGTGTTACTCCGATAACTGGGGTTGGTCGAGCTTTGAAGTCGAAGAAGTTGACACCTCGATTTATTGGTCCTTATCAGATTTTGGAGAGGATAGGGGAGGTAGCCTATCGTATCGCTTTACCGCCGTCACTTGCGAATTTGCATGAGGTTTTTCATGTGTCTCAGTTGAGGAGGTACATTCCTGATCCGTCGCATGTGGTCCAAGTATATGATGTACAGGTGAGAGATAACCTGACTGTTGAAACATCACCTATGAGGATCGAGGATCGAGAGTTGAAGCAGTTGCGGGGTAAAGAGATTGCCTTGGTAAAGGTAGCTTGGGGAGGACCAGCGGGTGGCAATGTGACTTGGGAGCTTGAGAGTCAGATGAAGGAGTCTTATCCGGAGTTATTCGCTTGAGGTATGTTTTCGAGGACGAAAACTCTTTTAGTGAGGGAGAGTTGTAACACCCCGGTAAAATATGATAATTATTTAATTTAAGTTTAATAGTATATTATGATGATAATATGAATGAGAGGGTATTATTTTTCAAAATAAAAGATAAACCATTCATATATATTATTATTAGTATATTTATTAATTTAATTAAATAATAGGAATATTATTGGATTATTATTATTGGAATAAAAAGTTGGAATCAGTAAAGAGTCCCATTTGGTAAAAAGGTTTTACACGTGAAAACAGAGAAGAAACTGAGAAAGGGAGAAGAAGAGGCTAGGGCTCAAGAGGAGAATTCACGATTGTTGAAGGTCAAAGAAGGATTTTTCGGATTAACTCAGGTAAGGGGGGTTTATCGTCGTTTAATGGGTATTATGGGTTAACATGTAATGGGTAGTAATAAGCCCTTGAATCGACTCTAATTAGGATGATGAATGTTGCAAATTGTGAACTTATGGATGAATGAGATCTGGATTTATAATTGCAGAAAACCCGTAGGAATTAGATGTAATAAGGTTAGAAGTTGTGAAATTGAAAGGGTATGATCTGTGTTAGATAATATGAACGAATGCTGTGTAAAAATTGGACTGTGGGAGGTTGGATCTGAGAAATCTCGTAGCAGAGAAAACCCATAGCAGATCTGGGATTGGTTTCTGGTCATACGCGTATGACACTAGGCCATACGCGTATGAGATGGCCTGGTACGCGTATGGGGTGAGGCCATACGCGTATGAATGAAGAAGATGATGTTCTAAACGTAGTTTTGTCTCTGTTGGTACGCGTATGGGAGAAGAGGTACGCGTAACATACGCGTATGAGACAGGCCATACGCGTATGGGCTTGGCTAGGAAATGTGTCATACGCGTATGGGCATGAGGCATACGCGTATGGGCAGAAGTTTGATTTTTCTGAGCTGTTGTTGTGCAGTTTTGGTCGTTTCAGCTGAATGATGTAATTTAGCTGATGTATGATATAGTAGGGATCATTTCCCGTTGTTTTGGGGAGTACAGGTATTAGTAGAGTGTGCTAATACTGTGACTTATTATTTGGCATGACATGATATGATTCTGTGATATATATACTGATGATGTATGATGGTATGCATAATGCTGTGAATATATCTATTATGTATGCGATTGTGGATGGATTGTTTATGGCTTAGAGTGTGAGCATATGTCCATTGTGGATTGTTGTTGATGTTTGCATGCTAGGTGATTTAGCGTGCATAGCATGGCCTTTATGGTGGTAGCTAATTCCCATGGTGAGTAATTAGTGAGTGAGTCACTAGGTCTCAAATGAGTGGGACTAGTGAGCTTGGTAGCCGTATCTGGGTTTGATCGGTGAGGTTGAACTATGTGTTCACGAATAGTCGGTACCGCATGCATGGAGTCTCATTTCATAATGTATGTATGGCGTATAATATGAATGGATGTATTCCAATATTATACGTGTGTTTTGTGTTTGTGTTAAGTATGATTATGAGTTGATGTTGCCGTTGCTGAATGTGTGATATGATTAGGGTGATGAATGTGTTGATTTACTTAGCATTACATGATATTTTATAATGCTTATTATATCGATTGAGGAACTCACCCTTACAACTATGTTTCAGGTAACGAGCAGTGATTGAGTAGAAGCTAGTGCTTGGAGTCTAGTGTAGTTCCTTAGTGGGTCATGCTCTGGTATATGTAACATCGGGACGGGATGTTTTACTTTGTTTTCATTTTGGTTGATTGAACAACTTTACATGTAATGTGTTACATGGTTTGCATGTTGTTAGATTTCTATCCACTGCGAATTGTGCAATGTTTTATTTTGATTTAATAAATGAGCATGAAAAGTTATTTTGGTGAATGGTGTGAAGTGTCAAGTGTGACACCCTGAAATTGCATATCTACTCTGATTCATATTTTGTTGTTTTAATTAATTATTGGGTTATTTTAGAAGGGTGTTACAGGTTACACATAGGGAAGGTGTTAGCACCCAAAGTGTCCTAGGTACTCCTAGGGAGCCCTTTTTGTGTGCATATGTATTTGGTACAAAATGATGTTTACAAACAAATAGAATGGGGGGATGAGAAAAGAATTCATTAATTATATTTTTTATGTTTGACAAGACCTTCGGACTTGTGCCTACGTACCAACATAAAAATGAGGGATCAAAACCTCGTAGTTCGTGATACAAATTTCAAAGTGGATGCGTTGCTTTTAATAAAAATTAAGTTTGAAAGGCACAAAGGCCTAAAAATGGTTTGAATGAGTTAGTTCTTTTTGGCTTTTTGAAAGTTTAAGTCAAGTATAGTTAAATTTATTTACAAGTTTGATTTAAGAAAAAGAAGTTTAAAAATACAATGGCATAAGGCCAAAGTTTCTATCTTTTTGCAAAGTGGTCAAAGTTTTAGAACAACTTAAGTTCAATCAAAGAAGATTTTGAAAAGGAAGGGAGAGATTTTGAAATTAAAGAAATGGGGAGAAGATGAAGAGACTAATCCTATGTACAAAATTAAAAGTTAAGAGTTGAAAAGATCTGACCGATGGGTAGTGTAGCGGGGTTTTCGTTACCTTTAGGTTTATTGACTAAACCAAAAGTCAACATACAATTCGAGTCACCACCGCACTTTTATTTGTCCAAAGGAAAGGCTAAAAGCGAACAAAAGCCAAGTGAGAAGTTTTTCAAATCAAAAACTAATAGAAATGTCAGAGATCTAGGTAAGGGGGTTGGTTATGAAATGGGAAGGTTTTACGCACCCAAAACATCCTTAGTACTCTAAGGGGACCCTTTTTGAAAATATGTGTTGTAGGTTGGTATTTGTGAAAAGATTTGAACAAAAGATTGAAGGGATGAGAATAGAATAGATTATATTTACAAATTTTGTTGTTTGAATGGATGAACCCATTGTCTACGTACCATCACAAAGGAGGATCAAAATCTCGTAGTTCGGGGTAAAAATTTCAAAGATGGGTGAATTGGTTTTAATCAAAGCCTTGAGGTATTTTGTTATCAAAGGGAGAAGACTCAACCTAAAGCAACAATCCATCATGTGAGGAAGGCTTCAACATGCTAGTGAGGGGTTAACCCTATAATAAGTATGGAAGACTTATAATCCAACACTAAGGATGAGGTGAGATTTACATCAACCACTATGATAACGCAAACCTATGACTAATGTTTTTGAAAAGGTTTTAACAAGTGGCCATTGGAACCACAAAATAACTTGAAATCGGTTATATTTACAAGTTAGATTTATTTACAAAATGAGGTCAAAGTTGGATTAAAATTTATTTACAATGAGTATTGATGAAAATGGTTTTGAAAAGTCATAGGCCTAAGGCCTATGTTTCTAATTTGAAATAAAGTCAAGGTTTTGAAAATGATTTTTGGCTTGGTTAGAGTGGGGAGAAGAGAGAAAGGTTATTCCTAAAGCATACAAAGATAAGAGGGGAGAGAAAACCCTTCGAGTTCCTTTTCTTGGAGTCATAGAGATGACTCAAGATGCTCATTTCCTTTGGACTTAGCACATAAAAAAGAAATCAATAAATTGAATTCAAGCTCCTAGGATCTCCATTTGGCTTGGCTCTTAACTTGGCTACTCATGACAATGGTCCTCTTTTCATAATCTTAAGATGGGATCCCTATCACACAAAAGCACACATCAAAAAGCTCATAACACAATAAAGGGAATGGACAAAGAATAAGTTTGAGAAGAAGTCCTTTGAGGTCAACTTTGAGTTTTAGCATTCTAAAGGCATAAGGCCTAGTTGCTCTTCAACAAAATTTTCATTCTAAAGGCATGAGGCCTAGATGCTCTTGAACTCCTTTAAGCATGGGAAAATCCTAGTTCTAAGTCCTTTCTCCTTTTGCATTTGGTTCACAAACACAAACAACACAAAATGGAAATATGTTTATATACAATAATGGGATCAAATGAGCAAAAGAAAAATGACATAAACATAAAATATGTGCTCAAGTGAGCAAAGACAAAAATCAAGATGAATAATGAGCAATAAATAAATGACATTAAAAGTAAATGACAAGAATTTAAAAGCTCAAATTAAAGTTAGTAGTTAGTATAGTTATGTTAGCTTGTCATAAGACAATGTAGCACTATGTTAAGAAATCGTAAGTGGACTAATGTAGTAGTCACACCTATCTGAGGCCAATCAATAAGAATATAGGCAAAGAACATAATTTAGAGGTCATGACTAGTAAGCCAAGCTCCATAAACTTGCCATGCCAAACAAAAGGAGAAGGGCCTTATATTGACTTTTGGTTATTTGCTTGACCAAGAAGTAACCTATCTTTGACACAAAATAACTTACTTGATCATGGATCAAGTTAAGTTTGGTTTGGATCAAAGAAGATTAAACTTCTATTTGTCAAGACCAACCTCAAGACTTTAACTCATTGACCATTGAGGGGAAGAAAAGGATGAAGATGAAATGGAAGGGGTAAGAAGTCAACAAATAATCCCAATTGATCAAGGGATAACTCATCCTTGATCAAATTCATTCATCTTTCTAGGTGATGATCCTTAAGGACTTTCAAACCACAAGCTTCAATGAATTTGATCAAAGTTATATCAATTCAACCTCAATCAACACCAAATAAAAGAGAAATGAATATAACAAGTCAAGAAGTCCACAATATTTTTTTGGTATTTTTTGAGTTAAAATAAAATACAAATAAAAAATAAACAAATTAGGTTGAACCTCAAATTCAATTCAAAACAACTTCAATGAGCCCAATTAAATTCTCATAGGTTCAACATAGTCAAACAAACTTTGACTAATTTTCTCACAAAATTTTGACATCATAAAGTAATTAAAAAAAAATTAAAAAACAATCAAAAATAGCATAATATGAATTAAAATCTCAAATAATCTCAAAACAAATAAGAAATTGTTGAGACTATTTTTCATTGACTTATCATGATCCATAGATGCTATGAAAATATTTTTGGATTTTTTAAAAGTCAAAAAGTATTTTAAAATGAATTAAAACCATAAAAAAACAAGTAATTCATAAAAAATATCAAATGAAGTCACAAAAATAATTAAAAATCATAATATGAAACTAGGTTTTTCAAGAAAAATTTTGGAATTGGTCTCATATTTTTCTATCTTCAAATGAATTTTTAATGAATTAATGAAAATGAAATGAATTAATAAAAAATAAAAAGAAAAATGAAATCAGCGAAAAATGCACAACCATCTGATCCTCATTCATTAATTGACGTGGCACAAGGCACGGCTTTGATCTGATGGCACACGCTACACATAAGTCAAACGCGCCACATGATGCATTAAATCAAGCAATTAAAACGGATGATCAAGATTAGATCGTGGGAGCAAGATCCAAAGGCCACAAACGTGCACACGTGGTGGTGGTGGTGGAAACCACCATCTTCTTCGGCCAGACACACAAACTCTGGCCACATTTGTAGAGGAATGAAACTTAATGAAAATGAAAAACAAAGCCATGGAAATGAAGCTCGTGTGATGTAGATCATCACTGTACCATTGGATTTTCCTCACTCTTCATATATTGAGAGAAAGATGAAGGAGAAAATCATGATGTCCACACGGATTGCTCATGAAATGATAAATTGAATGCATCACAAGCTTGCCTCAAGTATGAGGACTTCAGAGAACCACAGAAACACAAGCAAACTACATTGAATTAGGAGTTTCATATCCAAAAATTTTGAATGGATACCTTCAAATTGATGAACTTCTGGCCACGAATTCTCCAAGATCTTTGCTCCTCTTTGATCCTTGAGTGTAGTGGAAGTGATTGGCTAAGGAATCTGGCTTTAAAACTCAGCTAATGATGCTGAATTTCAAGCTCGAATGTGTGAAAAATTATGAGTGATTCCTTTAGTGAGGGCTATGGTTTCAGTTCGGCAACACTTGAGATCTCCAAAAGGTTTTGAAATGAGACTCATGAAGTGTTTATTTATAGCTGAATGTGGTTGATCACACACTTTGTTCATGTGCATGGAATTTGAATTTTGGATTGCATGGGCCTTTATGGACGTGTGGAAGGCCCATGGATGGCTGAAGCAACATGCTGAATTCACATAGAAGGCATTTGGACGTGCACATGAAGTGGGAAATGCTTGCATACCAAGTTTCAACATAAAATAATCAAAATGCACTTAAATGAAAATAAATTCGAAACTCACAAATGGTAGACCCTAATGACTATTGTGAGTAATGGTTGGAGAGGTTTTGAAATAAATAACAAAAGTCATGTTGGGCAAAAAATCATTTGGCATGTGCAAATTGATCAAAACTAGCTGGGAAAAATCAGGTATAAAACATGTTCAAGTCATTTTGAAAAATTAACCCAAAAGCAAGCTTGATCAAACCCCTCTGTCTTCATGGTAAAAGTTTCAAATGAAAATATCTCCAACATAAAAGTTGTATATATTTTCAAGTTAGTCAATTTAGACTTAAAGTTTGCATAATTTGGATTTTCTATGACAAAGTTATGGGCATTTGAAGTTGGGTACCTTTTCAAATTCAATGAATTAGGTCCAAGATGACCTATAATGTTTTGCATTATCACATGTATTTATTTTAGGATTATGAAGGTTTGTCCAACATAACATTTTAAGTAGACATCTCAAGATTTCCAATGCCTTTTGTCTCACCTAAAAATCATAAAAATTAAGGAAGTTATGCCCTTGGTAAGTTGACCCAAAATTAGGGTTTCAGTCAAAATGACCAATAATGTTTTGAAATGAATGATGACCTTCCAAGCTTCAAATAGATTTTTGATGAACATTAAAATTGTTCATATGGTTCTTAGGAACATTTTTTATTTTAGGGTCATCTTCATTTGACAAACACATCAAATATTATATCTCATTGATCCTCAGCTTAGTCAGATGACTTGACTGGTCAACTTTTCAAGGCCAAACTTCCAATTTGATGAATAAATGACTAAGGGGCCTCAAATAGGATCATATATGCATAAAATGATATATTAAATAACTTCCCTTGATTAAATTTGATCAGGGGTTGAGATTGCTTCATGGGCAAGGCACAATCAAAGCATAGTGAAATTAGGGTTTCCTTGGGAAACAATCTTCAAGCCCTTTGGGTTATCTTGATAAAATTGGAAAATTTAGATACTTGGTAGATATATATGATGATTAGGAACTTTGTGGACCATTGTCATGCTTTTTCTCATCTTTATCTAGCCACTGCATTGGGCTTAGGAGCCTCCTAGGAGCATTGGGGAGCACATGATCACTTGAGCTTCAAAACAAAAAGAGTGAGTGACATATTTTTGTGATTTTGGTTAGTAATCAAATAAGAAAAGAAATAATATACAATACAATCATGTTTGGTGATCTCAAAACACTCAAACAAGTCCCAACCCTAGGTTTAAGGAGCCAAACATGCTAGGATCATTGAGGTAATGCACTTGTGCAATAACATGATGCCATGAGAGATCTTAGGGTAAAAATTAGGGTCTTATAGATGCCCCTATTTAAGTTCGTTCTATCTGGAGATATGAAGGTTAAAATCTTCGTCACGACGAGATAGAATGAGCTTAAATAATAACAAATAGATGAATTTTGGTCCTTAAGAGACCTCATGATGCAAATGTATATATGCAAAAATAAAATATTCATGGTGAATAATTACCACAAAGGAAAAGAAATCGGGAGAAACTGGAAATCCATAGGAGTAACACACTTACTAAGGAGACAGAGACTCTGGGGGAAATAAGGTAAAAATGCGTGAGCATGTCACGACTTGAAAACTGGCTGGAAGACACGAAGGGATTCCACGAAAATAAATCGATGGAAAGACTCGAGCTGACGCAAAGATGCATGTATTGGGGAATACGCTAATACAGCAAAACTATCCACAAAGGATACATCGGATAAAAATCCAGACTCATACAAGGATGTCCATAAAGAACTCAATTGAGGAAGAAACAACGAGATATTACCGGTTACTGGGTAATAAACTAAAAGCGGGACATGTTATTAAAACACCGGTTATCGGGTGAGAGAACAACACGCTCTGGGAGAAAGAATATCTAAGACAGGTATAAGGGTGAAAGATATCAATCGTCCGAAACATCTGAGGAGGACCTAAAAGGCACATCTCAACTCAGGAAAATCTGACTCCATAGGGGACAAAAAGTCATAATAGGGAGCAGAAGGAAGGAACACCAGGAATACCGGTTAATGGGTATATAATAGGTGACCAACCAGGCGTGAATTGGGAACATATCCAAGACACTCATCATCCGAAAGGAGGGCTAAAAAAGCAAACTCGACTTACAGGATGGACATTCGATTCCACAAATAAATATGAATCTTAGTCGACTGGAGAAGAAAAAACTTCGACTGAAGAGCGCATGAGATATATTATCTACTATCGTTATATGGGTAAAAAACGTAGATAACATACTCACATGAAAGATTATCCACAACCGGTTACTGGGTTAATAAAGGATAAATCGACCGAAAAGAAAGGACATCGAGATACCGGTTATTGGGTATAAAATAATGACCAATCAGAAGGAGAAACAATCATTACCAAACAAGGGTAAATGAAAGATGACTCGCTAGGGATAAATTGCATGACAAAAGCAATTATCCAAGAGATATATCATCGGTTACTAGGTGGTATACTCAAAAACGAAGGAATATGAATACTGATTACTGGGTAAAGATAACCAACAAGGAGGGGATTACATCTATCGGTTACTGGGTAGAAAACCACAGAAATAGGACTTACAACTACCGGTTACTGGGTAGAAGGCCATAAAATCTGCTGGGGAAAGGATGAACATTTACTGGTTACTGAGCAATTGAACAACTAAACCACGGGGAACTGCAGGGGATAACAAGAAATGAAAGTCAACCTAGGAACAAACTAGAAAGACACAATCAAACAAGACTCAATCCGACGAGTATATAACTCAGGGGAGTAATTCCATCCCGATACACAGTTGGGGAGGAAACTGAAAGACACAATCATCCATGAGGACATAACTCAGTGGGGATGAAAGAAGGAAAGATAAACACTTTCTGCCTATGGGGCTGACTCTATGAGGAGAGATCAAACACAAACATCTGCTTGGGGAGAAATATTTCACCAATAGCAGGAGATAACAAGCAAAGATATATGGAAAATAATGCATCATGAATATTTGATTGCTATGATTATGCATGGATATGCATGATTTGTGTATGATTAATGCTGATAAATAGACATATCTAACACAAACAAGTCCAAGAATCACGAACAGACACTCGACACAACATCTCGACAAACAGGGCGAAGCCTACTGGATAACTCAGCTTGGAAATAACCCGAGAAGGATGAAAATAAATCATCGGGGATATCAAACCCTATCCCAAAGCTACACTCGCTGAGGATACAAAGAAGATATATTTAGGAGCAGCGAAAGATGATAATCAAACAGAGAACTCAATTCTGACGGGGATCATCTCTGGAATAATAGAAAACTTTAACCATAGCTTGGAATAGGCAAAGTCAAGGCTTCCAACTGCAGGAGATAACACTCTGCACAGGAGAAGTCTTCCAGGAGCAAACAATCCTGACATAAGGAAGATGCAGGAAATCTATCGGGGAGTTTTCATCAACTCTCTTGGGGATAAATGGTAAATAGCAATAAGATCCACCGGGGAAGAAACTCTACTGGGGAAGCTTATCAAGGAAAGATATAAGACTCTGTGGGGAACAACCAACAATCAGATGTACATCAATCAAAACACTCCCTTCTATCTGCCGGAGAGGAAACTCTGCAAAAGGGGAATAATAGCATTTGCTCCGCTGGGGAAGGAGATAAACATCTTCACCACCAGCTCTCAGTGCTAGAAGAAATCTTTAGACTCGGAGGAGATACAAACATCATCTTCAACCTTAAGCATTCAAAATGCATGAGGCCTAGTTGCTCTTTGACATTTATAGCACTCTAAAGGCATGAGGCCTAGTTGCTCTTTGACTCCATTTTGCATAGGGAATGTCCTAAAGTCTAAGTCCTTTTGTCCATTTGCATTTGGTTCACAACAATTAAAACAAAACACAAGCACAATAGTATATACACAATAATGTGCTCAAGTGAGCAAAAGGCAAATTGCATTAACATAAACATGAGCTCAAGTGAGCAAAGGGTAAAAGCAAATTAAATAATGTACAAGAATATTAAATTACATTAATGTAAAGTGCAAGAATTAAAAAGTTAGTGGTCAATAGTTAGAGTTAGTGTGCCATAAGGCAATTTAGCGCTATGTTAAGCAATCGTAAGTGGACTAATGTAGTAGTCACACCTATCTGAGGCCGGTCAATAAAAATATAGGTAACAAACACAAGTTAGAGACCTTGACAAGCTCCTACAACTTGCTATGCCAAAAGAAAAGAAGAATGATCTTGTGTTGATTTAGGTTTTTGCTTGATCAAGAAGCAACCTATCCTTAATGCAAAGCCATTCACTTGATCTTTGATCAAGATGAGTTAGATTTGAATCAAGGAAGGTTAAACCTCCCATATATCAAGGCTAACCACCAATCTTTAACTCATTGATCAAAAAAGAAAAAGATGAAGAAGAAGAATATGAATAAGAATATACATGAATTGAACTTCAAATGAAATAAGCTAAGTACATTGACCAAAGATGAATGGAATCAAGGTCAAACACTAGTAAACAGAAGCAAAATGAAACTTAAAAGTCAAGAAACAAATAAAATATTTTTGGCATTTTTGAAAATTAAAATAATACTTGAATTAAAATAAACAATTAAAGGTCAAACTTCAAATCCATTTCAAATCAACTTTTAAAAGTCCAAATGGATCATCCTAAGTTCAACAAGGTCAAACAAAGTTTGACAAAAAAATTCAGCATTTTTAGAAACCATAAACTATTTTTAATATATTAAAAATGAATAAAAAATAACCTAATTGAACTAAAATCTCAAATAAATCTCAAATAAATTAGTAAATTGATGAGAATATTTTTCATAGATTCATCATCATTCAAAGAGGTTAAGAAAATATTTTTGTATTTTTTGAATATTAGAACCTAATTAAAATGAATTAAAAATAACCAAAAAATAGAAAATTCACAAAAAATAGAAAATGACAAAATAAAAAATATTAAAAATCATTTTCAGAAACTAGAATTAAAAAGGGAAATAATGCAATTGGTCCCATATTTTTTGGAATTAAAATGAAACAGATATGGTTTTTTGAAATAAAAGGGAATAAACAAAATAAAAGTGGAAAATCAGAAATAACAAAAATCCTGGCGCGTTGGATTTGTTTCATTAAATGACCTGGCAGATATGATGGCAATGGTATGCGCGCGCACGATGGTCTTCAGTCAACCAAGCAACACAAAGAATTAAATAGAGTCATAAGATCTAATGGCTAGGATTTAAATTGAAAACACAATCCAACGATCTGAAATCAAACTGGCAAAGGGACGGTGGTGTACACCACTGTCTTCTCCGGCGAGCCCAAGGATTCCGGTGACATTTGCAGATATGGAAAAGTTAACCAAATGAAGCGATCCTCATATCATTGGAAAGCTGGGGTGATGTACATCACCCTTGTACCATTGGTTTCTCCTCTAGACTCTCATAGAAAGAGAAATCAGAGAGAGAAAATCATGGTGTTCAATCTGAACTTCATGGATTTTCAAAATTAAGAACACAATTCAAATGCCTCTTGTGAAAGGACTTCAGCCAAGCCAATAAACACAAGAAACAAGCAAGAATCAGTGAGTTCGATTGAAAAAAGTTTGAGCATCAACCTTGGAAATGTAGATCTGTGAAGCACAATTCCTTTCAACTCTTGATTGCAGTGTGTTCTTGAAATGGAGATGGAGCAAGGCTAAGGAATTTAAGTCCAATAATCAACCAAGGAAGTTGAAAATTGGATCTGAAAAATGAAAGTGAAATTGCACATTCCTTTAGAGTGAAGTTTGGATTAATTTCTGCAGCATATGAGGCGCCTTAAGGTTGTTTTCTGATGAAAGTATGCAAATCTATTTATAACAAAAGGCAATGGAAGCATGGGAATTTCATGTGCATGAATGATGAGGGCCTCCATGCATGGGCCTGTATAGGCGCATGGAGGGCCCAAATCCAATTGGAAATGCAAGCTTAAGTCATATTAATCTGAAATGGACGTGCAGATATGATTGCAAATGAATGTGCATGGAGTTTTCAAATGGTTTCTAAAAATGCACATGAATCTTCTCCCCTTTGAAACTACCTCTTACCAAAATGAAACATGGCCTTGTGGATAATGGTTGGAAAGGTCTTGACATGAGGAATAATTGTTATGTTGAACAAAACTCCATTTGGAGTTGGGAAATTAGTGAAAATTGGTCATAAAGTTCAAGGTGCAAAACATGTGCATGTGAAATTTTCCAAAATGGACCAACTTCAAGCCTTTCTGTTTCAATGATGCAGGCCTAAAATTACAAAACCTTAAACATCAAAGTTGTATATCTTTTCAAGACAGCCAATTTGGACTTAAATTTTGCATCATTTTGATTTTTGATGAGAAAGTTATGGGCACTTGAAGTTGGACTTTTTCGCATTTCAATGACTTTGATCCAAAGTGACCTATACTGTTTTGTATTATCACATGTATTTCTTTTAGGATTATGAAAATTTGTTCAACATAAAAAATTAATTAGACATCTTAAAATTTCCAATGCATTTGATCCCACCTCAAAATCATGAAAAATGAGTGAGTTAGGTCCTTGGGAAGTTTACCCAAAATTAGGGTTTCAGTCAAAATGACCTATAATGTTTTAAAATGGATGATGACTTTCCAAGCTTCAAATAAATTTTTGATGAACATGAAATTTGTTAATATGGTTCTTAAGAACATTTTTTAACTTGGGGTCATCTGCATTTGACAAACACATCAAAAGTTAGGTCCAGTGGATTTCAAAATAGTTAGATGAATTGACTGATCAACTTCTCAAGTCCAAACTTCAAATCTTGATGAATGGATGATTGAGGACACTCAAATAAGCTCAAATATGAATGAAATGATGAATGAAAGAACTTCCCTTGATTACATTTCATCATGGGTTGAGGTTGCTTCATGAGCAAGGCACAGTTGATGCATAGATGAATTAGGGTTTCCTTGGGAAACACTCCTACAGCCCCTTGGTTTATCTTGATCAAATTGACAAATTGAGAACTTTGGGAGGCATATATGATGAATGAGAGCTTTGGGAACCATTGTCATGCTTGCTTTCACCTTCACCTGGCCATATCAATGAGCATAGGGTCTCATAGGAGCCTTGGATCTTATGATTGCTCAAGCTACAAAACAAAAGATGTTAATGACATATTTTTGTGCTTTTGGTTAGTAAACAAAATAAGAAAAGCAATAATGTACAATTCAAATATGCTTGGTGGTCTCAAACCAACTCACAAGTCCCAACCTAGGGTTAAGGAGCCAAGATGCTATGATCCTTGAGGCAAATGCAATGTGCAATGATATGATGCCATGAGGGATCTTAGGGTCAAAATTAGGGTCTTACAGATGCCCCTATTTAAGGTCATTCTAGCCGGAGATATGAAGGTTAAAATCTTCATCTCGACGAGGTAGAATGGGCTTAAATAATAACAAAGAGACGAATTTTGGTCCCTAAGAGACCTCATGATGCAAATGTATGTATGCCAAAGTTAATACTCTGTGGGGATAAATGTCCACAAAGGAAAAAGAAATCAGGAGAAACTGAAAATCCATACGAGTAATACACTCATAAATGGGACAACGACTCTGGGGACTTTACTGGGAAGTAAAGGGGATAAAATGCGTGAGCAGGTCACGACTTGAGACTTGCTGAGAGACACAAAGGATTCCATGAAAATAAATCAATGGAAGGACTCGAGCTGACACGAAATGCGTGTATTGGGGAATATGCCAATACAGCAAAACTATCCACAAAGGATACTTCGGATAAAAATCCGGACACGGATTGGGAAAACCCACCAAGGGACTCGGGCTGGGAAAATCCACAAAGGACTCAGCTGAGGAAGAGACAAATGAGGTATCACCGGTTACTGGGTAATAAGCTCAAAGAGACATGTGATCAAAACAACGGTATAAGGGTGAGAGAACAACATGCTCGGGGAGAATGAATATCTAAGACCGGTATAAGGGTGAGAGATATCAATCATCCAAAACATTTGAGGAAGACCTAAAAAAGGTATATTTCAACTCAGGAAAATCTGACTCCAGAGGAGACAAAAGTCATAATAGGGAGCAGAAAGGAAGGAACACTAGGGATACCGGTTACTGGGTATATAATAGGTGACCAACCAGGTGTGAATTGGGGAATATTTCCAAGACACTCATCATCTGAAAGGAGGGATAAAAAGAAAACTCGAGTTTAGGATGGACATTCGGTTTCATAAGGTGTAACACCCCAAAATTTGCCCTTCTCATTCATGCATTCATTTAGCATTTCATATTGCATTTCATCATGTCAATCAGAATTAGATCCAAAAAAAAAATAAAAAAAATAAAAAAAAAAAAGAAAAGAAAATATTTTTTTACAAAAAAAAAAATATAAAAAATATAAATTTTTTTAATTAATTAATTAAATAATTAAATAATTAAATAAATAAAATATAATAAAAAATTTTGGACTTGGGTCTCTCTCATTTGAGCCCACAAAACCATGAAATTCAGTCTATAAATACCAAGGCTTCACTTGAGAGAACACAGAACAAAGGGGGATTTTGAAGAGAAGCAAAATACTCTGAGGTTTCCTTGGAACAAAACCCTGAGGAAAAAGATAGTGAGAGAAGACCTAACGGAGTTCAGAGCAGCCTCCAAACCCCGAAGGAAACTCAACTACACAGAATCACATCTGCCTCACATAAACCCTGAAGATTGTTTTGTAAACCTCACGGGTGCAACTCAATTTCAATCAAGTTCTCCAATCAGGTTTGCCATTATTCCCATTACCTTTGCCCATGGGTTTAATATGTATATGAATGTATAAACAATGCCTTGAATGTTTAACCGTTTAATTTCTGAAATGTATGCCACAGGGTTTGAGTTTTTTTGAAACCATACTGTTGATCATGAAAAAAATGCTTATGGTGTTTCACTAACCCTTTTGTTGAATTTTTGTGAGGGCTCACATGACTTTTGCAGGGATAACTTGCGTGGTTTCCCACTTTATTTGTGGGATAACCCCTGGAGGTTCATTCCGATTACCTGTACTGACTCACTTTTCTTTGATGGCATTAGCTTGGAAGGATCTCAGGGTTTCTTACTCCTCTAATTGCTGTTACTTCAGATCTTTATCCGCGTGGTACTTTTACATTTTTCCCGCATTTTACTGCTTTCCTACCTGGAAGACCTCGATATGAGGCAACGTTTGAGCCCCTTCGTGGCATTTTACTTTGAGATACATGTTTTGTGTTTTGTATTCATATCCCTGCAGGTAGCGCGGTTCCTTCGTCAAGGACTGCCTTTTTCCCCTTGAGCATCCCAAACCCTAACCCTTCATTGATTTTTCTTCTCCATAACACACGTTTACTCCTTCTACTACAGGCGAGTAAGTCTCCAAAGGTCGAGCATCCGGTAGATTGCGTAGTGACGTCGTTCGTCCAAAACCCAATCCATAACCCCGTAGTTAGCCGAACTACGTTTTGCTCTGATTCTCAGGCCAGATGAGATACGTAGGCATAAGACGCGATGTCTTAGCGAGCACACATCCCCCCAACTGTTAGATGCCCAAAAGTGTTTATTTGAGCTATCATATGTGGGCATCTTTCACTCTTTTTCCTTGCTAAAATTGTCAAAACCACATTTGTTTTACATGGAATGCATTACATTGATAAACAAGCTTGGTGCCTTTGATTTGTGTGTTATTGTGCAGGAAAAAGGCATGAACTAATTGAAAATGAAGACACAAGAAAATTGGCAAAGGAACCAAAGAATACAAGCATTTCATCAGCCTGCTCGCTAGGCGAGGCTGTGGCGAAGCACTGCTTCGCTAGGCGAGCTCCAGGCCAAAAGCCCCAGTAAATTGACAAATTAATTCGCCAGGCGAGCTGAAGGCGAAGGTGGTAGCGAGTTCATTCTGTTTTGGTGAAAAACGCAGCCAGCACTCACTCGCTAGGCGAAGCTCTAGCGAGTCCCCAGCGAGCATTCCAGTAGCAAAACCTCTCAACCTCGCTGGGGCGAAGGTTGAAGCGTGTCCTTCGCTAGGCGAACATGACAGTTCAGCAGACCCTGTTTTCTCTGGGCGCAGGGGCCTTATGTGCCCATATTAGACCCTCGCTAGGCGAGCCATTCTGCTTGCCTAGCGAACATGACAGCCCAGCAGTGGTCTATAAGTAGCAGGTGCCACTTTTGAGCACCATACCTTAGTTTTACCTCATTTTTCCACTTTTGTACTTTCTTCTAGATATTTTTGCAGCATTGTTCTTGGGAGCTTTTATGCCCTAATTTTCATTTCTCTTCATCTTAGAACCATCTTCTACAAAAAGAAGGTGGATTCCCATCCAACTTCGATTATCCGACTTGGATGTTGATCAACCTTCTTTCCTTACTTGCCGACCAAGCTACCATGAAAATGAGTAGCTAAGTCATCCATTTGTCAAGGTTAGATGTAGGTGATTACTAGCTTTGTGTGTAAATGTAAGGATCCTCATATGTAAACTCTTTAATGGTGAATATATGATGAAAACTTTGTTTCTATTTAAAACTCTTTGTGTTGGTTTATGCTCGAGAGATGTTTACCGACTCTTGACCTAGGTTTTCATCCAAACTTGTTTGTTAGCTAGAGATAGTAATGAATGATTTTGTTCACCATAAGGTTGAACCAAAAAGTTGTCATTTTGATAGATTGTGTTCGAGAGAAACAATGGATCAAAATGGTAAAACTCACAATGTGTGTTTGAGAGAAACATATTGAGAGGACTTTGTGAAATTATTTATCATCTAAAGGAGTTTATAAGATTGTTGACCAAGCAAATACATGCAAAGTGATCATTGAAACCTAACTTTGACAATATTTCTCATTTCATCAAACCATAACTTTTACCGCAATTTATTACTTTTTATGCAAGATAACTTGATTAAAACCAAAACCCTATTGTTACATTGAGCTAAGATTAATACAACCATCGAACGGCGGTGATATCTTACAATCCCTGTGGATATGATCACTTTGCATGTATTTGCTCGGTCAACAATCTTATAAACTCCTTTAGATGATAAATAATTTCACAAAGTCCTCTCAATATGTTTCTCTCGAACACACATTGTGAGTTTTGCCATTTTGATCCATTGTTTCTCTCGAACACAATCTATCAAAATGACAACTTTTTGGTTCAACCTTATGGTGAACAAAATCATTCATTACTATCTCTAGCTAACAAACAAGTTTGGATGAAAACCTAGGTCAAGAGTCGGTAAACATCTCTCGATCATAAACCAACACAAAGAGTTTTAAATAGAATCAAAGTTTTCATCATATATTCACCATTAAAGAGTTTACATATGAGGATCCTTACATTTACACACAAAGCTAGTAAACACCTACATCTAACCTTGACAAATGGATGACTTAGCTACTCATTTTCATGGTAGCTTGGTCGGCAAGTAAGGAAAGAAGGTTGATCAACATCCAAGTCGGATAATCGAAGTTGGATGGGAATCCACCTTCTTTTTGTAGAAGATGGTTCTAAGATGAAGAGAAATGAAAATTAGGGCATAAAAGCTCCCTAGAACAATGCTGCAAAAATATCTAGAAGAAGGTACAAAAGTGGAAAAATGAGGTATCATATGTGGGCATCTTTCACTCTTTTTCCTTGCTAAAATTGTCAAAACCACATTTGTTTTACATGGAATGCATTACATTGATAAACAAGCTTGGTGCCTTTGATTTGTGTGTTATTGTGCAGGAAAAAGGCATGAACTAATTGAAAATGAAGACACAAGAAAATTGGCAAAGGAACCAAAGAATACAAGCATTTCATCAGCCTACTCGCTAGGCGAGGCTGTGGCGAAGCACTGCTTCGCTAGGCGAGCTCCAGGCGAAAAGCCCCAGTAAATTTACAAATTAATTCGCCAGGCGAGCTGAAGGCGAAGGTGGTAGCGAGTTCATTCTGTTTTGGTGAAAAACGCAGCCAGCACTCACTCGCTAGGCGAAGCTCTAGCGAGTCCCCAGCGAGCATTCCAGTAGCAAAACCTCTCAACCTCGCTGGGGCGAAGGTTGAAGCGTGTCCTTCGCTAGGCGAAGGTATGTTCGCTAGGCGAACATGACAGTTCAGCAGACCCTGTTTTCTCTGGGCGCAGGGGCCTTATGTGCCCATATTAGACCCTCGCTAGGCGAGCCATTCTGCTCGCCTAGCGAACATGACAGCCCAGCAGTGGTCTATAAGTAGCAGGTGCCACTTTTGAGCACCATACCTTAGTTTTACCTCATTTTTCCACTTTTGTACTTTCTTCTAGATATTTTTGCAGCATTGTTCTTGGGAGCTTTTATGCCCTAATTTTCATTTCTCTTCATCTTAGAACCATCTTCTACAAAAAGAAGGTGGATTCCCATCCAACTTCGATTATCCGACTTGGATGTTGATCAACCTTCTTTCCTTACTTGCCGACCAAGCTACCATGAAAATGAGTAGCTAAGTCATCCATTTGTCAAGGTTAGATGTAGGTGATTACTAGCTTTGTGTGTAAATGTAAGGATCCTCATATGTAAACTCTTTAATGGTGAATATATGATGAAAACTTTGTTTCTATTTAAAACTCTTTGTGTTGGTTTATGATCGAGAGATGTTTACCGACTCTTGACCTAGGTTTTCATCCAAACTTGTTTGTTAGCTAGAGATAGTAATGAATGATTTTGTTCACCATAAGGTTGAACCAAAAAGTTGTCATTTTGATAGATTGTGTTCGAGAGAAACAATGGATCAAAATGGCAAAACTCACAATGTGTGTTCGAGAGAAACATATTGAGAGGACTTTGTGAAATTATTTATCATCTAAAGGAGTTTATAAGATTGTTGACCAAGCAAATACATGCAAAGTGATCATTGAAACCTAACTTTGACAATATTTCTCATTTCATAAAACCATAACTTTTACCGCAATTTATTACTTTTTATGCAAGATAACTTGATTAAAACCAAAACCCTATTGTTACATTGAGCTAAGATTAATACAACCATCGAACGGCGGTGATATCTTACAATCCCTGTGGATACGATAACAAAAACCCGACACAAAATATACTTTCAACAAAATGGCGCCGTTGCCGGGGATTGTAAATTGATATTGCGAGCATCGCAATGGTTGTTTAAGTTTTAGCTTGTGAATTTTTGACTTGTGCTTGTAATTTGTTTGGTTTAGTGTGCAGCTTACGTTTTATGCGAGGGCAAATCCCTGTGGACGAACTTCTTTTTGATCCTGAGATCGAGAGAACCGCAAGGAGGCTCAATAGCAAAACGAGACGTAGGAGGCAACAGGCTAGACAACGCCAAGAGCAAGGAGAAAGTTCTTCAACCACAAATCCACCACCATTCATACCAAACATGGAGCCACAACCACCACCACCTATTTCTACTCCATGCATCAATAGTCCAAGGAACACCGCTCAGTTTGCCAACCACACCGGAAGGCAAGCTGAGATGAAAACGGGAACTCTGAATTTATTATATGGGAGTCCATTCACCGGAATGGACCATGAAGACCCATTTGCTTTTCTCACAAAATTTTATGAGATAACATTGGCTGCCGGAGTGGATCAGGCTCAGGAGCTTCCGTTGTTCAGACGATTTTTTCCCCACGCTTTGCTCGGTAAAGCAAAGGATTGGTACCTAGATCAAACACCAGCCGTAATGACAGACTGGAACGTGTTAGAAGAGAAATTCATTGAAATATTTTTCTCCCATAACCGATTCATGGAATCAAAGACGGCCATCTCGGTGTTTTCTCAAGGAACCAGTGAATCTTTGAATGAAGCGTGGGAAAGATTCAAGTCCATGCTTCGGAAATGTAAAGGGCATGGATTTGATGAAATGACTCAAATCCATATCTTCAGAAATGGACTTCAACCAAACTGCAAAACGTTGTTGGATGCTACCTCGGGTGGCTCTTTATTGTTAAAAAGTGCCGAAGAAGCCACGAACATTATAAATCGAATGGCTTTGAATGATCTTCAGAGTCAAAGTCGAGGAAATTCTTTGAAGAAGGCGGGAGTACTTGAGCTAGGGACGAATGATGCCATCCTTGCCCAAAACAAGCTCATCTCACAACAAGTGGAACTCTTAACGCAACAAATCAAAGAGTTAAGAGAACCGTCAAAAGCTAAACAAATAGCTTGTTGTGAACTTTGTAAAGGTGAACATGACACCGGATTTTGTCCACCTCCCGGTTTTGACGAAGTAAACTACATGGCCAATCAACGGGACTATCAACCGAGACAACAACAACAACAATAACAACAACAACCTTATCAACCGCACCCTCAAAATCAACAACAACAATTCCAAGGGAACCAAGGGTTCCAACCTAGAAGCAACTATTATCATAACCAAGGTTATGGAGGTGGTTCTTCTAGCCGTCAAAACCCTCCCCAAAATCCTTATCAACCTCAACCTCAACAACCGCCGGTCGTAACTTCTAAATTGGAAGAGACATTGACGCAATTCATGCAAATGTCAATGGCTAACCAAAAGAGCAATGACGCGGCCATAAAAAATCTCGAGACTCAAGTTGGGCAACTTGCTAAGCAACTCGCGGAACAACAAACGGTCCTTCCTTTTCGGCAAACACGCAAACAAATCCTAATGCACATTGTAAGGCGATTATGACGAGAAGTGGGAGGGAGTTGGGTAGTGAGAATGAAAAAAGAGTTGAGAGTGAACAAAGAGAGAAAGAAATTGAGGAGGAAATAGTGGAGGAAAATGTTGATGGTGAAGTAGGAGTGTGGAGTGATGGTGAAGAAGTTGAAAAGAATCAAAATAATGGTGAAGTTGAAAAAGAAAAAGGTGTGGAGATGGGGAAAAACACAAGTGATGAGGTAATAAGGGAGGTAGTGAAAAAGCCTAGATGGAAGAGTTCTAGAATTGCAAAGGGAAAGGAGGTAGTGAGCGCTACTCCTATCCAAAACCTTCCTTATCCTCATGCTCCTTCCAAAAGGGAGAATGAACGGCATTACGCCCGGTTCATGGATATTTTTAAACAGTTGCAAATCAACATTCCGTTTGCTGAAGCCTTGGAACAAATGCCAAAGTATGCCAAATTCATGAAGGACATACTAACCAAAAAGCAGAGGTATACGGAACCGGAGACCATCGTCCTTGATGCGAGCTGTAGTGCCATTATTCAAAGGACGCTTCCTAAGAAAGAGGTTGATCCGGGAAGAGTTACATTGCCGGTTAAAATTGGTGACGTGTATGTCGGGAAGGGACTTATTGACTTGGGGTCGAGCATTAATCTTATACCTTTGTCAATTATTAAGAGGCTTGGCAACATTGAGATTAAGTCCATCCGAATGACGTTGCAATTGGCGGATAAATCAACAACCCATCCTCATGGCGTAGCCCAAGATGTTTTGGTGAAGGTCGACAAATTCTTTTTCCGGTCGATTTTATTGTTATTGATATGGAGGAAGATGATGATGCTCCGCTCATCTTGGGCCGACCATTCATGAAGACCGCGAGAATGATGATAGATGTTGATGACGGTTTAATGAAGGTGCGAGTTCAAAATGAGGAAGTCACATTTGATCTATTCGAGGCGATGAAGCATTCAAAAGATAGAAATGATAGCTTTCGCATCGATGTGATTGAAGACGCTATTATGGAGGTTTCAAAGCATATTCATGAGATATCTCCTATGGAGTTAGCTCTTGACGACTCATTGGAGGTTTTCACTGTTGAAGAAGAGCTGGCTCTTGAGGAATGCTTAAAGGAACTCGATAGTTTAGATGACCTACAACCATGGGAAGTAGAGGAGGAAAACTTGAAAAAGGAGGTTATTGACGAAAAAAGCGCCAATTGAATTGAAAGTGTTACCCTCTACTTTGAAATATGTGTTCCTAGATGAGACCGAGGCAAAGCCGGTCATCATAAGCAACCTTTTGACAAAAGAAGAAGAAGTCCGCCTAATCATTGTGCTAAAAACCAATCAAGAAGCTATGGGTTGGACTCTTTCCGATCTAAAAGGAATAAGTCCATCCTATTGTATGCACAAGATTTTGATGGAGGAGGATTTCAAGCCGGTAGCTCAACCACAACGCCGCTTAAATCCTACCATGAAAGAGGTTGTTCGAAAGGAAGTTGTGAAGCTATTGGATGCGGGAATGATTTACCCGATCTCGGATAGTCCGTGGGTTAGTCCCGTGCACGTGGTTCCGAAGAAGGGTGGAATGACCGTAATCCGAAATGACAAAGACGAATTGATCCCGACTAAAGTTGCAACGGGGTGGAGAATGTGTATAGATTATAGACGGTTGAATACCGCGACTCGTAAGGACCATTTCCCACTCCCATTTATGGATCAAATGCTTGAAAGACTATCGGGCCAACAATACTATTTTTTTTTGGACGGCTACTCCGGGTACAACCAAATTGCGGTTGACCCGGTTGATCATGAGAAGACGGCTTTCACGTGTCCGTTTGGAGTGTTCGCATACAGAAAAATGCCCTTTGGGCTGTGCAATGCACCGGCGACCTTCCAACGATGTGTCCAAGCCATTTTTGCCGATCTGATAGAGAAAACAATGGAAGTCTTCATGGATGACTTCTCGGTATTTGGTGGGACGTTTAGTCTATGCTTGGCAAATTTGAAGACGGTGTTGGAAAGATGTGTGAAGACCAATTTGGTGCTTAATTGGGAGAAGTGTCACTTCATGGTGACCGAGGGGATCGTGCTAGGCCACAAAGTCTCTAGAAGGGGGCTTGAAGTGGATAGAGCTAAGGTTGAAGTAATTGAAAAATTACCCCCCCGGTGAATGTGAAGGGCATCCGTAGCTTTTTGGGGCACGCGGGGTTCTACCGGCGCTTTATCAAGGACTTCTCAAAGGTGGCTAAGCCTTTGAGCAATTTGCTCGCCAAGGACCAGGTATTTCTCTTCACCGAAGATTGTTTGCAAGCTTTTGAGGTTTTAAAAGAAAAATTGGTTACCGCTCCAATAATAGTCGCTCCCGATTGGAATGAAAATTTTGAACTAATGTGTGACGCGAGTGACTATGCTGTTGGAGCGGTACTTGGCCAAAGAAAAGACAAAACTTTTCATGCGATACATTATGCGAGTAAGGTTCTTAACGAGGCTCAAATAAATTATGCCACAACGGAAAAAGAACTACTTGCAATAGTGTATGCGCTAGAAAAGTTTAGGTCTTATCTTATAGGGTCTAAAGTCGTTGTGTACAGCGACCACGCGGCGATTAAATATCTGCTAACCAAGCCGGATTCGAAGCAAAGGCTCATCCGTTGGATCCTCTTGTTACAAGAATTCGATGTAGAAATCAAAGACAAGAAGGGGTCGAAAAACTTGGTAGCGGATCATTTATCCCGATTAGTGAACGTGGAGGTTACCGCGTCGGAAAAAGAAATCCGGGAAGAATTTCCTGATGAAAAATTGTTTAAGGTTCAAGTTAGGCCGTGGTTTGCAGACTTTGCAAACCACAAGGCTAGTGGTTTTGTGCCAGCCGACCTAACTTCGAACCAAAAAAGGAAGTTCCTTTCGGATGCGAAGTATTATGTTTGGGATGACCCATACTTGTTTAAGTTGGGTAGCGATAACCTGTTAAGGAGATGCGTAACTGGTGATGAAGCCCAGAGCATCCTTTGGCATTGTCACAACTCACCTTATGGCGGACATTATAATGGGGTTAGAACGGCCACTAAAATTCTTCAATCGGGATTTTATTGGCCAACTATTTTCAAAGACGCACATACCCATGCGCAAAGTTGTGACAGTTGCCAAAGAAGCGGTGGGATAGGTAAGAGAGATGAGATGCCTCTCCAAAATATCCAAGAAGTGGAAGTATTTGATTGTTGGGGCATAGATTTCGTAGGACCTTTCCCACCCTCTTATGGGAATGAGTACATGCTTGTCGCTGTCGATTATGTCTCTAAGTGGGTTGAGGCGATTGCCTCACCTCGGGCGGATGCCAAACGGTGATAAATTTTTTGAAGAAAAACATATTCTCCCGTTTCGGAACCCCCCGAGTGTTGATAAGTGACGGAGGGTCACACTTTTGTAATGCACCTTTGGAAACTATTTTAAAACATTACGGTGTATCGCATAGGGTGACAACTCCGTATCACCCTCAGGCTAACGGGCAAGCTGAGGTCTCTAATCGAGAGATTAAGAGAATCCTCGAAAAAACCGTGTCTAATTCAAAAAAGGAGTGGTCCCAAAAATTGGACGAAGCATTATGGGCCTACCGTACGGCCTTTAAAGCTCCAATTGGCCTAACTCCCTTTCAATTGGTATTTGGTAAAACTTGCCATTTGCCGGTTGAATTGGAGCACAAGGCCTTGTGGGCCCTAAAGTTTTTAAATTTTGAACATGAGTTGGCCGGTAACAAAAGGAAAGTGCAACTACTTGAGTTGGAGGAGATGCGCAATGCCGCATACCACTCAAGTTGGTTGTACAAGGAAAAGGCAAAAAAGTATCACGACAAGAAGCTCCGTAACAAAGAATTTGTGCCCGGACAATTGGTCCTATTGTTCAACTCCCGGTTGAAATTGTTTCCGGGAAGTTAAAATCAAAATGGTCCGGGCCATTTCGGGTGAAAGAGGTGAAGGAGTACGGGGCCATTGTCATTGAAGACATGGACAAGAAAGATAGTTGGACCGTGAATGGCCAACGATTGAAAGTGTATCTCGGCGGTCATGTGGATCGCGAGAGTTGTGCTCAGCCGCTCGATGCTCCTCTGTGAGCATCGCACCGTCGAGCTTAGCCGACGTTAAACAAGCGCTAGTTGGGAGGCACCCCAACATTGTAAGTATTTACTGTATTTATGTTGTGTTGTGTTTGGTTACATTGTGCTAATACCATTCAGGATGAGCTTGCAAGTGCTGCATTTGAAAAAGAATTTGCTGTCATGCTCGCTAGCAGCTCGCTAGGCGAGGCAGGAGCGAGCATGCTCGCTAGCTGCACGCTAGGCGAGGCAGCAGCGAGCGCTGCAGGACAGTTTTCTATTTAAAACTCAGCAGGGTCATTTTGCCCTAAACTTACAAAACTTTTCTGAACGGCTCTGCTGAGAAATTTGTGCTAAGCTTCTCAAACTCTCTCATTTGCATCTCTATCACCAACACTTGCTCTTTTCGGTCGATTGCAAACTCTTCTCACTTCACATTTCCGAATCCGTGTAACTAAGATGGAGTCAAGGTCTGGAGCGGGTAAGAAAAGAAAGGGAGCGACTACTTCTCGGATAGTGCCTATTCAATTCGATCAAGACAAGTTTGTCGGCCCGAAGCAGGCCGCCAGATACATCGCTCTGGAGAAGCGGAAAATACTTCCTGAGAAGCGTTTTCTGATCAACCCACAGGGCACTTACAGAAATTTTGCCGGGTTGATTGATGCGAAGAAATGGGATAGGTTGATTAGTCCCTTAGAGCATTACGACATAGCGACAGTGCGTGAATTTTATGCTAACCCACTGCCCGACGACGACGAGCCCTTTACTTGGGTATCTAAAGTGGCCGGGCGTCCAATTCCATTTGACCGGGATGCTATCAACCGAATCCTTGGGGAACCGCTCCAGCTGGGAGCTGACCAGAGAGACCAATACCACACCGACCTAAGGCTTCACCGAGATGTTCCTGCCATTACTGCCGCCCTGCTTTTACCTGGGAAATCTGTTGAGCCGAACCCATCTGGGGTTCCAGTGAGGTATCACCGGGAGGACATGACTCCCATGGCTCAACTGTTACTGCTCTTGGTATTGACCAACATCCAGCCTAAATCACACACCTCTACTGTGCCGATCCCAGTGGCACATTTGGTCCATTCCATCCTCACCAATGTCGAGATCGATATGGCGAGGATCATCGCAAATGAGCTGAAGACCGTGGTCGAGAGCGGGCTTAAGTCGGGGGCTCGTGTTAATTGTCCCCTAGCTTTCCCGTGTTTGATCATGAGTTTATGCGTTCAGGCAAGGGTGAGACTTCCGTCTCGTGGGCAGGTTAGGATCCCGGCACCTATCGATATCGATATGTGGCTAAATATTGTAGACCAAAGACTACCGGTGGCAGTGCAGCCTCAGGAAGTACTCGGGCTTCTGATGGTCCTGGTACTTCTACTCCTAGGCTTGATCCGTACCTGCGGGCTGTGTGTGACTACAGTTTTGAGTGGATGGCGGCATCCCAGAGAGCTATGATTGATATGCACAACAGTATGCAGAGGTTGGAACTGCAAGGTAATGACCCCTCCGGTGCTCGAGCATTGTTGGCGCGTGAGCAGTTTCTGCTTAACGCCAACTGGCCTGTGGACAGGCCTGTCTATGGTGAGGGGGTGGGTGCTGATGTTGCTGATGCTGATGATGATGATGTTGATGATGAGGCTACCGGTTCTGAGGCCGGTAGTGAGGAGGAGTCGTGAGCCCTTAGTGGGTTAAGTTTTTTTTGTATTTTTTTTTCTTCAGTTTTTATGTCATTTCTATTTGTATTTTCGGATTTTGTATCTTGATTTTGGGTTGTACTATTGGGGTGTTTTGTCCCCCATGAACAAATTTATATTTTCAGTTAATGTTATTTAGTTATGTTTTTAATTTTGTGTGTTTAATAAATTTTTGGTTGATTGAGTGGCAAACCCTTCTAGATTGGTTGCTCCTCAAGAAGTACCCAATGAAGGTGCATCCGAGCTTGGATGGCAATGATAAGAATAAACAAGTGAATGAAGCTAAGGTACATGGTTACCTTCGGCTAGAATTTTAGAATGCATTAGGAACTTTACTCTTTTTGGTAAATTGAATATTGTCTTTTTGCAACATAATTGAATGAATGTTTCATCTAGAACTTAAAACCACAAATTGTGAGGAAACCTCCATTGTACACTTAAATGCTGGATTCTAATAAGTTTTGTTGATTCATGTGATTCATGCTTTGTCTTTTATTATTGTGAAATTGTGGAAGCAATTAGAAATGATCAAGGCACTTGTTTTCTTTTGAGCACAACTACATCCAAAAACAACTTACCTGTGAGCAGAGAGAGTATTTGTTAACCCCTTTGAGCTAAAACAGTTGAATCTCGGCTTAAAATTAAGCGAGATCTCAAAAATCTTTTTTTTACAACCCGGAAAATCTTGATTATTGTTCTTTTGCCGTAAAAAGTTAAGAGCATTCACTTAGGGTGTGGAAGAAATAAGTTGGGGAGAACGAAAAAGAATTGGTAAGTACCACAACTCTTGTAAAAGAAAAGAAAAACCGAGCAAGCATTAAAAAAAAATGTATGTATAGAAAATATAGAAAAGAAACATCTGTTTTGTATATTTGATGTGAAAGAAAAGAACAAAAATAGAAAGAATGAAAATGAATGCTTGCGTGGAAGAAAAATAGTGAAAAATAAAAATTGAGTTGTGGAATATGTGTTGTGAAGGTTACAAATAAGAAACAAATGAAACAAAGTCGAGTAGTGTGAATAATATTGTGAATGTCTCTTTTGCATCGGCACTTTCGTTTCAATGGCCTTAGAAATGTCTCTTCTTTGTTAACCTAGCCAAGTTGCACCCTAAAAGCCCTTAGTGATCTTTATGCTTCCATAGTACCATTTATAATTGTTAGACATTGTATGAATCTATTTGTTTTCTTCATTGTTTGTTAGAGAGTGAGATTATTCCCGCGGTTGCAAACGCGTAAAATCTTCATTCCTTATTCGAAGAGGAGAGATAGGATGATTCATTCAGAATAGTATTGTTGTAGATAGATAAATATTTTGCATTGCTATTTAAGTTTTAGTTCTTATGTATTATTTTATACGAACCGTTGGAAACTTGTATTTGCTGATTTCGCTTGTGTTTGAGCCGTTTATCCAACTTCGGAGAAACCAGTTTCTTAAAGCAAATCCTCTTGTCCTGCAAGAGGCATACTTTACTTGAGGACAAGCAAGAATCTAGTTGGGGAGAGTTGTTAGATGCCCAAAAGTGCTTATTTGAGCTATCATATGTGGGCATCTTTCACTCTTTTTCCTTGCTAAAATTGTCAAAACCACATTTGTTTTACATGGAATGCATTACATTGATAAACAAGCTTGGTGCCTTTGATTTGTGTGTTATTGTGCAGGAAAAAGGCATGAACTAATTGAAAATGAAGACACAAGAAAATTGGCAAAGGAACCAAAGAATACAAGCATTTCATCAGCCTGCTCGCTAGGCGAGGCTGTGGCGAAGCACTGCTTCGCTAGGCGAGCTCTAGGCGAAAAGCCCCAGTAAATTGACAAATTAATTCGCCAGGCGAGCTGAAGGCGAAGGTGGTAGCGAGTTCATTCTGTTTTGGTGAAAAACGCAGCCAGCACTCACTCGCTAGGCGAAGCTCTAGCGAGTCCCCAGCGAGCATTCCAGTAGCAAAACCTCTCAACCTCGCTGGGGCGAAGGTTGAAGCGTGTCCTTCGCTAGGCGAAGGTATGTTCGCCAGGCGAACATGACAGTTCAGCAGACCCTGTTTTCTCTGGGCGCAGGGGCCTTATGTGCCCATATTAGACCCTCGCTAGGCGAGCCATTCTGCTCGCCTAGCGAACATGACAGCCCAGCAGTGGTCTATAAGTAGCAGGTGCCACTTTTGAGCACCAAACCTTAGTTTTACCTCATTTTTCCACTTTTTGTACTTTCTTCTAGATATTTTTGCAGCATTGTTCTTGGGAGCTTTTATGCCCTAATTTTCATTTCTCTTCATCTTAGAACCATCTTCTACAAAAAGAAGGTGGATTCCCATCCAACTTCGATTATCCGACTTGGATGTTGATCAACCTTCTTTCCTTACTTGCCGACCAAGCTACCATGAAAATGAGTAGCTAAGTCATCCATTTGTCAAGGTTAGATGTAGGTGATTACTAGCTTTGTGTGTAAATGTAAGGATCCTCATATGTAAACTCTTTAATGGTGAATATATGATGAAAACTTTGTTTCTATTTAAAACTCTTTGTGTTGGTTTATGATCGAGAGATGTTTACCGACTCTTGACCTAGGTTTTCATCCAAACTTGTTTGTTAGCTAGAGATAGTAATGAATGATTTTGTTCACCATAAGGTTGAACCAAAAAGTTGTCATTTTGATAGATTGTGTTCGAGAGAAACAATGGATCAAAATGGCAAAACTCACAATGTGTGTTCGAGAGAAACATATTGAGAGGACTTTGTGAAATTATTTATCATCTAAAGGAGTTTATAAGATTGTTGACCAAGCAAATACATGCAAAGTGATCATTGAAACCTAACTTTGACAATATTTCTCATTTCATCAAACCATAACTTTTACCGCAATTTATTACTTTTTATGCAAGATAACTTGATTAAAACCAAAACCCTATTGTTACATTGAGCTAAGATTAATACAACCATCGAACGGCGGTGATATCTTACAATCCCTGTGGATACGATAACAAAAACCCGACACGAAATATACTTTCAACACCAACCCATAGGTCAGTCGAGCTACGAAGACTCTGATTCTCATATTCAGATGAGATACGTATGCAGTGGATGCGACATCCGCGCGAGTCATTTTCATTTAACCCTTTTTTTTTGGTAAACAGCACAAGATAAACCCACACCCTTTAGACAAGAACTACAAAAGTGGATCCCGTAGAGTACTACGGATGCGTAGGGGTGCTAATACCTTCCCTTCGCATAACCGACTCCCGAACCCAAGATTTGGTTGCGAGACCCCGTCTTGTCCTTTTCTTTTTTCAGGTTTACTTCGAGCGTTTCCTTTCCCTCCTTTGGGATGAATAACGCACGGTGGCGACTCTTCTGTCTTTTTCTTTCGCCGGTTGTTTTTTTTCGCACTGTATTTTTCAGGTTGCGACAGCTGGCGACTCTGCTGGGGACTGAAAGAAGTTGACCTCTTGCTGGTCCATCTGCCCTAAGCGAGTCCCTCCTAGCTTTTGTAGTTTGTTTGTTTATTGGGTGTTCATGCTTTTGTACAGTTATTTATTTACCTGCTTTACCTTATTGCATTGTGTACATATCATTGCTGTATCTGTTGGCTGGCTATGGCTGCTTGGTGATCTTTGTGAGATGAGTTCTATACCCGAGCTCGAGTGCACTTAGGATAGGAGAATGGCATAGTCCTGTCGACTTGTGTGGAGTTATTCCTTAGCGAGTCGACTTGCAAGCCCATTCACTTGGTGGAGGTCATGTTGAGATCAATAATATCACATAAGTAAGTTGTGGTTAGACATTACTTGTTCCAATATAGACCTAAGAAGCCGAGGACCTTAGTTTACCAAACCCATCTTGGCCTATTCGTAGGACGTAGTGCGAAAGTCGTTCAAATGTAAGATTTGATACGATTGTTACGCGATACTACACTCATAAGAGTCTCTCTTGAGAATATTGTTGGAATACGAGTAGTCGTTCCTCTGATAATATCCGAAAGATGGGATTATGACTACGGGAACCTTTTGTAGAACATGTTTGGCAGGTTTAAACCTTAGTACACTCCTTTTGGGTGGTTCTTAACCTAAACTCCATGCTCGTGACTTGCAACAAACCCTTGATTCATGGTTGATCCGTTCAGGTATCCTTAATATCAATGAAACTTGGGTGTTGATAAGGTATAAACCATAATCCGCCAAAAATGGATGGTTGATATTAAGGATAACATGATCCATCCCATGACCTTTGTTTGGCGTGCTCTTAATTTCTCTCCAGACAGTGCAACCCGACAGATGTTCAAGCAGATACATCAATTCTGATTGATAGGCCTTTGCATTGCATAACATCATCTGCATATTTGCATCCAACATCTCATGCTTATTCATTTGCAGGGTATTCCCTTTCAAAACGGGGGTGCCTTAAAACTGAACAAGCAGTGCATCGCATACCATGCATATTAACCCTTGTCTGTTTTGCAGGTGTCACCGCAGTGTCTAATGTTTGTTCCCTGTATCAGGCAGTTATTGGTCCCAAGCAAGTTCACAGATACCCGACAAAGGAAAACCGTCCACGACTAGCGATGGACCAAGTACAGAAAGAGCTGGCTGATATGCGTGAAAGGATGGATCAGTTCATGACATTGATGACTGGTATGGCAGCAGGCCAAGAAAAGCTGAGGGAATTGGTTGAGCAACCAAGGCCCGATCCGGAGGTGGAGATACCAAATGCTGAGGGAAACCCTGGTAACCCTGGGAACGCTGATAACCCTGTGAACACTGGTAACGCGGGTAACGCAAGTGCTGATGGAAACCCGGGTAATGTTGGCAACACAGGGAATGTTGGAAATGGTATTGGCGGAAGGTACAATGTGAATCAAGGAATTCGGATTAACGGGCGCCCCGTTACTGAAGATTATCAGTGTGATCAATTTTCTTTGCACGACGAGGCCCTCGAGACCACTCGCCGTATGGATGAGCTTGCTGAGAAGCTCAAATCTTTGGACTCTCAAAATTCCTTAGGCTTTGATGTCACAAATCTTGGTCTAGTTCAGGTAGTAAGGATTCCTCACAAGTTCAAACCCCCTACTTTTGAGAAATACAACGGGGCTTCTTGCCCACGCACTCATCTCCAATCTTATTTGGGAAGGTTGGGAGCTCACACGGAAGATGAAAAGCTGTGGATGTACTATTTTGAAGACAGTCTAACTGGAGCTTCTCGTGAATGGTATTCTCATTTGTCTCGTACTACCATCAAGAGCTGGAAAGACTTGGCAGAGGCTTTTATCAAGTAATATCAATACAACTTGGACATGGCTCCAAATCGGACCTTGTTGCAAGGTATGTCTCAGACTGCCAAGGAAACCTTTAGAGAGTATGCTCAGCGTTGGAGACAGATTGCTGCGTCCGTCCAACCCCCTATGTCTGAAAGGGAGATGGCAGACATGTTCATGAACACTCTTCAAGGCAATTATATTGAGAGATTGGCTGCTTGCCCGTCAATCAGCTTTGCAGAGATAGTAATTGCTGGAGAAAAAATAGAGAGTTTGTTGAAGATGGGCCGAATTCAAGACAATAGTGCTTCCAACTCATCAGGTCCCAAGAGACCGTTTGCTGGTAACGGTCAACGAAGAAAAGAAGGCGAGACAAGCATTGTGTATGCCGGCAAAGGCAGGGGTAGAGGACGCCCTAATTACTATCAAGATCAAGTGGCCGTAGTCACTATTCCAACACCTGTTCCTCAACCGCAATATCATCCGCAACAACAACCCAGGTACAACAATCAACAACAAGGAGGTAATCCGGGTCAGCAGAGACACTATCAACAACGTCCAAGGCAGACGGACCGGGTCATCGAGCCAATCCCAATGCCTTATTCAGTATTACTTCCCAAGCTGATTGACATGAATCTGGTTACGCTGAGAACTCTGGCCCCACCAATCGATCCCAATAATTTGCCTAGAGGTTATGATGTCAACGTCAGATGTGCTTTTCACTCCAACGCACCTGGCCATACTACAGATAATTGCAAGGCTCTCCAGTTAAAGGTACAAGATCTGAGAGATGCCCAGGCTATCAATTTTGCTCCGGTGCCTAATGTTATCCAGAACCCGATGCCGGCTCACGGCGGGCAGAGGATTAATGCTGTTGATAGTGGGGAAACTTTGAATTTGGTTTCTGATGTGACTAAGGTGAAGACTTCGCTATCGGTGGTTAAAGACCGACTTCTGAAAGGACAGATTTTCCCGGGCTGTGGGGAAGAGTGCAGAAATTGTCAAGCTGCCGAGAACGGATGTGACAGTTTGAGAAGGGGTATTCAGCAGCTGATAGATGAAGGTTGTCTTCAGTTCGATCAGGCCCGTCCGGTGAAGAATGATGTATCGACGGTGACGTTTTATTTCACTCCTGAAGAAATATATGTTCCCGAGAGACTCGCTCCGACAATAATATATTTCCCAGAAAGTACAGAACCAGCAGCGGTGAACAACGAAAGTTCAGCACCAGTCGCAATTTACTCTGACAGCCCTCAACCGACTTTGGTTGGTCCAATCACCATCACGGTACCAGGACCTGTTCCGTATGAGAAAGACAGTGCTATCCCGTGGCACTATGGGGCTGATATCTACTGCCAGGGGCAGAAAGTTAACGAAGAAGACATTGACATCGGTAGCTCCGCTGTAGACAATGTCGGAGGAGTTGGTGGCTTCACTCGCAGTGGACGCCTATTTGCACCATCAACATTACGCGCGAATACTGAAGCCGAGGCAGCTGCCAAGGCTAAAGGGAAACAGGTATCCACCGAAGAGGTTACTACTAAGGAAGATCCTCCTAAGACCGCATTCGAGAAGGAAGTGGATGAGTTTATGAGGATTATCAAGAAAAGTGACTACAAGGTAGTCGACCAGCTAAATCAGACACCCTCAAAGATCTCCATTCTCTCACTATTGCTGTGCTCTGAGGCGCACAGAGCAGCCTTGTTGAAAGTACTGAATATGGCCTATGTTCCACCGGAGATAACTGTTAACCAGCTGGAGTCGGTAGTTTCCAATGTAAACGCTAGCCGGGGGCTAGGTTTCACCGATAATGACCTGACACCTGAGGGCAGGAATCACAACAAAGCCTTGCATATCACAATGGAGTGCAAAGGGGTGGTGCTTTCCCATGTTTTGGTTGATACAGGCTCTTCTCTGAATGTTCTTCCAAAGAAAGCCTTAATGAAGTTGGATTTCGATGGCATCATCCTGAGGCCAAGTAACTTAGTTGTGAGGGCTTTTAATGACTCTAAGAGAGCTGTCTTTGGCGAAGTTGAGTTGCCAGTTAAGATTGGACCGCAGGTGTTCAAGAGTACCTTTTATGTGATGGATATCCAGCCTGCCTACAGTTGTCTGCTAGGTCGGCCTTGGATTCATGCTACCGGTGCTGTTACTTCTACCCTCCACCAGAAGCTCAAATATGAACTAGAAGGTCAGATCGTCACTGTATATGGTGAAGAGGATATTTTTGTTAGCCACCTGTCTACATTTAAGTATGTAGAGATGGATGGCGAGATGCATGAGATGCTGTGTCAGGGCTTCGAAACTACAAACATTAATGAGGTCGCGCTCGAAGCTGTCTTTTCACCTGAGTTTGAGAAGGTCGGGACTTCTATCTCTTCATACAAGCAAGCTGTCGAAGTGGTTAAAGCTGGTAATGCCCAAGGCTGGGGCAAATTTGTGGAGCCAGTCATCAAAGAAGACAAGTTTGGATTGGGGTATGCTCCGGGATCTCAGAAGAATGAAACCGGTGCTCTCTCCAGCGGGGGTTTGGTTTCTCCCCACGTCGTCAATGCTGCAGATGAAGACAAGGCTGACATCGACTGTGACTTAGATAGCTGGATTCGCCCGTGTGTCTCGGGAGAAAAGCTCGACAATTGGTCGTCTGAAAAAACCGTTCGGGTTACTCTACTGAAAGAGTGATTTTTATAGTTTTCCTTTATTACATGCATAATAAAGTCTTACACTTTGCCCAAGGTGTAACGGCTCATTTGTAGGGCCATCCATTTAGTTACGTTTCGCAATTATTTTTATCATCAATAAAGGACGGCTTTTGCAAACAATTTTGTGTTCTCTTTCTTTCAGTTTTTTTTACTTTTTACCAAAAAAATGGCAATGTTTCTTTTTTCGTTTTTCCTTTCTTTCAAAAAAAAAATCTCTCATTCTAAGGTAAAGCATGATCCTCCATCATGCAGAGCCGACCACCCGGATCTCACTGCTAACGACACTGCTATGGCCAAGTATGACTTCGACAATCCTATCTATCAAGCCGAAGAAGGGGCTGAGGAAGATTGTGAATTGCCTGAAGGGTTAGCCAGATTGTTGAAACAGGAGGACCGAGCTATTACACCTTATCAGGAGGTGGTTGAGACCATCAACGTTGGTACCGAAGACGACAAGAAAGAGATCAAGATCGGGGCCAGGCTACAGGGCGAGAGGAAAGACCGTTGATCATGTACTTGACTGTGTTAGAAAGGTCGATGGGTTGTGTGCTCGGTCAGCATGACGAGTCAGGTCGAAAAGAGCATGCAATATACTACCTTAGCAAAAGTTTACCGACTGTGAACAAAGATACTCATTGCTCGAGAAAACTTGTCGCGCTTTGGCATGGGCTGCTCGCCGACTAAGACAATATATGTTGACTCACACGACTCTATTGATATCAAAAATGGATTCAGTCAAGTATATTTTTGAAAAGCCAGCACTTACCGGAAAAGTTACTAGGTGACAAATGATACTGACAAAGTATGATATCCAATACACTTCACAAAAAGCCATCAAGGGAAGTGTCTTGTCAGACTATCTTGCAGAGCAATCGATTGATGATTACCAACCTATGAGGTTTGACTTTCCTGATGAGGACATCATGTTTCTCAAATCGAAAGATTGAGAGGAACCACTCCCGGAGGAGGGGCCTGACCCTGAATCCAAATGGGTTATGATGTTTGATGGGGCGGTCCACATCAATGATCGCGGAGTTGGTATAGTGTTGATCACACCAGAAGGGGGTTCATATGCCATTTGGTGCCAGAATTACTTTTCCCTGCACCAGCAATGAAGCCGAATACGAAGCTTGTATCCTAAGACTTGAGGAAGCCGTCAAAATACAGATTAAATCCCTGGATGTATACGGGGACTCAGCTTTGGTCATCAATCAAACCAATAGGGAAATGGTGCTATGCTGGAACTACGTACCCTGAATTGACGTATCTCGGTCATAGACGAATGAAGAAAGCATTTGGTCAGAAAGTGCGCTCTCGGGGGTATCAAGTCGGTGAATTGGTACTCAAAAGATTTCTTCCTCCCAACACAGATCACAGGGGCAAATGGACACCGAACTAGGAGGGTCTGCACGTGGTTAAAAGGATTTTCTATGGCGGAGCTTTGACGCTAACAACCATGGAGGGCGAAGGATTCCCGTCCCCTATTAACTCAGACGCGGTTAAAAAATACTTCGCATAAAATAGACCCGCTGGACAGTAAAAAGAATAGTCCAGGCAAAAAAGGGGCATCCCGACGAACCAAAAAAAAGAATAAAGAGGTTCGGGCAAAAATTAGGGATATATAAAAAAAAGGAGTACACCCGGTGAGTCGAAAACCCAAAAGGGAGGCTCAGGCAAAAATGGGTATCCCGGTGGATTGAAAACCCGAAAAGGGGGCGATCCAGGCAAAAGTTAGGGAATAAGCGAATGACTATGATCTGAGTTCATCAGTGTTATATCACCGTTTCATTCAATCCGGCAATCTTCGAAGGTTAAAGATCGACTAATCATCCACTTCAGAAAGCAAGATGAGCAGAGCGTCTTGAGGACATACGAACCATAGCAGAGTCGAAACTCAGCGGGACCCCGTTTCCACATTTGCCATTAGGATAGTTCTCTTTTTATAACGATCACCTCTTTTCAGGGATCAGCTTCCTGATACCCTCGCCTATTCCTGGCACAAATTTTCTCCCCAGTAAGAGTCGAATAATTTAGTTAAAGAGCCTCTTTATTTTTCATTTATCAGTTTGTTTGCAAAAATGTCCGAATTTTTGATAAAACATATTGCATATGAACATAATGGTGGCTTTTGCAGATGATTTGCACAGGAAAACATTTAAAATTGCTTTGAATGTGCTTAATCCCGGACGGTGAATTCAAACCGAGTAATTCCCCCGAGGCATACGTGTATTTTTGGTTGCAGGTCACAGGAACCGGATGCTAAGTCATGAATCCTCATCCCCAAGCGGTTGACAAAGTCTCTCCTCAGCAGAGCATGTTCCCCAACAGAGTTGACAGTATCCAGACTGTCTATCCCCAGTAGAGTTGACAGTATCCAGACTGTCTATCCCCAGCGGAGTTGACGGTGTCAGACTGTATCTTCCTAGCAACAGCGGAGTGGTTGCATACCCAATGGACAAGAGGGTGGTGTTCCCAGTGTTCATCTCATCCCCAGCATTATTTCTAACAGATTTGTTCTAATCCCCAGCTTGAGGACGATTAGCAAGTTCATATCCCCAGCAAAGGTCGTTTCCTACGACATTTCCCCAGGAAGTGTTTTCCCCACATACTCTCCTCACAGAGCCTCGCCGAACCAAGTTTCCATAGTTGATACTCCCCCCGCAAGGTCGACTTTTCAAGCAGCCAATTTATTTTTGGTGGCTCATTGGTCCTGGCAGACGGATCATTCCCCACAGAGCATTCAAGGATTGATACAGCGATCTGTTCCCTACCGGAGTTTGCTTCCCCTAGCAGATTTCTTTTTTTCTTTTACACCATGCATAGCATTTGCATTCACATGCATATCATATCAAGCATACACATAAGCTGATAAACAGGTTCTTCCAAGCAGACTGAAGAATTACTTTACAACCATGGTCATGAGATCCAGCCAGAGGATCAAGCGTGAGTGATCCAGCCTGAGGGTCATTTTGAAGATTCAGCCTGAGAATCGTTTTCCCGTGATCCAGCATGAGGGTCACTTTTTGAAGATTCAGCCTGAGAATCGTTTTCCCGTGATCCAGCATGAGGGTCATTTTTGAAGATTCAGCCTGAGAATCGTTTTCCCAAGAGTCAGCCTGAGGCTCAATTTGAAGATTCCCCAGTGAAGTCGCCTACAAGCTTTATTTCCCCAGCAAGTCTAATTGAGGAGTCGTTACAACATGTTCTAGCCCGAAGAATATGTACGAAGCCCAAAAGTGGAATATTCTCGAAGCTGTATATCTAATATGAAGGTTGGGTGTAGATTTCAAAAGAGGGTCAACCAGCGCATGCCTCAGATGCGGGATCCTAATGATGGGAATTTATCATCAAAACAATCCAGATCTAGCCAGAAGATCGAAATAGATTCGGCCAGAGAATCGAAACAAAGGAGATCTAGCCAGAAGATCGAAGAAGATCTAGCCAGAAGACCGAAGTCAGGTCTAGCCCGAAGACGGGAAATAGATTCAGCCAGAGAATCGAAGCAATTCAGATCTAGCCAGAAGATCGAAGTAGATTCAGCCAGAGAATCAAAGGAAATAGATTCAGCCAGAGAATCGAAACAAAGAAGATCTAGCCAGAAGATTGAAAATCGCAACAATTCAGATCTAGCCAGAAGATCGAAATAGATTCAGCCAGAGAATCGAAACGAAGGAGATCTAGCCAGAAGATCGAAGAAGATCTAGCCAGAAGATCAAAATCGTATCCAGCCCGAGGATCAAAATTAATATCCGACCAGAGGACTAAATTGAGTATAGGTTCAGCCAGAGGATCGAAACTCCAGATTAAGCCAGAGGATCGGAAGAAAAATAAACAGCACGGTGTATTTCCGCGTTTTTGTGGTGTTCTCGGAGCGCAAATTTTCGGTCTATCTTTGGTATTCAATCACAGCTCACCCCGTTTGTCTGATAAGCTGTTCGCTGATGTTTGAATAGGGGCAGCTGTAACACCCCAAAATTTGCCCTCCTCATTCATGCATTCATTTAGCATTTCATATTGCATTTCATCATGTCAATCAGAATTAGATCAAAAAAAAAAACGAAAAAAAAATAAATATTTTTTTACAAAAAAAAAAAAAAAAAAAAAAATTATTAATTAATTAATTAATTAATTAATTAAATAAATAATTAAATAAATGAAATATAATAAAAATTTTTGGACTTGGGTCTCTCTCATTTGAGCCCACAAAACCATGAAATTCAGTCTATAAATACCAAGGCTTCACTTGAGAGAACACAAAACAAAGGGGGATTTTGAAGAGAAGCAAAATACTCTGAGGTTTCCTTGGAACAAAACCCTGAGGAAAAAGATAGTGAGAGAAGACCTAACGGAGTTCAGAGCAGCCTCCAAACCCCGAAGGAAACTCAACTACACAGAATCACCTCTGCCTCACATAAACCCTGAAGATTGTTTTGTAAACCTCACGGGTGCAACTCAATTTCAATCAAGTTCTCCAATCAGGTTTGCCATTATTCCCATTACCTTTGCCCATGGGTTTAATATGTATATGAATGTATAAACAATGCCTTGAATGTTTAACCGTTTAATTTCTGAAATGTATGCCACAGGGTTTGAGTTTTTTTGAAACCATACTGTTGATCATGAAAAAAATGCTTATGGTGTTTCACTAACCCTTTTGTTGAATTTTTGTGAGGGCTCACATGACTTTTGCAGGGATAACTTGCGTGGTTTCCCACTTTATTTGTGGGATAACCCCTGGAGGTTCATTCCGATTACCTGTACTGACTCGCTTTTCTTTGATGGCATTAACTTGGAAGGATCTCAGGGTTTCTTACTCCTCTAATTGTTGTTACTTCGGATCTTTATCCGCGTGGTACTTTTACATTTTTCCCGCATTTTACTGCTTTCCTAGCTGGAAGACCTCGATATGAGGCAACGTTTGAGCCCCTTGGTGGCATTTTACTTTGAGATACATGTTTTGTGTTTTGTATTCATATCCCTGCAGGTAGCGCGGTTCCTTCGTCAAGGACTGCCTTTTTGCCCTTGAGCATCCCAAACCCTAACCCTTCATTGATTTTTCTTCTCCATAACACACGTTTACTCCTTCTACTACAGGCGAGTAAGTCTCCAAAGGTCGAGCATCCGGTAGATTGCGTAGTGACGTCGTTCGTCCAAAACCCAATCCATAACCCCGTAGTTAGCCGAACTACGTTTTGTTCTGATTCTCAGGCCAGATGAGATACGTAGGCATAAGACGCGATGTCTTAGCGAGCACACATCCCCCCAACCCATAGGTCAGCCGAGCTACGAAGACTCTGATTCTCATATTCAGATGAGATACGTATGCAGTGGATGCGACATCCGCGCGAGTCATTTTCATTTAACCCTTTTTTTTTGGTAAACAACACAAGATAAACCCACGCCCTTTAGACAAGAACTACAAAAGTGGATCCCGTAGAGTACTACGGATGCGTAGGGGTGCTAATACCTTCCCTTCGCATAACCGACTCCCGAACCCAAGATTTGGTTGCGAGACCCCGTCTTGTCCTTTCCTTTTTTCAGGTTTACTTCGAGCGTTTCCTTTACCTCCTTTGGGATGAATAACGCACGGTGGCGACTCTTCTGTCATTTTCTTTCGCCGGTTGTTTTTTTTCGCACTGTATTTTTCAGGTTGCGACATAAGAAAATACGAATCTTACTCGACTGGGGAAGAAAAAGATTTCAACTGAAGAGCGCATGAGATATATTATCTATTACCGTCAGAATGTAGATAATATACTCGCACGGAAGATTATCCACAGCCGGTTACTTGGCTAATAAAGGATAAATCGTCCGAAAAAGAAAGGACATCGGGATACCGAATACTGGGTATAAAATGATGACCAATCAAAGAGGAGAAACGATCATTACCAATAAAGGGTAAATGAAAGATGACTCGCTGGGGATACATTGACCAGAAGCAATGATCCAGAAGATATATCACCGGTTACTGGGAGATATACTCAAACAAGTCAAGGAATATCAATACCGAATATTGGATAAAGATAACCAATAAAGAGGGGATTACATCTACCGGTTACTGGGTAGAAAACCACAGAAGAGAGTAACCGTCATCGGTTAGGATGAACAAAACTAGGTTAACTCTGCAAAGGGGACAAAAATGGGGTTTACAACTACCGGTATGAGGGTAGAAAACCACAAAGATAGGGCTTATAACTACCAGTTACTGGGTAGAAAGCCACAGACTCCGCCGGGGAAAAGATGGACAATTACTGGTTACTGAGCAATCATTCATCCAAACTATGTGGAAGTGCAGGGGAAATAACAAGAGCAATCAATCTAGGAACAAACTAGAGAGACACAATGAAACAATACTCAACCCTATGAGGATATAAATCAGGGGGGGAAATTCCATCCCAATACATGTTTTAGGAGGAAACTGAAATAACAATCATCCACGAGAATATAAGTCGTGGGGAATATGGAAAAAAGGGTAGACACTTTCTTCCTATGGGGCTAACTCTAAAATGAGAGATCAGACACAAACATCTGCTTGGGGAAGTATATACCACCAAATAGCAGGAGACAACAAACAAAGATATATGGCAAAGAAAACAACATGAATATCTGAATGTTATAATTATGCATGTATATATGCGTGATTTATGTATGATTGATGCTGAAAAACAAACATATCTAACACAAACAGGTCCAAGAACCAAATGGACAAACATCTGGTACTACATCTCAAAAGAGAAAGCTAGACCCACTGGAGAAACATCCAATCTGACGGGGGTAACAGATACCAGGAAACATCAATCTCTGTAGGGGAACAAGGCCAATGTTGAGGATCAGACAGAGCTGCTGCCGGGAGAAAGGACTACTGCTAGGGGAACAAGCAGGATCACCGGGGATCAGAGACCGTTGTTGGGAATGAGCAAGGGATCACAATCACCAAAGTTGGGGATCTTCCAATAGCAAGCAGAGGCAAGGATAAGATCAGTCAGAGAAGAAATCTACTAGGGATCTTATCAGGAAGTGATGGAGAATTCTGTGGGGAAACAACCACCAAACAGAAGCACATCTAACAATATTCACTTCTGAACACGAAAGGAAATATCTTTGCTAAGGAGAAGGAGAACTAGTCACTCCGCTAGGGAAGGAATCAACACATCTTCCTCAGAAGTTCCAACGCCAAACTGAAATCAGGCAAGGTCTTGGTTAGGGTAGCTAAGCACGGATAAGATTCGTCGTAGAAACAACTCTACAGGGGAAATTATCAAGGAGAGAAATGAAACTCTGTGGGAAATAACCACCAATCAAAAGTTCCAAAACCAACACAATTCCTCGTACTGCTGGACAAATCATCTCTGCCGAGGAGAAGAGAAACACCACTCCACTAGGGATAGAAAATAAACATTTTCATCACCCGCTCTGCTCAGGAGGAATCAACAAAAGGCTCTGATCAGACAACTCCACTGGGGAAACACTGCTGATGATTGAACCGGGAATAACCTGTCGGTGACCGTACTGGCGAGTTAAAAATGGGATCAACCCTGATGAGGATGATCAAAAGGAAAATCTGCTGGAGGTTAATGTAGAAGAGTACACAGGGGATAAGCTACAAACCAAATTGTTGGGAACTCCACTCATGCTAGGGATTTCCTGCTTACTCTGCGGGAGAATTCCAATCTGAATGAGGGAATACTAACTTCCTCGAAAAGATAGCATGTCGATTTATCAATTCATAAGGGATTTTAGGTCAACCCATACAAGGGATGACAACCATATAACTGATAACACAAATGCTAGATCCAACCTCAACTGGAGAGCTAGAGGACTGAGACCCAACTCCAGACTCTCTGGGGATTTGGTGATGCATAGTCTTCTTCTGTGCTTGCGGAGGAGGCAACCTGAAAGATACTGAAGAGGATACAAGTATTCTAGGAATATGAACAAATATCTTACCCTTTTGGAGATCATACTATCCTTGGGAGAGCACTGAAGATGTCCCAATTATCCTTTTTGTCATTATGAATGTTCACTTTGTTTAAAAACAGTTTATAAAACTTTATTTATTTAAAACAATGATATTTATCAATTAAAAACATGCAAATATTTTCTGAATAGAAACAAGTAAGAGTGCAAAGAATTGGATAAAGGCTCAAATTTATTTGATGGAATGGTAGTCTGCAAATGGCAAGACTCCATGGATCTTTACAAATTTGAACTTGGTGATAGATATTGGAAAAGGGATGCATTGAACATAATGACAATTTCTCCACCACTCTGAATCCAATGTATTTGAAGCTTCAGTTGACGATGACTGAGCAAAATTCTCTGACAGAAGACAGCTTGTAGAACAAAGTCTTGTTAGGATGCAGTTACTTGCCAAATCCCTACTTTTTGCCTAGATTGCCCCAGGGTGAGGTACTCAATCTAGCGGGATATATATTCATTTTTTATGTCTCTAACTTTTGCCTAGATCGCCCTTTCGGGTTTTCAATCCACCCAGACGCTCATTTTTGCCTAAGCCGCCCTTTCGGGTTTTCAACTTAGCGAGCTATTCTGTTTTTATTTTAGGCGAAGTATTTCTTGACCGCATCTGAATTCATAGGACGAGTGAAATCCTCCCCATCCATAGTTGTAAGTATCAAAGCACCGCCTGAAAAGGCTCTCTTGACAACATATGGACCTTCATAGTTTGGAGTCCACTTACCCCTGGAATCGGGCGCGAAAGACATGACTTTCTTGAGCACAAGGTCACCTTCTTGGAACACACGAGGCTTGACCTTCTTACCAAAGGATTTCTTCATCCTTTGCTTATATAACTAACCATGGCACATGGTAGTCAATCTCTTCTCTTCAATCAAATTCAGCTGGTCATAACGACTCTGAACCCATTCAGCCTCAGTCAACTTGGCTTCCATAAAGAGTCTCATTGATGGGATCTCAACCTCCACTGGGAGCACAACCTCCATGCCATATACAAGAGAGAAAGGGGTTGCCCCTGTTGAAGTACGGACAAATGTACGATAACCATGCAAAGCAAATGGTAGCATCTCATGCCAATCTTTGTACGTAACAACCATCTTCTAGATAATCTTCTTAATATTCTTATTAGCAGCTTCAACAACCCCATCCATCTTGGGTCTATAAGGAGACGAATTATGATGTGCAATCTTGAACTCTCTACACAACTCTTTCATCATTTTGTTGTTTAAGTTAGATCTATTATCAGTAATGATCTTATCTGGCACATCATAACGACATATGAGTTGATTCTTGATGAACTTCACGACCACCTGCCTGGTCACGTTTGCATATGATGCCGCTTCAACCCACTTGGTGAAGTAATCAATTTCTACGAGAATAAATCTGTGACCGTTGGACGCTTTTCGCTCTATCATGCCAATCAGGTCAATTCCCCACATAGAGAAAGGCCATGGTGATGAAATCACATTAAGAAGTGTCAGGGGAATATGAATCTCATCCGCATAAATCTGACACTTATGGCATTTCTTCACATATTTGCAGTAGTCAGACTCCATTGTCAGCCAATAGTAGCCTTCTCTCAACATCTTCTTTTCCATGGCATGCCCATTGGAATGAGTACCAAATGATCCCTCATGGACTTCAGTCATTAATAGGTCTGCTTCGTGTCTATCCACGCATCTGAGCAGAACCATGTTAAAATTCTTCTAGTAAGACACATCACCATTGAGGTAGAAACTGCCTGACTTTGAAGAAAACACTTGATATCATAATACCATGGCTTATCATCTTTCACTTCTTCTACTGCAAATACATGAGCTGGTCTATCCAAGCGCATTACAGGGATATTGGGGACTTCATTCCAGAATTTCACCACAATCATCGAAGCAAGTGTAGCAAGAGCATCTGCCATCCGATTCTCATCTCGAGGAATATGATGGAAGTCAACCTCAATAAAGAAAGTTGAAATCCTCCTCACATAATCTCTGTATCGGATGAGGCCAGGTTGATTCGTCTCCTATTCACCCTTAATTTGATTAACAACAAGGGCCGAATCACCATAAACATCAAGATGTTTGATCCTAAGATCAATACATTCTTCCAAACCCATGATACATGCCTCATACTCCGCCATATTATTCTTGCATTTGAATGTTAGCCCTGCTGTAAAAGGGAAATGTGTGCCCCGAGGAGTAATAATCACTGCCCCAATAGCATTTCCATATTGATTTACAGCGCCATCAAACACCATGCTCCATTGGGAACCAGGCTCCGGCCCTTCATTAAGCGTATGCTCATCACAATCTTTCATTTTCAAATACAGAATCTCCTCATCTGGGAAGTCGTACTGAACTGACTGATAATCCCCAATTGGTTGATGTGCCAAGTGGTCAACCAAGATACTACCCTTAATAACTTTCTAAGCTCGATACTGAATATCATACTCAGACAACAGCATCTGCCAACTTGCAATCCTCCCAGTTAAAGCAGGCTTCTCAAAGATATACTTGATTCGATCCATTTTGGATATCAACCAAGTCGTATGATTTAAGATATACTGACGTAAGCGCTTAGCAGCCCAAGCTAAAGCACAACATGTTTTCTCAAGCATTGAGTATCGAGACTCACAATCAGTGAATTTCTTACTCAGGTAGTAGATAGCATACTCTTTCTTCCTTGACTCATCTTGCTGACCAAGGACACAACCCATAGAGTCTTCAAGAACAGTCAGATACATAATCCAGGGTCTCCCTTCCACAGGTGGAGACCGAATCGGAGGCTCGGACAAATACTCCTTAATACTGTCAAAGGCCTTCTGGCAATCCTCGGTCCAATCATGACGCTGATCTTTCCGGAGGAGCTTGAATATTGGCGCACATGTGGCAGTCATGTGGGAAATAAATCTGGAAATATAATTCAAGCGGCCAAGAAAACCTCGGACTTGCTTCTCAGTTTTGGGCGCATGCATCTCTTGTATTGCTTTGACCTTGGCAGGATCAACTTCAATACCTCTTTCACTGACAATAAAGCCCAATAACTTTCCAGAACAGACTCCAAATGTACACTTGTTAGGATTCAGACGAAGCTCATACTGCCTAAAAAGCTGAAAAAGCTTCAACAAGTGCTCTACATGTTCAACTTCCATTCTTGACTTTGCAATCATATCTTCGACATATACCTCGATCTCCTTGTGCATCATATCATGAAACAAGGTAGTCATAACACGTTGATACGTGGCTCAGGCGTTCTTCAAACCGAAGGGCATCACTCGATAATAGAATGTTCCCCAAGGTGTGATGAATGTTGTCTTCTCCATATCCTCGGGTGCCATTTTGATCTGATTATAACCGGAAAATCCTCCATAAATGAGAATACATTGAACTTAGCTGTGTTATCTACCAATATATCAATATGTGGTAGAGGAAAATCATTTATTCAAGTCTCTAGGCACACATTCAGAATTTTCCATCTTTCTTAGGCACGGGCACAATATTGGCCACCCATTGAGGATATGTAGAAGTCACCAGAAACCCCGCATCAATTTTCTTATGAACTTCCTCTTTAATCTTCACTGCCATGTCAGGATGAGTTCTTCTGAGCTTCTACTTCACAGGCACACATTCAGGCTTCAAAGGCAGGAAATGTTGCACAATATCAGTATCCAGACCAGGCAAGTCTTCATATGACCAGGCAAAGACGTCGACGTATTCTCGTAGCAACTCAATCAACCCCTTCTTCACAGATTCTTCCAGGAGTGCCCCAATCTTCACTTCACGAACACAATATTCAGACCCCAAGTTGATTGTTTCCAGATTCTCAAGATGTGGCTGAATGATCTTGTTTTCGTGCTCAAGTAGACAGGTAATCTCGTCAGGAATCTCTTCAACATCATCTTCTTCGGCCTCAAATCCAGGGAACTCGAAGTTGGGAGATGGTGTTGGATCATTATGTTCAATGGGTTTGATCAACCTACATAATGATTTTAGATATAAAGATATTTTAGAATTCAAACAAGGCAAATCATTATGCAGATGAAAAGATTGATTTTATTCTATTTTTAGGGTTTTATGTGATCACCAATTTCATGCAAAAAGCAAAAAGTGAAAATAATTTGGAAAAAACAAACACTTAACGTGAATTTATTGAATGAAATATCATTGTATTTATGGGCCAACACTGTCATCACTTCTCCTTTTGGCATGGGAGAAGGGTTTTTAAACAAAAAGTGAACATTACGTTGACTTATGGATAAGTGTTGGAACATCAACAACGACCCAGTTATTGTAGACCCCTCCAGGGATGACAAAGTTGCCAGGATCTTTCTCTGCATCATCTTTCACTACAGTAGCAGCTTCCTCGTCTTCGACGGTGTGGATGAAACCACCACTCTGAAATAGCCCATGCTTGTTGAAAGTGCCTGAAGAATACCCTATGCCAGCCCGGGATTTATTGTCTTCCAGCTTAATCATTTGTCCTAAACCAGTCGTTGCGCCATGCTCAATGGCCAACTTCGCATCATTGTAGGACGCAAATGAAGAAGTTCCTTTCTTAGAAGGCTCATCAATAGACAAAGCTTGGGACAGAGTCCCAACTTCATCCTCAGCATCAATGTAGGAAACAGAAGACAAATGGCTAACAAAGAGAGCCTTCTCTCCCCCTACCACCACCAACTTTTTGTTCTTAACGAACTTCAACTTTTGGTGTAGGGTGGATGTCACGGCGCCTGCCTCGTGAATCCATGGTCTGCCCAACAAACATTTATATGATGGGTGGATATCCATGACCTGGAAAGTGATTTGGAAATCACTAGGTCCTATTTTAACTGGGAGTTCAACCTCACCAATCACTGTCTTGTGGGATCCATCAAAAGCTTTGATGACCACTCCACTCTACCTCATGAGGGGGCCCTGGTACGACAATCTAGCCAGAGTAGATTTCGGAAACACATTCAGTGCTGATCTAGTGTCTACCAGCACATTAGACATGGCATCATCCTTACAGTTCATGGAGATATGAAGTGCCAAATTGTGGTCTCTTCCCTCCTCAGGGAGATCAGCATCACAGAAACTAAAATTGTTACAAGCGGTAATGTTTGCAACAATACTATCAAATTATTCTATTGTGACGTCATGATCTACATACGCCACTTCCAACACCTTCTACAGAGCTTCACGGTGTGGTTCAGAGTTCATTAACAAAGATAACACAGAGATCTTTGAAGGCGTTTGTAGAAGCTGATCTACAACGTTGTACTCACTCCTCTTGATGAGCCTCAGAATCTCATCACAGTCCTCTTTCATCATGCCATTCTGGCCAGCAGGGACATGAGTTCTAACAGCGGCGACAGGTCTATTAACAACAAGTGCCAGATTTAGAGAAACAGAAGAATTCCCCAAAGGACGGACGACACTATCAGAAGTATCAACCCTTCTGGTGTCAGCTTAGGGTTTCGGAAGCGCCGAGAAAACACGACCACTACGGGTCAAACCGCTGGCATCAGCAATATTAACAACAGAAGTGGAGGGTAGGGGCGCCTCCTTCCCATATTCCAATGCCACAACATTATAACGATAGGGAACAACCTTGTCAGAAGAATATGGCACAGGGCCAACTGGCTTGATTATGAGAGTAGGAGAAGCCTTCTGCTTGCTGCCATCGTATCGGACGACGACAGGCTCAGGGATCCTGAATACTGGTGATATCACATTAACTTCATCATCCTCGTCGCGATTCTGAAGTATCTCAATTACACCTTCATCCAGCATTTCTTGGATGTCTTTTCTGACCTGACGACATCCCCTTTCGTTGACAGTGAAAACACGACATCTGTCATGGCCATGCTCATAGTGATTGTATTCGCACAATAGTCTGTGCATCTCGACCAAAGATTGTCGGATATGGCTGACATATCGGACCTTATATTTACCAGGGAAACCTTGGACCATGTTGACAACAGATTTCCCATGCTCGGGCAATGGGTTTTTCTTCACGTTAGGACCTACGTCCTTGAAAAACAAGATATCGCTTCTCACAAGGTCTTGAACCTTAGTCTTCAACGGGTAACAGTTCTCCACGTCATGTCCGGGAGCACCGGAATGATAAACACAGTGAAGCTCAGGCTTATACCACCACTGAGGGTTGGTAGGTATAACGGGTGGGTCACGTGGAGTGATCAGTTTCCTTTCTATTAAAGAAGGATATAGCTCTGCATAGGTCATGGGAATAGGATCAAAACTGACCCTCTTCCTATCATAGCTTGTACTGGTCTGATTGTTGTTTCGAGGCTGGTAGGCCTGCTGTTGAGGACGATGTTGTTGTTGTTGATAATGTTGATGTTGTTGTTGCTGGTTCTGATTGTGATGCTGATATTGCTGATTTTCTCTGAAAACAGGTGCTATATGAGCCACCTGGTGCTGGTTTCCGGCGGGACGCACGGTCTTCCTCTTCACAGAGGGTCTTCTGGATTTAATATGGGAGGTCACAACATGTGCCTCACCATATTTCTTCTTCGCAAACGCCCCATAACGTTTGGCAGAAGAGCCTTCTTCTCTAGTCAGGCGCCCTTCCCTGACTCCCTCTTCCAGACACATCCCCATATTCACCATCTCGGTGAAGTGAGAAGGAGTGCTAGCAATCATCCGCTCATAATAGAATGAACTCAAGGTCTTTAGAAAGATCTTGGTCATCTCTTTCTCTTCCAGCGGAGGCACAATCTGTGCAGCCAACTCTCGCCACCTCTGGGCGTACTCCTTAAAAGTTTCCTTGTCCTTCTGGGACATGGCCCTCAATTGATCCCTATTGGGGGCCATATCCACGTTATATTTGTACTGCTTGACAAAGGCTTCGCCAAGGTCGTTGAAGGAGCGGATGTTCGCGCTGTCCAAACCCATGTACCATCTCAGGGCGGCACCAGACAGGTTGTCCTGGAAATAATGGATCAGGAGCTGATCATTGTCGGACTGAGTCGACATTTTTCGTGCATACATAACCAAGTGTCTGAGCGGGCAAGTGTTTCCTTTGTAATTTTCAAAGTCAGGCACTTTTAACTTGACAGGAATCTTGACATTTGGAACCAGGCAAAGCTCAGCAGCAGACTTGCCAAAGAGGTCCTTCCCTCTGAGAATTTTGAGTTACTTGCGAAGCTCAAGGAATTGATCATTCATAGCATCCATCTTTTCATACACGTCTGAGCCCTCAGATGTCTCAGAGTGATAAGTGGTGTCATCTACTCTTGGCATAGTATGCACGACCGGAGGTGGCACAACAAGGACCGGGCTAAATGCTGGCAGAGAAGCAAACATTAGGGCGAGACCCTCTAGAACGAAGTTCGCGGGCATCCCCCAAGGAAACCCGACTGGCATAGCAGTAGGCGCAAAATGGGCACTGGAAGCAGGCACTGTTGAAGAGGCAATCTCAAAAATGACTGTCCTCTGGGGAGGAGTTGAAGGTGTTGGAGACGACTGGCTTTGGGCGGCCAAGAAAGACTCCATCAGGGCAGTCAATCTGGCCACTTCCTCCTTCAGCTCTCTGTTCTCTTGTTCTAGGTGATCCATCAGTCTTGAAGAGTTGGCTCTGGTGTAGTACCGCTGAGTCAGCTTGTCTTCAAAATAAATGAAGAACACAGAGTTAGACCATTGAACAAGAAGCCCTGGAACAAAACCTACTTATGCACATGATGCATGCAATGCTTGTGCATATGATTTATTTTTTAATCAAAGGAACTTTAGAGTCCTATTTGCAAATATTTGAAATATTAATCATTTATACATATATGGAAATATCATATCAATGATATCTGGAAAAAAATTTACATCAAAGAAGTACAGTCTTGGTAACCAAATAATACAATACAAGAGAGAAGGAAAATGAATATCCTATGGAACCCTAGAAACAATCGTCCGAAGCTCTCGAGACCGGAAGGTAAGCTGCACGAAGCCTCTTCACCTCTCTCTCATAGGCTGCCTCCATATCTGCCTTCTCCTTGGCGAGTCGATCGTACTTCCTCTTCCAAAACCTGGAAGACTGAGGAAGAAGAGAAGTGACCACATCATCAGGCTCGTCGATAACCTGATGCTTAAGAAACTCTATCAATGCATCCTTATCTCTAAGCTGCTGAAGTAGCTCCTCTCGCTCACGGATCCAAGCACGTGAACGGTCTTCGTCTCTCAACTCCTCTACTCCTTGGTCAGGGAGGGTTGAAGGCCCAGCCACAACCATAGGTGTAGGTCTTGGATACTCATAAGGCATAAGGTACTCAGAAGCTCTCCTCCTAACCCACGAGATATAGGGTTCAAAAGCAATACAATTCTTCGGACCGAGCTCTTCCCTTCCCTTCCTATGAATCTTGCGCCAAGCGCGGACCATCCTGCCCTTCAAGCCTTGGAGATCTTTACCCTCTTGAAAGAACACTCCTTCTAACAAAATGTTATTAGGTTTATCCTTTAAGGGGAACCCAAGCTGACGATGTGCTAAAACAGGGTTGTAGTTAATCCCACCACATGTACCAAGAAGAGGCACATTGGAGAATTCACCACAAGAGTCAATAATCTGCACACCATCACATACACGGTTGTACCAAAAGATATCATCATTAGTGAGAGACATAAGTCTCGTGGACCACCGTAGACATCCTTTGTTCTCCTTGAAGGCGACCGTCTGTGGCAAGTGCGAAATAAACCACTTGTACAACAAAGGCAAACAACACACAATGGTACCACCACCATTTGCATTTCTCATATGCAAAGAGAAATAAGTGTCACCCAACAGAGTAGGAACGAGATTAAGAGTAGAGAAAATCCTAATGGCGTTCACATCTACAAACTTGTCCATGTTGAGGAATAACACTAGCCCATAGATGAGAAGTACAAATATGGCCTCAAAGGCGTCCTCACTCATGGCCTTCCCATACAAAGTAGCTTGAGCAATGAGGAAATCAGATGGGAGACCTTGAATTCCACCTTTAGTAGTTATATGAGCACCAACCAGAGATTCGTCTATATGCAACATATCAGCAACCTCTTGAGAAGTAGGAACTCTCTCCAAGCCATTGAACGGCAACTGATCTAGGATAGTATACCCACAAGATAGGCATACTCCTCAAGCATGGGCAAAAGCTGGAAATCCAGAAATGTGAAGCAACGGTACAAGGGATCATAGAACTGTACCAACACACTCATCAGACCTTCATCCACCTGAGTAGCAAGAATAGACAGAAGCTTCCCATGATGATCCTTGAACTCCAGGGGATCTAATACATAGGATGTCAAACTCCTTAACTCTTTCAAGTCGGGTTGTCGGAAATTGTACTTCTTTGTATTCCTTCTTTGTCTATCCATGTCTGAAAATTTGCAAATAGACCTCTAAAGTTCCTTGAAAATTTTCTCATTGTTGATGATATGGATGCAATAATCACACTCAAGGATCAAGCAAAGCACACCACACAAAGGTCATGGGATGGATCAAGTCATCCTTAATATCAATCATCCATTTTGGTGGATTATGGTTTACACCTTATCAACACCCAAGTTCCATTGATATTAAGGATACACGAGAACGGATCAACCATGAATCAATGGTTTGTTGCAAGTCACGAGCATGGAGTCTTGGTTAAGAACCACCCAAAGGGAGTGTACTAGGGTTAAACATGACAATCATGTTCTACAAGAGGTTCCCATAGTCATCATCCCATCTTTAGGATATTATCGGATAAACGACTACTCATTTTCCAAAAATATTCTTAAGAGAGACTCTTATGAGTGTATTATCGCATAACAATCGTATGAAATCTTACACTTGAACGACCTTCGCACTACATCCTAAAAATAGGCCAAGATGGGCTAGGTAATCTAAGGTCCTTGGCTTCTAAGGTCTATATTGGAAAGAGTAATGCCTAACCACGACTACTCGTGTGACATTATTGATCCCAAGATAACCTCCACCAAGTGAATGGGCTTGCAAGTCAACTTGATAAGGAATAACTCCACACAAGTCAAGAAGACTATGATATTCTCCTACCATAAGTGCACTCGAGTTCGGGTATAGAACTCATCTCACAAGAGACCACCAAGCACACAAGCAATTGATATATCAAGCAATTCATACATTACAAGCAATACAGTAATCCCAAACTTGCACAAAAATATGTCACAAAATAATATACAATACAATACAACAAAAGTGAAAAGTAGGCAAAACCCACTAGGCAAATGCTTCCCCAGCAGAGTCGCCACTTTTCTGTAGCGGGGTATTCGTTACCTTTAGATTTATTGACTAAATCAAAAGTAAATCATACAATTTGAGTCGCCACCGCACTTCTATTTATCCAAAGGAAAGGTTAGAAAGCAAACAAAAATCGAGAAGTTTTATCAAATAAAAAACTAATAAAAATGTCAAAGATCTGGGTAAGGGGGTTGGTTATGAAATGGGAAGGTTTTAAGCACCCAAAACATCCTAGGTACTCTTAGGGAGCCCTTTTCAAAATTGTTGTAAGGTAGATTGGTATTTGTGAAAAATTATTTGTGCAAACATGATTGGGGAGCAGAGAGAAGAATGTACAAATTATTTTCAATTTTGTGTTTGAATGGATAAACCCATTTCCTATTTACCATCTTAAAAAAATATTAGGATCAAAACCTCGTACTTCGGGGTAAAAATCTCAAAACAAGTTGATGAATTAATTGGTTTAAAAGCCTTAAGGTCTTTTTTTTCAAAGGGAGAAAACTCAACCTAAAACCACAAATCCACCATGTGAGGAGAGCTTCAACATGCTAGTGAGGGGTTAACCCTATAATAAGCATGGAAGACTTATAGTCCATCACTAAGGATATAGGTGAGTATTATATCAACCTCAAGGATAACTCAAACCTAATAGCTAATGTTTATGAAAAGCTTTGGCAAGAAGTGGTCATTGGAACCACAAAAACAATTGAGTGAGTTGTATTTACAAATGAAAATTATTTACAAAAATAAGGTCAAAGTTGACTTAGGATTCAATTCAAAATAAGTGTTATGAAAAGAGTTTTGGAAAAAAATCAAAAGCATAGTTCTTAGGTTTCTCATTTTGAAAAGAAATGTTAATGTTTGCACAAAAGTTTGGCGTGGGTTAGAGTGGGGAGAAGAAGAAGAATGACTAAGTCCTAAACAAACAAAGATGAAGGAAGAGAAAAAAAACCACAATGGAGTTCCCTTCTTGAGATCATAGTGATGATCCAAGTAGCTCCCATCCTTTGCAATAAGCAAGCAAATAAGTAAATACTCAAGCAATCAAGCACAGAATCAAACAAGCTCCTAGGAATCTTCCAATGGCTTTTGTATCCCTCACTTTGGATGCTCATGACAATGGTTCTTCAATTTGGCTCAAGTTTGGGATCCCTAGCACAAGAACACACACATAAAAAAGTTCTATAATGTAAACAAAGAATGGACAAGAGTGAGTTTAGAGATTAGGTCCTTTCAATTCATCTCCAACATTAAGCATTCTAAAGACATGAGACCTAGTTGTTCTTTGACATTTATAGCATTCTAAAGGCATGAGACCTAGTTGCTCTTTGACTCCATTTTGCATAGGGAATGTCCTAAAGTCTAAGTCATTTTGTCCATTTGCATTTGGTCCACATCAATCAAAACAAAACACAAGCACAATAGTATATACACACTAATGTGCTCAAGTGAGCAAAAGGCAAATTGCATTAACATAAACATGAGCTCAAGTGAGCAAAGGGAAAAAGCAAATGAAATAATGTACAAGAATATTAAATTTCATTAATGTAAAGTGCAAGAATTAAAAAGTTAGTGGTCAATAGTTAGAGTTAGTGTGCCATAAGGCAATTTAGCGCTATGTTAAGCAATTATAAGTGGACTAATGTAGTAGTCACACCTATCCGAGGTCGGACAATAAAAATATAGGCAACAAACACAAGTTAGAGACCTTGACTAGTAAGCCAAGCTCCTACAACTTGCCATGCCAAAAAGAAAAGAAGAATGATCTTGTATTGATTTAGGTTTTTTGCTTGATCAAGAAGCAACCTATCCTTAATGCAAAACTATTCACTTGATCTTTGATCAAGATGAATTAGATTTGAATCAAGGAAGGTTAAACCTCCCATATATCAAGGCTAACCACCAATCTTTAACTCATTGATCAAAAAAGAAAAAGATGAAGAAGAAGATGAATAAGAATATACATGAATTGAACTTCAAATGAAATAAGCAAAGTACATTGACCAAAGTTGAATGGAATCAAGGTCAAACACTAGTAAACAGAAGCAAAATGAAACTTAGAAGTCAAGAAACAAATAAAATATTTTTGGCATTTTTGAAAATTAAAATAATACTTGAATTAAAATAAACAATTAAAGGTCAAACTTTAAATCCATTTCTAAACAACTTTGAAAAGTCCAAATGGATCATCCTAAGTTCAACAAGGTCAAACAAAGTTTGACAAAAAAATTCAGCATTTTTATATCAAAAGGCAATGGAAGCATGGGAATTTCATGTGCATGAATGATGAGGGCCTCCATGCATGGACCTGTACAGGCGTATGGAGGGCCCAAATCCAATTGGAAATGCAAGCTTAAGTCATATTAATCTGAAATGGACGTGCAAATATGATTTCAAATGAGTGTGCATGGAGTTTTCAAATGGTTTATAAAAATGCACATGAATCTTCTCTTCGAAACTACCTCTTACCAAAATGAAACATGGCCTTGTGGGTAATGGTTGGAAAGGTCTTGACATGAGGAATTATTGTTATGTTGAACAAAACTCCATTTGGAATTGGGAAATTAGTGAAAATTGGTCATAAAGTTCAAGGTGCAAAACATGTGCATGTGAAATTTTCCAAAATAGACCAACTTCAAGCCCTTCTGTTTCAATGATGCAAGCCTCAAATTAAAAAACCTTCAACATCGAAATTGTATATCTTTTCAAGACAGCCAATTTGGACTTAAATTTTTGCATCATTTGGATTTTTAATGAGAAAGTTATGGGCACTTGAAGTTGGACTTTTTCACATTTCAATGACTTTGATCCAAAGTGACCTATAATGCTTTGTATTATCACATGTATTTATTTTAGGATTATGAAAATATGTTCAACATAACAAATGAAGTATACATATTAAAATTTCCAATGCATTTGATCCCACCTCAAAATCATGAAAAATGAGTGAGTTAGATCCTTGGGAAGTTGACCCAAAATTAGGGTTTCAGTCAAAATGACCTATAATGTTTTGAAATGGATTATGACTTTCCAAGCTTCAAATAAATTATCGACGAACATGAAAGTTGTCCATATGGCTCTTAAGAACATTTTTTTGCTTGGGGTCATCTCCATTTGACAAACACATCAAAAGTTAGGTCTCAGTGGATTTCAAAATAGTCAGATGAATTGACTGATCAACTTCTCAAGTCCAAACATCAAATCTTGATGAATGGATGATTGAGGACACTCAAATAAGCTCAAATATGAATGAAATGATGAATGAAAGAACTTCCCTTGATTATATCTGATCATGGGTTGAGGTTGCTTCATGAGCAAGGCACAGTTGATGCATAGATGAATTAGGGTTTCCTTGGGAAACACTCCTCAAGCCCCTTGGCTTATCTTGATCAAATTAACAAATTGAGAAATTTGGGAGGCATATATGATGAATGAGATCTTTGGGAACCATTGTCATGCTTGATTTCACCTTCACCTGGCCATATCAATGAGCATAGGGTCTCCTAGGAGCCTTGGATCTTATGATTGCTCAAGCTACAAAACAAAAGATGTTAATGACATATTTTTGTGCTTTTGGTTAGTAAACAAAATAATAAAAGCAATAATATACAATTCAAACATGCTTGGTGGTCTCAAACCAACTCATAAGTCCCAACCTAGGGTTAAGGAGCCAAGATGCTATGATCCTTGAGGCAAATGCAATGTGCAATGATATGATGCCATGAGGGATCTTAGGGTCAAAATTAGGGTCTTACACAACCCTACTGGGGACAAGCTGCAAATTCTCTCGAGGGAACTACCCTGACTGGCGAAATTGGAAATGATTCCTTCGTCCACAAGCGACATACTGGGGATACCTCTTCTCAAAATAAATGAAACGGGAAATAAGCCCTTCAACTGCACTAGACAACTTCTTGCTGAGGAGACAAATATCTGGAAAGGCAGCTCCACAAGGAACACATGTCTACTCCGCTGGAGAAACTTACTCAGGTTGGGGAAAGACAATCTTCCTCTTGAGTAGATAGTCAGGACAAGCATATCAACTTTTATCAATCTATAAGGGATTTTAGGTCAGTCCACACAAGGGATGACAACCATACAAATGATAAAACACAAATGCTAGTTCTTGGTATAGAGGGATACATATTTCTAAAATATCGAGGCAAAAACTGGAACAGAAGGGATCATTCACAGATCAACCACACCAAATCATGAATTGCTAAAACTTCGCGGGAGAAACAAGTATGCATGCACAACAAACTACCGGGAATGCATTGGATGAACATCCAAAAATCCCTCTAGGGGCAAGCAATCCAATAAGACAGATCAATCCACTACCATCAAGGAGCAGACTTCTCATACCAAACTCTCTGGGAAGCTAATGATGTACTAGTCTTTATGTGCTCGCTGGGGAGACAACTTGAGAGCTGATGAAGAGGATAGTATGAACAAATGTCTTACCCTTTGATGATCATACGATCCTTGGGAAAGCACTGAGGACATCCCACTTATCCTTTCAGTCATTGTGAATGTTCACTTGGTTTAAAACAGTTTATTTATGAAAACTTTATTTGTTTAAAACAATGATATTCATCAATTAAAACATGCAAACGTTTTTAAACAGAAACAAATAAGAGTGCAAAGAATTGGATAAAGGCTCAAATTTATTTAAGAGAATGGTGGTCCGCAAAATTGCAAGACTCCATGGATCTTTACAAATTTGAAATTGGTGATATACATGGAAAAAGGTCTACATTGAACATAATGACCGTTTCTCCACCAACTTTGAATCCACTGTATTTGAAACTTCAGTTGATGATGACTGAACGATAATCTTTGACAAATGACAGTTGTAGAACAAAGTCTTGTCAGGATGCAGTTACTTGCCAAATCCCTATTTTTTTCCTAGATTGCCCCAGGGTGAGGTACTTAATCTAGCGGGATATATATTCATTTTTTTTATGTCTCTAAATTTTGCCTGGATCGCCCTTTCGGGTTTTCAATCCACCGAGACGCTCATTTTTGCCTAAGCCACCCTTTCGGGTTTTCAACTTAGCGAGCTATTTTGTTTTTATTTTTTTTAGGTGAAGTATTTCTTGACTGCATCTGAACTCACAGGACGAGTGAAATCCTCCCCCATCCATATTCGTGAGCAACAAAGCACCGCCTGAAAAGGCTCTCTTAATAACGTATGGACCTTCATAGTTTGGAGTCCACTTGCCCCTGGAATCGGGGGCGAAAGACAAGACTTTCTTGAGCACGAGGTCACCTTCTCGTAGTACGCGAGGCTTGACCTTCTTATCAAAGGCTTTCTTCATCCTTTGCTGATATAAATGACCATGGCACATGGCAGTTAATCTCTTCTCTTCAATCAAATTCAGTTGGTCATAATGACTCCGAACCGATTCAGCTTCAGTCAACTTGGCCTCCATTAAGACTCTCATTGATGGGATCTCGACCTCTACGGGGAGCACAACCTCCATGCCATATACAAGGGAGAAAGGGGTTGCCCATGTTGAAGTGCGGACGGATGTACGATAGCCATGCAAAGCAAATGGCAGCATCTCATGCTAATATTTGTATGTAACAACCATCTTCTGAATAATCTTCTTGATGTTCTTGTTAGCAGCTTCAACAACCCCATTCATCTTGGATCTATAGGGAGAAGAATTATGATGTGCAATCTTGAACTCGCCTCATAACTCTTTCATCATCTTATTGTTCAAGTTAGATCCATTGTCAGTAATGATCTTGTCTGGTACACCATATCGGCATAAGAGTTGGTTCTTGATAAACCTCACAACCACCTGCCTGGTCACATTTGAATACGATGCCGCTTCAACCCACTTGGTGAAGTAATCAATGGCTACGAGGATAAAATGGTGATTGTTCGACGCCTTAGGCTCAACCATGCCAATCATGTCAATTCCCCACATGGAGAAAGGCCATGGTGGGGAAATAACATTCAGAAGTGTCGGGGGAATATGAATCTTGTCTGCATAAATCTGAGACTTGTGGCATCTCTTCACAAACTTGCAGCAGTCAGACTCCATTGTCAGCCAATAGTAGCCTGCTCTCAACATCTTTCTTGCCATGGCATGTCCATTGGAATGAGTACCAAATGAACCCTCATGGACTTCAGTCATCAACAGGTCTGCTTCGTGTCTACCCATGCATCTGAGCAAAACCATGTCAAAATTCCTCTTGTAAAGCACATAACCATTAAGGTAGAAACTTCCAGATAACCTCCTCAAAGTCTTCTTATATTTAACAGATGCCCTAGGCGGGTAAGTCTGACTTTGGAGAAAGCAGTTTATATCATAATACCATGGCTTATCATCTTTCACCTCCTAAACTGCAAACACTTGAGTTGGTCTATCCAAGCGCATCACGGTAATATTTGGGACTTCATTCCAATAATTGACAGCAATCATTGAAGCAAGTTTAGCGAGAGCATCCGCCATCTGATTCTCATCTCAAGGAATATGATGGAAGTCAACTTTAGTAAAGAAAGTTGAAATCCTCCTCGCATAATCTCTATATGGGATGAGGCCAGGCTGATTCGTCTCCCGTTCACCCTTAATCTGGTTAACAACAAGGGCCGAATCACCATAAACATCAAGATGTTTAATCCTAAGATCTATACATTCTTCCAAACCCATACTACAAGCCTCATACTGCTATATTATTCGTGCATTTGAAAGTTAGACTTGCTGTAAAAGGAAAATGTGTTCCTTGAGGAGTAATAATCACTGCCCCAATACCATTTCCATACTGATTGGCAGCGCCATCGAACACCATACCCTAACGGGAACCAGACTCTGGCCCTTCATCGAGTGTAGGCTCATCACAATCTTTCATTTTCAAATACAGAATCTCCTCATCAGGGAAGTCGTATTGCACAGACTGATAATCTTCAATTGGTTGATGCGCCAAATGGTCAGCCAAGATGCTACCTTTAATAGCTTTTTGAGCTCGATACTCAATATCATACTCAGATAACAACATCTGCCAACGGGAAATTCTCCTAGTTAAAGCAAGCTTCTCAAAGATATAATTGATCGGATCCATCTTGGATATCAACCAAGTTGTATGATTCAACATATACTGGCGTAAACGCTTAGCAGCCCAAGCCAAAGCATAACACGTCTTCTCAAGAATTGAGTACCGAGACTCATACTCGATGAACTTCTTACTCAAGTAGTATATTGAATATTCTTTCTTTCTTGATTCATCTTGCTGACCAAGGACACAACCCATGGAATCATCAAGCACAGTCAAGTACATAATCAACGGTCTCCCTTCAACAGGCGGGGACAGAATCAGAGGCTCGGATAAATACTCTTTGATATTGTCAAAGGCCCTTTGGCAATCCTCGGTCCAATCATGACGTTGATCTTTCCGGAGGAGCTTGAATATAGGCGCACATGTGGCAGTCATGTGGGATATAAATCTTGAAATGTAATTCAAGCGACCAAGAAAACCTCGGACTTGCTTCTCAGTTTTGGGCGCAAACATCTCTTGTATTGCTTTGACCTTGGCAGGATCAACTTCAATACCTCTCTCGCTGACAATAAAGCCCAATAACTTGCCGGAACGGACTCCAAATGTACACTTGTTCGGATTCAAGCGGAGTTTGTACTTCCTCAAATGCTGGAAAAGCTTCAACAAGTGTTCTACATGTACAACTTCCGTGTTCGACTTTGCAATCATATCATCGACGTACACCTCGATCTCCTTGTTCATCATGTCATGAAACAAGGTAGTCATAGCACGTTGGTACGTGGCTCCGATGTTCTTCAAACCGAAGGGCATCACTCGATAACAGAATGTTTCCCAAGGTGTGATGAATGTTGTCTTCTCCATATCCTCAGGTGCCATTTTAATCTGATTATAACTGGAAAATCCGTCCATAAATGAAAAGACATTGAATTTAGCCGTATTGTCTACCAACATATCAATGTGTGGTAGAGGAAAATCATATTTTGGACTGACTTTATTCAAGTCATGGTAATCCACACACATTCAAACTTTTTCGTCTTTCTTAAGTACAGGCACAATATTGGCCACCCATTGAGGATATGTAGAAGTCACCAGAAACCCCGCATTAATTTGCTTCTGAACTTCTTCGTTAATACACACTCAGGCTTCAACGGCAAGAAATGTTGCACGATATCAGTATCTAGACCAGGCATGTCTTCATACGACCAGGCAAAGACGTCGACATATCCTCGTAGCAACTCAATCAACCCCTTCTTAACAGACTCTTCAAGGAGTGCCCCAATCTTCACTTCACGAATGCAGTCTTTAGACCCCAAGTTGATTGTTTCCAGATTCTCAAGATGTGGCTGAATGATCTTCTCCTCGTACTCAAGCAGATGGGTAATCTCATCAGGAATCTCTTCAACATCATCTTCTTCTGTCTCAAATATAGGGAACTCAACGTTGGGAGATGGTGTTGGATCATTATGTTCAATGGGTTTGATTAACCTGCATAATAATTTTGAGTATAAAAGAGATTTCAGAATTCAAACAAGGCAAATTATTATGTAGATGAAAAATTGATTTTATTCTCTTTTTTAGGGTTTTATGGTGATCACCAATTTCATGCGAAAAGAAAAAACGAAAAATAATTTGGAAAACAAACATTTAACATGTGATTATTGAATGAATATCATTGTATTAATCAATGATGCCAACAATGTCTTCACTTCTCCTTTTGGAATGGGAGAAGGGTTTTTAAACAAAATGAACATATTACGTTGACTTATGGATAACTGTTGGAACATCAACAGCAACCCAATTATTGCAGATCCCGCCAGGTATGACAAAGTTGTCGAGGTCTTCCTCTTCATCTTCTTCAATGATGGCAACAACTTCTTGATCTTCAATGGTGTGGATGAAACCTCCACTCTGAAACAGCCCAAGATCATTAGCAACACCGGAAGAATACCCTATACCATCCCGGGACTTATTATCTTCCAACTTTATCATTTTCCCCAAACCATTAGTTGCACCATGCTCGATGGCCAACTTCGCATCATTGTAGGAGACAAATGAAGAAAGTCCTTTCCTCGAAGGCTCATCAATAGATAAGGCTTGGAACAGAGTTCCAACCTCATCCTCATCATCAATGTAGGAAAAGAAAGATAAATGGTTGACAAAGAGATCCTTCTCCCCCCCCCCTATCACCACCAACTTATTGCTCTTGACGAACTTCAACTTTTGGTGTAGGGTGAATGTCACGGCACCTGCCTCGTGAATCCATGGTCTACCAAGTAAACAACTGTATGACGGATGTATGTCCATAACTTGGAAAGTGATCTGGAAATCACTAGGTCCAATCTTGATCGGGAGGTCTAATTCACCGATCACGGTCTTGCGCGATCCATCAAAAGCTTTTACTACCACTCCACTCTGCCTCATGGGAGACCCCTGGTACGTAAGTTTGGCGAGAGTGGACTTTGGCAATACATTAAGTGATGACCCTGTATCCACTAACACATTGGAAAGGGCATCAACTTTACAGTTCATAGAGATATGTAAGGCCAAATTGTGGTTTTTTCTCTCCTCGGGAAGATCGTCATCATAGAAGCTCAAATTGTTGCAGGCAGTTATATTTGCAACAATACTATCAAACTATTCAATTGTGAAATCGTGATCCACGTATGCCACGTCCAACACCCTTTGCAATGCTTCACGGTGCAGCTCTGAATTTATCAACAAAGATATGACAAATATCTTTGATGGAGTTTGAAGCCACTGCTCCACAATGTTGTACTCGCTCCTCTTGATGAGCCTCATCATCTCATCACCATCCTCTCTTAACACGCCAGACTGACCAACCAGGATAGGAGCTTTATCAAATTTGACAACAACGGGGTCAACACCCTTCACAGCAGGAATAGAATGATTTGAAAAAGAAGTCCCCACGGGACCGACAGAACTAACAACATCCTTCTTCACGACGTTTTCCTGGGATTTTGGCTGAGCCGAGAAAACACGACCACTACGGGTCACTCTACTAACGTCGGATATGCTTACAACAGAGGTTGAGGGCAACGACACCTCCTTCCCATCTCCCAGCATAACAACATTGTAACGGTACGAGACCGCCTTGTCTGACACATACGGGACAGGGCCCGCTGGCTTAATCACAAGAGTTGGCACCACATTCTTTTTGTTTCCATCATACTTGATGACAACAGGATCAGGAATATTGAATACGGCAGTGATAACATCAACTTCATCCTCATCACGATTTTGAAGTATCTCAATCACCCCTTGGTCTAGCATCTCTTGGATGTCCTTTCTTATCTTGCGTCATCCTCTTTCATTGACAGTGCACTCATGGAACTTATCATGATCGTGCTCATAGTGATTGTGCTCACACAACAGCCTATGCATTTCTACCAAGGACTGCCTTATGTCATTCACATAAAGGACTTTATATTTGCCAGGGCAACCCTAAACCATGTTGACAGCTGCCTTCCCATGCTCGGGAAATGGGTTCTTTTTAACATTCGGGACTACATCCTCAAAGAGTAGTATCCCGCTCCTCACAAGGTCTTTCACCTTGGTCTTCAACAGAAAACAGTTCTCCACATCATGTTCGGGCGCACCGGAATGATACACATAATGAAGTTCGGGCTTGTACCACCATTGAGGATTGGCTGGCACAGCAGGAGGATCTCGTGGAGTTATCAACTTCCTGTTAATTAAGGAAGGATATAATTCAACATAGGTCATAGGGATCGGGTCAAAAGTCACCCTCTTCCTCTCATAGTTGTTGGTGTTGTTGTTATTATTGTTGCGAGGCTGGTAAGCCTGTTGTTGTTGACAAGATTGTTGTTGTGGTTGTTGAGCTTCTCTGAAAGCAGGTGCTATATGAGCCACGTAGTGTTGGTTGACGACTGTTTGCACTTCCTTTCTCCTCACAGAGGGTCTTCTCTTACTATGGGAAGAGACAACATGAGTCTCCCCTTCCTTCTTCCGGGCAAATCCTCCATACTTCTTTGCCGAAGAATCATCACGGGACAACCATCCCCATATTTACCATTTCGGTAAAGTCCGAGGGAGCACTAGCAATCATGCGCTCATAGTAGAAAGAGCTCAAAGTCTTCAGCAAGATCTTTGTCATCTCCTTCTCCTCCAAGGGCGGCACTATCTGAGCTACCAATTCTCTCCACCTCTGGGCATATTCCTTGAAGGTTTCTTTATCTTTTTGGGACATTTCCCTTAATTGATCTTTGTCCGGAGCCATATCCACGTTGTATTTATATTGCTTCATAAAATCCTCTCCTAGATCATTGAAAGTGCGGGTGCTTGCACTCTCCAGCCCCGTAGCCCCATGTACCAACGGAGCACAGCACCTGTCAGACTATCCTGGAAATAGTGAATTAGTAGTTGATCATTATCTGTCTGGGTCGACATCTTGCGGGCATACATCACAAGATGACTGAGTAGACACGTGTTTCCCTTATACTTCTCAAAGTCAGGCAATTTGAATTTGACTGGGATTTTCACGTTGGGCACTAAGCACAGTTCAGCAGCACTCTTCCTAAATAGATCTTTGCCTCTCAGTGTTTTCAGTTCCTTGCGCAGCTCAAGGAATTGGTCCTTCATCTCATTCATCTTCTCATAAACGTCTAGGCCCTTAGATGGCTCGGAATGATAGATGATGTCTTCTGCTCACGGCAAAGTGTGCACAACAGGAGGTGGCACAGACATGACTGGGCTAGATGCCGGCATAGAAGCAAAAGTGGGAGCGAAACCCTTTGGCACAAAGTTGGGTGGCATTCCCCAAGGGAATCCAGCAGGCATATTAGGAGCGAAGTGGGCGATGGAAGCAGGCACTATTGAGGTAACCACTTCGGAAATGACTGTCCTCGCGGGAGGAATTGCAGGAGTTAGAGAAGCTTGACTCTAAGCAGCAAGAACTAACTCCATCATGGCAGTCAGTCGGGCAATCTCCTCTTTCAAATCACGGTTCTCTTGCTCAAGGTATTCCATGATCTTCGAGTGATTTGCTCGAGAGTTGTACCGGTGCGTCTGCTTGTCTTTAAAATAAATGAAGAGCAAAGAGTTAGACCACTGTATCAAGAGCTCGAAACCAAAACCTGCTTATGCATATGATGCATGCAATGCTCGTGCACATGATTTGTGTTTGTTTTTTTGTTTTTTATCAGAGGAACTTTATAAGGATTTATTTGCAAATATTTTGAAAATGTCGAACTTTTTAAGACATATATGAAATACTCATAACAATATAATATTTGGAAACTTTTTACACCAAAGAAGTAGTACAGTCTCGGTAACCAAATACAATACAAGAGAAAAGGAGAATAAACATCCTATGGATCCCTAGAAACAGTCGTCCAAAGCCTTCGAGATCGGAAGATACGTCGCACGAAGCCTCTTCACCTCTCTCATAAGTTGCTTCCATGTCGGCCTTCTCCTTGGCGAGCTGATCATATCTCTTCTTCGAAAACCTAGATGAGTTAGGTAGGAGAGAAGTAACCACATCATCGGACTCATAAATAACCTGATGCTCTAGAAACTCAATCATTGCATCCTTATCCTTGAGCTGCTGAAGAAGCTCCTCACGCTCACGAACCTAAGCACGCGAACAGTCTTCATCTCTCAACTCCTCTATGCCTTGATTAGGGAGGGTTGAAGGCCCAACTGTCATACCCCAAAATTTTCCCGTTGATATTACAAGGCATCTTTCAAGGCGTTCCGACTTATTCTGCAAGGCACTGATCTTAAAGAAACAAAAGCCCAGCTCACAACAGACCCAATCCAGAAGAGGCCCAAACTAGCTTGCTCGCTAGGCGAGCAACTCCTTCGCCTAGCGAAGCTCGCGATTACCAGAATGGTTGGGCTTCACTCTGAGCCCATTAGGTCATAAACTGCATGCTCGCTAGGCGAGCAAATCCTTCGCCTAGCGAACCTTCGCTACAGACTCGCCTAGCGAAGCTTGCGAATATTATAATTTTCGGGCTTCAGTCTGAGCCCATTAGGTCACCACTACCACTATAAATACCAGCTCTTCAGCCACAAAAAGGAGAGGCAAACGGAGAGACCAAAACGGACAGAGAAGGACAGAAACCCTGCTAACCCGGAGAATTCAGAGTAAGGAAACCCTGAAGGCAGCTCGTCCGCACCGAAGCTACCGCCGCCCTACTCAAGCCGACATCCAGAGTGATCAGTCCCTTTCAACATTGCAATCCAACATCGCAATTGCACACAGGTTTGCGTATCACCACTGTTTTGCGTTTCCAATCGATATTCTTTACATACATGATGCATTACGATTAAAGTTTTGATATGTAATTTGATTTCATATGTGAATCTAAATATGTCTGAATATCCTGTATAATTGTCTATGCTATGCCTGTAATCCAATGCCATGAAAGTTCAGGTTTCCAGCGATCATGCTGCCATCAAATCCAAAACCCGTGGCCACTCGCTAGCACATCGCTAAGCGAGCCTGCAACGAGCATTCGCTGAGCCTTCGCTAGGCGAGGCAGGAGCGAACGAAGCAGTGGCTGTTTTGTTTCTTTGCTGCGGTGCCTTATGTTTGTCCGATCAATATTCAAGATAATTCTGCATTATTTGGTCTGATTTAGGGACTGTTATGTTGTGGTGCAATTTCAATTGTATTTTACCTCGATACTCTAACCCGTGTGTTGAATTGTACAAAGGCTACATATTCTCGAAGAAACGGCTGGCCAGGTGTTCCACCTTATGTGTGGGATACCCTTATGGAAATTCACTCTGGATTACTCAATTAATTTTAATATAGTACTTTTAATGTATCATTGTTAATGTATTGATTTTAATGTGGAGATTTACCTAATTAACTTTAAAATATGGACTTTAAATAAATGATATCGGACCTCTCTTTTGTGACCCCACGATTACGGTATTACGGTCATGTCCCGCGAATATGGGGATACCCTTAGCAAAGACCCTTCGGTTAAATCATCATAAAATAAATCATGGTCCCTCGGACGTTGCCTTCGAAAATACGATTTTGTCCCTCGATGACCCTTCGGTGTAGCCTGCGGTTAAATGATGATAGTCCCTTCGAATGCTAAGGTATCCTCACGACTGTTGCTTTCAATGACCAATTGATGACCCCTCGATGACCCTGTAACATCCAAAGGATAAAACTACTTACTTCTCAATAGTAAGGACAGTTTTACCCTCATGAGGATGGGAAATTCCCGGAAAGACCTCGGACAGGTATAACCCTTAATTGCTCATTCATAACCTAAAAAATACTTTTCACACCTCACACATTTCAAACATCCTTTTTGGAAAATCACCACTTAGCATACATCCGTACTAGGATCATTGCCGAGTTATATTTTTCTAAACAACTTTCAAAATTAAACGAGATAACCACTTTGTATACATTCATACCAGAATCATTACAAAGTTAAATTCTCCTTTTCAAGCGTTTCCTACACCTTTCTCAGGCACTATTTTCTTTTGCAAACTAAAAAAAAAAAAACATAAATGATTGCGCAATTAAGAGCCCCTGGATAACCATGGATACAAAGGGTGCTAACACCTTCCCTTTGTATAATGTACCTCCCGAACCCAAAATCTATTGAGGTCTTTCCTGTTCTTTTCCACCTTTCCTTATTGGATAAAAGAAAAGTCGGTGGCGACTCTTGCTAACCGCGACATTGCGATTAAAAAACACAAAAAAGTCAGTTCACCGTATGACACCAACCATAACCATATGGGTAGGTCTCGGATACTCATACGGCATGCGGTACTCGAGGGCTCTCTTCCTTACCCAAGAGGTGTAAGGCTCCAAAGCAACACAATTCTTTGGACTAAGCATATTCCTCCCTTTCCTATGAACCTTGCGCCAGGCGCGGACCATCCTATCCTTTAAGTTTAGGGATCTTTACCCACTTGAAAGAATAATCCTTCAAATAAAATGTTGTTAGGTTTATCCTTTAAGGGGAACCCAAGCTGACTGTGAGCCTGTAAGACCCTAATTTTGACCCTAAGATCCCTCATGGCATCATACCATTGCTCATTGCATTGCCTCAAGGATTATAGCATCTTGGCTCCTTAACCTTTGGGTTGGGACTTGTGTGAATGGTTAGAGACCACCAAGCAAGCTTGAATTGTATATTATTTCTTTTCTTATTTTTTTTACTAACCAAAAGCACAAAAATATGTCACTAACCTTGTTTGTTTTGTAGCTTGAGCAATCATGTGATCCAAGGCTCCTAGGAGGCCCCTATGCTCATTGATGTGGCCAGATGAAGTTGAAAGCAAGCATGACAATGGTTCCCAAAGCTCTCAATCATCATATATTCCTCCCAAGTATCTCAATTTGTCAATTTGATCAAGATAAACCAAAGGCCTTGAGGATTGTTTCCCAAGGAAACCCTAATTCAACTGTGCATTGACTGTGCCTTGCTCATGAAGCAACCTCAACCCATGATCAAATAAAATCAAGGGAAATTCTTTCGTTCATCATTTTATGCATATATGAGCTTATGTGGGTGTCCTCAATCATCAATTCATTAAGATTTGAAGTTTGGACTTGAGAAGTTGATCAGTCAATTCATCTGACTATTTTGAAATCCACTGAGACCTAACTTTTGATGTGTTTGTCAAATGAATATGACCCTAAGAGAAACAATGTTCTTAAGAACCATATGAACAAATTTCATGTTCATCCAAAATCCATTTGAAACATGTAAGGTCATCATCCATTTTAAAATATTATAGGTCATTTTGACTGAAACCCTAATTTTGGGTCAACTTCCCAAGGACCTAACTCACTCTTTTTTCATGATTTTGATGTTGGATCAAATGATTTAGAAATTTTAAGATGTATAATTAAATTTTTATGTTGTACAAAATTTCATAATCCTTAAAGAAACACACGTGATAATACAAAATATTATAGGTCACTTTGGACCAAAGTCATTGAAATGTGAAAAAGTCCAACTTAAAATGCCCATAACTTTCTCATCAAAATTCCAAATGATGCGAAATTTAAGTCTAAATTGATTTTCTTGAAAAGATGTACAACTTTTATGTTGAAGGTTTTTTTATTTGAAGCTTGCATCATTGAAACAGTAGGGCTTGAAGTTGGTCCATTTTGGCAAAATTTCCATACACATGTTTTGCACCTTGAACTTCATGATCAGTTTTCATGAATTTCCCAACACTAAATGGATTTTTGTTCAACATAACATTTGTTCCTCATGTCAAGACCTTTCCAACCAATACCCACATGCCCATGTTTCAATATGGTAAATGGTATTTTCGAAGAGGTGAAGATTTGTGTTCATTTATGGAAACTATGTGAAATCTTTGTGCACAAGCTAATGCAATCAAATCTGCACGTCCAAACCATTGCACACTCATCTCAGCTTGCATTTGCAATGGATTTTGGGCCTCACATGCGCCTGTACAGGCCCATGCATGGAGGGCCCAACTTCACATGCACACGAGTTCCTTCATTGCTTGCATCATCTCTTACTATAAATACACATGCCTGACTTCATTCAAGACCAACCTCAAGGCGCCTGAACTGCTGCAGAATTGAAAACCAACTCTCCATTAAAAGGAATTTTTCTTTTCTCTTTCAATTTTTCAGTTCAATTTTCAACTTCATTGGTTGATCATTGAGCTTCAATTCCTAGACCTTGCTCCCTTGTCATCTCAAGAACACACTGCATCAAAGAATTGGAGGAGATCGTGTCTTGTAAAGCTGCACTTCAAAGGTTATTGTTCAAACTTTTTTGATTCGAAACTGCTTGGATACTGATCATTTCTTATGTTTGTTGGTACCTCTGAAGTCCTCATGTGGGAGGGAATTGATCTGTGCATTTAATTTCATGAATTGAGCAAGTTCAGTTTGAACATCATAAATTTCCATCTCAGATTTCTCTTCCTATAGTGATCTTGAGTGGAAACCAATAGCATAGGGGTGATGTACATCACCCCAGCTTTCCAATGATATAAGGATCGTGCATTTTAATGAGGTTTTGAAAACATGCAAATCTTGGCCGGAGCGGTGAGTCTCATCAGAGAAGACAGTGGTTTCCACCACCGTCCCCACGTGGATGAGCTCTGTACCATTGGATTTCATTTCCAGATTTAATCTCAGCCTTTGGATGTTATGACTTTATTAAATGCTTTGTGTTTCGCTTTGACTGGATCCACACCATGCGCGCATATCTCCCAGCCTTGCGATCAGCCACGTCAATTAATGAGTGTTGATCCAAGCGTTGAGGATTTTTGTGATTTATAATTTATGATTTTATTTTCTTTTATTTCAATTATTTTCAAAAATTCATAGCTTCTCCATTTTTAATCCAAAAAATATGGGACCTTGCATTATTTCTCTTTTTAATTCTAATTTCTGAAAATGATTTTTAATATTTTTTATGATTCCATTTAATATTTTTTATGAATTGTTTCTTTTCTGGTTATTTTTAATTCATTTAAAATAGTTTCCAATATTCAAAAATGCCAAAAATATTTTCTTAACATCTTTGAATGATGATGAATCTATGAAAAATATTCTCATCAATTTCTTAATTGATTTGAGATTTATTTGAGATTTTAGTTCAATTATGTTATATTTTCTTCATTTTTAATTGTTTAAAATTAGTTTCTGGTTTCTAAAAATGATGAAAATTTTTGTCAAACATTGTTTGACCATGTTGAACTTAGGATGATCCAATTGGACTTTTCCAAGTTGATTTGAATTGGAATTGAAGTTTGACCTTTATTTGTTTATTTTAATTCAAGTATTATTTTAATTCCAAAAAAATACCAAAAATATTTTTATTGTTTCTTGACTTTTAAGCTTCATCTCACTTCTGTTTACCATTGATTGATGTTGATTCATTTCATATTTGGTCAATGTATTTTGCTTATGTCATTTAAATTTCAATTATGTACATTTCCATTTCTTCTTCTTCATTTTTTTCTTTTTTCTTTTTGATCAATGAGTTAATGATTGGTGGTTAGCCTTGACATATGAGGGGCTTAACCTTCTTTGATTCAAATCAAATTCATCTTGATCAAAGATCAAGTGAATTGCTTTGCATTAGAGATAGGTTGCTTCTTGGTCAAGCAAAAAACGTAAATCCATACAAGATCATTCTTCTTTTCTTTTGGCATGGCAAGATGTAGGAGCTTGGCTTACTAGTCATGGTCTCTAACTTGTGTTTGTTGCCTATAGTTTTATTGACCGACCTCAGATAGGTGTGACTACTACTTTAGTCCACTTACGATTGCTTAACATAGCGCTAAATTGCCTTATGGCACACTAACACTAACTACTAATGACTAACTTTTAATTCAAGCATTTAATTCTTGCAATTTACTTTAATGCAATTTAATTTCTTGCACATTAATTCATTTGTCTTTGCCCTTTTCTCACTTGAGCTCATGTTTATGTTAAAGCAATTTGCCTTTTACTCATTTGAGCACATTATTGTGTATATACTATTGTGTTTGTTATATCTTGTTTGTGTGAACCCAATGCAAATGGAGAAAGGACTTAGATTTTAGGACCTTACCTATGCTAAATGGAGTTTGAAGAGAAACTAGGCCTCATGCCTTTAGAATGCTAAACAAAGAAGAAAATTGTCAAAGAGCAACTAGGCCTCATGCCTTTAGAATGCTTAATCTTGAAGAAGACATTGAAAGGACCCCTAATACTAAACTCAGTCTTGTCCATTCTTCCTATTGCATTGTGGAACTTTTTGATTTCTATGTTCTTGTACTAGGGATCCCAAACTTGAGCCAACTAGAAGAACCATTGTCATGAGCATCCAAAGTGAGAGATACAAAAGCCAATTGGAAGATTCCTAGGAGCTTGATTGATTATTTGCTTGATTGCTTGAGTAATTTGCTTATTGATTGCCAAATCCAAAGGAAGGAGCAACTTGGATCATCTTTATGATCTCAAGAAGGGAACTCCAATGTGGTTTTATTTCTTTTCCCTCATCTTTGCATATTTAGGACCTAGCCCTTCTCTTCTTCTCTCCACTCTAACCCAAGCCAAACTTTTGTGAAAACATTAACATTGTTTTAAAAACTTAGAAACCTATGCATTATGCCTTTGATTTTTCAAAATTCTTTTCATAACACTTATTTTGAATTGAATGCTAAGTCAACTTTGACCTTACTTTGTGAATACTTTTCATTTGTAAACACAACTCACTCAATTGTTTTTGTGGTTCCAATGGCCACTTTTGCCAAAGCTTTTCACAAACATTAGCTATTAGGTTTGAGTTATCCTAGAGGTTGATATAATACTCACCTATATCCTTAGTGATGGATTATAAGTCTTCCATGCTTATTATAGGGTTAACCCCTCACTAGCATGTTGAAGCTTTCCTCACATGGTGGACTTGTGGTTTTAGGTTGAGTTTTCTCCCTTTGATAACAAAAGACCTTAAGGCTTTTGACCAATCAATTCACCAACTTATTTTGAGATTTTTACCCCGAACTACGAGGTTTTGATCCTACCTTTTTAAGGTGTTACGTAGGCAATGGGTTTATCCATTCAAACACAAAATTGTATATAACTTGTATATTCTCTTCTCATCTCCCCAATCATGTTTGCACAAATATTTTCACAAATACCAACCTACCATACAACATTTGTAAAAAGGGCTCCCTTAGAGTACTAAGGATGTTTTGGGTGCTTAAAACCTTCCCATTGCATAACCAACCCCCTTACCCAGATCTCTGACATTTTTATTAGTTTTTGATTTGATAAAACTTCTCGGTTTTTATTCGTTTTCTAACCTTTCCTTTGGATAAATAGAAGTGCGGTGGCGACTCGAATTGTATGATTTACTTTTGATTTAGTCAATAAATCTAAAGGTAACGAATACCCCGCTACAGAAAATTGGCGACTCTGCTGGGGATTATATTTGCCTAGTGGGTTTTGGCTACTTTTTACCTTTGTTGTATTGTATGTTTATATTTGTTTGTGACATATTTTGATGCAAATTTGGGATGACTGTATTGTTTGTAATGTATAAATTGCTTGGTATATCAATTGTTTGTGTGCTTGGTGGTCTCTTGTGAGATGAGTTCTATACCCAAACTCGAGTGTACTTATGATAGGAGAATGGCATAGTCTTGTTGACTTGTGTGGAGTTATTCCTTAGCAAGTTGACTTGCAAGCCCATTCACTTGGTGGAGGTTATGTTGGAATCAATAATGTCACATAAGTAGTCATGGTTAGGCATTACTCTTTCCAATATATGCCTTAGTGTAGCACCTCAAATTTGCACCTCCCATTTGTATATGCATTTTCATTTTAGGTCATTAACATTTGCATTGTTCATTGCATTAGTCCACCAAGTCATCAGGCAAGACTGGTCAGGAAGTTCAGTTGTGCAAGCAAGCAAGAGCATTTTTCCATGAAATCAAAGCCCTAGGGTTAGTTCAATGAGTTCATGTGACCTAGGGATCATTTTGAAGAGATTTGGTCAAGCATTGGATGCTCAAGGCTCATCAGTCAATGATCAATTCATCTGAAACCCTATAAAGTCAACCAAAGTCAACTGTCAGTTCAACCATGGATTTGGAGGTGGGAGATGGTTAGAGATGCCTCATTCATGTCCATACAAGTCTCATTTGACACTTCAAACATCAACATTGAAGAATTTGAGGTCAGATCAAAACTTTCCAAAAATAGTAAGTGACCTGTAATTTGAAATTGCCAAAAATGGAAAGGTTTTCTCCTCAAGATTACATCATCAAGAAAGCTTCAAATGAAATTTTGTCCAACATGAAAGTTGAAGATCTTGTTCTCCCATTTCCAAAAAGTCCAAGATCATGAATTTCTCATGTGTGGTTGAAAAGATATGGATGAAACATGGCCAAGTGAATTTGAACTTCAAACATGCATAACTTTCAAACCAAAAGGCCAAATTGAGTGGTTCTTTTTTGTACATTCATATCTTGACATATACTATCCAAATCATGCATCACAAGCCATGCATTCTCATCACATAATTATTTGTTTTTTCACTTGATTTTTGGATGGAATTTTCAAATTTAAAAATAATGCATTGTTTACACATGGCAACACTTGCATTGGCTTCGAAACAGATTTTCAAGTGAATTCAAGCCCAAAAACGTGCACTGTTCCATTCATCTCATGCATAGGGGTGCATTATCCAATTTGCACTTACACTCTCATATTTTGCTAATCCATTTGCCATTTGCCTAAACCTGATTAAGGACATGATTAGGAGGGAGTATAAAGTACAAACGCTAAATGTTTCAGCAGGGGGGGACGACTCATTTTTCAGATCTAAAAGTTTTTCATCAAATTTTTCTTTCACTTTTTCTTGCAATTTCTTCAAACAACATCTATTTCCATTGCTTGATCTTTGTATTTGAAGTGTTCTTGAGTGAATTGGTACGTGGAATTGAATGAAACAGTGTAAGGTTGAAGCATATCAAAGCTTGAATGCATCCATGGCAAATTCAAATTCTGGAAAAATCGTGTGCAATTGAGCTGAGTTTTCTTCTTCAAACACGTGTACAAGCATCATAGAAGAGATTGGAAGCATCACAAGGCCTGTAGCTTTAAGAACAACAGTTCTGCTCATCAAGAGGTTCCAATTCGACCTCTTATTTTCTTAAAATCTTTATGCTATTATGATAGATCTTTGAATGCTGGTTAGTTTAGGCTTTGAATCACTGAATTTCGTGCAAAATTGATGAAGATATGGTTGATTAAAGTTTCATGTGTGAATATTTCTTGCTTCGATCCATGCATGTGTGAGGAGTTTTTGATGAATTATTGATGTATTATGGATGTATGATGATAGATGTACATGATGATATGTTTAATTTGAAGTTCTGGAAATATGTGTTCTTGAGTTCTTGATGATGCTCACTGTTCGTTCATGGCCGCGTGAGGGAGATGAAGTTCATAACCTTTGGGAACGGTTTTTGATTTGCATTGGCCACACAAAAGCGCTGCATTAGTGTTTGTCCTAGGGCTCGTACGCGATTGGATCATGCCATTTCCCATGCAGCTTCCTGATTGGCCCGTGCCTCCGTGTTGACTATGGTTGACCAGCCAGCACATTAATGAAACGCAGCATTTCATGTGCTGGCGCCAAATTCATTTAATTAAATAAAAATTCAATTGTAAATTCATTTCATTTTTCACCTTTATTTCATTTCATTTTCCAATTTTCCAAAAATCATATTAAATCAAATAATGGTCCAAATAATATGGGGATTTTTGCTATGGTTTTCTTTTTTCCTCTAGTTTTTTATCAGCATGATAATCAAAGTTGTGCCTGGCCTGGATTTAATTTTGCCTAGGGTTCTTATTCATGTGTCCATTTTTGTACCTTGCTAGCCATATGCTTTGTGAAATGATGAGTTTTAATCCAATGATTATGAAATTTGACATGCTTAAACTAGACGTCTTGCTGGACATTTTGGTGTTGAGTTTGCAATTTTATCATTTATGGTTGCTGAGATATGCTCATGTTAATGTAGGTGTGACAATGTGTGTTACACCTTTGCTTGCTCAATTTGATTAATTGATTTGCCATGCCAAATAAATTCCAAATGCTTTGATTTTTTGTATGATGCTTGATATGGATGTTGTGATTGATCATGATTTTTGCTGGAATTTTTGGATTCATGATTTGTTTAAGATTTTTCTTTCTGAATGGTCATTTGTGCACTTTTGAATGGTCTTGAATTTCAATCATTTGTGAAATGCTTGTGCTTTATCATATGAATGTGAAACTTTGCACTTTGTTTCTAGACATGTTAAAGGTTGTTTTGGCTTTGATTGGAGGTTTTTACCATGTTTCAATTCTGTTTTAGGTTTGTGCTAAGTTGATGTATCAAATTGTGTCCCATTTGAGCTTGTTTTGGTTGCCTTGACTTGATGAATTTGATTGCCATGCCTAATGTTGCTCAATTGCTCTAATTTTTTGTGTGAGGACCATGTTGGGTGTTCTGTTTAGCCATGATTTTTCTTGAGATTTATTGAATCATTTTTGAATTGATGTGCATTTGTTCATTCTGTTGCCTCAATGTGCTTTCAATTTGCATGCCTTGCCATGATTGGTTTGTGAAATGAATTTGGTTGATGTTATTGATGTGGAACCTTTTGGATTATGTTCTTGATTGATTGAAGTTGATTCATGTCAATTTTCATGTTCTGTTTTGAATTATTTCCCCATCTTTGACCCTAGGCCTTGTCCTAGTGGTTTGTGCTTATGTTTGAGCTTTGTTTTCAGGTTAAGAAGCACATGGCCATAAGAGGATTGATTCATTTGCTTGAGTTGGATTATTTGGTTGATGTTGACTAATCTTGACTTGTTTTATAGGTGGCTCTTAGCTCATTTGAGTTGAGCTTGTGCCTTGCACATTGTTGCTTGCTTGTTTGGCTGTGTACTGTTGACTATTGACTATTAGTTGTCTGTTTGACTTTTTGAGTTGTATACTGATTGAGTTGGATTGTTTTCAGGTACATTAGTTGCTTAAGTTCATTGTGAACTTGATTTTGCTTCGCTTGGTTGCATAAGCATTGAGGTATAACTTCTCTGACTTCATGTAGTCTGGAAGACCTGTCCTGTTACTTGGGCAGGCACCTGTCTGAAGTCCTCCTTAAGAGGCAATGCTTGTGTTTGTTTATCTTTGTGCCAAGCAGGAAAAGACCTTCGATAAGGCAATTGGCAGATAAAAGAGATGTGTAATCCATCTCCTGCTAGTCAGTGTGTCATCCACGTTGCTCACATTACATGTTGATGCATTATGGATATTAACCCAAGATCTTTGTTGAGTCAGTCACATGTGGATAGAAGAGTTCCTACTTTCTGAACTCCCACACTTTCATTTGTATGAAGCTCTCGCAGGCCAGGGATAAGAGCTGTGAAGTCTTATCTTCACTTCCCATTTCATCTGCTTCACCCTAACTCTCAATGTTAGGGTTAAGAGCTAACATCACCCGTTTCCAGTTGGCTTGTGTTTCACAGCCTAACCTTGTGTGAGCCCACTTTGTTTGTATATAGTGTGTGCTAATTGTGTGTATGCTTTGCTCGTGCTGTTTAGGATAGCTTGCTCCCTGTGCAAGTTAGATAGCAACCTTAACATAGGGATGGTATGCATGATAACTTCTAGGCTCGAGTCGTAGTCTCCCTAGTAGTTTGTGTCTCCCTTTGTATCTGGTTAGGCTAGTCCTTTGTCCCTGCGTAGGGGAACTACGTCGCCCTGATCCTCATACCAGATGAGGTACGTAGGCAGGAGATGAGCTGATCTCTCCGGGCGCCCTTTTGTTTTGTTTGTGTGAGTTGTTTCTCCTTTTCTGGTTGGAGTCCGATGTAAGTCCAGCGATTGGCATTCGGTTTCCAGTTTCCTTGTTCGAGTCTGATGTAAGTCCAGCGATTGGCAGTTGGTTTCCTGTGTGTGTTTGTTGGTTTGGAGTCTGACGTAAGTCCAGTGATTGGCAGTCGGTTTCCTGTGTGGTTTTGTTTGGCGTGCGTTAGCCGAGCTACGAGTGCTCTGATTCTTCTTTAGCCCGAGAAGATACGTATGCATAGGATGCGACATCATAGCGAGCACGTTTCCCCCTATCCCGAACTACGTTGACTCTGATGTCTGTGCCTGACAGACTACGTAGGCCTAGGATGCGTTATCCTGCCGAGTTAGTTTCTCTTGTTTTCCTGTGTCTCTTTTCAGCCAGTGTTTGATGTTTGAGCAGTTTTCAGCAACCTTTATCCTTCCTTTTGTGCGTGGATCCCGTCGAGTATGACGGATGCGTAGGGGTGCTAATACCTTTCCCTTCGCATAACCGACTCCCGATCCCATCTCTCTTTGGTCGCGAGACCATGTCTTTTCCAGGTTTACTTCGAGCGTTTCCTTTCCCTCTCTTGGGATAAATAACGCACGGTGGCGGCTCTATTGTCTTGTTCTCCCGCCGGTTTTTTGCATAATGCGACACTTAGAAGCCAAGGACCTTAGATTACCTAGCCCATCTTGGCTTATTTTTAGGACGTAGTGCGAAGGTCGTTCAAGTGTAAGATTTGATACGATTGTTACGCGATACTACACTCATAAGAGTCTCTCTTGAGAATATTTTTGGAATACGAGTAGTCGTTTATCCGATAATATCCGAAAGATGGGATGATGACTATGGGAACCTCTTATAGAACATGATCTTCAGGTTTAACCATAGTACACTCCCTTTGGGTGGTTCTTAACCAAAACTCCATGCGCGTGACTTGCAACAAACCCTTGATTCATGGTTGATCTATTCTAGTATATCCTTAATATCAATGGAACTTGGGTGTTGATAAGGTGTAAACCATAATCCACCAAAATGAATGATTGATATTAAGGATGACTTGATCCATCCCATGACCTTTGTTTGGTGTGTTTTGCTTGATCCTTGAGTGTGATTGTTGCATCCATGCATTCATGCATTCATGCACATCCATATCATCAACAATGAGAAAATTTTCAAGGAACTTAAGAGGTCTATTTGCAAATTTTCAGACATGGATAAGCAAATAAGGAATACGAAGAAGTACAATTTCAGACAACCCGACTTGAAAGAGTTAAGGAGTTTGACATCCTATGTATTAGATCCATTGGAGTTCAAGGCTCGTCATGGGAAGCTTCTGTCTATTCTTGCTACTCAGGTGGATGAAGGTCTGATGAGTGTGTTGGTGCAGTTCTATGATCCCTTGTACCGTTGCTTCACATTTCCGGATTTCCAACTTTTGCCTACGCTTGAGGAGTATGCCTATCTTGTGGGTATACCTATCCTAGATCAGTTGTCGTTCAGTGGCTTAGAGAGAGTTCCTTCTTCTCAAGAGATTGTTGATCTGTTGCATATAGATGAATCTATTGTTGGTGCTCATATGACTACCAAAGTTGGAATTCAAGGTCTCCCATCTGATTTCCTCATTGCTCAAGCTACTATGTATGGGAAGGCCATGAGTGAGGAAGCCTTTGAGGCCATATTTGTACTTCTCATCTATGGGCTAGTGTTATTCCCGAACATCGACAAGTTTGTGGATGTGAACGCCATTAGGATTTTCTCTACTCTTAATCACGTTCTTATTTTGTTGGGTGACACTTATTTCTCTTTGCATATGAGGAATGCAAAGGGTGGTGGTACCATTGTGTGTTGTTTGCCTCTGTTGTACAAGTGGTTTATTTCGCACTTGCCACAGACGCTCGCCTTCAAGGAGAACAAAGGATGTCTACGGTGGTCCACGAGACTTATGTCTCTCACTAAAGAAGATATCTTTTGGTATAACCGTGTATATGATGGTGTGCAGATTATTGACTCTTGTGGTGAATTCTACAATGTGCCTCTTCTTGGTACATGTGGTGGGATTAACTACAACCCTGTTTTGGCACGTCGTCAGCTTGGGTTCCCCTTAAAGGATAAACCTAATAACATTTTGTTAGAAGGTGTGTTCTTTCAAGAGGGTAAAGATCCCCAAAACTTGAAGGGCAGGATGGTCTGCGCTTGGCGCAAGATTCATAGGAAGGGAAGGAAAGAGCTTGGTCCGAAGAATTGTATTGCTTTGGAACCCTATACCTCATGGGTTAGGAGGAGAGCTTCTGAGTACCGCATGCCCTATGATTACCCAATACCTACACCTATGGTTATGGTTGGGCCTTCAACCCTCCCTAACCAAGGAGTAGAGGAGTTGAGAGATGAAGACCGTTCGCGTGCTTGGGTCCGTGAGCGAGAGGAGATACTTCAACAACTTAGAGATAAGGATGCATTGATAGAGTTTTTGGAGCATCAGGTTATCGATGAGCCTGATGATATGGTGACTTCTCTTCTTCCTCAGTCTTCCAGTTTTTGGAAGAGGAAGTACGATCGACTCGCCAAAGAGAACGCAGATATGGAGGCAGCCTATGAGAGAGTGGTGAAGAGGCTTCGTGCAACTTATCTTCCGGTCTCGAGAGCTTTGGATGTTTGTTTCTAGGGTTCCATAGGATGTCCATTTTCCTTCTCTCTTGTATTGTATTTGGTTACCAAGACTGTACTTCTTTGGTGTAAAACTTTTCCCAAATATTATTGATATGATATTTCCATATATGTTTAAATGATTAATATTTCCAAATATTTGCAAATAGAACTCTAAAAGTTCCTCTAATTAAAGATAAATCATATGCACAAGCATTGCATGCATCATGTGCATAAGCAGGTTTTGTTCCAGGGCTTCTTGTTCAGTGGTCTAACTCTGTTTTCTTCATTTACTTTGAAGACAAGCTCACACACCAGTACTACACCAGAGTCAACTCATCAAAGTTAATGGATCACCTCGAGCAAGAGAACAGAGAACTCAAGGAGGAAGTGGCAAGATTGACTGCCCTGATGGAGTCATTCTTGGCCGCCCAAAGTTAGTCTTCTCCAACGCCTTCAACTCCTCCCTAGAGGACGGTCATCTCAGAGGTTGCTTCTTCTACCGTGTCTGCTGTCAGTGCTCACTTTGCACCGTCTGCTATGCCAGTCGGGTTTCCTTAGGGGATGCCCGCTAATTTTGCTCCAGAGGGTCTCGCCCCTACTTTTGCTTCTCTGTCGGCATCTCGACCGGTCCTTGCTGTGCCACCTCCAGTCGTGCATACTTTGCCGAGAGTAGATGACACCATTTACCACTCTGAGCCATCTGAAGGCCCAAATGTCTATGAGAAAATGGACGCCATGAATGATCAATTCCTTGAGCTGCGCAAGGAACTTAAAACTCTCAGAGGGAAGGACCTCTTTGGCAAATTTGCTGTTGAGATATGCCTCGTACCTAATGTCAAGATTCCTGTCAAATTCAAAGTTCCTGACTTTGAAAAGTACAAAGTAAACACTTGACCGCTCAGCCATCTTGTGATGTATGCACGCAAGATGTCGACTCAGACCGACGATGATCAACTCTTGATCCACTATTTCCAGGACAACCTGTCCGGTGCCGCTTTGAGATGGTACATGGGCCTGGATAGTGCGAACATCCGCTCCTTCAACAACCTTGGCGAAGCCTTCGTCAAGCAATACAAGTATAACGTTGATATGGCTCCCGATAGGGACCAACTGAGGGTCATGTCCCAGAAGGAGAAAGAAACATTCAAGGAGTACGCCCAGAGGTGGCGTGAATTGGCTACACAGATTGTGCCCCCGCTCGAAGAGAAAGAAATGACGAATATCTTTCTCAAGACTTTAAGCTCTTTCTACTACGAGCGGATGATTGCTAGCACTCCTTCTGACTTCACCGAGATGGTGAACATGGGGATGCGTCTAGAAGAAGGAGTCAGGGAAGGGCTCCTGACCAGAGAAGAAGGCTCTTCTGCCAAACGTTATGGGGCGTTTGCTAAGAAGAAAGATGGAGAGGCACATGTTGTGACCTCCCATATTAAATCAAGAAGACTGTCTATGAAGAGGAAGACTGTGCGTTCGGCCAGTAACCAGCACCAGGTGGCTCATATAGCACATGTTTTCAGAGAGAATCAGCAACATCAACAGTATCAGCAACAACAGCACCGTCCTCAACAGCAGGCCTACCAGCCTCGAAACAACAATCAAACCAGCACTAGCTATGATAGGAAGAGGGTCACTTTTGATCCTATTCTCATGACTTATGCCGAGCTTTATCCTTCATTGATTGAAAGGAAGCTGATTACTCCACGTGACCCACCTGCTATACCTACCAACCCTTAGTGGTGGTATAAGCCCGAGCTTCACTGTGTTTATCATTCCGGTTCTCCTGGACATGATATGGAGAATTATTACCCTCTCAAGACCAAGGTTCAAGACCTTGTTAGAAGCGGTATTTTGTTTTTCGAGGACGTAGGTCCTAACGTCAAGAAGAACCCATTGCCCGAGCATGGGAAATCTGCTGTTAATATAGTTCAGGGTTGCCCTGGCAAATATAAGGTCAGATATGTCAGCCATATCGGACAATCACTGGTCGAGATGCATAGACTGTTATGTGGATACAGTCACTATGAGCATGACCACGACAGCTGCCGTGTATGCACTGTCAATGAGAGGGGATGTCGTCAAGTCAAAAAAGACATCCAAGAAATGTTGCATCAGGGTGTGATAGAGATACTTTAGAATCGTGAAGAGGATGAAGTCAATGTGATATCCCCTGTATTTAGGATACCTGAGCCTGTTGTTGTCAGATATGATGGCAATAAGTAGAAGGCTTCTCTTGCTCTCATTATTAAGCCAGCTGGCCCTGTTCCATACTCTTCCGACAAGGCTGTTCCTTATCGATATAATGCATTTGCATTAGAAGATGGGAAGGAGGTGTCGTTACCCTCCACTTCTGTTGTGAATATTGCTGATGTCAGTGGTTTGACCCGCATTGGTCGTGTATGTTCGACGTCGCCGAAACCCCAGGCTGACACCAGAAGAGATGATAATGTTGATAGTACCGCCCGTCCGGTTGGGAATTCATCTTCTTGTCCGAATCCGACACTTCCTGTTGGTAGACCTGCCGCCATTGTTAGAACTCATGTCCCTGCTGGCCAGAATGGCATGATTAGAGAGGACTGTGATGAGATGCTGAGGCTCATCAAGAGGAGTGAATACAATGTTGTAGATCAGCTGCTACAAACGCCTTCAAAGATATCAGTATTGTCTTTGTTGATGAATTCTGAGCCACACCGAGAAGCTTTGCAGGAGGTGTTGGATGTGGCGTACGTAGATCACGACGTCACCATAGAACAATTTGATAATATTGTTGCAAACATTGCTGCTTGTAATAACCTGAGTTTATGTGATGTTGATCTCCCCGAGGAGGGAAGAGACCATAATTTGGCACTTCACATCTCTATGAACTGCAAGGATGATGCCTTGTCTAATGTGGTGGCAGACACAGGATCATCGCTGAATGTGTTGCCAAAATCCACTTTGGCCAAACTATCATACCAGGGGCCTCCCATGAGGCAGAGTGGAGTGTTCGTTAAAGCTTTTGATGGATCCCAAAAGACAGTGATTGGCGAGGTTGAACTCCCAGTCAAAATAGGACCTAGTGATTTCCATATCACTTTTTAGGTCATGGATATCCACCCATCATATAGCTGTTTGTTGGGAAGACCATGGATTCACGAGGCAGGCGCCGTGACATTCACCCTACACCAGAAGTTGAAGTTCGTGAAGAACAAAAAGTTGGTGGTGGTAGGAGGAAAAAAGGCTCTCTTGGTAAGCCATATGTCTTCCTTTTCTTATATCGATGTTGAGGACGAGGTTGGGACGCCGTTCCAAGCCTTGTCTATTGTTGAGACTTCTAAGAAAGGAACTTCTTCATTTGCATCCTACAATGATGTGAAGTTGGCCATTGAGCATGGCACAACTACTGGTTTAGGACAAATGATTAAGCTGGAAGACAATAAATCTCGGGTTGGCATAGGGTATTCTTCAGGAACTTTCAACAAGCATGGTCTATTTCAGAGTGGTGGTTTCATCCACACGGTTGAAGACCAAGAGGCAGCCGCTGTAAAGGAAGATGATACAAAGGAAGATTCTGGAAACTTTGTCATCCTTGGAGGAGTCTGCAATAATTGGGTCGCTGTTGATGTTCCAACAGTTGTTCATAAGTCCACGTAATGTTCATTTTTGTTTAAAAACCCTTCTCTCATGCCAAAGGGAGAAGTGATGACATTGTTGGCACATAAATACAATGATATTCATTCAATAAATTCATGTTAAATGTTTATTTTTCCAAATTATTTTCACTTTTTGCTTTTTGCATGAAATTGGTGATCACTAAAAAACTCTAAAAATAAAATAAAATCAATCTTTTCATCTGCATAATGATTTGCCTTGTTTGAATTCTAAAATCTCTTTTATATCCAAAATCATTATGCAGGTTGATCAAACCCATTGAACATAATGATCCAACACCATCTCCCAACTTTGAGTTCCCTGTAGTTGAGGCCAAAGAAGGTGATGTTGAAGAGATTCCTGATGAGATTACCCGTCTGCTTGAGCACGAAAAGAAGATCATTCAGCCACATCTTGAGAATCTGGAAACAGACAACTTGGGGTCTGAAGATTGTGTTCGTGAGGTAAAGATTGGGGCACTCCTTGAAGAGTCTGTGAAGAAGGGGTTGATTGAGTTTCTACGAGAATATGTCTACGTCTTTTCCTGGTCATATGAAGACATTCCTGGTGTGGATACTGATATCGTGCAACATTTCCTGCCTTTGAAGCCTGAGTGTGTGCCTGTAAAGAAGAAGCTCAGAAGAACTCATCCTGATATGGCAGTGAAGATTAAAGAAGAAGTTCAGAAGCAAATTGATACGGGGTTTCTGGTGACTTCTACATATCCTCAATGGGATGCTAATATTGTGCTCGTGCCTAAGAAAGATGGAAAAGTCCGAATGTGTGTGGACTATAGAGACTTGAATAAAGCTAGTCTGAAAGATGATTTTCCTATACCATATATTGATATGTTGGTAGATAATACAGCTAAATTCAATGTCTTCTCATTTATGGACAAATTTTCCGGTTATAATCAGATCAAAATTGCACCCGTGGATATGGAAAAGACAACATTCATCACGCCTTGGGGAACATTCTATTATCGAGTGATGCCCTTCGGTTTGAAGAACGCCGGAGCCACGTATCAACGAGCTATGACTACCTTGTTTCATGATATGATGCATAAGCAGATCGAGGTATATGTTGATAATATGATTGCAAAGTCAAGAACGGAAGTTGAACATGTAGAGCACTTGTTGAAGCTTTTTCGGCGTTTGAGGAAGTACAAACTCCGTCTGAATCCGAACAAGTGTACATTCGGAGTCCGTTCCGGCAAGTTATTGGGCTTTATTGTCAGTGAAAGAGGTATTGAAGTTGATCCCGCCAAGGTCAAAGCAATACAACAGATGCTTGCGCCCAAAACTGAGAAGCAAGTCCGAGGTTTTCTTGGCCGCTTGAATTATATTTCCAGATTTATATCCCACATGACTGCCACATGTGTGCCAATATTCAAGCTCCTATGGAAAGATCAGCGTTATGATTGGACCGAGGATTGCTAGAAGGCCTTTGACAGTATCAAAGAGTATCTGTCCGAGCCTCTGATTCTGTCTCCGCCTGTTGAAGGGAGACCCTTGATTATGTATTTGACTGTTCTTGAAGACTCTATGGGTTATGTACTGGGTCAGCAAGATGAATCAGGGAAGAAAGAGTATGCCATCTACTATCTGAGTAAGAAGTTCACTGATTGTGAGTCTCGATACTCAATGCTTGAGAAAACATGTTGTGTTTTGGATTGGGCTGCTAAGCGTTTACGCCAGTATATGTTGAATCATACGACTTGGTTGATATCCAAAATGGATCCAATCAAGTATATATTTGAGAAGCCTGCTTTAACTGGGAGGATTGCCCGTTGGCAGATGCTGTTGTTTGAGTATGATATTGAGTATCGAGCTCAGAAAGCTATTAAAGGTAGTATCTTGGCTGACCACTTGGCACATCAACCAATTGAGGATTATCAGTCTGTTCAGTACGACCTCCCTGATGAGGAGATTCTGTATTTGAAGATGAAAGATTGCGATGAGCCTACGCTCGATGAAGGGCCAAAGCCTGGTTCCCGATGGAGCATGGTGTTTGATGGCGTTGTAAATCAATATGGAAATGGTATTGGGGCAGTGATTATTACTCCTCGGGGCACACATTTCCCTTTTACAGCAAGGCTAACATTCAAATGCACAAATAATATGGCGGAGAATGAGGCATGTATCATGGGTTTGGAAGAATGTATTGATCTTAGGATCAAACATCTTGATGTTTATGGTGATTTGGCCCTTGTTGTTAATCAGATTAAGGGTGAATAGGAGACGAATCAGCCTGGCCTCATCCGATACAGAGATTATGCGAGGAGGATTTCAACTTTCTTTATTGAGGTTGACTTCCATCATATTCCTCGATATGAGAATGAGATGGCAGATGCTCTTGCTACGCTTGATTCAATGATTGTGGTGAAATTCTGGAATGAAGTCCCCAATATCACTGTGATGCACTTGGATAGACCTGCTCATGTATTTTCAGTAGAAGAAGTGAAAGATGATAAGCCATGGTATTATGACATCGAGTGTTTTCTTCAGAGTCAGATTTACCCGCCTGGGGCATCTGTTAAAAATAAGAAAACTTTGAGGAGATTATCTGGCAGTTTCTACCTCAATGACGATGTGCTTTATAAGAGGAATTTTGACATGGTTCTGCTCAGATGCGTGGATAGACACGAAGCAGACCTGTTGATGACTGAAGTCCATGAGGGTTCATTTGGTACTCATTCCAATGGACATGCCATGGTAATGAAGATGTTGAGAGTAGGCTACTATTGGCTGACAATGGAGTCTGACTGCTGCAAATATGTGAAGAAATGCCACAAGTGTCAGATTTATGCGGATAAGATTCATACTCCCCCGACACTTCTGAATGTTATTTCCTCACCATGGCCTTTCTCCATGTGGGGAATCGACATGATTGGCATGATTGAACCAAAAGCGTGAAACGATCGCCGTTCTATTCTCGTAGCCATTGATTACTTCACCAAGTTGGTTGAAGCGACATCATATGCAAATGTGACCAGGCAGGTGGTTGTGAGGTTTATCAAGAATCAACTCATATGCCGTTATGGTGTGCCAGACAAGATCATTACTGATAATGGATCTAACTTGAACAACAAGATGATGAAAGAGCTTTGTAATGAGTTCAAGATTGCACATCATAATTCTTCTCCTTATAGACCCAAGATGAATGGGCCTGTTGAAGCTGCTAATAAGAACATTAAGAAGGTTATCCAGAAGATGGTTGTTACGTACAAAGATTGGCACGAGATATTGCCATTTGCTTTGCATGGGTGTCGTACATTCGTCTGCACTTCAACGGGGGAAACCCCTTTCTCTCTTGTTTATGGCATGGAGGTTGTGCTCCCCGTGGAGGTTGAGATCCCATCAATGAGAGTCTTGATGGAAGCCAAGTTGACTGAGGCTGAATGGGTTCAGAGTCGTTATGATCAACTGAACTTGATTGAAGAGAAGATTTTGACTGCCATGTGTCATGGTCAGTTATATCAGCAAAGGATGAAGAAAGCCTTTGATAAGAATGTCAAGCCTCGTGTGTTCCGATAAGGTGACCTCGTGCTCAAGAAAGTCTTGTCTTTCACGCCCGATTTCAGGGGTAAGTGGACTCCAAACTATGAAGGTCCATATGTTGTTAAGAGAGCCTTTTCAGGCGGTGCTTTGATACTTACAACTATGGATGGGGAGGATTTCACTCGTCTTGTGAATTCAGATGCAATCAAGAAATACTTTGCCTAAAATAAAAACAGAATAGCTCGCTAAGTTGAAAACCCGAAAGGGCGGCTTAGGCAAAAATGAGCGTCTCGGTGGATCGAAAACCCGAAAGGGAGGTCCAGGCAAAAGTTAGAGACATGAAAAAAATGAATATATGTATCCTGCTAGATTGAGTACCTCACCTTGGAGAAATCTAGGCAAAAATTAGGGATTTGGCAAGACTTTGTTTTTCAACCGTCTTCTGTCAAAGATTCTCGCTCAGTCATATTCAACTGAAGCTTCAAATACATCGGATTCAGAGTTGGTGGAGAAATGATAATTATGTTCAATGTAGCCTTTTTCCAATATATATCACCAATTTCAAATTTGTAAAGATCCATGGAGTCTTGCCATTTGCAGACTACCATTCCATCAAATAAATTTGAGCCTTTATCCAATTCTTTGCACTCCTATTTGTTTCTGTTCAACAAATGTTTGCATGTTTTAATTTATAGATATCATTGTTTTAAATAAATAAAGTCTTTAAAAAATTGTTTTTAATTAATAAAGTGAACATTCACAATGACTCAAAGGGATAATTGAGACATCTTCAGTGCTCTCCCAAAGATAGTATGATCTCCAAAAGGGTAAGACATTTGTTCATATTCCTAGCATATATGTTATCCTCTTCATCATCTTTCAGGTTGTCTCCTCAGTGAGCGCGCAGAAAGTGATACACCACCCAGATCCCTTGAGAGTCTGGAGTTTGCTCCTAATCTTCTAGCTCCCTAGTGAGGCCGGATCTAGCATCTGTGTTATCAATTATATGGTTGTCATCCCTTGTGTGGATTGACCTAAAATCCCTTATAGATTGATAAATTGGTATGCTATCTTTTTGAGGAAGTTGGTATTCCCTCATTCAAATTGGAAATCCCCCGCAGAGTGAGCAGGAATTCCCTTCATGAGCAGTTGGTTTGTAGCTTATCCCTTGTGGATTCGCCTACATTAATCTCCAACAGGTTTGCCTCTTGTTCATCCTCAGCAGGATTGTTCCCTTTATACTTCCCCAGTTTGGTCACCAACAGGTTATTTCCAGTTGATCGCCTACAGGTTGTTCCTAGTTCAGTCCTCAACAATTGTTCCCTAGTGGAGTTGCCTGATCGGTGTCTGATTGTTGTTGTTTCCTCTTTCTTGGATAATTTTCCTCCTAGTAGAGCGGGTGATGAAAATGTTTATTTTCCTATCCACAGTGGAGCAGTGTTTCCCTTTTCCTCGACAGAAATTTGTTTCTCCTGCAGTTTGAGGAAATGTGATGATTTTAGAACTTTTATTCGGTGGTTATTCCCCGAAGAGTTTCTTATCTTTCCTTAGCTTTTCCCCAGTAGAGTTACTTCTACAGTGGATCTTATCCTGGAGCAGTTTCCCAAGCTAAGGCATTACCTAATTTCAGTTTGGCGTTGGAACTTCTGAGGAGGATGCGTTGTTTTCTTCCCCAGCGGAGTGACTGTTTCTCCTTCTCCATAGCAGAGATATTTTCCTTCCGTGATTAGAAGTGAATGTTGTTTGATGTGCTTCTGTGTGGTGATTGTTCCCCATAGAATTTCACATCATCTCCTGATAAGATCCCAAGTAGATTTCTTCTCTGACTGATCTTATCCGTGTCTCTGCGTATTGTTGGAAGATCCCCAGCTTTGGTGGTTGTGATCCTGCTTGTTCCCCTAGCATTGGTCCTTATCCCCTGCAGAGATCGGTGTTTCCTGGTATCTGTTGCCCCCACCAGATTGGATGTTCTCCAATGGGCCCGGCTTTCTCTCTTGAGATGTAGTACCGGATGTTTGTCCATTGATTCTTGAACCTGGTTGTGTTAGATATGTCTATTTGTCAACATTCATCACACATAAATCACGCATATACATGCATAACTATAACATTCAGATATTCATGTTGCACTCTTTTCCATATATCTTTGTTTGTTATCTCCTGCTAATTGGTGATATATATTTTCCCAAGCAGATGTTTGTGTCTGATCTCTCCATATAGAGTCAGCCTCATAGGCAGAAAGTGTCTATCCTTTCTTCGACATCCCCACTGAGTTATGTCCTTGTGGATGGTTATTATTTCAGTTTCCTCCCAAAAATATGTATTGGGACGGAATGACCCCCTTGAGTTATATCCTCATTGGGTTCAGTCTTGTATCATTGTGCCTCTCTAGTTTGTTCCTAGATTGACTACTCTTGTTATTTCCCTTGCACTTCCCCGTAGTTTAGATGAATGATTACTCAGTAACCAGTAATTGTCCATCTTTTCCCGGGGGACTTTCTGTGGCCTTATACCCAGTAGCCGGTAGTTGTAAGTCCTATTTCTATGGTTTTCTACCCAGTAACCGGTAGTTGTAAACCCCATTTTATCCCTTTGCAGAGTTAACCCTTGATTTTTGTTCATCCTAACCGATGACGGTTACTCTCTTTCGTGGTTTTCTACCTAGTAGCCGGTAGATGTAATCCCCTCCTTGACGGTTATTTTTATCCAATATTCGGTATTGATATTCCTTCCTTTTGAGTATACCACCCAGTAACCGGTGATATATCTCTCGGATCATTGCTTTTGTCAATGTATCCCCAGCGAGTCATATTTCATTTACCCTTGTTTGATAATGATTGCTTCTCCCCTTTTTGATTGGTCATCATTTTATACCTAGTAGCCGGTATCCCGATGTCCTTTCTTTTCGGTCGATTTATCCTTTATTAACCCAGTAACCGGTTGTGGATAATCTTCCATGCGAGTATGTTATCTACGTTCTGATGGTAATAGATAATATATCTCATGCACCCTTATGTCGAAGTCTTTTTCTTCCCCAGTTGAGTAAGATTCGTATTTCCTTGTGGAATCGAATGTCCATCCCGTAATCGAGTTTGCTTTTTTCAGCCCTCCTTTTGGATGATGAGTGTCTTGGAAATATTCCCCAATTCACGCTTGGTTGGTCACCTATTATATGCCCAATAACCGGTATCCCTGGTGTTCCTTCCTTCTGCTCCTTATTATGACTTTTTGTCCCCTGTGGAGTCAAATTTTCCTGAGTCAAAATATACCTTTTTAGGTCTTCCTCATATGTTTTTGGATGATTGATATCTCTCACCCTCATACCGGTCTTAGATATTCATTCTCCCCGAGCGTGCTGTTCTCTCACCCTTATATCGGTGTCTTGATCGCATGTCTCTTTGAGCTTATTACCCAGTAACCGGTAATACCTTATTTGTTTCTTCCTCAGCTAAGTCCTTTATGGATATCCCCGGTTGAGTCTCTTGGCGGATTTTTCCCCATCCGAGTCCGGATTTTTATACGAAGTATCCTTTGTGGATAGTTCGCTGTATTGGCATATTCCCCAATACATGCATCTTTGCGTCATCTCTAGTCTTTCCATTGATTTATTTTCATGGAATTCCTTCGTGTCTCTCAACAAGTTTCAAGTCGTGACCTGCTCACGCATTCTTCCCCTTTACTCCCCGGTAAAATCCCCAGAGTCTCTGTCCCATTTATGAGTGTATTACTCATATGGATTTTCAGTTTCTCCTGGTTTCTTTTTCCTTTGGTGGACGTATATCCCAATAGAGCATTAACATTTGCATACATACATTTGCATCATGAGGTCTCTTAGGGACCAAAATTCGTCTCTTTGTTATTATTTAAGCCCATTCTACCTCGTCGAGACGAAGATTTTAACCTTCATATCTCCGGCTAGAATGACCTTAAATAGGGGCATCTGTAAGACCCTAATTTTGACCCTAAGATCCCTAATGGCATCATACCATTGCTCATTGCATTGCCTCAAGGATCATAGCATCTTGGCTCCTTAACCTTTGGGTTAGGACTTGTGTGAGTGGTTAGAGACCACCAAGCATGATTGAATTGTATACTATTGATTTTCTTATTTTGTTTACTAACCAAAAGCACAAAAATATGTCACTAACCTTGTTTGTTTTGTAGCTTGAGCAATCATGTGATCCAAGGCTCCTAGGAGGACCCTATGCTCATTGATGTGGCCAAATGAAGTTGAAAGCAAGCATGACAATGGTTCCCAAAGCTCTCAATCATCAATATGCCTCCCAAGTATCTCAATTTGTCAATTTGATCAAGATAAACCAAAGGGCTTGAGGATTGTTTCCCAAGGAAACCCTAATTCAACTATGCATTGATTGTGCCTTGCTCATGAAGCAACCTCAACCCATGATCAAATACAATCAAGGGAAGTTATTTCATTAATAATTTTATGCATATATGAGCTTATGTGAGTGTCCTCAATCATCAATTCATTAAGATTTGAAGTTTGGACTTGAGAAGTTGATCAGTCAATTCATCTGACTATTTTGAAATCCACTGAGACCTAACTTTTGATGTGTTTGTCAAATGAAGATGCCCCAAGATAAAAAATGTTCTTAAGAACCATATGAACAACTTTCATGTTCATCCAAAATCCATTTGAAACATGTAAGGTCATCATCCATTTCAAAATATTATAGGTCATTTTGACTGAAACCCAAATTTTGGGTCAACTTCCCAAGGACCTAACTCACTCATTTTTCATGATTTTGAGGTGGGATCAAATGCATTGGAAATTTTAAGATGTCTAATTCAATTGTTATGTTGGACAAAATTTCATAATCCTAAAATAAACACATGTGATAGTACAAAACATTATAGGTCACCTTGGACCAAAGTCATTGAAATGTGAAAAAGTACAACTTCAAATGCCCATAACTTTCTCATCAAAACTCCAAATGATGAAACATTTAAGTCCAAATTGATTATCGTAAAAAGATATACAACTTGGATGTTTAAGGTTTTGTCATTTGAGGCTTGCATCATTGAGACATAAGGGCTTGAAGTTGGTCCATTTTGGCAAAATTTCCATACACATGTTTTGCACCTTGAACTTCATGATCAGTTTTCATAAATTTCCCAACACCAAATGGATTTTTGTTCAACATAACATTTGTTCCTCATGTCAATACATTTCTAACCATTACATACATGCATATGTTTCAATTTGGTAAATGGTATTTTCGAAGAGGTGAAGATTTGTGTTCATTTATGGAAACTATGTGAAATCTTTGTGCACAAGCTAATGCAATCAAATCTGCACGTCTAAACCATTGCACACTCTTCTCAACTTGCATTTGCAGTGGATTTTGGGCCTCACATGCACCTGTATAGGCCCATGCATGGAGGCCCTAACTTCATATGCACACGAGTTCCTTCATTGTTTGCATCATCTCTTGCTATAAATACACATGCCTGGCTTCATTCAAGACCAACCTCAAGGCACCTGAACTGCTGCAGAAGTGAAAACCCAACCTCCATTAAAAGGAATTTTGCTTTTCTCTTTCAATTTTTCAGTTCAATTTTCAACTTCATTGGTTGATCATTGAGCTTCAATTCCTAGACCTTGCTCCCTTGCCATCTCAAGAACACACTGCATCAAAGAATTGGAGGAGATCGTGTCTTGTAAAGTTGCACTTCAAAGATTGTTGTTCAAACTTTTTGGATTCAAAACTGCTTGGATACTGATCATTTCTTGTGTTTGTTGGTACCTCTGAAGTCCTCATGTGGGAGGCAATTGATCTGTGCATTTAATTTCATGAATTGAGCAAGTTTAGTTTGAACATCATAAATTTCCATCTCAGATTTCTCTTCCTAGAGTGATCTTGTGTGAAAACCAATGGCACAGGGGTGATGTACATCACCCCAGCTTTCCAATGATATAAGGATCGTGCATTTTAATGAGGTTTTGAAAACCTACAAATCTTGGCCGGAGCGGTGAGTCCCACCGGAGAAGACGGTGGTTTCCACCACCGTCCCCACGTGGATGAGCTCTGGACCATTGGATTTCATTTCCAGATTTAATCTCAGCCTTTGGATGTGATGACTTTGTCGCAACCTGAAAAATACAAGGGTGCGAAAAAAACAACCGGCGAAAGAAAAAGATGACAGAAGAGTCGCCACCGTGCGTTATTTATCCCAAAGGAGGGAAAGGAAACGCTCGAAGTAAACCTGAAGAGAGGAAAGGAAAAGACAAGGTCTCGCAACCAAATCTTGGGTTCGGGAGTCGATTATGCGAAGGGAAGGTATTAGCACCCCTACGCATCCGTAGTACTCTACGGGATCCACTCTTGTTGTTCTTGTCTAAAGGGTGTGTGTTTATCTAATGTACTATTTACTAAAAGGGTCAAGAGAAAAATGACTCGCACAGATATCGCATCCATTGCATACATATCTCATCTGAATATGAGAATCAGAGTCTTCGTAGCTCGGCTACCTATGGGTGAAAGAGATGTGTGCTTGCCAAGACATCGCGTCTTATGCCTACATATCTCATCTGGAATGAGAATCAGAGCATAATGTAGTTCGGCTAACTAACGGGAACAAAAGTCTCGATTGCAACTAGGGCAAGAGAAAGGGAAGGTCTCGATCGCAACGAGGGCGAAAACAAACAAAGATTAGTTGTTAGTTGTCAGTCCAACTCGGCAAGACATCACATCTTGTGCCTACGTATCTCATCTGAACATGAGAATCAGAGTTTCCGTAGTTCGGCTACATAGGGATTGCCATCTGAACATGGACTTACAAAGGAGGACACTAGTTGTGTCAAAGGAGAGTGGACAATGTGTTCACGTCCTTGCAGTAGGTGTCGTAGCTCGCTGAATCGAGTCTTAGGCAGTTACCTCTTTGCAATAGGATGGATTGACATGCCACAAGATCGGAGACGCACGGAAGGTCTAAAAGAAATGGGGAAGTTCTGCCCTAGAGTTGTCATGCAATATGTACTTAGGTGTTAGGATTTACAAATCTACATTCGGAAAAGCGTCATTTATCTCTACTCAACAATCGTGGCCGAAACATTGTTTTGTATCTCTTAAGACAATATATCTTTCATTTTAAAAGGTTTTTGATTGGTCGCACGGCGGCGAGACAAAGAGTTTGATTGGTTGGATATGCTTTGAGTGATGGCGAGAACTAGGATTGGCGAGATATACATCTCGAATCCTAGCCTCAGGAGTGCATGGTATACACCATGTTCCATTTCCATCTTTATTTGCAAAAGTGTTTAATAAAGATTAAGTATTTTTAGGTTTGATTGAGAAAGGGTTTGAAGAAACCGCATTGACAATTTTAGACGATGGCGAGAGCTAAGATTGGCGAGATATACATCTCGAATCCTAGTCTCAGGAGTGCATGGTATACACCATGTTCCATTTCCACCTTTATTGAAAAAGTGTTAAATAAGAATTAGGTATTTTGAGTTTTGTTGTGAAAATGACTTGACCTAGATCAAGTATTGATGGACGTTTGAGAAAGATTTGAATGAGTGTTTGATAGAGCAAAGTGGATAAATTGGATGATGGCGAGAGCTAGGATTGGCGAGATATACATCTCGAATCCTAGTCTCAGGAGTGCGTGGTATACACCACGTTCCACTTCCATCTTTATTGAAAAAGTCTTGACTATGAATTAATATTTTTTGAGTTTTTATTAGAGAAAATGGCTTGACGTTGAATCAAGCATTTGATGAAAGTTTGAAAGAAAAGGAATAGAATAGGAGGGTGAAATGAATTGATTTGTTTATTGAGAAAATACTCGACGTTGGATCGAGTCATATTTTTGTATTTTTTCAGAAATGGTGGATTTTACTCTTTGGTTAGTGTCTAAAACAAATAGAGAAATAAAACAATACAACATTATATACACATTGGGGAAGTAGGGTACATTTTGTCAAATGGGGATTCAAAATTATGAAATAATTAGATCAGGCCCAAACACACAAATGATGCGAAATATGAGTGTAAGTGCAAGAGAACTGGCTCATTGTAAGAAAGCCCAAGAGTAAACTATGTGAGGTTGATGGCGATGCTTAAAAAGCAATCGACTTACAAAGGTGTGGAAAATGGGCTCGATATTAAATCGAGAAAAATATGATTTTTATAGTTTAAAAATGGTTTTGAATGAATGATGAAATTAAAAGAAAGGAGATCAACCATGAGTATAATAAAAACATAAACATAAAATAAAATGCTAAAAGAAAATAAAATGCAAATGCTGAAAGAAATAAAACGCTCAATACGGGTATCGAACCCACTACACTAAAGACCATAGAAACCACCCCTCTCCACCAGACCACTCATGACTAGTTGTTATTTACAATGCTAATTTAGATATATAAACCAAGATAAATTAAAAAAAATAATTAAAATAAAAAACTAATAAAAAAGAAATCTGTTGGACTACCAGTAATTAAACCCAGCCGCTTGGCTGTTGGGTTTACAATGGGGTATAAGTTAAAAATATAAAAAAACAATTATTAACTAATAACCTAGGAATTTTAAGCAAAAATCTTTAATGTTTTCAAAAACTTATTCTGTTTAAAATAAAATTTAAAAAAAAAAAAAAGGAAACCAAAACAGAAGACACTTCCGTCTCCGTCTCTCACAATCTCACGAATTCTCTATCAAACTCAAAGAATCTCTCTCTCTCAACTCTCATCGTCCTCAACCTTCGCTTATCAACCTCAACGAAATCTCTCTCACACCACGTAACCGCTTCCGTCTCAATCTCCCTTCCGCTCTCAGCAAACTCGCTCTCTCCACTCAACGAGTTCCTCTTTTCGGAAACCCCATCTCCATTAATCTCTCCCTTGCCGTACTCGCGCTCGATCTCTCTTCTCTCAACGCTCTCACGATATCTCCATCAACAAGCACATGAAAAGGATAAAAGGAAGAAAGATAAGTTCTCACAAAGTGTCACGGCGGTGGTGAAAGGCGTGAAGAAGCTGGCCTCCCAATCCAGGTATTCGATTTTGGGATTTTAGGGTTTCGTTTGAGATTTTCGCCTCCAAGTTTTTTTTTCCTCCTTACTGATTCGTTCCCTATTTATGCTTCACAAATTAGGGTTTCAATTGGTGTCTTTGGTGTTCCAGAAGAGTAACTCTGCAAACCACTTTGGATGTTCTCGGAATCAAATTGCCCTGTTTGATGCTAGATTTGGAACAGGTAATCTGAGCTCAAACTTTCTTCTTCATTTTTTGTCTTAATGCCTAATTGGGATATTCTGGATTTTTAACGCTTGGGAATTTTCTCTACTTTTTTACTGCAGTGAAATTGGTGAGAGTTGTTTTGATTTTGCCTTGATTTCAATGTTTTTGCCAAATCCATATTGCAATTGACCGTCTGCACGATCTCTGGTGGCTGAAATGTTGAATGTGAAAGAAGGTTTCCACCATGACTTGAATGCAACAACCAATGTTGAGCTTTTAGGTCCAACTTTTTCCTTCAGCAAGAAGTTCTTATTGGCTTGCCAGGACGCACCTATTTGAAAAGTGGAGTCTGAGATACTGTTTGCTGCTATCGCATCATCAACACTTGTTTGTAACTCAAGCCCAAAGTCAATGTAGTTTGTAATTCCCACAACAGAATTCTCTTCGAGGGGGTTCTTCACCCGTCTTTGAACAACCATATGCTGATAAAATGAGGCAACAAACTAAGAGCTTTTGACAAGCTCAAGACTGAAATTGAAAGACGGGCTCAAAGGGTTGTCGGACGGACTTGAAGCCAAAGTAACAAAAATCACGTCTTGTAGTTCACATCATGCCGACATTCATTTACGGTAGGCTTCTTCTTTGCCCATGCCATCCAATGCATCGAAACTTGGTACATTTATGCAGAAACTCGTTGTGTTTGATGTTGCAGGAGGACATACTGAGTTTGGTTTGTGAGCATAAAGGTTGGAAGCACCTGCTGGCATGTCCTTTTGCAAATTGAGTTCCACGGCCAACTTTTGATGAGAGAAGCGCAGGTTCTGTCTTTGTGGAGAATGATGATTGCATCATAATAGCTCAGAAAAGTCCGTAAATGGCACTCACATCTATTTGGACCCATCTTCTCCTGAAATGTAAGTTTCTTTTCCGACAAAACTGCACTGTATTTTGCCCATTCTCTCTGTGACCCTCTCTTTGTATCTAACAGTTTTCATTTACTTCTTTTACATCATCTTGGCTCGAATCATCGTTTATGTCATCAACAAGGGCGAAAAGGAGAAAAAGAAAACCAGTCATGGTGTGCGAGCAAAACTGCAGGAGTCTTAAAACATCAAATGGCAAAGGGTTGAGGAAGAGATACGCAGCCGATAGTTCAAAAGCCTCCTCTTACCGAGCAAGCAGAAAATAGATGCGAATCAGCCCAACATCGTAAGTCCTTGTTTGGTTCTTCATGAGAAAACTTTTAGGCTGCTTTCTAGCTATTCATGTAGCAACCGGCCAAGATGAACGATTCTGAACTCATTAAACTAAAGGTGGTTATCTTGCCTTTCTAGGTCCATTGCTCAAATATGGCAAGATAGGAGCCTCAATTTATGTCTGAAGGAATCTTGGTATAACCATACTTCTATTTTCACAGGTCTATTGCTGAAATCTAGCTCTTTCTTATTTGCCATTTTAATTATGATGCTAACACCACAAAATATCTCATCACCGTATTTTTACAGTTTCAGATGTTGATCAGTCAAGCCCATCTCCATAGTGCGAATCAGACATGATTTTCCTCCTTGGTCACTCATGGTTGTCCTTCATATTCAAGGTGAGAGCAGAGAAGGGGGAGCAGAGGTAGAGAAATACGTGAGTGCTGCAGAATTTGACGGACTTCCAACTTTTATCAACCTCTTGCTGAATCCAGAGCAATTTTACCCCTCGCCGTCCATGACAACGGTTCCCCGGCTGTACCGCGAAGATGTCGAATCAAAGTTCCTATTTTTATCTTTTTATTCCCGCTTTCTGTTGTAATAAGCTAACTGCATAATAGGCTTCAGTGAATCCTTCTTGAGCATTTTTGTTAGCCAAAATGAAGTTGACCGGTAGCATTAGCTAGTTCTTTATACCAAAACTTCTCTGATTTTTTACTTTAATGCCAATGATATTAGCAAGACTCGTAGATATATGTCGCATTACCGGAGACTTCAATGACCGCTGTTTTTTTCAGAGAGAAATTCTTGATTCTCTTGGTTCGTTTTTTTTTAGCAACATGTAGCATAGAATGCCAAAATTTTAATGGCATTCGTCCCACAACTGCTCCAAGGGACGTTCCAATGATAGTTCCACGTGATAAGCCTCTAGTGCTTATGAAGATGCACATAATTACTAGCATTCACGTCCTTCTCAGGAGTATAAACTGAACCAGTCCCTTAGCTAAAATTCACACCAGAATTACCTCTGTAATAACTTAATCATCAATTTTAGTCTTATTCAAATTCCAAAGAAATCTCAATTCTAAATTCCAAAGAAATCTCAATTCTAAAAGGATAAGTAATAATCAAACCATAATCCTTGAGAACATCACTAGTCCCACAAAACAATTAACATCAACATTAAGAGTTCCTCCAAATTAGCTTGTTGTACATCAACATGAACAGAACCATCCTCAAGAGGGACTCCTTTGAGAAAACCAACAGGTGGCTTAAATGCAACCGAATTCTTAACTTTCTGATACATAACAGTCCAACTATGTTGGTGCTCTTCTGTTGACAACTTCCTCGGTAGCAAATCTGCCCAGGCTGAATCCTCGGTTGGCGTTACATGATAGTGAGACATCACTCCTTTCTCCCATGTCTCATTCTTTGATGTCCCTAATTCGTATTTGCAATGTATGTGATTGAGTAGGACTGTTTGTGCATTCTCTTGCAGCAGCATAACCACACAACATGAAGGCGATACAAACATATAAAAGAGCCTCCATGTTTCAGAGAACCAATCAAAGTGGAGGTAAAATAAATGGAACTGAAAGGCAACCCAGAAATTTTCAACTGAATTGAACCAAATCAAAAGGGATAAACTTTGACAAAAGGATAGCATGGTGAGAAAGTTACAAACATGGTTATGTGAAGAACGACACTTTGTGAACCAGAAAACGAAAATATGATGGGAAAAATTCAGGACCAAAATCGGGGTATGACAGTTGCCCCTATTTAAGTATCTTCTACTAGAGAATATGAAGCAGGACACTCTTCATATGATCATAATGGGAGATGGTTAAATACTAAGAAGACCCGGATTTTGATCCTGAATCCCTATGACATGATGTGATATGATATGACATGATACGATATGATATGATATGATATGATATGATATGCATGGATGCGTGATTCTTTTTTTTTTTTTTTTGAAATAAAAGGAGGGCAAATTTTGAGATGTTACAGCCTCCTATTCAATCCACTGTGAACCTGTCGATATGAATAGCCTCGGCTTTCTAACGATTAGGGTGAAGAGTGATTAAATACCATGAACAGACGTACAATTTGCACTCCGCTGGGAAAATAATTAACAATGCCTGTCAGAATCGGCAAAGAAGCAATCTCAAAAGAAGAATCCGTCTGGTACGGTGAAAATCGGCCTGAGTACCGAAACAGAAAGTTGACCTGGATACCAAAATAAATGGTAACACAGGAATACCCATGGCCTGAACGCCGCACATTAGTCTGAACACTAAGCATCGAAATATGAGAGTATCAATGTTGGTCTGATCACCGGAAATCTGGTCTGAACACCACTTCGATCTGGAAATGGAAAACTGGCCTGAATGCCACAAGTACTTCGACTTGATCGTCGGAAACTTCTTCGATCTGAAAATCGGAAACTGGCCTGAATGCCACAAGTACTTCGACCTGATCATCGGAAACTTCTTCGATCTGAAAATCGGAAACTGGCCTGAATGCCACTTCGGTCTGGATACCGAAAACTGGCCTGAATGCCACAAGTTGCATCGACCTGAATGTCGGAAACTTCTTCGATCTGAAAATCAGAAAAAACTGACCTGAATGCCACAAGTACTTCGACCTGATTGTCGGAAACTTCTTCGATCTGAATATCGGAAAAACTGGCCTGAATGCCACAAGTACTTCAACCTGATTGTCGGAAACTTCTTCGATCTGAATATCGGAAAACTGGCCTGAATGCCACTTCGGTCTGGATACCGAAAAATTTTCATGCCTGTCAGCATCGGCAGAAAAAAGGAAAATGATAATTGAGGCGGCACGTGGGCCAACGATCCCTGCTGGGGATAATAAGTCATGAACAACCTTCAGTCTGAGCACTGGAAACAAACTTCTGGCTTGTCACTTGGGATACCGAGAATGTTTTATGCTTACATGCGTATGTTTGAATTTTTCAATGGTGTAATTCTCCATGAAAATGGAAATGCTACGCGATTTGGAAGGATGCAATGCAATATGATTCTACATGCAGGGATGCGAAATGCTAGGGAGAATGCTAAGCCGAAGCAGGGAATTCTATTGGGGAAATGATCATAATCTTCTGGACCCTGGCAAGGCTGTTGGAGATGCACAACGCAAGGGACTATATGGGGAAATGACCCGCCACACGGTGTTCTAGCAATGACGAAATACCGAGACTCTGACTGGGGAGAGAACGGCGCTGAAAACCTGTTGTTGGGGAAAGCGATAGTAGTTCTGGAAACCATAATCTACGAGAGGTGACTCAGCAGGGGGAGCAAACACCGATACGGTACCGAGGTTATGCTTCCAGGAAAGAGATCATCGATCTGGGAACGAAATCATCGATCTGGCATCGAGCTTTGAGGAGCAACTACTTCTGCTGGGAAGATACGGTCTGGTACTGTCAACTCCGCTGGGGAGCGTATAGTCTGACACACATGCTTAGGAAATGCCCCGAGGGTATCTGTTCTGAATAGATGATCCAAAGCACTTAAAATTCACAGCAACTTTAAATGTTTATTAAGCATATACCTGTAAAGCCCCTATATGTCATGATGCAATGTTTTATCAAAAATTCGGACGTCATTTTTGCAAACAAAACAGTAAAATAAAAATGAAAACAGAGATATACTGAATAACATGATTTTATTGATTGAATGGCCTCTGAATAGGCATTTACATCAGGAAGCAATCCCTGGAAAGAGGTAATCGCAAAACAAGAATTAATCTAATGGCAATGTGAAATGGATTTCTATTGGGTTCCAATTCTGCTATGACTTGCCCGTCTTCAAGATCTTCCAGATGATCAGCCTTCTGAAAAGGTGATTAGATTGTTTTCTTCCTTTTGAAAGTTTCCAGTCATCGACATGAGATGAGATTCAAAACTAACTCAGAACGCAGTCATTTGCTTAATCCCTAACTTTTGCCTGGATTGCCCTTTTCGGGTTTTCAATCCACCGGGATACCCATTTTTGCCTAAGTTGCCTTTTCAGGTTTTCAACTTATCGGGTGTATGATCTTTTCATTTTTAATCCCTAATTTTTGCCCGAACCTTTTCATTTTCTTGGTTCGTCGGGATGCCCATTTTTGCCTGGACTATTCTTTTTACTGTCCAGCGGGTCTATCTTATGCGAAGTATTTTTTAACTGCGTCTGAGTTCACATGGGAAGTGAAGTCTTCTCCATCCATCGTTGTGAGCATTAAGGCCCCTCCATCAAAAACCTTGGTGACAATATAAGTTCCCTCATAGTTAGGAGTCCACTTGCTCCTGTGATCCGTCTGAGGAGGAAGGATCCTTTTCAACACTAAATCTCCGACTTGGAAACAACGAGGACGCACTTTCTGATCAAAGGTTCTCTTCATCCGACTCTGATACAACTGCCCATGACAAATGGCTGCCATTCGCTTCTCTTCAATAAGACTCAACTCGTTGAACCTTGTTCGAATCCATTCAGCTTCGTCTAGCTTGACATCCAACAGGACTCTTAGAGATGGAATCTCCACTTCGACAGGAAGGACCGCTTCCATTCCATACACAAGGGAGTAAGGGGTTGCCCCGGTCGATGTACGTACTGAAGTGCGGTACCCATGTAAGGCGAAGGGTAGCATATCATGCCAATCTCTGTACGTAACGACCATCTTCTGCACAATCTTCTTTATGTTCTTATTTGCTGCCTCAACAGCACCGTTCATCTTAGGACGATAGGGGGAAGAATTGTGATGCTGAATGTTGAAGTCCTGGCACAACTCCTTCATCATTTTGTTATTGAGATTGGAACCATTATCAGTTATGATTCTCTCGAGAATCCCATAGCGACAAATGATTTCCTTCTTAATGAAACGGGAAACCACATGTCTGGTGACATTCGCGAACGATGCTGCTTCGACCCACTTGGTGAAATAGTCGATGGCAACAAGGATGAAGTGATGCCCATTGGAAGCAGTCGGCTCAATCTTTCCAATCATATCAATGCCCCATATTGCAAACAGCCACGACGAAGACATCACATTCAGAGGATTCGGCGGTACATGCACCTTATCAGCATAAATCTGGCATTTATGGCACTTCCGAGCATACTTGAAACAATCTGATTCCATGGTCATCCAGTAATAACCCGCCCTTAACAATTTCTTAGCCATTGCATGTCCGCCGGCATGAGTACCGAAGGAACCTTCATGAACTTCCTGCATTAACATGTCCGCCTCGTGTTTGTCCAAGCATCTGAGCAAAACCATGTCGAAGTTCCTCTTATACAGCACATCGTCTTTGTTCAAGAAGAAACTGCCTGCCAATCTTCTCAAAGTCTTTCTGTCATTGTTGGATGCCCCTGCAGGGTACTCTTGATTCTTCAGAAAGCACTTGATATCGTGATACCAGGGCTTGTCATCAACCATTAGTTCAGCGGCAAACACATACGCGGCCCTATCAAGGCGCATAACATCGATCCTAGGAGCATGGTTCCACCGAACCACCTTGATCATGGAGGATAGAGTAGCAAGAGCATCTGCCATCTGGTTCTCATCACGAGGTATATGATACAGATTTACTGTTGTGAAGAAAGTCAACAGTCTTCTCGTGTAATCTCTATAGGGGACCAGAGTGGGCTGGAGAGTATTCCAATCACCATTCACTTGATTGATCACTAGAGCTGAATCTCCGAAGATGTCCAGAGTCTTGATTCTCAAATCAATGGCTTGCTCAATACCCAAGATACAGGCCTCGTACTCAGCTTCATTATTGGTGCACTCGAAGGTCAGACGAGCGGTGAAAGGCATGTGGGCACCTTTCGGAGTGGTAATGACAGCACCAATTCCACTTCCTCTGGAATTGACGGCCCCATCAAACAACAAAGTCCACTTTTCGTCTGGATCAGGTCCCTCCTCAACAACTGGCTCTTCGCAGTCTTTCATCTTGAGGAACATGATGTCTTCATCTGGAAAATCAAACTTCATTGGCTCATAATCATCAATCGGTTGCCGAGCAAGATAGTCTGACAGAATACTCCCTTTGATGGCTTTCTGGGATGTATACTGGATGTCGTACTCTGTCAGTACCATTTGCCAACGAGCCACCCTTCCGGTGAGAGCTGGCTTCTCGAACATGTATTTGACTGGATCCATCTTGGAGATTAGTAAGGTTGTGTGAGACAGCATGTATTGTCTCAATCGCTTAGCAGCCCATGCAAGTGCACAACATGTCTTCTCAAGCATTGAGTATCTTGACTCGCAATCTGTGAACTTCTTACTCAAGTAGTAGATGGCATGTTCTTTCCTACCTGTCTCGTCGTGTTGACCGAGACCACAACCCATAGAATTGTCAAGTACTGTCAAGTACATAATCAGCGGTTTCCCTGGAACTGGAGGCATGAGGATAGGGGGATTCTGCAAATACTCTTTTATCTTTTCAAAAGCCCTTTGACAATCGTCATTCCACCTGATAGCCTGATCTTTCCTCACCAATTTGAAAATTGGCTCACACGTGGGTGTTAGGTGAGAGATGAACCTTGCAATGTAGTTCAACCTCCCTAAGAAACCACGGACTTGCTTCTCCGTTCTTGGCTCAGGCATTTCCTGTATTGCTTTCACTTTGTCAGGATCCACCTCAATCCCTTTTCCGCTAACAATAAAACCCAGCACTTTTCCAGATCTCACCCCAAAAGTGCACTTGTTCGGATTAAGCCTCAACTTGAATTTCCTTAACCGTTCAAACAATTTTTGCAGATTCACCAAATGTTTTTCTTCTGTCTGAGATTTGGCAATCATATCGTCCACATAAACCTCGATTTCATGATGAATCATATCATGGAACAGAGTCACCATAGCTCGTTGATATGTTGCCCCAACGTTTTTCAGACCAAACGGCATTACCTTATAGCAGAAGGTGCCCCATGGGGTTATGAAAGTTGTCTTCTCCATGTCTTCTGGTGCCATCTTGATTTGGTTATAGCCAGAAAAACCATCCATGAAGGAGAATACCGAGAACTGAGCTGTGTTATCCACCAAAACGTCGGTGTGAGGTAATGGGAAATCATCTTTAGGACTGGCTCTGTTCAGATCCCGGTAGTCGACACACATCCGTACCTTTCCATCCTTCTTAGGTACTGGAACGACATTTGTGACCCATGGAGGATAATTGGTAACCGCTAGAAACCCTGCATCCAACTGTTTTTGCACTTCTTCTTTTATCTTGACAGCCATCTCTGGTCTTGTTCTTCTGAGCTTCTGCTTGACCGGAGGACAACCCTCTTTGAGAGGTAAACGGTGTACCACAATGTCTGTGTCAAGCCCTGGCATATCCTGATAAGACCAAGCGAACACGTCAACATACTCTTGCAACAGTTCAATCAACCCCTTCTTTACATCGTCTTCCAAAGCAACCCCTATCTTGATTTCTCTCTTGGCGTCCTCGGTGTCGAGATTAATCACTTCAGTAGCCTCTTGATGTGGTTGAATGACCCTTTCCTCTTGCTTTAACAGCCTGGCAAGTTCTTCAGGGAGTTCACAGTCTTCATCACCCTCTTCTTCAGCTTGGAAGATTGGGTTTTCGAAGTCGAAGCGAGCCATAGCAGAATCGTTATCAATAGGATCCGGTGATGTGCATCTGCATGAGTGATGGTATGTGCTTATGAGTGTGAACAGTGAGTGAAAACTAAACAAAACATTGCCAAATATTTTTATTCTTTTGAAATTTTGAAAACTGCAAAAAATAGAAAGACAGTGAACAAAATATTTGAATGCAAAAGACGTCCTTCATTTATGATAAACAATGCAGGTATTCACATAGATGAGCCCTACAATGAGTCATTACGCCCTGGGCGGAACGTAAGACTTGGACATGCATGAATAAACAAAGAAAAATTACTCCTCTAGAAGAGTGACTTGGACAATTTCCTCGGAAGACCAATTGTTGATGACTTCACCAGGGATCCTCGGAAGCACCCAATTGTCGATGTCGCAATCACTATCTCCATTTTCATCGTTGATCGCAGAGATCTGGCCATATTGGATGACGCCAGCACTAGAGAAAGTAATCGGCCCCTGACGAGTCTGAAGTGCTGAAGTTGTAGAAGTCAGCGCTGGTTGATACCCAATCCCGAACTTGTCGTCTTTCATTGGTAACTCCAACAGTCGTCCCCAACCGGGAGCAATACCTGAATCCACCAAGGCTTGCGCCTGCTTGAAAGATGAGATAGGGGCTCCTGCTTTAACCCCTTCCACCGGAGCTGCATCCTTGATCTGAACTGACTCAAAGGCCTGACAGAGAGTCTCATGAATTTCACCTTCTACCTCTACGTACTTGAAGGTAGACAGGTTACTTACCAGTATGTCCTCCTCACCACAGACGGTGACAATTCTTCCATTGATTGGGAACTTGATCTTCTGATGCAGTGTTGAGGAGACTGCCCCAGCATTGTGGATCCAAGGACGACCAAGAAGGCAACTGTACGAGGGACTGATATCCATCACATAGAATACGGTGTTGAAGGTTTGTGATCCAATCTGAATTGGCAATTCTACCTCTCCAAACACCGACCTCTTAGAACCATCGAAGGCTCTCACCATGAGATCGGAAGGTTTCAAGATCAAACCTTCTACTTCTAACCTTGATAGGGCTCTCTTGGGTAGCACATTGAGAGAGGAACCTGTATCCACCAGAACATGAGATAACACGGTGTCTTTGCATTCCATTGAGATATGCAAAGCTTTGTTATGGTTGCGTCCAGTTGGTGTTAAGTCAGCATCAGTAAAACCCAACCCGTTGCTTGCATGAACATTTGCAATGATCCCTTCTAGTTGGTTTACTGAGATCTCCTGAGGCACATATGCAACATTAAGGACCTTCAGAAGTGCCTCCCTGTGTGACTCTGAACACAACAAGAGTGAGAGAATGGATATCTTAGACGGCGTCTGAATCAACTGATCGACTACTTTGTAGTCACTTTTCTTTATAATTCTTAAGAGCTCGTCCACATCATTCGAGAAAGTAGGCTCTGAGCCAGTCTGGGGTGCAGAAGTGCCCTCATTTACAACTTGTTTGCCTTTGGCCTTAACCGCGACATCAGTGCTCTCAGTTTGGGTAACTGGTGGCGAGAATAGTCTGCCACTCCTGGTGAATCGCCCGATTCCACCAACATTGTCCACTGCGGGACTTTCAACTTCGAGTTCAGACTTTTGACCCTCTTCTACCTTCAAAGGTCGTTCCACCCCATGATCGTGTGTGTATACATTCCCCCCATAATGCCAAGGAATGGCCCTATCGCTTGTGAAAGGTAAAGGACCAGGGGTTGTGATTGTCATAGCGGCCGGTCGCACTGGTGGCACTGTTTGTGCTTCTGGCACACTGATCTGATTAGTCGGGTAAAAGATGGTGATAGTAGCGACATCATAGTCATACTCAGGAATCTCATTTATTGAAACAAAAACATCTGGAACATCGGAATCAAGTTCAGTTACATCAAAATCAGACACATTGTTTGGTATATCAGCAACAACATTTGAAAAATTAAATACATCAATGGGAAATACACAGTCAGCAGGAACAACATCTGTGAATTCTTCAACAGCATCTTCAAACACCTCTTCAACTACCCCTTCAGCAAACTCTTTGACAGACAAGTCTTCAACTTGGAGGGTACCATTGTCAAGCAAGACCTGGATACCCTGCTGCAGCTTCAAGCAATCCTTACCCTGTGTAGCGCAATCCAAACAACCTTTCCCACAACCGGGGAAAACATCGGCCTTCAGCAAGCATTCCTTAATTTCCAACAACGGAGTCTTCAACTTCAACACATCCTTAACGGACTTGGCTTCTTCTTCCAGCATATTCGCGTTTGCACCACCATGCTGTGGCATGGGATTGTTGACGACATTAGGAGCCGGTGCAAGGTTGATAGCCTTTGAATCTATGAGGTCCTGAACTACGTGCTTAAAAGCTTTGCAGTTCTCAATATTGTGGTCAGGTGCCCCAGAGTGGAAACTACACCTAGCATTGGCATCGTAACCCACCGGAAGTCTACCAACCAGAGGAGCCAGAGTGCGTAGTTGTACAAGTTGTAGTTGTTGAAGACTTGTAAGCAGCTGAGCGTACGACATTGGAAGAGTGTCGAAACGCCGGTCCATCATCCTCTGCCTCTGCTGATAGGCGGGTCTGTTACCTGGCTGTTGTTGTTGTTGATACTGAGTTTGCTGATGTTGTGGTTGTTGTTGTTGTAGTGGTGCTGCAGCCGGAATAGTCACAGCTGCAACATACGGTTGCTGATGATAGTTTTGAAAATTATTCCTCCTGTTTTGATATGAAGACATAGAATTCACACCCCCTCCCTCTGCTTCTGTCCTCCCATAAATGGCTTCTTTACTCCTGATGAAGATCCACCTCCATTGTGGCTCTTATAGGTCTTCAGGTAATTCTCTACCCTCTCTCCGGTAGAGACCACATCAGCAAAGTTGGAGGCATTGCACCCCACCAGACGCTCCAGGTAAGGGCCAGGCAACGTATTCATGAACATGTTGGCCATTTCCTTTTCCAACATGGTAGGGTGAACACGGGAAGCTGTCTCCCTCCAGCGTTGAGCGTATTCCCTGAAGCACTCATTGCTTTTAAGAGACAGGTTCTGGAGTTGAGTTCTGTCCGGGGCCATGTCTGCATTATACTGGTATTGCTTCACAAAAGCTTCCACCAAATCCCTCCAGCAACGGATGTGGGCTCTATCCAACCTCATGTACCATTCCAGGGATGCCCCAGCTAGGCTGTCCTGGAAGAAGTACATAAGTAGCTTCTCGTCATCAGAGTATGCAACCATCTTTCGGAAGTAGGCTTGCACATGGGTCTTCGGGCAAGAGCTACCATTGTACTTGTCAAAGATTGGGACTTTGAACTTCGGTAGGACCCTCACTCCTGGGACCAATCCCAAGTCAGAAACATCTACCCCCAGGGGGTTTTGTCCTTCTACCGCCTTCAACCTCTCCTCTAATCTCCTGAACATGGGATCCATGCCATGGCCCAAACTAAAGTCTTCTGGCAGCAAGAACTGATCATCTTGATCATCGTGAATGGGTTGTTGATCGTGGTTGTTATGTGGGATCGGGACAGGCCCCGGTCCATTAACCTCTGCAATTGGAGGATCAGTCACGACCTCTGGTTGAGTAGTTGCAGGATTCCTTTGTATCATTTGTCCAATCTCTTGTTGTCCTTGCGCTACTCCCTGAACCACATCCATGAATTGGTTCATGCGGACCCTCATCTCAGCAAGTTCTGCTTGTAGACTTTCCATTGCTTTCTGCTGGTTTCTGCGGGTTCCGTACCGGTGAATTCCTGAATCAGCTATCCTGCTAGTGGAACACCAAATAATATGAGAACACCGCAGCGGTACCTGTTATGCAAGACATGAAAATGAATATGTAAATGCAATGACATGTTTATCAAATCCAACAGGTATTCTACCCCCTTGATTCCAGTCTCACATCAGGTGAATAGTGCAAGAAGACCGAGTCATGGATAAACTTCTGAGATCAATATGCAATAAAGGGAAACCATCATACAAACAAGTTCAAGGAAAGGGGCCTTAGCCGAAAGTACATCAAAAGAGGATCTCCATAACAAGCCTGTGGATCATCACCACACAACAACAAAGCAATAAGTAAAAGGAGGAGCAATAATCAGGACTCAGCCTCCTGTGTACAAACCATGAGGACTGTTCCTCACTTCAGCCAGCAATGCTATCGTGTCAGGATGATCTGGGAATTCTATCAAACGCCGGATAAGCAGATTCCTTTGGTGAATAACTCCATCCAACTCGTTGATGTGCTCTGTGTAGTAATTCCCATCATCTTCTCCGAATACCTCTTCAAGTCTGGATTTCTTCAAACCTGCCAACACCTTAAGTTCTTCAATCTGTCCTCGAGCCTCATTGAGTTGATCGGTGATGTAACCATTGGTAGAACGGGCGCACAGAAGCTCATTGTTCTTCTCCTTCAGCAAAGTCTTCAATTTCTCCATCTGGCCAGTCAGTTCGGTCACCATCTCCTCCTCCTTTTCCTTCCGAGAAGTTGAAAATGCATCCCATCGCTCTTGCCACCCTGCCAATTTACCATGAGCATCCATTAATTGTTTCTTGACTCGCTTCAACTCAGAACTGGATGATCCCAAGGCCTTGTCTGTCTTCCTGAAGAAGTCCACCTCCACAGCTAATTTCCTTTCTGCTTCCCCTTGCAATCTGACGGCTTCCCCCTTCTGATATTCTGCCTCATGGAATTGATGCATATAGTCTTGCAACTTCACACTTAACTCCGAGTTTTCAATTTGAAGCTCCTCCATGGCTTTCTTCAATTTGTCATACTCCTCTGGGCTCACCATTGTTGACTGCGCAGGAGTAGGTGGATACAAAGGTTCTTCTATAGGAAACGGCATACCCAACTCTTCGACTCTTCCTTGAAGCCACTCTCCATACTGAGGGTAAGTTCTACAATCTCCTTTTCTAAGCACAGTTCTTCCTCTCTTGATCACCTTGAGCTAGGCCTCAGCTGCCTTACGGGATACAGTCAAATCAGGCGAAGAATGGAAAAACAGAGATTCTTCCACATCCTTTTCCAAAGGTGGAGTTCTTAAAGCATATCCAAACTGTCTGACTGCTAGAGAAGGATTATAGTTGATTCCTCCTCTTCTTCCTACCAACGGTACATTTGGGAAGTTCCCACAACTGTGAATAATATCCGCCCGAAGCAAGCTCCGGTCAGACCACCAAGAAATATCTTCAGCTCTCAACCCCATCAATCTCTTCGACCAACTCAACGAGTCCTCGACATCAACGAACGCTCCTGATTTGGGTAGGTGAGAACTGAACCACTTATAAAACAAAGGCGCACAACAATTCAACAATCCTCCTTTTCTATTCTCATTCTTGTGGTGCACCGAATGAAAGAAATCTCCTAGCAAGGTCGGCACTGGATTTCCCAACACGAAGAGGCGTATTGCGTCCATGTCCACAAATTTGGCAACATTAGGGAACAGGACAATCCCATACACACAAAGAGCCAACACAGCATTGAAACCCCTCTGGTCACCATCTTCAAGTTTCTTCTTTGCTTCTCCCAGCAAGAAACTCAAATGAAAACCACTGACTCCTTCCTTCTGACACATATTAGCCTTCAAGACTGATTTCCCCGAATATGTGGCCGAAGCAACCATGCTGAGATCGGGAAGAAACTCAGAACTATAGAACAACAACTGTGACTTGATAGGAACTCTGAGAAAACTGGCAATCTCCTCCAAAGTAGGGACCAAAATATAATCCGGGAATGTGAAACACCTCAATGGAGGGTCATAGAACTGCAGCAGTGTGAATAGAGCATCATGTTGATCCTTGGAAAGAACCGTGACGAAACTTAGAATCAAACCGTAATCCTTTCAGAATCCTTCTAGAGAATCAGGATCCATTAACTTCATCAACTGTTGAATAGGCTCCAGACAGACCACCGGAAACTTGTAGGCGACATGTCTCTTTCTGCCAATATCCATCCCTAGAGAACCAGAAAAACCCGACCGGAATCAAGAAGAAGATGTAAACCCCCTAGAAATGGATAAACATGTGTTAAATGATATGAATGCGGAATGATGTGATGCAATGCAGTGACATGGAAATCAGGACTGCTGTATCTGCTTGAACATTTGTCGGGTTGCACTGTCTGAAAAGAAACCCACTGAGGAATGTAATACAAGATCAAAACTCTGCTCCAGAAAACCGGGTTGGTTGGAGGTTAAGGTTCCCTGAATTTAGCCTGCCCCTTACTGGTAGGTTCTAAGAACAGAAGTTTGTCAGCTTTAGCCCTTCAGTCGAGAATAATACGTTTACCACTAAAGGTTTGGCATTATTACGGGATAAAAGACCTCTGCTGACTCCCCTCAACAGGATATCCTAAAGCAAGTTCCCAGTCTCGGGCTCCTCGGATTGAGCAGCGAGAATGCGCCCACCAGAGCTAACATAAACGCGTCTCGGAGGAGAGGCCTCGACTGAGTTCTCGGGAAATGGTCATCAGAGTCGACGATTTCTAAAGGAACGTTTGTCGTTATGGAACACCCATAGTACAAAACATATCCAAAGAAACCTCATCTGGATGTGGGTCTTCATGAACGACTTAACGCAGCAACATGCCACGCAAGCCTCATGACTATCCACTCTAAAACCTATATGTACGCTCAAGCCTGGGTAGTGGGCTTATCTCTCATAAAAAATCCCACCCCAATAAACAAACAACCCACGGAACCCACAGATACAACAAACATATGTACATGAATGCAATAAGACAAAGCAAGTAAATGCGGAAAGTAAACGACTGTACAAAAGCATAAACACCCAACAAACAAGAAATCTATAAAAGCTAGGAGGGACTCGCTTAGGGAAACCGGTTCCCCAGCAGAGTCGCCAGCTGTCGCAACCTGAAAAATACAAGGGTGCGAAAAAAACAACCGGCGAAAGAAAAAGATGACAGAAGAGTCGCCACCGTGCGTTATTTATCCCAAAGGAGGGAAAGAAAATGCTCGAAGTAAACCTGAAGACAGGAAAGGAAAAGACAAGGTCTCGCAACCAAATCTTGGGTTCGGGAGTCGATTATGCGAAGGGAAGGTATTAGCACCCCTACGCATCCGTAGTACTCTACGGGATCCACTCTTGTTGTTCTTGTCTAAAGGGTGTGTGTTTATCTAATGTACTATTTACTAAAAGGGTCAAGAGAAAAATGACTCGCACAGATATCGCATCCATTGCATACGTATCTCATCTGAATATGAGAATCAGAGTCTTCGTAGCTCGGCTACCTATGGGTGAAAGAGATGTGTGCTCGCCAAGACATCGCGTCTTATGCCTACATATCTCATCTGGAATGAGAATCAGAGCATAATGTAGTTCGGCTAACTAACGGGAACAAAAGTCTCAATTGCAACTAGGGAAAGAGAAAGGGAAGGTCTCGATCGCAACGAGGGCGAAAACAAACAAAGATTCGTTGTTAGTTGTCAGTCTAACTCGGCAAGACATCGCATCTTGTGCCTACGTATATCATCTGAACATGAGAATCAGAGTTGCCGTAGTTCGGCTACATAGGGATTGCCATCTGAACATGGACTTACAAAGGAGGACACTGGTTGTGTCAAAGGAGAGTGGGCAATGTGTTCACGTCCTAGCAGTAGGTGTCGCAGCTCGCTGAATCGAGTCTTAGGCAGTTACCTCTTTGCAATAGGATGGATTGACATGCCACAAGATCGGAGACGCACGGAAGGTCTAAAAGAAATGGGGAAGTTCTGCCCTAGAGTTGTCATGCAATATGTACTTAGGTGTTAGGATTTACAAATCTACATTCGGAAAAGCGTCATTTATCTCTACTCAACAATCGTGGCCGAAACATTGTTTTGTATCTCTTAAGATAATATATCTTTCATTTTAAAAGGTTTTTGATTGGTCGCACAGCGGCGAGAAAAAGAGTTTGATTGGTTGGATGTGCTTTGAGTGATGGCGAGAACTAGGATTGGCGAGATATACATCTCGAATCCTAGCCTCAGGAGTGCATGGTATACACCATGTTCCATTTCCATCTTTATTTGCAAAAGTGTTTAATAGAGATTAAGTATTTTTAGGTTTGATTGAGAAAGGGTTTGAAGAAACCGCATTGACAATTTTAGACGATGGCGAGAGCTAAGATTGGCGAGATATACATCTCGAATCCTAGTCTCAGGAGTGCATGGTATACACCATGTTCCATTTCCACCTTTATTGAAAAAGTGTTAAATAAGAATTAGGTATTTTGAGTTTTGTTGTGAAAATGACTTGACCTAGATCAAGTATTGATGGACGTTTGAGAAAGATTTGAATGAGTGTTTGATAGAGCAAAGTGGATAAATTGGATGATGGCGAGAGCTAGGATTGGCGAGATATACATCTCGAATCCTAGTCTCAGGAGTGCGTGGTATACACCACGTTCCACTTTCATCTTTATTGAAAAAGTCTTGACTATGAATTAATATTTTTTGAGTTTTTATTAGAGAAAATGGCTTGACGTTGAATCAAGCATTTGATGAAAGTTTGAAAGAAAAGGAATAGAATAGGAGGGCGAAATGAATTGATTTGTTTATTGAGAAAATACTCGACGTTGGATCAAGTCATATTTTTGTATTTTTTCAGAAATGGTGGATTTTACTCTTTGGTTAGTGTCTAAAACAAATAGAGAAATAAAACAATACAACATTATATACACATTGGGGAAGTGGGGTACATTTTGTCAAATGGGAATTCAAAATCATGAAATAATTAGATCAGGCCCAAACAACAAATGAAGCGAAATATGAGCGTAAGTGCAAGAGAACCGGCTCATTGTAAGAAAGCCCAAGAGTAAGCTATGTGAGGTTGATGGCGATGCTTAAAAAGCAATCGACTTACAAAGGTGTGGAAAATGGGCTCGATATTAAATCGAGAAAAATATGATTTTTATAGTTTAAAAATGGTTTTGAATGAATGATGAAATTAAAAGAAAGCAGATCAACCATGAGTATAATAAAAACATATACATAAAATAAAATAAAATGCAAATGCTGAAAGAAATAAAACGCTCAATACAGGTATCGAACCCACTACACTAAAGACCATAGAAACCACCCCTCTCCACCAGACCACTCATGACTAGTTGTTATTTACAATGCTAATTTAGATATATAAACCAATATAAAATAAAAAAAAGAATTAAAATAAAAAACTAATAAAAAAGCTATCTGTTGGACTACCAGTAATTAAACCCAGTCGCTTGGCTGTTGGGTTTACAATGGGGTATAAGTTAAAAATATTAAAAAAACAATTATTAACTAATAACCTAGGAATTTTAAGCAAAAATCTTTAATGTTTTCAAAAACTTATTCTGTTTAAAATAAAAAAAAATAAAAAAAGGAAACCAAAACAGAAGACACTTCCGTCTCCGTCTCTCACAATCTCACGAATTCTCTATCAAACTCAAAGAATCTCTCTCTCTCAACTCTCATCGTCCTCAACCTTCGCTTATCAACCTCAAAGAAATCTCTCTCACACCACATAACCGCTTCCGTCTCAATCTCCCTTCCGCTCTCAGCAAACTCGCTCTCTCCACTCAACGAGTTCCTCTTTTCGGAAACCCCATCTCCACTAGTCTCTCCCTTGCCGTACTCGCGCTCGATCTCTCTTCTCTCAATGCTCTCACGATATCTCCATCAACAAGCACATGAAAAGGATAAAAGGAAGAAAGAGAAGTTCTCACAAAGTGTCACGGCGGTGGTGAAAGGCGTGAAGAAGCTGGCCTCCCAATCCAGGTATTCGATTTTGGGATTTTAGGGTTTCGTTTGAGATTTTCGCCTCCAAGTTTTTTTTTCCTCCTTACTGATTCGTTCCCTATTTATGCTTCACAAATTAGGGTTTCAATTGGTGTCTTTGGTGTTCCAGAAGAGTAACTCTGCAAACCACTTTGGATGTTCTCGGAATCAAATTGCCCTGTTTGATGCTAGATTTGGAACAGGTAATCTGAGCTCAAACTTTCTTCTTCATTTTTTGTCTTAATGCCTAATTGGGATATTCTGGATTTTTAACGCTTGGGAATTTTCTCTACTTTTTTACTGTAGTGAAATTGGTGAGAGTTGTTTTGATTTTGCCTTGATTTCAATGTTTTTGCCAAATCCATATTGCAATTGACCGTCTGCACGATCTCTGGTGGCTGAAATGTTGAATGTGAAAGAAGGTTTCCACCACGACTTGAATGCAACAGCCAATGTTGAGCTTTTAGGTCCAACTTTTGCCTTCAGCAAGAAGTTCTTATTGGCTTGCCAGGACGCACCTATTTGAAAAGTGGAGTCTGAGATACTGTTTGCTGCTATCGCATCATCAACACTTGTTTGTAACTCAAACCCAAAGTCAATGTAGTTTGTAATTCCCACAACAGAATTCTCTTCGAGGGGGTTCTTCACCCGTCTTTGAACAACCATATGCTGATAAAATGAGGCAACAAACTGAGAGCTTTTGACAAGCTCAAGACTGAAATTGAAAGTCGGGCTCAAAGGGCTGTCGGACGGACTTGAAGCCAACGTAACAAAAATCACGTCTTGTAGTTCACATCATGCCGACATTCATTTACGGTAGGCTTCTTCTTTGCCCATGCCATCCAATGCATCGAAACTTGGTACATTTATGCAGAAACTCGTTGTGTTTGATGTTGCAGGAGGACATACTGAGTTTGGTTTGTGAGCATAAAGGTTGGAAGCACCTGCTGGCATGTCCTTTTGCAAATTGAGTTCCACGGCCAACTTTTGATGAGAGAAGCGCAGGTTCTGTCTTTGTGGAGAATGATGATTGCATCATAATAGCTCAAAAAAGTCCGTAAATGGCACTCACATCTATTTGGACCCATCTTCTCCTGAAATGTAAGTTTCTTTTCCGACAAAACTGCACTGTATTTTGCCCATTCTCTCTGTGACCCTCTCTTTGTATCTAACAGTTTTCATTTACTTCTTTTACATCATCTTGGCTTGAATCATCGTTTATGTCATCAACAAGGGAGAAAAGGAGAAAAAGAAAACCAGTCATGGTGTGCGAGCAAAACTGCAGGAGTCTTAAAACATCAAATGGCAAAGGGTTGAGGAAGAGATACGCAGCCGATAGTTCAAAAGCCTCCTCTTACCGAGCAAGCAGAAAATAGATGCGAATCAGCCCAACATCGTAAGTCCTTGTTTGGTTCTTCATGAGAAAACTTTTAGGTTGCTTTCTAGCTATTCATGTAGCAACCGGCCAGGATGAACGATTCTGAACTCATTAAACTAAAGGTGGTTATCTTGCCTTTCTAGGTCCATTGCTCAAATATGGCAAGATAGGAGCCTCAATTTATGTCTGAAGGAATCTTGGTATAACCATACTTCTATTTTCACAGGTCTATTGCTGAAATCTAGCTCTTTCTTATTTGCCATTTTCATTATGATGCTAACACCACAAAATATCTCATCACCGTATTTTTACAGTTTCAGATGTTGATCAGTCAAGCCCATCTCCATAGTGCGAATCAGACATGATTTTCCTCCTTGGTCACTCATGGTTGTCCTTCATATTCAAGGTGAGAGCAGAGAAGGGGGAGCAGAGGTAGAGAAATACGTGAGTGCTGCAGAATTTGACGGACTTCCAACTTTTATCAACCTCTTGCTGAATCCAGAGCAATTTTACCCCTCGCCGTCCATGACAACGGTTCCCCGGCTGTACCGCGAAGATGTCGAATCAAAGTTCCTATTTTTATCTTTTTATTCCCGCTTTCTGTTGTAATAAGCTAACTGCATAATAGGCTTCAGTGAAACCTTCTTGAGCATTTTTGTTAGCCAAAATGAAGTTGACCGGTAGCATTAGCTAGTTCTTTATACCAAAACTTCTCTGATTTTTTACTTTAATGCCAATGATATTAGCAAGACTCGTAGATATATGTCGCATTACCGGAGACTTCAATGACCGCTGTTTTTTTCAGAGAGAAATTCTTGATTCTCTTGGTTCGTTTTTTTTTTTTAGCAACATGTAGCATAGAATGCCAAAATTTTAATGGCATTCGTCCCACAACTGCTCCAAGGGACGTTCCAATGATAGTTCCACGTGATAAGCCTCTAGTGCTTATGAAGATGCACGTAATTACTAGCATTCACATCCTTCTCAGGAGTATAAACCGAACCAGTCCCTTAGCTAAAATTCACACCAGAATTACCTCTGTAATAACTTAATCATCAATTTTAGTCTTATTCAAATTCCAAAGAAATCTCAATTCTAAAAGGATAAGTAATAATCAAACCATAATCCTTGAGAACATCACTAGTCCCACAAAACAATTAACATCAACATTAAGAGTTCCTCCAAATTAGCTTGCTGTACATCAACATGAACAGAACCATCCTCAAGAGGGACTCCTTTGAGAAAACCAACAGGTGGCTTAAATGCAACCGAACTCTTAACTTTCTGATACATAACAGTCCAACTATGTTGGTGCTCTTCTGTTGACAACTTCCTCGGTAGCAAATTTGCCCAGGCTGAATCCTCGGTTGGCGTTACATGATAGTGAGACATCACTCCTTTCTCCCATGTCTCATTCTTTGATGTCCCTAATTCGTAATTGCAATGTATGTGATTGAGTAGGACTGTTTGTGCATTCTCTTGCAGCAGCATAACCACACAACATGAAGGCGATACAAACATATAAAAGAGCCTCCATGTTTCAGAGAACCAATCAAAGTGGAGGTAAAATAAATGGAACTGAAAGGCAGCCCAGAAATTTGCAACTGAATTGAACCAAATTAAAAGGGATGAACTTTGACAAAAGGATAGCATGGTGAGAAAGTTACAAACATGGTTATGTGAAGAACGACTCTTTGTGAACCAGAAAACGAAAATATGATGGGAAAAATTCAGGACCAAAATCGGGGTATGACAGACTTTATTAAAGGCTTTGTGTTTCGCTTTGATTGGATCCACACCATGTGTGTGCATCTTCCAGCCTTGTGATCAGCCACGTCAATTAATGAGTGCTGAAACAAGCGCTGAGGATTTTTGTCATTTATAATTTTTGATTTTATTTTCTTTTATTTCAATTATTTTCAAAAATTCATAGCTTCTTCATTTTTAATCCAAAAAATATGGGATCAATTGCATTATTTCCCTTTTTAATTCTAGTTTCTGAAAATGATTTTTAATATTTTTTATGATTCTATTTAATATTTTTTACGAATTTTCTCTTTTCTGGTTATTTTTAATTCATTTAAAATAGTTTCCAATATTCAAAAATGCCAAAAATATTTTCTTAACATCTTTGAATGATGATGAATCTATGAAAAATATTCTCATCAATTTCTTAATTAATTTGAGATTTATTTGAGATTTTAGTTCAATTATGTTATATTTTTTCATTTTTAATTCTTTAGAATTAGTTTCTGGTTACTAAAAATGATGAAATTTTTTGTCAAACCTTGTTGACCATATTGAACTTAGGATGATCCAATTGGACTTTTCCAAGTTGATTTGAATTGGATTTGAAGTTTGACCTTTATTTGTTTATTTTAATTCAAGTATTATTTTAATTCCAAAAAAATACCAAAAATATTTCTATTGTTTCTTGACTTCTAAGCTTCATCTCACTTCTGTTTACCATTGATTGATTTTGATTCATTTCATATTTGGTCAATTTATTTTGCTTATGTCATTTAAATTTCAATTATGTACATTTACATTTCTTCTTCTTCTTCTTCTTCTTTTTTCTTTTTGATCAATGAGTTAATGATTGGTGGTTAGCCTTGACATATGAGGGACTTAACCTTCTTTGATTCAAATCAAATTCATCTTGATCAAAGATCAAGTTAATTGCTTTGCATTAGAGATATGTTGCTTCTTGGTCAAGCAAAAAACGTAAATTCATACAAGATCATTCTTCTTTTCTTTTGGCATGGCAAGATGTAGGAGCTTGGCTTACTAGTCATGGTCTCTAACTTGTGTGTGTTGTCTATAGTTTTATTGACCGGCCTCAGATAGGTGTGACTACTATATTAGTCCACTTACGATTGCTTAACATAGCGCTAAATTGCCTTATGACACACTAACACTAACTACTAATGACTAAGTTTTAATTCAAGCATTTAGTTCTTGCAATTTACTTTAATGCAATTTAATTTCTTGCATATTGATTCATTTGTCTTTTCCCTTTGCTAACATGAGCTTATGTTTATGTTAATGCAATTTGCCTTTTGCTCACTTGAGCACATTATTGTGTATATACTATTGTGTTTGTTTTGTCTTGTTTGTGTGAATCCAATGCAAATGGAGAAAGGACTTAGATTTTAGGACCTTACCTATGCTAAATGGAGTTTGAAGATCAACTAGGCCTCATGCCTTTAGAATGCTAAACAAAGAAGAAAATTTTCAAAGAGCAACTAGGCCTCATGCCTATATAATGCTTAATCTTGAAGAAGACATTGAAAGGACCCCTAATTCTAAACTCAGTCTTGTCCATTCTTCCTATTGCATTGTGGAACTTTTTGATTTCTATGTTCTTGTACTAGGGATCCCAAACTTGAGCCAACTAGAAGAACCATTGTCATGAGCATCCAAAGTGAGAGATACAAAAGCCAATTGGACTAGGAGCTTGATTGATTATTTGCTTTATTGCTTGAGTTATTTGCTTATTGATTGTCAAATCCAAAGGAAGGAGCAACTTGGATCATCTTTATGATATCAAGAAGGGAACTCCAATGTGGTTTTATTTCTTTTCCCTCATCTTTGCATGTTTAGGACCTATCCCTTCTCTTCTTCTCTCCACTCTAACCCAAGCCAAACGTTTGTGCAAACATTAACATTGTTTTCAAAAATTGGAAACCTAGGCATTATGCCTTTGATTTTTCAAAATTCTTTTCATAACACTTATTTTGAATTGAATCCTAAGTCAACTTTGACCTTACTTTGTGAATACTTTTCATTTGTAAATACAACTCACTCAATTGTTTTTGTGGTTCCAATGGCCACTTTTGCCAAAGCTTTTCACAAACATTAGCTATTAGGTTTGAGTTATCCTAGAGGTTGATATAATACTCACCTATATCCTTAGTGATGGACTATAAGTCTTCCATGCTTATTATAGGGTTAACCCCTCACTAGCATGTTGAAGCTCTCCTCACATGGTGGATTTGTGGTTTTAGGTTGAGTTTTCTCCCTTTGATAACAAAAGACCTTAAGGCTTTTGACCAATCAATTCACCAACTTCTTTTGATATTTTTATCCCGAACTATGAGGTTTTGATCCTACCTTTTTAAGGTGGTACGTAGGCAATGGGTTTATCCATTCAAAGACAAAATTGTATATAACTTGTATATTCTCTTCTCATCTCCCCAATCATGTTTGCACAAATATTTTCACAAATACCAACCTACCATACAACATTTGTAAAAAGGGCTCCCTTAGAGTACTAAGGATGTTTTAGGTGCTTAAAACCTTCCCATTGCATAACCAACCCCCTTACCCAGATCTCTGACATTTTTATTAGTTTTTGATTTAATAAAACTTCTTGGTTTTTGTTCACTTTCTAACCTTTCCTTTGGATAAATAGAAGTGCGGTGGCGACTCGAATTGTATGATTTACTTTTGATTTAGTCAATAAATCTAAAGGTAACGAATACCCCACTACAGAGCCAAAGCAGGGTTGTAGTTAATTCCACCACATGTACCAAGAAGAGGTACATTGGAGAACTCGCCAAAAGAATCGATAATCTTAATGCCATCATAAACACGATTATACCAAGATATCATCATTAGTGAGAGACATAAGTCTCGTGGACCACTGTAGACATCCATTGTTCTCCTTGAAGGCAAGCGTCTGAGGCAAGTGAGAAATAAACCACTTGTACAACAGAGGCAAACAACATACAATGGAACCACCACCCTTTGCATTCCTCATATGCAAAGAGAAATAAGTGTCACCCAACAGAGTCGGAACATGATTAAGAGAAGAGAAAATCCTAATAGCGTTCATATCCACGAAGTTGTCGATGTTGGGAAATAACACTAGCCCATAGATGAGGAGTACAAAAATGGCTTCAAAAGCTTCCTTACTCATGGCCTTCCCAAATAAGGTAGCTTTGGCAATCAGAAAATCAGACGGGAGACCTTGAATTCCACCCTTGGTAGTCATATTGGCAACAATGTCGGATACCTCCACATGAAGCATATCAACAATCTCTTGAGAAGACGGAATCCTCTCCAAACCACTGAACGACAATCGATCAAGAATATGTATACCCACATGATAAACATACTCCTCCAGTGTAGGCAAAAGCTATAAATCCGTAAAAGTGAAGCACCGATACAGAGGATCGTAGAACTGCACCAACACACTCATCAGACCTTCATCCACCTTATAGAGAGAATAGCTAGAAGCTTTCCATGGCGAGCTTTGAACTCCAAGGGCTCTAATACATAAGATGTCAGACGCCTTAACTCTCTCAAGTCGGGTTGTCTGAAACTATACTTCTTCATATTCCTTCTTTGCTTATCCATGTCTGAAAATTTTAAAATAGACCCTTTAAGTTCCTTGTAAAATCTTATTGTTGATGACATGAATGCGAATGAATGTATGGATGCATGGATGCAACAAACACACTCAAGGATCAAGCAAGTCACACCACACAAAGGTCACGGGATGGCTCAAGTCATCGTCAATATCAATCATCCATTTTGGTGGATTATGGTTTACACCTTATCAACACCCAAGTTCCATTGATTTTGAGGATATACGAGAACGGATCAACCGCGAATCACGGGTTTATTGTGAGTCAAGAGCATGGAGTCTCGGTTAAGAACCACCCAACAGGAGTGTACTATGGTTAAACCTGACAATCATGTTCTAAAAGGTTCCCATAGTCATCATCCCATATTTTGGATATTATCGGATAAAATGACTACTTGTCCTCCAAAAATATTCTCAAGGGGGACTCTTATGAGTGTAGTATCTCGTAACAGTCGTCTCAAGTCTTACACTTGAACGACCTTTGCACTACGCCTTAAAATAGGCCAAGATGGTCTAGGTATCTAAGGTCCTTGGTTTCTAAGGTTCTTATTGGAAAGAGTAATGCCTAACCATGACTACTCGTGTGATATTAGTGATCCCAATAAAAACCTCCACCAAGTGAATGGACTTGTAAGTTAACTTGTTAAGGAATAACTCCACACAAGTCAACAAGACTATGCCATTCTCCTATCATAAGTGCACTCAAGTTCAGGTATAGAACTCTTCTCACAAGAGACCACCAAGCATACAAGCAATATGTCAAGCAATTCATACATTACAAACAATACATTCATCCCAAATTTGCACAAAAATATGCCACAAATAAATATAAACATACAACACATACAAGCAAAAAGTAGGCTAAACCCACGGGGCATACTTGTCTCCCCAACAGAGTCGCCACTTTTCTGTAGCGGGGTTTTCGTTACCTTTAGGTTTATTGACTAAACCAAAAGTAAACATACAATTCGAGTCGCCACCGTACTTTTATTTGTCCAAAGGAAAGGCTAAAAAGCGAACAAAAGCCAAGTGAGAAGTTTTTCAAATAAAAAACTCATAAAAATGTCAGAGATCTAGGTAAGGGGGTTGGTTATGAAATGGGAAGGTTTTACGCACCCAAAACATCCTTAGTACTCTAAGGGAACCCTTTTTGCAAATATGTGTTGTAGGTTGGTATTTGTGAAAAGATTTGAACAAAAGATTGAAGGGATGAGAAGAGAATAGATTATATTTACAAATTTTGTTGTTTGAATGGATGAACCCATTGCCTACGTACCATCACAAAGGAGGATTAAACCTCGTAGTTCGGGGTAAAAATTTCAAAGATGGGTGAATTGGTTTTAATCAAAAGCCTTGAGGTCTTTTGTTATCAAAGGGAGAAGACTCAACCTAAACCAACAATCCACCATGTGAGGAAGGCTTCAACATGCTAGTGAGGGGTTAACCATATAATGAGCATGGAAGGCTTATAATCCAACACTAAGGATGAGGTGAGATTTACATCAACCACTATGATAACTCAAACATATGACTAATGTTTTTGAAAAGGTTTTAACAAGTGGCCATTGGAACAACAAAACAACTTGAAATGGGTTATATTTACAAGTTAGATTTATTTACAAAATGAGGTCAAAGTTGGATTAAAATTTATTTACAATGAGTATTGATGAAAATGGTTTTGAAAAGTCAAAGGCCTAAGGCCTAGGTTTCTAATTTGAAATAAAGTCAAAGTTTTGAAAATGATTTTTGGCTTGGTTAGAGTGGGGAGAAGAGAGAAAGGCTATTCCTAAAGCATACAAAGATAAGAGGGGAGAGAAAACCCTTGGAGTTCATTTTCTTGGAGTCATAGAGATGACTCAAGATGCTCCTTTCCTTTGGACTTAGCAAACAAACAAGTAATCAATAAATTGAATTCAAGCTCCTAGGATCTCCATTTGGCTTGGCTCTTAACTTGGCTACTCATGACAATGGTCCTCTTTTCATAATCTTAAGATGGGATCCTTATCACACAAAAGAACACATCAAAAAGCTCATAACACAATAAAGGGAATGGACAAAGAATAAGTTTGAGGAGAAGTCCTTTGAGGTCAACTTTGAGTTTTAGCATTCTAAAGGCATGAGGCCTAGTTGCTCTTCAACAAATTTTGCATTCTAAAGGCATGAGGCCTATTTTCTCTTGAACTCCTTTAAGCATGGGCAAATCCTAATTCTAAGTCCTTTCTCCTTTTGCATTTGGTTCACAAACACAAACAACACAAAATGGCAATATGTTTATATACAATAAAAGGCTCAAATGAGCAAAAGAAAAATGACATAAACATAAAATATGTGCTCAAGTAAACAAAGATGAAAATCAAGATGAATAATGAGCAAGAATTAAATGACATTAAAAGTAAATGACAAGAATTTAAAAGCTCAAATTAAAGTTAGTAGTTAGTATAGTTATGTTAGCTTGTCATAAGACAATGTAGCGCTATGTTAACCAATCGTAAGTGGACTAATATAGTAGTCACACCTATCTGAGTCTGGTCAATAAGAATATAGGCAAAGAACACAAGTTATAGGTCATGACTAGTAAGCCAAGCTCCATAAACTTGACATGCCAAACAAAAGGGGAAGGGCTTTGTATTGACTTTTGGTTATTTGCTTGACCAAGAAGTAACCTATCTTTGACACAAAATAACTTCCTTGATCATGGATCAAGTTAAGTTTGGTTTCGATCAAAGAAGATTAAACTTCTATTTGTCAAGACCAACCTCAAGACTTTAACTCATTGGCCATTGAGGGGAAGAAAGGGATGAAGATGAAAGGGAAGGGGTAAGAAGTCAACAACTAATCCCAATTGATCAAGGGATAACTCATCCTTGATCAAATTCATTCATCTTTCTAGGTGATGATCCTTAAGGACTTTCAAACCACAAGCTTCAATGAATTTGATCAAAGTTGAATCAATTCAACCTCAATCAACACCAAACAGAAGAGAAATGAATATAACAAGTCAAGAAGTCCACAATATTTTTTTGGTATTTTTTGAATTAAAATAAAATACAAATAAAAAATAAACAAATAAGGTTGAACCTCAAATTCAATTCAAAGCAACTCCAATGAGTCCAATTAAATTCTCATAGGTTCGACATAGTCAGACAAACTTACTAATTTTCTCACAAAATTTTGAAATCGGAAAGTAATTAAAAACAATCAAAAAACAATCAAAAATAGCATAATATGAATTAAAATCTCAAATAATCTCAAAACAAATAAGAAATTGTTGAGACTATTTTTCATTGACTTATCATGATCCATAGATGCTATGAAAATATTTTTGGATTTTTTAAAAGTTAGAAAGTATTTTAAAATGAATTAAAACCATAAAAAACCAAGTAATTCATAAAAAATATCAAATGCAGTCACAAAAATAATTAAAAATCATAATATGAAACTAGATTTTTCAAGAAATTTTTTGGAATTAGTCTCATATTTTTCTGACTTCAAATGAATTAATGAAAATGAAATGAATTAACAGAAAATAAAAAGAAAAATGAAATAAGAGAAAAATGCACAACCATCTGATCCTCATTCATTAATTGACGTGGCACAAGGTACGACTTAGATCTGATGGCACACCTACACATAAGTCAAACGCGCCACATGATGCATTAAATCAAGTAATTAAAATGGATGATCAAGATTAGATCGTGGGAGCAAGATCCAAAGGCCACAAACGGGCACACGTGGTGGTGCTGGTGGTGGAAACCACCATCTTCTCCGGCCAGACACACAAACTCCGAGCATATTTGCAGAGGAATGAAACTTAATGAAAATGAAAAACAAAGTCATGGAAATGAAGCTCGTGTGATGCAGATCATCACTGTACCATTGGATTTTCCTCACTCTTCCTATATTGAGAGAAAGATGAAGGAGAAAATCACGATGTCCACATGGATTACTCATGAAATGATAAATTGAATGCATCACAAGCTTGCCTTAAATATGAGGACTTCAGAGAACCACAGAAACACAAGCAAACTACATTGAATTAGGAGTTTCAGATCCAAAAAGTTTTAATGGATACCTTCAAATTGATGAACTTCTGGCCACGAATTCTCCAAGACCTTTGCTCCTCTTTGATCCTTGAGTGTAGTGGAAGTGATTGGCTAAGGAATCTGGCTTTAAAACTCAGCTAATGATGCTGAATTTCAAGCTCGAAAGTGTGAAAAATTATGAGTGATTCCTTTAGTGAGGGCTATGGTTTCAGTTTTGCAGCACTTGGGATCTCCAAAAGGTTTTGAAATGAGGCTCATGAAGTGTTTATTTATAGTTGAATGTGGCTGATCACACACTTTGTTCATGTGCATGGAATTTGAATTTTGGATTGCATGGGCCTTTGTGGACGTGTGGAAGGCCCATGGATGGTTGAAGCAACATGCTGAATTCACATAGAAGGCATTTGGACGTGCACATAAAGTGGGAAATGCTTGTATACCAAGTTTCAACATAAAATATCTAAAATGCACTTAAATGAAAATAAATTCGAAACTTACAAATGTTAGACCCCAAGGACTATTGTGAGTAATGGTTGGAAAGCTCTTGAAATAAGGAACAAAAGTCATGTTGGGAAAAAAATAATTTGGCATTTGAAAATTGATCAAAACTGGCTGGGAAAAATCAGGTATAAAACATGTTCAAGTCATTTTGAAAAATTAACCCAAAAGCAAGCTTGATCAAACCCCTTTGTCTTCATGATAGAAGCTTCAAATGAAAACATCTCCAACATAAACGTTGTAGATATTTTCAAGGTAGTCGATTTAGACTCATAGTTTGAATCATTTAGGTTTTCTATGACAAAGTTATGGGAATTTGAAGTTGGGTACTTTTTCAAAATTCAATAAATTAGGTCAAAGATGACCTATAATGTTTTTGCATTATCAAATGTATTTATTTTAGGATTATGAATTTTTATCCACATAAAATTTGAAGTAGACATCTCAAGATTTCCAGTTCCTTTGGTGTCACCTAAAAATCATAAATATTAAGGAAGTTATGCCCTTGGTAAGTTGACCCAAAATTAAGGTTTTAGTCAAAATGACCTATAATGTTTTGAAATGAATGACAACCTTACACGATTCAAATGGATTTTTAATGAACATGAAAATTGTTCATATGGTTCTTAGGAACATTTTTTATTTTGAGGTTATCTTTATTTGACAAACACATCAAATATTATATCTCATTGATCCTGAGCTTAGTTAGATGACTTGACTGGTCAAATTTTCAAGGCCAAACTTCCAATTTTGATGAATAAATGATTGAGGGGCCTCAAATAGTATCATATATGCATAAAATTATAAATGAAAGAACTTCCCTTGATTAAATTTGATCAGGGGTTGAGATTGCTTCATGGGCCAGGCACAGTCAAAGTATAGTGAAATTAAGGTTTCCTTGGGAAACAATCGTCAAGCCCTTTGGGTTATCTTGATCAAATTGGAAAATTGAGATACTTGGGAGACATATATGATGATTAGGAACTTTGTGGACCATTGTCATGCTTTTTCTCATCTTCATCTAGCCACTGCATTGGGCTTAGGAGCCTCCTAGGAGCATTGTGGAGCACATGATCACTTAAGCTTCAAAACAAAAAGAGTTAGTGACATATTTTTGTGCTTTTGGTTAGTAATCAAATAAGAAAAGAAATAATATACAATACAAGCATGCTTGGTGATCTCAAAACACTCAAATTAGTCCTAACCCTAGGGTTAAGGAGCCAAACATGCTAGGATCCTTGAGGCAATGCACTTGTGCAATAACATGATGCCATGAGGGATCTTAGGGTCAAAATTAGGGTCTTACAGGTAGCAATCTAATAAACAAGAATGTCAATAGAAACCCAGAATTCCCTTGGACTTTTAAAAATCAAGAAACACACAAATGCACAATTCTATTATCTTGAAGAGCAAAGGCATCAAATAAAAATAGCCATATCCAAGCTTTAGCCATTCCATGATCTTCCTCAGATTAACCTCTGTAACAGATGGATTCTACAAGGCACACGTTCAAAATAACAGCTTCACAATGATCATGTTGCAGATGAACTCAAAGGGATCTTGAATGATGTATCAGATGAAGTTTCAAATTGCAAGCACTTGGTTTCACAAAAGTTGGCATTGGCCAAGTCCTTTAGCATAGGAAATGTTACCTAAATTCTAAGTCCATTTGTCCAAGATCAAGCCAACAGCCCACACAAATTTTTTTTAGGGTTTTTGTTATTATTATGTACATTAATGGTCAAAGACTACACAAACAAGA